>NC_079189.1:135285701-135885701 GCF_029499605.1 Hyla sarda | reverse complement strand
AAATTTTGTGAAAAATTTCAAAATTGCTGCTGAACTTTGAAGCCCTCTGGTGTCTTCCAAAAGTAAAAACTCATAAATTTTATGATGCAAACATAAAGTAGACATATTGTATATGTGATCCCAATTTTTTTTTATTTTGAATATCCATTTTCCTTACAAGCAGAGAGCTTCAAAGTTAGAAAAATGCAAAATTTTCATTTTTTTTCATCAAATTTGGGGATTTTTCACCAAGAAAGGATGCAAGTTACCATAAAATGTTACCACTAAGTTAAAGTAGAATATGTCACGAAAAAACTATCTTGGAATCAGAATGATAACTAAAAGCATTCCAGAGTTATTAATGTTTAAAGTGACAGTGGTCAGAATTGCAAAAAACGCTCTGGTCCTTAAGGTGTAAAATGGCCTGGTCCTTAAGGGGTTCAGATTACATGCTTAAGTTTTAATGTCCCGGGCCCCAGTGTGTGGTTACAAAGAACCAAATCTAACAAGGAGTGACATGTCACATGGCGGCACAATGACAGAGCCTAGAGGTGGTGGCAGCTTGAGTAGACAATAGGGCTTCACAATCCCTTAGATAAAAAGATGAATTTTAAAATTGAAATTGAAGATTTATGATAGCTAGTGATACCATAAAATATTTTTAGGTAATGTCCCATGCCCAGCAGCATCAGTAAACCATATAGTTGCTGAATGGCACAGCCTGGATCTGGCGGCAGCATAAGTTGACAATAGGGCTTCACAATCCCTAAGATTAAAAGATGAATTTTAAAATTGAAATTGAAGATTTTGAAATTGACATTTAAGATTACACTCCCAAGTTTTATTGTCCCAGGCCCCGACGTGTGGTTAAAAAGGACCAAATCTAACAAGGAGTAATAACATGTGGGATTTTGTTTCACTAATTTGAGTTAGTTTATGGACCAAATTAATATAGTCCTGTAGATAATTTACTAACACAATATAATTTTGATGGTTGAGAACCGAAGGGTATTTTTGGACCACCCTGGTGGTCTTCTAGTAAATACATGTCACATGGCGGCACAATGACAGAGCCTGGAGGTTGCATCAGTATGAGGAGACCACACCTCCTGGAGTATGAATAACCTCCTGGAGATTGTGGCAGCATGAGGAGGCCATACAGTGTCTGAATGGCACAGCCTGGAGTTGGCTGAAGCATGAGGAGATCTTATAGTGGCTGAATGGCACAGCCTGGAATTGGCGGCAGCATGAGTAGAACATATAGTGGCTGATTGGCACAGCCTGGAGTTTGTGGCAGCATGAGGAGACCATAAAGTGTCTGAATGGCACAGCCTGGAGGTTGCTGAAGTATGAGGAGACCATATGGTGGCTGAATGGCACAGCATGGAGGTGGTGAAGCATGAGGAGACCATATAGTGTCTGAATGACCGCCTGGAGTTGGTGGCAGCATAAGGAGGCCATATAGTGTTGAATTACACAGCCTGGAGTTGGCTGTAGCATGAGGAGACCATATAGGGACTGAATTGCACAGCCTGGAGTTGGCTGAAGCATGAGGAGACCATATAGTGGCTGAGTGGCACAGCCTGGAGTTGGCTACAGCAAGAGGAGACCATATAATGGCTGAATGACACATCCTGGAATTGGCGGCAGCATGAGTAGAACATATAGTGGCTGATTGGCAAAGCCTGGAGTTTGTGGCAGCATGAGGAGACCATATAGTGTCTGAATGGCACAGCCTGGAGGTGGTGAAGCATGAGGAGACCATATAGTGTTTGAATGACTGCCTGGAGTTGGTGGCAGCATGAGGAGATCAAATAGTGTCTGAATGGCACTGCCTGGAGTTGGCTGAAGCATGAGGAGACCATATAGTGGCTGAATGGCACAGCCTAGAATTGGTGGCAGCATGATTAGAATTTATAGTGGCTGACTAGCACAGCCTGGAGTTTGTGGCACCATGAGGAGACCATATAGTGTCTGAATGGCACAGCCTGGAGGTGGCTGAAGCAGGAGGAGACCATATAGTGTCCGAATGGCACCGCCTGGAGGTGGTGAAGCATGAGGAGACCATATAGTGTCTGAATGGCACAGCCTGGAGGTGGCTGAAGCATGAAGAGACCATATAGTGGCTGAATGGCACAGCCTGGAGTTGGCTTTAGCCTAAGGAGACCATATAGTGACTGAATGGCACAGCCTGAAAGTGGTGAAGCATTAGGAGAGCAGATAGTGTCTGAATGGCACAGTCTGGAGATGGTGAAGCATGAGGAGACCATATCGTGTCTGAATGGCACAACCTGGAGTTGGCTGAAGCATGAGGAGAACATATAGTGGCTGAATGGCAAAGCCTAGAAGTGGTGAAGCACAGGGAGACAATATAGTGCCGGAATGGCACAGCCTGGAGTTGGCTGATGCATGAGGGGACCATATAGTGGCTGAATGGCACAGCCTGGAGGTGGTGAAGCATGTGGAGAACATAGAGTGTCTGAATGGCACAGCCTGGAGTTGGATGAAGCATGAGGAGACTACATGGTGGCTGAATGGCACAGCCTGGAGGTGGTGAAGCACGAGGAGACGATATAGTGTCTGAATGGCACAGCCTGGAGTTGTCAGCAGCATGAGGAGACCATATAGTGGCTGAATGGTACAGCCTAGAGTTGGCTGAAGCATGAGGAGAGCAGAAAGTGGCTGAATGGCACAGCCTGAAGTTGAAGGCAGCATGAGTAGAACATATAGTGGATGATTGGCACAGCCGGGAGTTTCTGGCAGCATGAGGAGACCATATAGTGCCTCAATGGCACGGCCTGGAGGGCATGAAGCATGAGGAGACAATATAGTGTCTGAATGGCACAGCCTGGAGGTGGCTGAAGCATGAGGAGACCATATAGTGTCTGAATGGCAAGGCCTGGAGTTGGCTGAAGCATGAGGAGACCATATAGTAGCTGAATGGCACACATTGGAGTTGGCGGCCGCATGAGTAGAACATATAGTGCCTGAATGGCACAGCCTGGAGGTGGTGAAACATGAGGAGACCATATAGTGTCTGAATGGCACAGCGTGAAGTTGGCTGAAGCATGAGGAGACCATACAGTGTCTGACTGGCACAGCCTGGAGTTGGCTGAAGCATGAGGAGACCATACAGTGCCTGAATGGCACAGCCTGGAGGAACTGCCTTCTTCACAAAGAAATGACGGCTTGGTTCTTTCCACCTCGGCTTGGCACAAGCCATCAGTTCTCTGAAAGGTGCAGAGTCCACCACTTGAAAAGGGAGGGACTGCAGCACCAGCAACTTAGACAGGAGCACATTGAGCTTCTGAGCCATTGGATGATCATACTGTTGTCTCTTGGACATGGCTTTGACGATGGATTGTTGGCAAAATGACTCGACATAGGAGGAGCAGGAGAATCTGAAGCGACAGAAGGAGGGTATGACACACAGCTCCCTTCGGCTGAGGCGGTAGAGCCTTGGCTGGCTGAAACAGGGAGCGGTGTGCCACTGGGTGATGCAGCAGGCTGGACCACCGCATCGGAGCCACGATTCTCCCAGGCCACTTTATGGTGGCGAAGTATATGTTGATGCAGGGCCGTGGTGTCAACATTGGGACCCAGGCCACGCGTCACCTTCTGCCGACATATCTTGCATGTGGCTATGTTAACCTCCTACGGATGCTTGATGAAAAACTGCCACTCCGCGGAGTAGCTGATTTTCCCACCAACTGTCCACACTAATTGACTACTACTGCTGGTGTCTCAAGGAACCCCTGTTCCACTACCTCCCGGGAAGGTAGGCTGCCGCGAAGCAGATGTCGGCAGATGGGTTGCTGGTCGAGACACGACCACTAGCTGATAGCGGGAGCTCAGGCCTCTCGCTGCAACTCCTGCTACCAAACGCCCCTAGTCTGCTGCGACCTCTGCCTGATGAATTTAGGCCTCTGCCACTCCTCTGTGAACGTCCTGGTACTTCTCTGCCTGACATACTTAGTGCGTATATGAGGGGAGTACAATATGCTTCACTACGCTTAAAACAGTATTTGTCTAGAACAGCAGAAGGTGTGTACTTTTGGCTATCCTTTCACAGTATCTAGGCCCTTGACAGAACAACAGGTAGAAAATAGTACACTACTTATATGTATGTATATGGTATGCACTTATGAGGGCAGAAAAATGCGCTTCAGTACACCTAAAAAAGTATCTGAGTACAACACCAGCCGGGGAGTACTTTTGCCTGGCCTTTCATAGTATCTAGGCCCTAGACAGATTAACAGGTACAAAATAGTACACTACTTAGATTTAAGTATATGGTATGCACTTTTGAGGGCCGAAAAATGCGCTACAGTACACCTAAAAAAGTATCTGAGTACACCAGCCGGTGATTATTTTTGCCTGGCTTTTTTTACAGTATCTAGGCCCTTGACAGAATAACACGTACAAAAGAGTACACTACTTAGATGTATGTACGTGGTATGCACTAATAAGGGCAGAAAAATGCACTACAGTATGCTTAAAAAAATGTATTGGAGTAAAACACCAGTCGGTAATTACTTTTGCCTGGACTTTCACAGTATCTAGGCCCTTGACAGATTAACAGGTACAAAATAGTACACTACTTAGATTTCGGTATGTGGTATGCACTTATGAGGGCAGAAAAATGCGCTACAGTACGCTTAAAAAAATGTATTAGAGTAAATCCCTAGTGGGTGATTACTTTGGCCTGTCTTTTCGCAGTATCTAGGCCCTTGACAGATTAACAGGTACAAAATAGTACACTGCTTAGATGTACATATGAGGTACGCACTTATGAGGGCAGAAAAATGCACTACAGTATGCTTAAAAAATTTTATTGGAGTAAAACACCAGTCGGTAATTACTTTTGCCTGGACTTTCACAGTATCTAGGCCCTTGACAGATTAACAGGTACAAAATAGTACACTACTTAGATTTTGGTATGTGGTATGCACTTATGAGGGCAGAAAAATGCGCTACAGTACGCTTAAAAAAATGTATTAGAGTAAATCCCTAGTGGGTGATTACTTTGGCCTGTCTTTTCACAGTATCTAGGCCCTTGACAGATTAACAGGTACAAAATAGTACACTGCTTAGATGTACATATGAGGTACGCACTTATGAGGGCAGAAAAATGCACTACAGTATGCTTAAAAAAAATGTATTGGAGTACAACACCAGCCATTGAGTACTTTTGCCTGGACTTTCACAGTATCTAGCCCCTTGACAGATTAACAGGTACAAAATAGTACACTACTTAGATGTAGGTATGTGGTATGCACATATGAGGGCAGAAAAATGCGCTACAGTATGCTTAAAAAAACTTATTTTTGTACATCTCCAGCAGTATACAACAGTGCAAAAGCTGTGTACTAAACCCAAAATTGCACTCTGTCAAAGACTAATAGGAATGGACTGCTTGGTATTATACCATCTACAGACTAGTATAAACAGCAGTTGATTTGTTGTGGAACAAAGACACTGAATTGCGTTGAAAAATTATTCCTGCCTCCTCTGCTAAGGTTTAGGAAGTTGAGGCAGCTTGGTGAAATGTATGAGGCAACACACAGCTATCTGCCCCTCTCTGTAATACAATGCTGTAGAAAGCGACTGGAAGGTTACTGGCTGTAATAAAAATCCTTTTCAGTGGAAAAAAGCACTGCTCTCTGTCCAACAGAACGCTGATGTGACTAGGATGTTAAACACTGCTGGAAAAAGCTTTTCTGTGTAACACAAACACAGGCAGTCCGTCCTATGTCTCTGCAGTGTAATGAATGAAATGACGAGCCACAATATGGCTGCCGATTATAAAGGGCTGTGACCTCACAGGGGTGATTGGCCGCTGATAGGCTGCATCCTGCATGTGATTCAGGGTCATCCCACGTACCTGCCTTCCCGCCCTGCCTTCCCACCTTCCCAGAGTTCCTTGCCCCATGTCCTCACATGTGGATCTGCCATTTTAGATGCCCTGGAGCCTGGACCGCACTAAATGGAGTTTAATGAAGCGGTTTGTGTGATAGAATCGCGGCGATATTCGCATTCATTGCAAATCAAATTTTTCATGAAATTTGTAACGAATTCGGATTCGTCAGCTTCGATTCGCTCATCTCTAGTCGCTAGCAATTTATTGATGATCATGACGTGATGCCCAGACTTGGACCACATTGCCTGTGAAATGGCCGCGATCACTGTACAGATGATCACAGGGTCCATTTCTATGTATTAGTAGCATCACTGGATGCATAGCAACTTGCACATGTGACTTCCACAACTAGGGGGCAGACCACTAATAGGTGCATGTGCAGTTCAGTGCTACTCACGCTAGTAAAGCCATGAAAGAGAATGGTTAGTGATTCCTCCTCAGTATATTCAGTATGCAAATTTTTAAATTGGTACTCCACTTGCAACCATTTTATTTTTAAATCAACTGGTGCCAGAAAGTTAAACAGATTTGTAAATTACTTCTATTTAAAAATCTTAACCCCTCCAGTACTTATCAGCTGCTGCTGCTGATGTTCCAGAGGAAATTCTTTTCGTTTTGAATTTCCTTTCTGTCTGACCACAGTGCTCTCTGCTGACACCTCAGTCTATTTTAGGAACTGTCCAGAGTAGGAGCAAATGCCCATAGCAAACATATCCTACTTCGGACAGTTCCTAAAATGGATAGAGGTGTCAGCAGAGAGCACTGGGGTCAGAACGAAAACAAATTAATAAAGAAAAGAACTTCCTGTGGAGCATATAGCAGCAGATAAATAGAAGTAATTTACAGATCTGTTTAACTTTCTGGCACCAGTTGATTTAAAAAAATAAATTTCCAGGGGAGTACCCCTTTATTACTATAACTATAACCTGTTTACATTTTTTATTTGAAAAATGGGAAAAGGTGGAGGACTTAGATTTTTAGGGGGGATTTAATTATGAATATTTTTTTTCACAATTTTTTTTAATACTTTTTAGTTCACCCAGGGAACTTCTAGAAGCAATTTATTCAATGCATTGAATTGATTTCTTTGTGTTTTGCTAGTACAGCCTGTCTCGGCAGAAATGTCATGGCAGAGATGTAATGGCCCGCACCTTCAGAAGACCTTACAATTCCATGTCAATGGATCACCTCCACACGATCCTGCTGCTGGAAGGTAATCCAGCCACTGTACTACCAATGAAGAGTGAAATTACCATTTGAACGCCACTGTTGATTTTAGCAGTGCCATCTAAACAGTTAAAATAGCCATCATGGAGAGATCTTCGGCTATCTTCCGCTAAGCAGCCCAACACCAGGTGCCAATGGCTATGGAGTGGGCTTGAGTCCAGGGCCCGCTCGATATACTGTAGACAGTTGCAGGACAAACATACTCATCTTGGTTAAGTTCAGGATATCTCTTTAAAGAGTACCTGTCACCAAACTAAACTTTTAATATATTGTTCCTTATGTAATTATAAGACACTTTGCTATTTACTTGCTATTAAAATTATCAACCTTTATATGTTTTTGATATGATTGAAAAAATGTTCAAACAGTTAGTTTGGTCTCCACTTGGACTTGCATAAGTCCAAACTCTGGAAGTGCATGCGGGGCATGGTAAGGCACAGATCTCGCAGGCTTCAGTGACATAGTGCCTGCTGGGGAACACCCACTTTCTCCTGCCAGGAGCTCACATAATGTGAGCAATGGAAAAGGTATGATACAGAGCTTTTTAAAGCTTGGAATTTTTTTTTTATTTATTTATTTTTTTTTTTTTTGAGGGCAGAAGGGGTGTTAGGAGTAGTTAGGAAATATAATCTGAGTTAGTTTAGAAAATATGGTTTGATGACAGGTACTCTTTAAATGAACTATTGTTCAATTATTTGTATGAAAGTTTTTTTATCAAATTTGTACATGTGCTGCCTGGAACCATTTCTCATTTTGTTGTAGGTCTATGAACTTCCATGGAGATTATGGGTGAATAACTTAGTAAATTCTTAATTCAATTGCATTCGACTTGACCACCCCAGGACATTAAGTCATTCATGTGTAGCTGTGGATATATGCTTGTGTTTTTTTTGTTAAAAAAAAGCTTTTTCAACATTGTAGTTCAAAAATGTTTCCTCTAGGATTTCCAGTAAAAAAAATTTGCTATATTCATTTCACTTGCCACCCATAGAATTGGTTCAAGGCTTGACACAGAGATACTTCCCTAGCATGATACTGATTCACTTTAGGCTTTACAACACTGGTGGTACTGTATATTTTTGGTTAAATAAAGTGTTTGTCAAAAGCAGTTCTTCCGTATACCATTCCAAATGTCCATATTCTACAATCCCTTAAAATATCACAAATAGTTTGTGGAGATAGATAGGCAAAATAAAAAATAAAAAAAGATTTATCAAAACTTGTCGAGAGGAAAAGTTGCTGAGTTGCCAATAACAACCAATCAGAGGCCTTTTCAAAAATGAAAGAAGCGATCTGATTGGTTGCTATGGGCAACTCAGCAACTTTTCCTCTGGACAGGTTTTGATTAATCTCTATCAATTAGTTTAGATCAGATAGGAAGTCATGGCAGCATTTATTTCAGCTGAAGAGAAAATATGTGAACAGCATTCCATACTTTTAAGTTTAAAAGGTTAGTGCTGTTATAAAATTTTTTTTTATTTAATTTAATACTTCTTTAAAAAGTAATCATTTCCTAATATACTTCATAAAAAATGTATTTGCTGTCTCTGTCTCCTTAATTTTTCAAACCAACCTTGGTCTCCTACTCCTTTTGGTCCTAACAACAAGACCAATTTGTTGACAGGTATGTGGTTATCTCCCTGCTCTGCTCCCTTTTGTGCCTCAGTGCGGTGTATCAGCCAGCTTTCACCAGCATGCACATTGACAAGCAATACAAGATGCTAAATTATTATTTATATGTAAAATGATTCCCTTTGGCCATTTCTTGTGCATTTGCATTATATAGGTTCCACATGGCTGCTTTAAAGGGGTACTCCGATGGAAAACAATTTGTTTTAAATCAACTGGTGCCAGAAAGTTAAACAAATTTGTAAATTACTTCTATTAAAAAATCCTAATCCTTCCAGTACTTATCAGCTGCTGTTAATTACAGAAAAAGTTATTTTCTTTTTTAATTTGTTTTCTGCCTGTCTGCGGTGCTCTCTGCTGACACCTCTGTCCATGTCAGGAACTGTCCAGAGTAGGAGCAAATCCCCATAGCAAACCTATCCTGCTCTGGACAGTTCCAAGTAGACCCTGAAGTCTGAGCACAGAATTTATCAAGGGCTGTGAGACCTTTGATAAATTAGGAGCACAATAGGCAGGAGACTACCACATACGCTGGTCTATAAGCATATCCAGAATAGACTAGATTAGTAATAGTGTTGAGCGGCATAGGCCATATTCGAATATATGGACGAATATTCATCATATTCGTGAATATTCGTATATTCGTAATGTTCTCGTTTTATTTTCGCATATGCGAATATTCGCGTGTGCGAAAATTAACATATGCGAAAATTTACATATACAAAAATTAACATAACCTAAAATTCGCACATGCGAAAATTATCATATGCAAAATTTCGCATATGCGAAAATTCGCACACCAGTCTCACACAGTAGTATTAGAGCCTTCTTACACCATATAAGCTGGAAGCAGAGAGGGACGATCACTGTGATGTGTACTGTGAAAAAAAAAAAAAGAATATTCGTCATTACGAATATATAGCGCTATATTCGCGAATATTCGCGAATAAAATTCGAATTGCGAATATTCGCGAGCAACACTAATTAGTAATTCTCCCCCCTTGACTACTAAACAGCTGTCTATTTGATTTTATTTAAATTCTTTTTCCAAGAAAAATACCAAATTTAAATGTTTTACAGAGGTGAAACCGTTTGTGCCTGTGCATCTGTTTTCATTCATGCCTAAAGGTTTCTTCACAGACGGCGGCACGCTTTCTCAATGAAAACTCTCTTTGCCTCCATATAAAATGGTAGATACAGTATTTATTTTATATAGATTTGAATCTTTTGAGGAGCAGGAGATAAACATATTACTATACCATTATTGCTCGTCTACCAAAATTTGAAAATGAGGATTCGATTTGAATACAATGCAGTAGATCAGTGGCTTTAATAGTTGTTTTCTATGACAGAAGAAGGTTTTGAATCTTGCTAGAGAGCAATGCCTTGTGGTCATGTAACAATACAAGCAGTACTTACATTTACTAATTCTTCCACCAGTTGTGACAATTTTCACAGGGTCACAGTGAATGAAATTTTAAAAAGGATGTAGCCAATTTATGATTGTTTAGATGATAGTGAACAAACAAACAAACGGTTGCAAACATGGTTTGTTTTTTCTTTTCTGGAAAAGTTATCCAAAAATCACAGATTACCAACCTTTTTTTTTTAACTTCTTGTTTATTAGAAATACAGGACAGTATATAGAAAACAGTATAACAGGAAGTATGCCAAGGAGATATATATTGAGTACACATGGAGACAGATTGAGCTGTACATATTGATAGTGTAATCCATAAAACAGGTAAGTAATTACACACAGTTGCATAATGGGGTAACAAAGTGGCTAGATAAACTGTGCCCATAGTACTGCACTAAAAGAATTAAACACCAGAAAATGCATGGTAGATGAGGCGGCATTGTCCTTAACATAAACAGCATAAAGAACATAAGTACAACCAACTGGACTCCTTGGAATTGTAATGTCTCAGTATGATAATGTAAACCCAAGAAACGTAGAAGCCATTTTAAGGGGAGTGATTATTATAGCAGGGGATTGATAAAGCGGGCTATCACTAACACATACAGGGTATGTCAAACTTTATGGTATAGTCATGCACTTTTAAACTCAAGCCATTTAGCCATAAAGAGGTCAAGAGAGGAATACAGTTCTTCGCCAAGGCGATGGATCGCTCCAGCATATTATTAGCATGTGGCGCGTTGGTTAGATGTCTGGAATGGAAGTGCGCTTTCACTTAGCTGCAATGTTAATTTTGGCTACTGGACTATAATAGTTGCATTAGACAGTGGGATATCTTCAAGCCATAGATGTAGTAGTGCTATCTCCGAACATCAATGGGGAGAGTATCCTAGAATTGTACATAAAGTGGTATAGATTTGTCAACACAGTGGTATGACACTCCCACTAAAAATGTAATAGTGTGCCCACTTGGTTCTGGCATTGCCAGCATAGATTTGAGCAACCGGGGAAGATTATTGAGAGTCTGTATGGGGTAAGGTACCACCTTATAGGAGCTTCCTAGAACCTTCTTAATAGAAGGCATTATGTGACACCGTTGAAGGTAGTGCAAAGCCATAGGCCCATTGTTGAGCAGAGTAGTGAAGATCTAGTTCTCACTTAATGCAGCTGGACTAACCTTTTTTTTTTTTATAGACACATTAATTAAGCATAATAAATCATAAAGGTTGTAAATGATAACTGTCTATAACTCAGAATACTGATATGATCTATGAATGATAGTAATAATTACAATGATAAAAAAAAACTGCACAGGCTCCACAAGGCCCAACAAAACCACAGATATATCAACTTTTTTTTAAGGATAGTGGTAAAAAAATACCTAATTTTTATGGCTGGCAATGGACTGTTGGCAACCCTGTGCACGTGTCTCAAGAATTTAGGTTTGTGGTTTTCTCCTTTTATCTACCAAATCTGGATTCACTTATTAATTTGTCCGATTGTGAAGACAAATTCATCGCTCCAGTCAATATCTGGCCCTGCACAAAGCAGCAAATTATTTTTTTGTTGCATGTTTTTTCCCATTTCTTTCTTTCATATCTGCATGTTGAAAGCCATAACGTAGAGTCATTTTGGGTTATGTTGCAGATTGGTAATCATAGTAACTTGTGTAGGTGTAATATATCACATAAAGGCAACTCAGTCAAGTAAAAGAATTAGATAATCTACTAGTTGAGGAAATAGTTAAAATGACATTGAAAGGGAAAGTTATGGGATACTTTAATCTTCCTGATGTGAACTGGAGAAAACTCTCTTATTGGCATTTTGTTCATGTTCAATGTGGTACACACCATGATACCAAACAACACTGTGACTACTTTTCAGTAGTCTTTTTTACAAGTTTGGAGACACCTATGATGCTAACTGCAGGACACACCTTAGTTTACCATGTCCCCACTGGCAAATTATTTCCTATCTTTTCTAGGGTTATTATCACTTTTGTCCAGGCCAGTTTTATTATTTTATTATTAGTTTTTTTATTTGTTTTTATTTGCTATTATGTCGGATTTTCATCAGTTTATATTCAGTGACATCTGGTGTAACGGGTGTCTCTTGCTCAAAGTGTGAAAACAAAATCGAGCTCACCCTTTGAAATGCGGTGCATGGACCTGTGCCTGGCAAGGCACAAAGCAATGCAGAGAAGTAGACGATGGTCCAGCACTTCGTGAGAAGACAGCTTTATTGATAATCACTATGGATGAATGAATCGAATCTGCCGAATTCGATGCAATGTGAATTTCATGAAAAATTTGCTTTGCAACGAATTTGATTATCGCCGCGATTCAATGAAACAAATTGATTCATTAAGCTACATTTAGTGCGGTCCAGGCTCCAGAGTATTTAAAATGGCGGATCCACATGTGAAGACAGTGGAACAGAGGGACTCTGTGAAGGTGCGAAGGCGGATAGACGGGATGATCCTGAATCACATGCAGCATGCAGCCTATCAGCAGCCATCCAGCCCTGTGATGTCACAGCCCTATATAATCAGCAGCATTGTATTTCAGAGAGAGTGTTTTATTGCAGAGATAGAGCAGTGTGTGTTGCACAGAAAAACATCTTCTCAGCAGCGATTTGTAATGTCCGTTTATTTGTTTTTGTATTTTTCTGTTTAGTTGTGTATTCACACACTAGTTTGTTCAGAGCAGTTTGCTATTCTACCTGGAGAGGGAATAGTTAATACTCTGAACGAATGAGAACTCGGGTGGAGTTATTTAACCAGAGTTCTCCTGCATGCTGGTGCTGGTTATTTAGTGAAATACTACTATGTCCGTTTGTGCTATATTCTGACTATGTCTGCTTGAGCATTTACCTTGTATTTATCTTGTCATTTTATCTGGGTTTTTAGCCATGGTTATATAGCATGCTCCTTGTATTTTAGTCTGTGTTACATTAGTCGGTTTTAGGATTAAGTCTGTTCAGCTTTGTTGGTGTCCACACTATGTCTGAGTCTTGCTTGTTACCTGTGCCCTGCATGTTATATTCCTTTTCTGGAGTCTATTCAGACTCATCCGGTTCTAGTCTAGTGTTTCATGTATTATATGTTCCGTTTCCTACTGGGTCAGCATTTTGTCCACACGGTGGAGTGTGTCCGCTGGCCAGTAGCCTATTTGGCTTTATTATTAATGGCTACTCCTATAATGGAGTGGGGAGTCAGGTTTGTATGTTCTGTGTCCCAGTGTGAACAGTGTCCTATATTTATATTCTGTTTGGTTGATCTGATCTTTGTCCTTTGTACTTGTACCTGTTTGTGAACAGTGTTCTATGTTACCTGTTCAGTTTAGTGTTTTGGCTCTCAGTTCTTCTGTTTATACCCTTCATCTCCTTGATTCTGCTGTATACTCATATCATGCCTAGTCTTGTTCATTTTATCATGTCTGCCGTTTATCTGATATCCGGTTTATGAACTGTTTGTTAATTGACTATATACTGCTCTGTTTGTGAGTTTATATTCTGCCCTATAAGTATTTGTATTTTGTCTGGAAGTAGAGTGAATGAGTGGTGCACTGTGATGAACTTTAAAAAGTCCGGGGGTGCTCAGTCCTCAAGACCAGACCACTGTCATCAATGCAAGTAAAGTAAAAAAAAATTGGAAGGCGGCACTCCAAAGCAGGGATAGTAAAGACAAAAAAAGTTTATTCACCCATCCAGTACAAAAATAATGCAACTTTTCAACTTCACAATGGTGCTTGAAAAAAACTTAATTGTGAAGTTGAAACATTGCATCATTTTTGTACTGGATGGGTGAATAAACTTTTTTTGTCTTCACTATCACTGCTTTGGAGTGTCGGCTCCAATTTGTTTTACTTTACTTGTATTCTGTGTGGTATATCTGGTTGTCTAGTAGTTTTCTGTTTCTGTTCTGGTCTATGACCGACTATGCATATTATGTGTTTTTACCCCACTGTACTTTAGCACAGGAAGGGACCACGCCCAGTTGTCGATCCATCGTTTAGGATGGATGGGCAAGTAGGCAGGGAGAGATGTTTTAGGGTCAGTTTAGGGCTCACTCTCCCTGTCCCCCAGTTGGTCCCTGACATGATTCACTGCAAGCCCAAATCACTGCATAAAAGCACTGACAGGAAAGGGAACGAGAGAAAGAATGTACACTCTTGGTTGTACTACACAGCAACTCTGTAATCCTGCAGTGTGGTGTACAGCAACTCTAAAGCTTATAGGGGCCAGTTAGTCTGAGTAATAAAAGCCATTGTCACCTACTATTAGTGCACATTAATACTGTACTGGGCTGTAATACACAGCGATTCTGTTCTGCAGCACTAGTGTGTACTACAACTCTAAAGCTAACAGGGGCCAGTTAGGGTAAGCACTAAAAGCCATTGTCACCTGCTATTAGTGCATAATAATACTGTACTGCGCTGTACTACACAGTGACTCTGTGCTACAGCACTAGTGTGTACTACAACTCTAAAGCTAACAGGGGCCAGTTAGGGTGAGCACGAAAAGCCATAGTCACCTGATTTCAGTGCCTAATACAGGTTGCGTATCAGAACGTGTTGTCCTCTCATAAGTGTAACCTGCGCACACATAGGTGGTGTAGGTTTTTTTTCCTGTTAAAATATTGTGGGCCTAGTTACTGTGAAAGGCCAGCCAAAGCTACACACTTGTTTTTGTAGCCTTATACATTTTCTAGTCGTGTGTTTAGTCCTCCTCCTCTATACGTACACCTACGTGGTGTCCTTTATTTTTTTCGGTTAAAATAATTTTGGGCCTAGTTACTCTGAAAGGCCGGCTAAAGCTACACTCTGTAGTCTAAAACATTTTTATCATAGTGGAGCGCATAGTCCTCCTCTCATAAGTGTATACTGTATGTATACCTACGTGGTGTACAATTTTGTTCCTGTTAAAGTCATAAGGGCCTACTTTATTTGAAAGGCCAGTCAAAACTAAACACCTGCTTTTGTAGCCAAATAGAGTTTTAAGCATAGTGGAGCATATTTTCCTCCTCTCATAAGTGTAACATATAGGCACTCAGCTGGTCTTTGTCAGGCAGAGAAGTGCAAGGACGTGCACAGAGGAGGTATAAATTTGTCAGGTGCATGCAGAGGTCGCAGCAGAGAAGAGGCGTGTGGCAGCAGGAGTCGCAGCGAGAGGTCTGAGCTCCCGGTGTCAGCTAGCAGTCGTGTCTCGACCAGTAACCCAGTAGCCGTGACTGATTGGTTCACTCGGTCATCCACTTCGTCCCAAGTGACATCCGACACCCCCAGTTGACAGCGGGTGAGTTACTCAGACTCAACCCTCAGTTGGCATGGCCCTCATGCTGCTGCTGCCACCTCCAGGCTCTGTCATTGTTCCGCCATATGGTCTCCTCATACTGATACTGCCACCTCCAGGCTCTCTCATTGTGCCGCCATATGGTCTCCTCATGCTGCTGCTGATGCCACCTCCAGGTTGTGTAATTGTGCCGCCATGTGGTCTCCTCTTGCTGCTGGCACAATAAATGAAACATTTTAGGTTCCTCTATTTGAAATCTTCAATTTAAATTAAAAAAAATATCTTCAATCTTTTCAATTATGCGGCCCTATGGTCTCGTCAGGCTGTTTCCACTTCCAGGCTGGGTCATTCTGCCACTATATGGTCTCCTCTTGTTGCCGCCACTTCTAAGCTGTGTCATTCTGCCACATTATGGTCTCCTCATACTGCTGCCACCTCCAGGCTGTGTCATTGGGACACCATCTGGTTTCCTCATGCTGTTGGCACATTAAACTAAACTTTTCAAATTTAACATCTTCAATTTAAATTTTAAAAAATATCTTTAATCTCTTCAATTGTGAGGCCCTATGGTCTCATTGGGCTGCTGCAACCTCTAGGCTCTGTCATTGTGCCACCATGTGACTCCTTGTTATATTGGGTTTTGTGGTCATACAGTATTAGTTCAAAGTAAACGCTTCGGGCACCTGGTACATTAAACTTGTGAATCTAACCAAAATCTGCAATTTAAAATTAAAAAATCTCTTCAATCTTTTCAATTGTGAGATCCTATGGTCGTCATCATACATTACCTTTGGAATTACCACAAGAATCCAATGAAACAGGTTGGAGCGATAATGAACCATAACTGATTTAATGAAACATTCGCAGGCAGGGGCTGGAACAGGTGGTAGCTCGCCTCGCGGAGGACTGCCAGCTTGTTTTTAAGATAAAAGTATGAGCTTTTTCACTGCAGCACTTTCTAGCAGTATGCACACACTTATCTAACGGCGCAGAAGCTGAATGTGCTCCTGTCCAAGTTTCTGGTACTGCAGTCCCTCCCCTTTTAAGTGGACACTCAGAGCATGAGACCTGACACTTATAATGTGGTGGTGCACTATCTTGCTGGAAAAACTCAGGGAACGTGCCAGCTTCAGTGCATAAAGAGGGAAACACATCATCATGTAGGCCACTGGATATGCGAAATTGATACATGATGATGTGTTTCCCTCTTTATGCACTGAAGCTGGCACGTTCCCTGAGTTTTTCCAGCAAGATGGTGCACCACCACATTATGGGTGTCAGGTCCGAGCATTCCTAGATGAACAGTTTCCTGGAAAGTGGATTGGTCGTCGTGGGCCAGTTGAATGGCCCCCAAGGTCTCCCGATCTGACCCCCTTAGACTTTTATCTTTGGGGTCATCTGAAGCCCGCTCACATTGTAGTGATTGTATCTGAAGGTAATTGTCTATGCTGTGAAGATACGAGATCTGAAGCACCTGAAACTACGGATACTGGAAGCCTGTGCTAGCATTTCTCCTGCGGTGTTGCTATCAGTGTGTGAAGAGTGGGAGAAGAGGGTTGCATTGACAATCCATTTTATAAGTGGTCAGAAACTTGTAAATAACTCATGAAAGAATAAAGTTACATTGAAACCAATCACATCATTGTTTTTCTTGTGAAATTGATGTGTCACATGACCTTCATCCTATTGAAAAAACTAAAGTTGGATTCAAAATAGCGACTTCAAAATGGTCATCATGGTCACCACCCATCTTGAAAAGTTTCCCACCTCATAGGAAGTTAATATCACCAACCATTCCCGTTTTATTAAGGTGTATCCATATAAATGGCCCACCCTGTATTTCTATGTTGTTGACTGGTCAAATACACCTAAATGTGTACAATGATAGCTGGTTGCTAGGGGTTATGTCTATGCTGGATACTTACCTGGTTAAACACATCTACATGTTAAATATATCTAGATGTGTATAATGATGGCTTGTTGCTAGGGGTTATGCCTATGCTGGATTTTTACCTGGTTAAAAACATCTAAATGTGTACAATGATAGTTGGTTGCTAGGGGTTAGGTCTATGCTGGATAGTTACCTAATCTGCTATGGGGGAGAATTATCAAAACCTGTGCAAGAGAAAAGTTGCCCAGTTGCCCATAGCAACCAATCAGATTGCTTCTTTCATTTTGCAGTGGGCTTGTTAAAAATGAAAAAAGTGATCTGATTGGTTGCTATGGGCAACTGGGCAATTTTTCCTTTGCATAGGTTTTGATAAATCTCCCCCTATATGTGTATGCTGGATATTTACCTAGCACGCTATATGTCCATGTTGTTGATTGGTTAAATACATCTGAATGTAAACAATGATAGCTGGTTGCTAGGGGTTATGTCTATGTTGGATACTTACCTAACATGGCCACTTTAATATATTTTATACATCATGTGTACTTATTATGGGAGTAAAATTTAAGAATATATACAATTGATAAAAAGAATATACAAATACACCAATGCTGACTTATGACTTGATGATTCCTTATGCATTTCACGCACTAATATATGGTAAAATATATACCTATGGGCAAACCCCATTGGGTGCTCTATTGACAAGTGCTTCTATGCGCTCCACTGAATAAGTGGATGCGCAGGCGCAGGACTGAGTTGATATTCGCATGTGCATCGTGAACTTTGCGATGTGTGTCATTTGATCATACGAGCGCTCCATCTGTGCGCAAGCACGTAATATATGTCATCACTCTACTACTGGGCGTACGGAAGGGAGGCCGGACGTCCGGAAGTAGTCTCGACGTCCGGCCACCCACAGCACACGGATACAAATCGGCTCCCATCTGCAGGGTATGTGCAATTAGTGATAGGTGTATATAAATATATATATATATATATATATATATATATATATATATATGTGTGTGTGTATGGATTCCACACTAGCACAACACCCCTGAGGAAGTTGCCAGTTTGGCAACAGAACACGTGGGGTTCTCGGTGACCTCGTCCTCCTGCTCATGGCTTTACCTCTCCTCTCTCCAGTCTGAGACACTTGTTTCCCACTATAGGAAATTCTACATGCAAGTTTATTGATATTTGTATTGGATATATGCGGTGGCTATTGGCATGGTATTCTTTATTCTATTATGGTGATTTTTTATGCACTTCACCAGGCACTTGCCACTTTATTTGGATGCTGCACTAACTACCTAAGCACCTTACAGTATATATTCAAGAACTGTGATGCACATCTAATATTTGATGGGAGTGAGTTTATATTGGTTAAACTGTTGTCTATACAAGATAGCCTAGAGGACGGTGGTCAATATCAGGTGAGGGGGTTCATGGCCCCTCTCCTGGGTTGTGCTATAGGCTTTTGTGAGCCATTATTTTAATTGGTTTTATATGTGTCCTTGTCATTATTTATTGTGTGTATATTGGATCTTTTTGTCTTTTTTTGCTAATAAAGAGTATATAGAACATTTCTTGGTGTGCTACTATGTTTCAGTGTTGCTTTTTTCTTGAATCCATGTTTTTCTTTTTCACTGAGTAGCACCCAGCTTTGTTAATTAGGTTGAGCCCCCCTCACCCTTCTCTTCTGTGTACAGTACTGGGCACCAGTGTACAATGAAGGTATAATGGAGCTGAAGAGGGTTTAAAGATGGGCAACCAGAGCAATAATAATAATTTGTCTTCCATAAAAAGGCCCATCCTCTATGTCTAAAGGAAAGACAGCCTGTACACCAGCACAATTGTGGCTTCTTCAAAGAGTCAAAGGGGCCTGACTGCATTTCTGGAGAGTCATAACATTATACGTTATCCATACTAGATGTATAGGACAGAACATTGATCCAAGGATTTATTCTGATGGGGTATTTATTTTGATAAGACAATTGGCATCAGCCTTATAAAGGTTATTAGTCTTCTGGATCAACACAGTAGAGATAAAGTTTAAACTCAATGTACTTTTGGCTTTTTTTCAACCTTATGAACTATGTAGTTACACTATTTAAAACGTACGCATTTTTTAGTAAATCTGCCTAATTGTGCCCAATAGAAGTCTCTGGGGGAGATTTATCAAAACCTGTGCAGAGGAAGAGTGGTGCAGTTGCTCATAGAAACCAATCAGATTGCTTCTTTTATTTTTTAAGAGGCCTGTGAAAAATGAAAGAAGCGATCTGATTGGTTGCTACGGGCAACTAGTCAACTTTTCCTCTACACAGATTTTGATATATCTCCCCCTCTGACTCTATATTTGCCTAACTTTACATTAGATGGTTTTTTTTTTATGAGTGATCTATTACTTATGAATTAGTGCCTAATATTTGACTCTATCAAGACTGTAATCTCTCAGTGTGTGAGAATAACACTATTCTGCATTACAGAAGTTAGTGGGAAGTAACCAGCTGAGGCATTACATAAAACTACTAAATGAGGTATAATCAGTGCTTCTATTTTGAGGCTTATTTATGCACTTGAATCTGGAAGTACACTGTGTTCAGGAACTGCTTGACATAAAGTACAAAACCAAATGCACTCAACACTGAAACAATGTGACAAGCTTAATTTAGAAGGAGAATGTAGTACCTAGTGAAGGAACCAAAAGGATGAGATGAAAGAGGGAATAATACTATTCTTCTCATCTTTCCAAATGTATTCATAACATAAGAAAATGAATACTATTGACATCTCAGTTGCTAAACATCATTTTATGTACAGTAAATGTATTTATTGTGGCATATTGCTACTACAAATTTTTGGTGCTGATTCTGGTTCAAGTAAAATTATCCCCCACATGATAAAAGTAAACTACTTAGTGCCCACAAGCAGGTACAAAAGTGCCCCTTCAGTAACAATGCCCCATTCATGCCCTTACACAGTAATAATGTAAATTGATGTGCCCAAGACAGTAATAATGGGGCTTTGAGAGTAATAATGCTCCCTTTTTGCTAACCACACAGCAAAATGCTCACCTTTAACCCCATACAGATTAAATAATACTTGATATATCCCACAAAAAAGTTATGTTACTCAGTACCTAATCCTGATCATGAACATATAACTTTTTTTGTCTAGCACCTATATTTCTCTCACAAATACCATCTTTATGTTGCTCACTTGGTTTTTGCATGTGCTTTAGAGGGGGCATGTCTGTCTCAATCTGTTTTCAGACAGGAGTGAGCACAGATGAATGCGAGTCCAGCCAGACAGGATTATGTTCTGGGTGGTATGGGCATCCCTAAATGTGTTTTCTTATAAGCCATTTCTATAAATAGAAAATAACATGTTCTTATTAAGTATATTAGAAACATTAATGTTTAGCACATAAAACGTTTTTTTAATCTGACAGTGCCCATTTAAGCACTCTTTCTGTGCCCCTTACAAAGTATTTATGTCCTTTGTGCCAGTAAAAAATAATATACATATACCCTTTATATCCTAAAAGAATAAAGCAACCCCCTTCATGCTATTGCACAAAAATACCCAACCTATCTACTCCCTATTAGTCAACAATGCACTCTTTTATTTCCAGGAATTAATTACATTTATACTTGGTAGAAAATAATCTATATCAACAGATCAACATAAAATGTGTCCTAACTTAAGATGACTTGACAGGTCACTGAACAAGGCAAGGCCACATCTCTAGTATAGGCATAAAAAAAAGCAGTTGGCAACTGCAGGACACAGATCTTACTGTCAGGATCCGGACTGGTATGCGAGGAGGACACGGGTAGTGGATCCTCTGTGCCAGAGAGGCGATGGCGTGGGCAGTACCAGGGGAACTGAATCTAAGGGATTACTGGTTTTCACCAGAGCCCGCCGCAAAGCGGGATGGACTTGCTGCGGCAGGTAACCCCCAGGTCGTTCCACCCGGTAGCGACTCAACCCCTCTGGCGGCTGAGACTGGCGAGGGACACAAGGAGAAGGCAAAGGCAAGGTCAGACGTAGCAGAAGGTCAGGGCAGGTGGCAACGGTTCATAGTCAGGGGCAACAGCAAGGGTCTGGATACACAGGCAATGGGCTCACAAAAACGCTTTCACTGGCACAAGGCAACAAGATCCGGCGAGGACAAGAAGGGGAAGTGGGTTTATAAGTGTTAGGGAGTGATTAGGAACAGATTGGGCCAGACACCAATTAATGGTGCACTGGCCCTTTAAATCTGAGAGACCCGGTGCGCGCGCGCCCTAGAGAGCGGGACCGCGCGCACCTGGACTGAGCAGACAGAGGACGGGACAGGTGAACAGAACGGGATGCGACCCGCGGGCATTTGAAGACCGAACAGATGATTTTCACGAAGACACTGGAGCACTTGACGGACATGGAGACGATGTTCCTCTAGGTTGGAGGAAAAGATTAGAATGTCATCTAAGTAGACTACAACGCAGGTTTACAGCAAGTCTCGAAAAATTTCATTAACAAAATCTTGAAAGACTGCAGGGGCATTGCAAAGTCCAAACGGCATAGCGAGATATTCAAAGTGTCCATCTCTAGTGTTAAATGCGGTTTTCCACTCGTCACCCTCATGAATTCGAATGAGGTATGAGATATATGTGCCCCTTAGATGAAGTTTGGTAAAAATTTTTGCTCCACGCAGTCGGTAAAAGAGTTCAGAGATAAGTGGCAGAGGATAGCGGTTTTTCACTGTGATTTTATTAAGACCGCAGTAGTCTATACAAGGGCGTAGAGATCCGTCTTTTTTGGCAACGAAGAAGAATCCAGCTCTGGCTGGAGAAGAAGATTTCCGGATAAAACCTCTTTTTAGGTTTTCCTGAATGTATTCAGTCATGGCTTGCGTTTCTGCAGCGGAGAGTGGGTAAATCCTGCCACGGGGCGGTGTGGTACCAGGAAGCAAGTCAATAGGGCAGTCGTAGGGTCTGTGTGGTCAGTGGCGTTGCGACCCGGGTGCGGGGGGTGCGGCCCGCACCGGGTGACACCAACCTAATGGGGTGACACCAAGACGCTCCGCAGCACCCACACCCCCTCCCCAGCTACACTGACACCCCCCTATGTGCCCGACCGGCCTCCCATCCGTCAGCACCCCCCGCCTGTGCTGTGTGTGCGGTGCGCCCCCCCTTTCAGTGCGCCCGTCCATCATCACACCCCCCCCCATCACCTTCACCAGTACTGTGCCCGGCCTCCGCTCCCACGTATGCATCGGCCTGACCGCATGGCCGCGCAGGGGGACGTCAGTTACGTCACTCGCATTGCGCCCGGTGAGAAGGATCGCTGCGCTGGATGGGTGAGTGTGTGTGTCTTTCTCTATCTATGTTTGTGTGACTCTGTGTGTGACTGTGTGTTTGTGTGACTCTGTGTGTGTGTGTGACTCTGTGTGTGAGTGTGTGTGTGACTCTGTGTGTGTGTGTGTGTGACTCTGTGTGTGTGTGACTCTGTGTGTCTGTCTGTTAGTGTGTGTCTCTCTGACTGTGTGTTTGTGTGTGTGTCTCTCTGTGTTGTATGTGTTTTTTTTTTTTGTGTGTGTGTGCATGTGTGTGTGTGTGTGTGTGTGTGTGGGGAGACTTTGACGCATTGTGGGGAACCTGCAAGGGAACCTGCGGCCTAATGTGGGGAGTCTATGCTACCTAATGTGGGGAGTCTATGCTACCTAATGTGGGGAGTCTATGCTACCTAATGTGGGGAGTCTATGCTACCTAATGTGCGGAGTCTATGCTACCTAATGTGCGGAGTCTATGCTACCTAATGTGCGGAGTCTATGCTACCTAATGTGCGGAGTCTATGCTACCTAATGTGCGTTGTCTATGCTACCTAATGTGGGGAATCTGTGCTACCGAATGTGGGGAAACTGCTACCTAATGTGGGGAATCTGTGCTACCTAATGTGGGGAAATTGCTACCTAATGTGGGGTAACTGGTACCTACCTAATGTGGGGAAACTGGTACCAAATTTGGGGAATCTATGCTGCCTAATGTGGTGAAAAGATGCTACCTAATGTGGGGAAACTGCTACCTACCTAATGTGGGGGAACTGCTGCCTACCTAATGCTCCCCCCCTGGCAGTAGCACCCTCATCATCCGCCAGCAACTACCCCCCCCCCCCAGCAGCAGCAGATCCTGATGGTGGATGATGGCGGTGCTCCTGCCAGGAGGATGATCCTGCCGAGGGATGATGGGGGTAATACTGCCAGGGGGGATGGCCAGTAGCACCCTCATCATCCTTCAGCAACACCCCCCCCCCAATAGTAGCACCCCGATCATCCACTAGCAACACCACCAATACCCCCCTCCCGTGGTAATAGCATCAGCTAACGGATGTTGAGGGGTGTCACTGCGGTTGTGGTATTATATTCAGAGGGTGCACTGTATGGCAACGTTATATTCAGAGGGCGCAGTTTGTGGTAGTATTATATTCAGAGGGCACAGTGGGTGGTAGTATTATATTTAGAGGGCGCAGTTTGTGGTAGTATTATTAGAGATGAGCGAACTTACAGTAAATTCGATTCGTCACGAACTTCTCGGCTCAGCAGTTGATGACTTATCCTGCGTAAATTAGTTCAGCCTTCAGGTGCTCCGGTGGGCTGGAAAAGGTGGATACATTCATAGGAAAGATTCTCCTAGGACAATATCCACCTTTTCCAGCCCACGGGAGCACCTGAAAGCTGAACTAATTTATGCAGGAAAAGCCATCAACTGCCGAGCCGAGAAGTTTGTGACAAGTTGAATTTACTGTAGTTTGCTCATCTCTAAGTATTATATTCAGAGGGCGCAGTGGGTGGTAGTAATATATTCAGAGTGTACAGTATGTGTTGGTATTATATTCAGAAGGTACAGTTTGTGATAGTATTATATTCAGGGGTACAGTATGTGGAAGATTTATATTCAGAGGGTACAGTATGTGATGGTATTATATTCAGAATGTACAGTGTGTGGTATTATTATATTCAGTGGGTACGGTGTATGGAAGGTTTATAATCAAAGAGTATAGTGTATAGTAGTATTATATTTAGAGGATACAGTGTCTGGCAGGTTTATAATAATACTTGTTTTTATATAGAGGATGAGAATGCACTGACATAGTGAGGAGACGTCTGGGCGTCACATTCTGCAGAGAGAAGTTTTAGCTGGACCAGGCGGTATGTACCATCTGAATTAGATAAGGGAAGACTATAGAGAAGACGTCACCTGTAGTCTTTGATATCATTGTGTATTCTCCTCACTATAGAGAAGACGTCACCTGTAATCACTGATATTGTGTATTCTCCTCACTATAGAGAAGACGTCACCTGTAGTCACTGATATCATTGTGTATTCTCCTCACTATAGAGAA
This sequence comes from Hyla sarda, assembly GCF_029499605.1. Taxonomy (NCBI): domain Eukaryota; kingdom Metazoa; phylum Chordata; class Amphibia; order Anura; family Hylidae; genus Hyla; species Hyla sarda. Next base: position 135,860,951 of record NC_079189.1, on the reverse strand, counting down.
GACATCACCTGTAGTCACTGAGATCATTGTGTATTCTCCTCACTATAGAGAAGACGTCACCTGTAATCACTGATATCATTGTGTATTCTCCTCACTATAGAGAAGACGTCACCTGTAATCACTGATATCATTGTGTATTCTCCTCTCTGTGTCCTATCAGAGCTGTAGTCGCTTGTCAGTTCTACAGTTATGGTCAGTGAAACTACAACTCCCAGCATAACCTCACCACTGCTCAAAGGGGTACTCTACTGGAAAACATTTTTTTTTAATCAACTGGTGCTACAAAGTTAAACAGATTTGTAAATTACTTCTATTTAAAAATCTTAATCTTTCCAGTACTTATTAGCTGCTGTATAAGCGATTCACAGGAAGTTATTTTCTTTTTTAATTTCTTTTCTGTCTGACCACAGTGCTCTGTGCTGACACCTCTGTCCATGTCAAGAACTGTCCATAGTAGGAGCAAATCCCCATAGCAAACCTATCCTGCTCTGGACAGTTCCTGACATAGACAGAGGTGTCAGCAGAGAGCACTTCCTGTGGAACACAGCAGCTGTTGGGTGTGTCTCACTTCCAGAGTTGTCCAGAGAGAGAGGAGAGAAGGAGTTTTTTCCAGCAACCTTTTCCCCAGGAGGGTGGCAGACTCCTGGGAAGAGCCTCCTGCTATGGACCCACGGCCTTCCACCTCCCGTACTAGGCCGGCGGGGGGTGGGAGTGAGAGAGTTACGGCCGATTCCAAGGACGGGGTCAGAAGATCCAGCAGGCTCCGCAGTAATGTGGAGCCCACTCCCCCGTCCATCGCTGGAAACCGCAAGGCATACGGTAGGAAGATAACTGTTGTGTCTTCAGGGACTGTTTCTAATGTTACGGAACCCCAGCAATGGGGGGTGAAGGGACCCAGGGAGTCGCTTGCCACGTTTGGATCCCGCATGCAGGCAAAGCTGGTGGAATACGAACAGCTGGGAAAGAAGCTGAAAGTGTTAAGGGAGGATCTGAAGTTTGCCCGCTACCAGACAGATAACTCTGCCAAGGCCATGAGGGCTAAGTTTGCTGCTAGAGTGTGCGAGCTGAAGGCAGAGGAGCAGGAGGTGGTGAGAGCCCGAATGCAGATCATAGAGGGAGCGGGTATGTTTAAAGAAAAATTAAAAAACGAGGACCGCTATAAAATCATGCGGACCCCTGTGAAGGAGGAAGAGGATAGTCAGGGGGAGGAAGAACACCTGTGTGATACAGAGGAGAAGATGGAGGAAGGTGGTGAGGGAGATGGCGGCAGTGAGGGTGATGAGAGTGAGGGGGATGTGTGTGATACCCCGTGTACCCCTAAGACCTCTGTCACCCCAAGTGCAGAATATATTAACCCTGCCCAAGTCGCCTTACCAACCACCTCAGAGGAAAGCGACAGTAGTGATGGTGGTGACAGCGGCCCAGTCGGTGGGGGGCTCCTGCGGGCCATAGTGATGCAGGAGTCACCCACCCGTCTGGAAAATTTCAGTTTTGGCCAGGACCTGGGCCCTGAGGAGAATAAAAGGAAGAAAAAGAACAGGAGGAAGAAAAAGGCTGAGGAGCAAGTCATGTTTGTTTTCTCCCCTATCCAGCAGTCTGGGCCACCTGAGAAGTTGGTTCAGACTGCTGGGCCCCCCACCCTGCCAGATCCAGTTTCTGTTGTGGAACGGGACCAGCACGGGGGGTACAGTGCTGCATCCAACATGGCCGTGGGTGCTACAGTCACGCATCCTGCTGGTAGGGAAGAGCAGGATGGGTTAATGGTGGGTGTCCCTGGCATTGTTATCAGCTCTGCAGGGCACTCCCCTGAGAGGGGGGGAGTGTCCAGGCACCGGGACCCGCTGCTGATCCCGTGCAGTCAGGCGCAGTGTGTGGCATGGACGCTGTAGGGATTTCCCCTGTGAGGGAGGAGGGTCCCTGCAAGTCAGTGGCAGGTGGAGGGGCAGAGGTGCGCTTGGAGGGGCAGCCTCGGCCTCGGGATGTGATGTCTGCGGTGACATCCCACATGGAGGAGGAATCAGCATCGCCGACAGAGATCCAGCTAAAGCATGTCCTGGCCAGCCCAGAGGTAGTGGGTGAAGCAGCGGCTGATCCCAAAAACACTGCTAATAAAACCAAAAGCAATGTCACTACAAGGTGTGTGAATGATGGGAGTAGTAGTGCTGTGGATGAAAGGAGTGTATGTGGGAGTGATGGTGGAGTGAATGTGAGGAGTGGTAATGGAGTGAATAGGAGGAGTGGTAGTGGTGCAGATGGGAGGAGTGGTAGTGGAGTGAATGGGCGGGGTGGCAGTGATGCAGATGGGAGGAGTGGTAGTGGAGTGAGTGGTGGTGGTGGATTGAATGGGAGGAGTGGTGGTGGTGGTGCGGATGGGAGGAGTGGTAGTGGAGTGAATGGGCGGGGTGGTAGTGGAATGAGTGGGAGTGGTGCAGATGGGAGGAGTGATAGTGGAGTGAATGAGAGGAGTAGTAGTGGTGTGTATAATAGTGACGTTTGTGGCAGTGCAGGTGGTTTAGGTGGGGCCGTAGGGACAGGGTCTGGTCCGGCTGCCCCCTCGGTCGCCAGGAGTTATGCCAGCGTGGCGGCCGGGGGTTCAGTGGGATCTTTACCTCCTGTATCTGGTGACGGTCAGTTGCAACGGCGCCTCCTGGAGGCACTAAAGAGAGGAGAAAGGACGCTCCAGGTAGAGGGAAAGGAGATGGACCTATCTTTCTGGGTGGAGAGACATGGTCTGGGAGCATTCCGACAGAGAAATGGGGAGACTGTATGGTCCCTCCAGACACCCGGGCAGGAGGTAGGTCGCAGGAATGTGGCCCGTCTGGTCTGGAAAGGCGAAGATGCGTGCCCCCAAAGGGGCAAAGTGGTGGAGCTTCTCTTCCAGATGGGTTTCAGGGCTAGGGACATCTTTGCCCTGATCCACCCTTTCGGCTCCTCTGAGTTTGACGTCAGCTTTGTTAGGCCGGAGGGACTAGATCTCTTCTGGTCTAATTATGAGCTGGTGAAAAACGAGCCCGGATGGCGAGATTTCGCTGTAAAAGCGGTATCTCGCCAGAGTATGGTAAAGAAAGTGACCGTTTTGACCCGTAACGAGTCACTTTCTTGTTATGACATTATGACCTGGCTGGGCAGGTACGGGGAGGTGACGGACATCCCCCGGAAAAACTTTGATGAGCACAATATATGGTCTGGGGCCTGGACGTTTTCCGTCCGTCTCAGGCGTTCCGGGAACACTGTCACCCACATTCCTTCGGCCGCCTTCCTGGGACGCGACAGAATTCAGATCTTCTACCAGGGGCAGCCGAAGCTGTGTCACAGGTGTGGTGACCCAAACCACTTTAGTGCCAACTGCACTCAGCAGATATGCGCCCTCTGCTGTGGGGTGGGTCACCTGGCGGCCACCTGTGGGCAGATTCGGTGTAACTTGTGTGGTGACTTAGGTCACCCGTTCAGCCGGTGTCCGCGCTCGTTCTCTAATGCTGTGACCGCCCCGTCTGGGGAAAGCCTAACAGTTGCCCCGGTGGGGGAGGGGACCAGTGGAGGAGAGGGGGCACCAAAGCCAGTGAAGGAAAAACATAAGACCCCCTCTATGCGGAGGCGAGAGGAGAAGCGCAGGTTGGAGAGGGCCCTTGAGAATGCCCAGGTGCCAGGGGTAGCTCGGGGTCCCACTCCAGACACTGGCTCAGAAGGAGGTCAGAATAACTCTGAGGCTTTGGGTGAGGCCAAACTGGACGAGGAGATAGGGAGACTGCGTAGGGAAGAAGGTCAAGATGCTCCTTCCTCCAGTCATACCTCTGAATCCGAAACTGTGGATGAGGAGGAGGAGGAGGGGCAGACAGTAAATGGTGGCCAGAAAAAGAAGAGGAGGAAGAAGTGTAAGAGTAAGGTGGCGCCGTCCTCCTCTTCAATTGTAGCTTCAGACCATAGAAGGAACAACTCAGTCTCTGACCCTCTGATCGTCCTTTCGAATCGATATGAGGCCCTCGGGGATACCATCTCCCCTCCTCTTCTCGAGGGTCAGGAGGCAGTGCGGCCTCCAGGAGGTACCGAGCCTCCTTCCTCTGGGGTAGTTTCCTCAGGGGGAGAGGTAACACCAGGTGCCGGAGGTAAAGATCCTGGGATGGATATGTCCCAGAGTTTAAAAAGAAGTAAAGGGTCTTCCTCTGATTCCGATGGGGGTGGAGGGAAGGAGAGGAAGAAGGTTTAAGGGGTGAGGCCATCTAACTCAATCACCCATGATGGCGGCACTCACCCCACTGACGCTGGCATCTATTAACTGTGCCAGTATAAAGTCAGATACGGCTAGATTTGCAGCCTTTGATTTTCTCGGCCGTGTTGAAGCCGACATTTTCTTTTTACAAGAGACCAGGTTGTCAGATCTTGCCTCTCTGGCAAAAGCCAGGAGAGAGTGGAGGCGCGGTCCCTCCCACTGGTCTCTTGCGGCTGAGCCGTATAGTGGGGTGGCGGTCTTTTTTTCCGCTCCTGTTGAATGCAGACGGGTTATTGAGCTAGAAATGGGGAGGTGCCTGATCATTGATGTCTTCATGAAGGGACAAGAGCTCCGGCTCATTAACATCTACGCCCCGCAAACTAAGCGGGGCCGTAAAGATCTCTTTATGAGGATTAAGCCCTTTCTTTTTACGAGTCGGCAGGTGATCTTTGGAGGGGACTTCAATAATGTCACGAGGTCCCAGGATAGGAGAGGCTCCAATGGTCCACTGACTTGCGATAGTGTGGCACTAATTAGCATAACTAGAGAAGCTCGCCTAGAGGACGCCCACATCCGGAGCCCCTCGGGCCACGCGGGTTTCACCTATCATCAAGGTAGCCGCAGGTCTAGAATAGACAGGTTTTATTTAAAGGAGGAAGCTGTCTCTTCCGCAGTGTCCGTGGTTGAGGTGGAGTTCTCCGATCACTGTATGATTTTGTTTTCCCTGAATGTTTCAGAGACCCCCCGGATGGGTAAAGGTTATTGGAAGCTGAATTCGTCCCTCCTGGTGGAAGCGGAGGTAAGACAGTCCTTTGAGGATTTTCTTCAGAGTCAGGTACCTTTACTGGATCTTTGTAGTAATAAGCTGGAGTGGTGGGAGATATTCAAGAAGCGGGTTGCGGGGTTCTTCCGCCAGCTCTCGAGCCTCAGGTCCCTGAACAGGTATCGCTTGTATCAGGGTCTGAGGAGGAAACTCGAGCTTCTTGTCTCGACTGGAGGTAGCCGAGAGGATATCTCCAGAGTGAAATCCTTGCTGATGAGGTGTCAGTACGATAGGCACGTATCTTTGGTTTTTGAGAGGGATTTCGGGAAGTACCGCTCGCCCGACCCTTACAGAAACTGTAAGATGTCAGTGAGTAGTAAAGTCATTTCAGGACTGATCGATAGTACAGGATCTCTGAATCGGTCCAGATCGGGGATCTTGGAGGTCGTCAGATCCTTCTACTCGCACCTCTTGGGAAAGAAGGATCTAGATCGAGACGGAATGTCGGTTTTCCTGGCTGAAACCTTTCCTGAGCCAGGGGTAGACCCCTCTCTTGATGTTTTGGCAGAAGAAATCAGGGAAGAGGAAGTGAGACTGGCGATCGAGGGGCTTGCCCCTAAGAAGTCGCCAGGTCCGGATGGCTTAACATCCGAGTGGTACAGGACCTTTAAGGAGTCTTTAGCTCCCCTCTTGACTGAGGTATTCAATGAGTGTCTCTCCTCGGGCACTCTGCCGAAGTCAATGAGGAGGTCAGCCCTGATTCTCCTGTCAAAGGGTAAAGATCCTAGCCGGATTGAGAATTGGAGGCCCATAGCTCTTCTCAATACGGACAGGAAGCTTCTGGCCAAGATACTGTTTAATCGGCTGGTGAAGTTTGCACCCCGGCTCCTTTCGGGGGCCCAGCACTGCTCTGTTCCAGGCCGAGGCACCTTAAGTGCTGTCCTCAGTGTCAGGGAGGCAGTGGAGCTGAGTAGTGCGGGTCTCTGGAAGGGGTACATGCTGTCCTTGGATCAGGCCAAAGCATTTGATCGGGTGAACCATGACTACCTCTGGGCCGTCCTACTGAGATATGGCTTACCAAGTACTTTTGTTAATTGGCTTAAGATCTTGTATGCAGGGGCAGAGAGTTTCCCGCTTGTGAACGGTTGGTCTGGCCGCTCTTTTGAGGTGGGGTCCGGAGTCCGTCAGGGTTGTCCTTTGAGCCCGCTTTTATACGTGTTTGCGATCGATCCCTTCATCCGGAGGGTAGATTGTGGGCCGTTGGCGGGAGTCGGGATGAGTCTGGCGGAGCTGGATGTCGCCCAGAGAGTGGTGGCATACGCTGATGATGTCACCATTTTCGTGTCCTCGAGAGAGGAGGTCGATGTGGTGATGTCAGAAGTGGGCCGCTACTCTGAGGCATCCGGGTCTAAGATCAACCGGGATAAGTGTGAGAGTCTCTGGCTGGGAGGGGGAGATCCCACGTTTGATCTCCCGGACACCCTTCCAGGGCCCCAAGAGTCAGCAAAAGTTTTGGGCATCACTTTCGGCCAGGATGATTATCCCACCAAAAACTGGGATGGTAAGCTCCAGGATGCCGCTCAGAAGGTGGACCAATGGAAGGGTTGGTCCATGACCCTCAGGGAAAGGGTACACCTGATCAAATCGTACCTGCTCCCCTTGTTTATCTATCTGGGCAGTGTATGTATCTTGCCAGAGGCTTACTACACTAGGATCTACAGCCTGTTTTTCCAACTGTTATGGGGGAACAGGATGAACCTAGTCAAGAGGGAGGTTACGTACCGCACGAGGAGACTAGGGGGTTTATCTATGGTAAATCCTGTGGTGTTCTTAACAAACACCTTCTTGAAAGCTAACATCTCAAACCTCTGGTCAGAGAGGGCTCCTCCGTGGGTAATCTCCTGCAGGGAATGGTTTCGGCCTTTCTTCCAGGAATGGGAGACAGGAGGGCAAGTGAAGGACCTCCGTACGCCACACGGATATCTTCCGGCTTATGCTACCCCAACTCTGAAGGCGATACGTCGGTGGGGTCTGGGAGTGTGGGAGATCAGGACCCAGTCAAGGCAGTTCCTTGACAAACGGGTTCTGTTGACCCACTTCCAGAAGCCTCTGGCGCTCAGGGACTGCCCAGGTCGGGATCTGAGGGTGGGGTTGTACCTTTTAAACATGAAAAGGATCCCCCAGAAGTTTTGGGACTTGGCCTGGCGCTGCTTTCAGGGGAAGCTATATGTGAGGGACAATTTGAAGTGTAGGAGCTCTGATGACCGGGGATGTCCCAGAGAAGAGTGCGAGGACATGCTGGAAAGCATGGACCACTTCCTGCTTCATTGTCCCTTTAATATAGGGGTCTACAACCGGGTGGGTGCTTCCATTGGCTGGAGTCAACTTGCCGGCCTTACCTATCCGGAGTGGGCTTATGGGGCATTCAGGAACCTGGGTGGCCGAGACCGGGGCACTTTATTTGTAGTCAGCTTAGTAGTTAGGTACTACACGTGGAACGCACGGTGTCTAGTATCCACACAGCGGAAAGTCCTCTCCGAGGTGGAGGTCTGTAGGAACATCACCGGTGACCTCGGGAAGATCAGGTCTTTGGAGTATGGCAGTCTTGGTACCAGCAGGGCTTCTCTCCTGTGGAGAGGTTTTTCATTTGATGTGCCCTAGGTACTAGACCTCTTGGGTAGAGTACCCCTTTTTCTGGTTAGGGATAGCAATGTAGGGACAGAGAGAGGGTGAGTGCAGGGTCAGTTTGTTGAAGGGATAACAGTAGGGTGAGTCGTAGGGAAAAGTTAGTGGAGAGAGTTTATAAAGTAACATCAGGATTGCCATCCTTCTTCCTGGTGGTGGGCTATGCATGTACACCCTAGTCTTTTTGTTTTGTTTTCAGAATATGGATTGCGTAAAGGGCTTACAGGCGACCGAACTTGGGCCTAAGGTGGGTTGTATTGTTTTGTATATGTTATGTTATGAAGTTGTATTTGTATAGTTGGTTTGGGTATAGATTAGGTTGGGTGGGGGAATTGGTGGGTTGGTGGATGTTTGGAGGGGCTGGCATGGGTCAGTTGTGGACTGGACTCGATATCCATGGACTATGGACTCTGACCCATGTCAATGTGGGTGGTTGTGTGGGTAATGGGTTAGTCTAGTGTAGGATGTGTTTTGTGGGTGTATATTTTGGTTTGTTGGTGTATATAGTTTATGTATGTATTTGCATTTAGGTTATGTATTTGTGTTTTTATATTCGTATTGTATATATTATTATATAGTATGGATTGGTTATCTTATTTGAGGGGATGGGGATAGGCAGTCGGATCAGATTTAGTTAGCATTTTTATATTACTTTAATTTAATATTGGTTGTATTATGGTAGTGTAGATTAAAAAAAGGGTGTGTATGTGTATGTGTATGTATGTATATGTATATATATATATATATATATATATATATGTATATATATATATTTATATATGTGAGGGAAAAAATTTAATTTTAGTAAAAAAAAAATAATAATAAAAAAAAAAATATATATATAAAAAAAACATATATAAAAAAAAAAAAAAAAAAAAAAAGGGGGGGGGGGGGTGGTGGTGGGGGTTTTGGGGTGGGTTAGTTGTGAATGTAATGTGTGGTTGAGTTTTACCAAGTCTGGTTGTTTTTAGTTAAAGCTAAGTAAAGCTATTTTTATGTTTATGTAAAGAATGTGTGGGTATGTGTGTGTGATAGTATTTTTGATAATTTATATGTAGGTATAATGTTATGTGTTTAGTTAGTTTAGTTAAGTTGGGCTGGCCAGTTAGGCAGGTTTTGTTGTGTTGTGTTTTGTTAATGCTAGTTAAGCCTGTTTTTCTGTTTTGTTAAGTTTTTATATATTTATAATAAAAAGAGCGTCAGCAAATAGCACTGTGGTCAGATTGGAAAGAACTACACAACTTCCTGTGGAGCATACACCAGCTTATAAGTACTGTAAGTATTAAGATTTTAAATAGAAGTAATTTGAAAATCTGTTTAACTTTCTGGCACCAGTTGATATAAAAGTAAATGTTTTCCAGTGGAGTACCCCTTTAAGTAATTCTGGGAGCTGTATATTTAAATGGTGAAAACTTCTTTAACACTTTCCTATTCTGTGGCAACTGGTATATCTGATTATTATACTGGAATTTCTCACAATGTGCTACAACAGTGGTGTCTGTCACAACAGGCTAAAAACTTACTGGGGGAGGGGGGAGGTATGGGGTGACACCATTTTCTACCGCACCGGGTGACACCAACCCTAGCAACGCCACTGTGTGTGGTGGTAAGACCTCTGCTTTCTTTTTACAAAAAACATCAGAATTGTCCTGATAGGCCTTAGGAAGGCCTGGCAATGGTGTAGTGATGGAGACTTGGCTGGTAGGAACAGACTTGAGACATCGCTTGTGGCAGGAAGCTCCCCAACTTTTCATGTCCCCAGTGGCCCAGACGAGGGTAGGTGCGTGACGCTGGAGCCAGGGCAAGCCAAGAAGAATTTCAGAAGTACAGTTGGGCAATACAAAAAATGCAATATTTTCATGATGGAGAACTCCAACGCTCATGAGCAGAGGTTCTGTGCAGTAACGCACGGTGCAGAACAGTTTTTCTCCATTCACTGATGAAATGAAGAGAGGTTTGACGAGACGGGTAACAGGAATATTGAATCTGCTGACAAGAGAGGTTTCAATGAAACAGCAACAGCATGAAGAATATAGAGCTGTCATCACAAAGCGCTTACCTCAATTCCTTAGAAAAATTATGGAAGCACTAAAAATGTGCAAGCACACAGGCCTACAAATCTAATTCAGTTACACCAGCTCTGTCAAGAGGAATGGACCAAAATCCAAGCAACTTATTGTGAGAAGCTTATGAAAGACTTTCCAAAATGTTTGACCTAAGTTGGACAATTTAAAGGGTTACTGAGCATTATTTTTTAAAATGTTTTATTTATTATTCTGCCGGGCTGCCACAAGAAACATAGAAAATACGCGAGAAGAGACAGCGTTAGGCACGGCTGAAAGCCCAGGCCACTGAACAGGTAAATATTTGGACACTTACACCAAGCAATATCAGTGGGGGGAGTGTTCTCTTCCAAGAATGCAAGCGGCATCAAGGGAGAGGGATGCGGAGCAGGTAGGCGATAGCTATTTCACATGCCTCACATGCTTCTTCTGACAACCGTGCAAAGAAGAAGAAGCACGCGAGGCGTGCAAAATAGCTATCACCTACCTGCTCAGTGCCCCTCTTTCTTGATGCCGCTTTTGTGTATGTATGTATTCAAATAATAAATGCTACTGCTTTCTGTCAGATGGGTGATTGCCATTCCTACATTTCTATGTTTTAGAAAAATAAAAAGCTTTAACTTACCTGGCCTTCTTCCTAGTGGCCAAACTTGTTACATCGCACTGCTGGTCAGCCTATCACCGGCAGAGGCAGGACATTGCTGTGGCTGGTAATAAGCTCAGCAAAGTGTGACATGTTAAATCCCAGAATGCAGAAGAAGACTGGGGCCGAATGACGGAAAACCTGCAGTAGCCTGGACAGAATAAAGAAATAAAAGAAATAAATGCTGGATGACCCCTTTAAAAGCATTGTTACCCAATTCTACCTATGTGTATTTAAACTTTTGACCCACTAGGAATAGGATGATAAAAGCTAAAATAAATCATTTTCTCTAATAATATTCTAATTATACACTCTTGATATATAGTATTGACCCTAACTGACCTTAGTGAGGGAATGCGTACTTGGATTAAAGAAGGGGTGAGAAAAACTAAATTTCAAAGTGTACATGTCATTCAGAAAAAAATTTTACATGTCAGACAGGCATTTTTGAAAGTCTTGATGGTTTTTTGACTGAATGTTCCGACCCTGATTGATCTCTAAATATCGCTAGAGAAATGAGCATCATTCCCTGACTGGACACAATCTCTATGTAGTTGCAGGAGATGGCCTCATTATAGGTCTATAGGGCCACTGACGGCAAGTGGACGGAGACCATGGACAACAATGAAGTAAAGTATGCTACAATGCACTTCTTCTGGCAACATCTAGAGATCAGTAAGAGTCTGAACACTAATGGGCTCTATGACCCAGGACCAATGCTCATAAATGTTTTTTTCATGTCCCTATACATTTTAGTCAAAAGTCAGCACAACCTGCCAACAGTCTAAAGTGTATGGAGGCCTCCCAAAACTTCTAGAAAGAAGATGGCGGAAATTGTTGGATATATTAAATTTCAACCCTTTTGTCAAGTTGCTGCCAGAGCCGTCAGGCAGAAGATTACATTCTTCCATTGAGAGCTAATAAATTTGCAGAACATTCAAATGTATGGCTCACAAGCGCACTGTCCCAGAAACACAACGGGAACGATGCCACTGCAGTGTCCGAACACTGTCTTTGTCATTGTAGCGTCGATACCTAGGGCTCCCAGGGGTCATGTTTACAGCCACTTAAAACCTAAGCATTGCTACATATGTACTACATGGGAGACGATATGGTGACCCTACTGGTATGATCATTATGTTTGATCTAGGGGTCTAGTAATGTATAGTAGACTAGAAGTGTATCCTGAGATTTTTTTCTACTTTTGGTATATACCGACATGCGGGTATAAAAAGTCTACCAATTTGACACAGGTCCCTGTATGTTTTATATCTTTATGCTTGCAGAAACATGTCGGGAGTGGGATTCATGTCTGACTAATGCATGTGGTGTTGATCCATGTGATTGGTGGACTGATGTATAATATATAAGGTTAACCCTTACTTGATCTTATCTTTGGCGCTGAAAGCAGGCCACGTGCAGCTACAATATCAGAGGTGGACTGTTTATTTGTTTTTGTATATGTATGTCTAAATTAATATTTTGGTATTGACATAACTTATTTTGGTGTAATTTGGAGTAATACATGTAGCCTATTTACTTTTTACACGACATATACTATGGAGGGATCTGGAAACATAACTTCTAAATGTTACGCCGAGCGCTCCGGGTCCCCGCTCCTCCCCGGAGCGCTCGCTTCACTCGCCCCGCGGCAGCGCTCCGGTCACGTCCTCTGACCCGGGGCGCTGCGATTCCGCTGCCAGCCGGGATGCGATTCGCGATGCGGGTAGCGCCCGCTCGCGATGCGCACCCCGGCTCCCCTACCTGACTCGCTCTCCGTCTGTTCTGTCCCGGCGCGCGCGGCCCCGCTCCCTAGGGCGCGCGCGCGCCGGGTCTCTGCGATTTAAAGGGCCACTGCGCCGCTGATTGGCGCAGTGGTTCCAATTAGTGTGTTCACCTGTGCACTTCCCTATATCACCTCACTTCCCCTGCACTCCCTTGCCGGATCTTGTTGCCTTAGTGCCAGTGAAAGCGTTCCTTGTGTGTTCCTTGCCTGTGTTTCCAGACCTTCTGCCGTTGCCCCTGACTACGATCCTTGCTGCCTGCCCCGACCTTCTGCTACGTCCGACCTTGCTTTTGCCTACTCCCTTGTACCGCGCCTATCTTCAGCAGCCAGAGAGGTGAGCCGTTGCTAGTGGATACGACCTGGTCACTACCGCCGCAGCAAGACCATCCCGCTTTGCGGCGGGCTCTGGTGAAAACCAGTAGTGGCTTAGAACCGGTCCACTAGCACGGTCCACGCCAATCCCTCTCTGGCACAGAGGATCCACTACCTGCCAGCCGGCATCGTGACAGTAGATCCGGCCATGGATCCCGCTGAAGTTCCTCTGCCAGTTGTCGCTGACCTCACCACGGTGGTCGCCCAGCAGTCACAACAGATAGCGCAACAAGGCCAACAGCTGTCTCAACTGACCGTTATGCTACAACAGTTACTACCACAGCTTCAGCAGTCATCTCCTCCGCCAGCTCCTGCACCTCCTCCGCAGCGAGTGGCCGCTCCTGGGATACGCTTATCCTTGCCGGATAAATTTGATGGGGACTCTAAGTTTTGCCGTGGCTTTCTTTCCCAATGTTCCCTGCATCTGGAGATGATGTCGGACCTGTTTCCCACTGAAAGGTCTAAGGTGGCTTTCGTAGTCAGCCTTCTGTCCGGAAAAGCCCTGTCATGGGCCACACCGCTCTGGGACCGCAATGACCCCGTCACTGCCTCTGTACACTCCTTCTTCTCGGAAATCCGAAGTGTCTTTGAGGAACCTGCCCGAGCCTCTTCTGCTGAGACTGCCCTGTTGAACCTGGTCCAGGGTAATTCTTCCGTTGGCGAGTATGCCGTACAATTCCGTACTCTTGCTTCAGAATTGTCCTGGAATAATGAGGCCCTCTGCGCGACCTTCAAAAAAGGCCTATCCAGCAACATTAAAGATGTTCTGGCCGCACGAGAAATTCCTGCTAATCTACATGAACTTATTCACCTAGCCACTCGCATTGACATGCGTTTTTCCGAAAGGCGTCAGGAACTCCGCCAAGATATGGACTCTGTTCGCACGAGGCGTTTCTTCTCCTCGGCTCCTCTCTCCTCTGGTCCCCTGCAATCTGTTCCTGTGCCTCCCGCCGTGGAGGCTATGCAGGTCGACCGGTCTCGCCTGACACCTCAAGAGAGGACACGACGCCGTATGGAGAACCTCTGCCTGTACTGTGCTAGTACCGAACACTTCCTGAGAGATTGTCCTATCCGTCCTCCCCGCCTGGAAAGACGTACGCTGACTCCGCACAAAGGTGAGACAGTCCTTGATGTCTACTCTGCTTCTCCACGTCTTACTGTGCCTGTGCGGATGTCTGCCTCTGCCTTCTCCTTCTCTACAGTGGCCTTCTTGGACTCTGGATCTGCAGGAAATTTTATTTTGGCCTCTCTCGTCAACAGGTTCAACATCCCGGTGACCAGTCTCGCCAGACCCCTCTACATCAATTGTGTAAATAATGAAAGATTGGACTGTACCATACGTTTCCGCACGGAGCCCCTTCTTATGAGCATCGGATCTCATCATGAGAGGATTGAACTTTTGGTCCTCCCCAATTGCACCTCGGAAATTCTCCTTGGACTTCCCTGGCTTCAACTTCATTCCCCTACCCTGGATTGGTCCACTGGGGAGATCAAGAGTTGGGGGTCCTCTTGTTCCAAGAACTGTCTAAAACCGGTTCCCAGTAACCCTTGCCGTAACTCTGTGGTTCCTCCAGTAACCGGTCTCCCTAAGGCCTATATGGACTTCGCGGATGTTTTCTGCAAAAAACAAGCTGAGACTCTACCTCCTCACAGGCCTTATGATTGCCCTATCGACCTCCTCCCGGGCACTACTCCACCCCGGGGCAGAATTTATCCTCTCTCTGCCCCAGAGACTCTTGCCATGTCCGAATACGTCCAGGAGAATCTAAAAAAGGGCTTTATCCGTAAATCCTCCTCTCCTGCCGGAGCCGGATTTTTCTTTGTGTCCAAAAAAGATGGCTCCCTACGTCCTTGCATTGACTACCGCGGTCTTAATAAAATCACGGTTAAGAACCGCTACCCCTTACCCCTCATCTCTGAACTCTTTGATCGCCTCCAAGGTGCCCACATCTTCACTAAATTGGACTTAAGAGGCGCCTATAACCTCATCCGCATCAGAGAGGGGGACGAGTGGAAAACGGCATTTAACACCAGAGATGGACACTTTGAGTATCTGGTCATGCCCTTTGGACTGTGCAACGCCCCTGCCGTCTTCCAAGACTTTGTCAATGAAATTTTTCGTGATCTGTTATACTCCTGTGTTGTTGTATATCTGGACGATATCCTAATTTTTTCTGCCAATCTAGAAGAACACCGCCAGCATGTCCGTATGGTTCTTCAGAGACTTCGTGACAACCAACTCTATGCCAAAATTGAGAAATGTCTGTTTGAATGCCAATCTCTTCCTTTTCTAGGATATTTGGTCTCTGGCCAGGGACTACAGATGGATCCAGACAAACTCTCTGCCGTCTTAGATTGGCCACGCCCCTCCGGACTCCGTGCTATCCAACGCTTTTTGGGGTTCGCCAATTATTACAGGCAATTTATTCCACATTTTTCTACCATTGTGGCTCCTATCGTGGCTTTAACCAAAAAAATGCTGATCCCAAGTCCTGGCCTCCTCAAGCAGAAGACGCCTTTAAACGACTCAAGTCTGCCTTTTCTTCGGCTCCCGTCCTCTCCAGACCTGACCCTTCCAAACCCTTCCTATTGGAGGTTGATGCCTCCTCAGTGGGAGCTGGAGCTGTTCTTCTACAAAAAAATTCTTCCGGGCATGCTGTCACTTGTGGTTTTTTCTCTAGGACCTTCTCTCCAGCGGAGAGGAACTACTCCATCGGGGATCGAGAGCTTCTAGCCATTAAATTAGCACTTGAGGAATGGAGGCATCTGCTGGAGGGATCAAGTTCTCCTGTTATTATCTACACCGACCACAAGAACCTCTCCTACCTCCAGTCTGCCCAACGGCTGAATCCTCGCCAGGCCCGGTGGTCTCTGTTCTTTGCCCGATTTAATTTTGAGATTCACTTTCGTCCTGCCGATAAGAACATTAGGGCCGATGCTCTCTCTCGTTCCTCGGATGCCTCAGAAGTTGAACTCTCTCCGCAACACATCATTCCACCTGACTGCCTGATCTCCACTTCTCCTGCCTCCATCAGGCAGACTCCTCCAGGAAAGACCTTTGTTTCTCCTCGCCAACGCCTCGGAATCCTCAAATGGGGTCACTCCTCCCATCTCGCAGGTCATGCGGGTATCAAGAAATCTGTGCAACTCATCTCCCGCTTCTATTGGTGGCCGACTCTGGAGACGGATGTTGTGGACTTTGTGCGAGCCTGCACTATCTGTGCCCGGGATAAGACTCCTCGCCAGAAGCCCGCTGGTTTTCTTCATCCTCTGCCTGTCCCCGAACAGCCTTGGTCTCTGATTGGTATGGATTTTATTACTGATTTACCCCCTTCCCGTGGCAACACTGTTATTTGGGTGGTCGTTGATCGATTCTCCAAAATGGCACATTTCATCCCTCTTCCTGGTCTTCCTTCTGCGCCTCAGTTGGCTAAACAATTTTTTGTACACATTTTTCGTCTTCACGGGTTGCCTACGCAGATTGTCTCGGATAGAGGCGTCCAATTTGTGTCTAAATTCTGGAGGGCTCTCTGTAAACAACTCAAGATTAAATTAAATTTTTCTTCTGCATATCATCCCCAGTCCAATGGACAAGTAGAAAGGATTAACCAGATCTTGGGTGATTATTTGCGACATTTTGTTTCCTCCCGCCAGGATGACTGGGCAGATCTCCTCCCATGGGCCGAATTCTCGTATAATTTCAGGGTCTCTGAGTCTTCCTCCAAATCCCCATTTTTCGTGGTGTACGGCCGTCACCCTCTTCCCCCCCTCCCTACTCCCTTGCCCTCTGGTCTGCCCGCTGTGGATGAAATTTCTCGTGACCTTTCCATCATATGGAGAGAGACCCAAAATTCTCTCTTACAGGCTTCATCACGCATGAAGAAGTTCGCGGATAAGAAAAGAAGAGCTCCCCCCGTTTTTTCCCCTGGAGACAAGGTATGGCTCTCCGCTAAATATGTCCGCTTCCGTGTCCCTAGCTACAAGTTGGGACCACGCTATCTTGGTCCTTTCAAAATTTTGTGTCAAATTAATCCTGTCTCTTATAAACTTCTTCTTCCTCCCTCTCTTCGTATCCCTAATGCCTTTCACGTCTCTCTTCTCAAACCACTCATCCTCAACCGTTTTTCTCCCAAATCTGTTCCTCCCACTCCTGTTTCCGGCTCCTCGGACATCTTCTCGGTCAAAGAAATTTTAGCTGCCAAAAAGGTCAGAGGGAAAAATTTTTTTTTAGTGGACTGGGAGGGTTGTGGTCCTGAAGAGAGATCCTGGGAACCTGAGGACAACATCCTAGACAAAAGTCTGCTCCTCAGGTTCTCAGGCTCTAAGAAGAGGGGGAGACCCAAGGGGGGGGGTACTGTTACGCCGAGCGCTCCGGGTCCCCGCTCCTCCCCGGAGCGCTCGCTTCACTCTCCCCGCGGCAGCGCTCCGGTCACGTCCTCTGACCCGGGGCGCTGCGATTCCGCTGCCAGCCGGGATGCGATTCGCGATGCGGGTAGCGCCCGCTCGCGATGCGCACCCCGGCTCCCCTACCTGACTCGCTCTCCGTCTGTTCTGTCCCGGCGCGCGCGGCCCCGCTCCCTAGGGCGCGCGCGCGCCGGGTCTCTGCGATTTAAAGGGCCACTGCGCCGCTGATTGGCGCAGTGGTTCCAATTAGTGTGTTCACCTGTGCACTTCCCTATATCACCTCACTTCCCCTGCACTCCCTTGCCGGATCTTGTTGCCTTAGTGCCAGTGAAAGCGTTCCTTGTGTGTTCCTTGCCTGTGTTTCCAGACCTTCTGCCGTTGCCCCTGACTACGATCCTTGCTGCCTGCCCCGACCTTCTGCTACGTCCGACCTTGCTTTTGCCTACTCCCTTGTACCGCGCCTATCTTCAGCAGCCAGAGAGGTGAGCCGTTGCTAGTGGATACGACCTGGTCACTACCGCCGCAGCAAGACCATCCCGCTTTGCGGCGGGCTCTGGTGAAAACCAGTAGTGGCTTAGAACCGGTCCACTAGCACGGTCCACGCCAATCCCTCTCTGGCACAGAGGATCCACTACCTGCCAGCCGGCATCGTGACACTAAAGGTGTATGGCCAACTTCAAGAGTACTCCAGGAGAAAAGTTGTTTGTTTTTTTAGCTTGCCACAATACTGGTGTGGTGTCCCAGCACCAATGGCTGTCCTGTGGCTTTTCACTGCTTCAGGCAGCTTTGCAGCACAAGGTGTTGGGCCACCTAGAGACTTATAGTTCTATTAATTATGTTTGCACTTTATAGAAGAGTAATATATTTTTCTAATTAATTCCATTGTTATTTGTATATATGTTATTTCTGTGTTACTGTACCCTTAAGAGAGCGCAGTGAACCCCATGTGACCCTGGCTGCCAATGGGAACCCCTAAAGTCTCCTCTATATAGTGTAGTGGGGGGAAGAGTTGCCTGAGTGTTCACAGCAGCGCGGCTCCTGAGCAACAGTTTGGTTCAGGTGTGTTGTGTGTGGGAGCCTCAAGGTAAGGCCCAGATCAAATTTATTTAATCCGGTCATTCTGCAAAGATCACTCGCACGGTGGAAGTTCGTGCCCCAGCGGAGAAAGCTTCAGTACATTGACAGAACCCTACCTACCAGGATTTGTCTTACAAATCAGTATTATTCTGTTTGGTGGAAGCACCACAAGTCCCAACAAGGCAACAGGACTCCCAAGGGGTTACACTGCATCCTCTCACCAAAACCAACTGTCTGTGTAATACCATCTGCACCCAGCTCAGTAAAGAAAGTTATCCATAAACTGACGTCGGTGTGTTCATTTACTCCCCATGTCTGGCCTAGGAGAAGCTGTCCCCAACCTCGGACTGTATATAGGATAACGGTGCCCTGGCGTTAGGTATTTCTCCTAACACCACCTGTGGTACCACACTGGCACCTAAAAAAACAAACTGAGCTTACCTTCCGCTTCTCCTACAGTCCCTCCAGTATTGTTCTCCCATGCTCCACAGTGATCCTTTTCCTGCTTCTTGTGGTTGATGCATCAGACTGCAGCTCAGCTAATCGCCAGCCAGAACAATGTCCCACCTTGGCCAGTGATAGGCTGAGGGACAGTATGACATATTGAGCCCCTACCCTGATCTTCTTCTTGGTGCCAGGGCCTAATATGTCACACTGCCCCTCATCCAATCACTGGTGGGACATTGCTGGAGCCAGCCATTAGCTGATCCGCAGTGTGATGCGTCGACCACAAGAAGCAGGAAGAGGATCGCTATGAAGGCTAGAAGCAGGATACCAGAGGCACCGGGGGATTAGTGTAGGTAAGTCCAGTGTGTTTTTTTTTTTAATGATGATATTTTGGTCAAGTTTAAAAAAAAAATAGTTTACTGGAGTACTCCTTTAAGTCCATGTCCACACATATAGTGATATTTTGATCAGTATATTGATCTGTATTTTTAGCTTCAACTAGGCATGTAACTGACACAGTGAAAAAAATATAATGAAAAGATTTGCATCTAAATTTAGTTTTGGACCCACTCTTTTTGCTAAAATACTTACCAAAATACTGTGTGTGAATTCATCCGTAGTTTAAAAAAACTGCTCTGTTTTGTGCTAGCTAACAGAAAAAAGTAATAAAAACTTTTGAGACAACCCCTTCTAGGGAATTTCTAATTAACCCCTTAACAACCACGGACGTAAAAGTAAGTCCTGGTTTGGCGGTACTTCGCGCACCAGGACGTACATTTATGTCCTGTGTATGACCGCGAGCATCGGAGCTGTGCTCATGTCATACACGGCAGGTTCCGGCTGCTGTCAGCAGCTGGGAACCTGCCGGTAAGGGCCGACATCCGCGATCGCATGGATGTCTGACATTAGCCCCTCAGATGCCGTGATCAGTACAGATCACCGCATCTGCGGCAATGTGCATGTTAAAATAGATGATCAGATCGTCCACAGCGCTGCCCAATGGAAAATGGTAGTGATTCAAACTTTTATTAGGGAAGGGGTTAAATGACCTTTGTTAACTTTTTTTTTCACTTTTTTTTTTTGCAGTGCTACAGCTCCCATAGGGAGCTATAGCACTGCACACACTGATCTTTTACTCTGATCCCTGCAAAGCCATAGCTTTGCATGGATCAGCGAGATAGGGGCTCGATTGCTCAAGCCTGTAGCTCAGGCTTGGAGCAATCAAACGCCGATCGGACGCGATGGAGCAAGGTAAGGGGGTCTCCGCTCGCGTCCTAGCTGATCAGGACATTGCGATTTTATCGCGATACTGAGCTGCGGTGTGACCCCATTTTAAACACCAGGACCAGGCGTAGGGTATATAGGTACGCCCTACGTCCTTAACAGGTTATGGGGTTACTATCCAACTTAAATGGTTTAAAGGACAACTGCAGCGAAATACACTACAGGATAGGGGATCTCCCAAACGGGGCCCAGGCATTGCCGTGCTGTGCGCCGGCTAATGCAAGTAGCGTCGAGCTCACTGTGCTTGATTGACACGCCCCCCCTCCATACAGTTCTATAGGAGAGGCGGGGAGGCATGAATGCTGCCTCCCCACCTCTCTCATAGAGATACAGGAGGCGTGTCGGCCGCTGCGTCATGCTGTGGCCGGCACGCCTCCTGCATTGGAGAGCCGCGGCAGAGCCGGGGCCCCGTGCTAGAGATTGCAGGGAGTTCTAGCATTTGGCCCCCCGTGATGAGACACTTATCCCCTATCCTGTGGATAGGGGATACGTTTATTTACAGCAGATTTCCTTTAAGTTCTTCATAGGAATCGATTACGCCTTCATAACAAAGCATTGATGTTGGTCGAGTAAATAATTGTCATAACATTCTGTCTTACAATTAATGATTTGTGTAATTAATAGAGTGGAAAATACTCTGCATTATTAACTATTATTAAATGTCTTAGAGTTTTACTTCACACTTTAAATGTGTTGTTCGTCTTTTACTTCTGTCACCTTGACTCTAAGTAGGTCTTCTTGCAGAGCTCTGGGCCTTGGAGACAGTCTGGCTTATTTTTTCTCCTTGGCGTTCATTTGCCAGCATGCTGGTATGAAGGATGGTTCTGTATAAGACTTAGTTTAACTATATTTCTTCTGTAAGACATTTCCCAGCTTCTCTCATTTATATTCCATTATCACCTTCATCATTTATCTGACTCTACACACTTTTAACAAGTGTTTTGTTTTTCTCTTAAATTTAAATAAATTTAAATTTAAATAAATTAAATACAGGTTTGTGTGGAACCTGTAAAAAAAAAAAAAAAAAAAAAAAAAAAACATTGTGAGATACATTTCATATATGCAACAAAATTGGTAAGGTACCACTACAATTTTTTTGTTTACAGAATATAATGGAAATAGTAACTTTTAAGAAAAGTAGCTTAATTTTTATCATTCATTGTGGTTTTGTTCAGTAAATTATTTGTGTAACCCCTTAAAGGGGTACTCCACCCCTAAATATCTTATCCCCTATCCAAAGGATAGGGAATAACATGTCTGATCGAGGGGGTCCAGCCACTGGGAGCACCAGTGATCTCCAGAGTGGCACCCCAGTCATCCGTGCCGGTTGTCAGGTGACCATAGCTGTCACACTCCCTACATTCTATGTCTATAGGAGGAAGTGTGGTGGCAGTGTGGTGGAAGTGTGGTGTACTAGAAGTCAAGCCCCCTCCCATAGACATGAACAGTGGGGGCGTAGCAACATCACAAACATGGAGCGGTCAGACCCCCCTCCGCGATCGGACATCTTATCCCCTATCCTTTGGACAGGTGATAAGATGTCTAGGGGCAGAGTACCCCTTTGACTCATTTCTCCTTGAGAACACAGGAAATTTTCCTTTTTGCATTTTCGCTTTTCCCTCCTCATTTTCTATGAGCCATAACTTTTAAATTTTTCCAGTCACAGACCCATATGAGGGCTTGTTCTTTTGCTTGACCAATTGTACTTTGTAATAACTCTTTTCATAAAATGTACGGCAAAACAAAAAAAGTATTATTTGTGGGGGAAAATGTAAAAGAAAACCACAATTTTAAAACTTTTTTAGTTTTTACACAGTGCACTTGTGGTTAAAATGATATGTTCCCTTTATTCTCTAGTTCAATGCAATTAAAACAATACACGATTCAAATTTATTTTTTAAAATTGTCCACTTCTGACCCCTATATTATTATTATATTATTTTTCTGTATACAGGGATGTATGAGGGCTCATTTTTTGTGCCGCGATCTGTAGTTCTTATTGCTACCATTTTTTTTTGTTTGTTTTGATGGATCTTTTTCCATATTTTTCGAGTTTGGTATTTTTTTATGTTTACACTGTGATCATACAGGATCATTAACATGATATTTTAATAGATCACACATTTCCGCATGCGGCGATACCAAGTATGTTGATTTGTTTTGTATTTTTTACTCTTTTTTTTATGAGAAAATAGGGATTTTTTTTTAATGGGGGAGAGGCTGGTTCACATTTATTAAAACTTTTTTTTTACTTTTTTCCCCACACTTTTTTAGTGCCCACAGTGGATTATATATTACAATCTTTAGATGTAAGATACCAATAAAGCTTCAGACAATTTCTCCATGACAATCCCTATAATTTGATGTACCAATCGCTGTTGACAGGAAAGTATTGGCAAAGGATTTTCTATACTATACTGTAAGGCTGCAGCTAATGATTATTTTAATAATCGATTAGTTGTCGATTATTTTATCGATTAATCGGAAAAAATCAAAATGCCAAAATAAGGGGTCCAGCTGATTCTACTGTACAATGGCCATATTAAAAGTATTCTAGCATGTGATGTGACCAAACAATAGCAATTTTTTCCTTTTTATTTATTTTTATGTGTGGTGTCCCGGTACCGTATCCTATCCAGTACCTGCGTGTGTGGGTCCCCTTAGCCAGAGTCCCTAGGATGTCGGGGTCCCCATTGTCTAGTTCACCCCTAGTCACCTCTCATCCAGATAGTTATTGCTCCAATAGCTTACTTAGGAAGCATGTAAATATTATGTAAATGCGCTATAAATAGTTAATTACCTGTCTATAGCGTAGCAGGACCTGCAGGTCACGTGGTTAAGTAAACTCTATGGTATTTCTGCTTAAGGACCTTTGGAGGCCCTTGTGACGTAGTCAATCCCATCACACTGTGTAACAGTGTATGACAGATGTTCGGACCAATCAGATTCACCCCGCCCCTGCCCATATAAGGGAGCGGCGGCCATTGTTCGCTCTCTTGTTCCCTGGCTGTCAAACGAGAAGGATCTGCACAGCTGTCTATCGCAGTGAGTTAGGCCTGAGCCTTGCGGCAACGGCTGATATATCTAGGATCGCAAGTGTATCAATCTCTAAGCACTCTGCAGGATCACCGGACCTTATCTATCCCCTATATCCGGACGGATCTGCAATAATTACCCTAAATTTAAAGACTTTAATTTATTTCAAGGTCCGCAACAATTGTCAGTCATTAAGATATATAAAGACTGTATTCCTGAGACTGTCATTGTTCATTGGATGTACCGCAAGCACTTAAGTAAAGTTACCCAAGTTCAAGTACATTGTGGACCTTCAGTCATTTCATTACATGCACCTGTCGTTTCTGGGAAGGGCGGCGATAGGCCGGAGGATTACCTCAGCATACTAGCCCTCAGCCTGGCGTCACGAACTATAGGGTTAACATTAACCCCTCATCTACCGAAACAATACCCCCAATACCAACACCCCCCAAGGGCTACCACATAAGTTTACGCCGGTTGCTATACAGGGTCATTATTAATGATCCTGTACAGAAACCAGCGTAAATTTGATATTGCTGCATGGGTAACTGTCTGAACTATTAAATTAAAATGTTAATCATTTACTAACATTTAATTTTAATAGTTCAGACAATTAGCCATGCGGCAGTATCAGATTGTTATATAGCAATAGGAAAAGGGAGCTAATTTTTATTGGGGGGCAGTTTATTTTACTTAACACTTTTTCTATAGCACGCCTATACACATGGGGGTATTTGCAGACTGTAGAGCATTGCACCCGACCTTAAGGACCAAGGACGTACCGGTAAATGGGGTTAAATGGGTCCGCAGACAGTCCGCAAATCTGACACTATTGCAGACTGTCTGTGGACCTATTCAAATCAATGGTAGCGTAACTCACAGCAGGCTTCATGCAGCGTGAAACCCGGTGCTGGTAATAATGTGTGAACGCACCCTAAGAAACAGTATCCAGGGCTAAACAGCATGTTCCCGATCAGATTGTTCCAAAGATTTTTGAAGTGGTAATATTATGTTGATGCCCTTTGAGTCCGTGCCTCTTTTAACCCCCTAAAAGTTAAGCCTGGGTTGTGATGGGGGTTCCAAAAATGAAGGAAAGTTAGAAAAGCTGGAGCTATGATTTAGGTGCTGGAGAGCTATAAATTAGTAGCAGCTGCATTTCCTACAACTTCTCCTGTTATCTCAGGCTGACAAGAAAGAAAATACAGCAAGTTTCAAAAAGCATGTCCCAATTTAAACACTTAAAAGCAGATGCAGACTTTTTCTATTCCATCCTGCACGGGCTGCAAAAAAAGACAAAACAAACTTTCATTTACCTTCCTACGTTCCGCCAGAGCTCTGCAACAGCTGATCAGTTGGCCAGGCTGTTTACTTCCTACTTCCCTTAGCCCGGTATGTCACACGGTGCTTCAGCCTATCACCGGTCGAGGCGGGACATCGCTGCGGCCAGTGATAGGCTGAAGCGCCGGTGGTGGCGTGACGTTACATCACGTCTCCAGTCTCAGAAACCTGGAAGTTTCCGACACTGGAGACGCAGCAATGTATACAATGCGGGACATCGTGGGGGAGGGGGTCCCAGCAGCGCCCCTCTGCGATCAGACATTTTATACCCTATCCATAAAAGCTTAGATCCTGAAATACCCCTTTAACACCCGGCTGGCTTAGTGGGCTGATCGAGACTGCAGCGATGAAACCACAGCATCCCGATCAGCTGAGAGGACAGAGGAAGGTCTCTTACCTGCCATCCGATCGCCGATTCACTGCTACATGACTGAGATCCAGGCAGGAGCAGTGGAGCGCCGATAACACTTATCAATACTGTGCTATGGTATAGCATTGATCAGTGTCTGCAAACAAGGTATTGCATGACATAGTCGACTGGGGGCTATAACATAGCAAAAAAAAGTGTAAAAAAATGTATAAATGTAATTTAACCCCTTCCCTAATAAAAGCTTGAATAACCCCCTCTATAAATAAGAATAAATATATACATATGTGGTATTGCCACATGCGTAAAAGTCTGAACTATAAAAATATATCATCAATGAAACTGAATGATCAATGGCGTACATGTAAAAAAAATCCAAAATCCAAAAGAGCATATTTTTGGTCACTTTTTACACCATTAACCCCTTGGGGACCGAGCCCATTTTGACCCTAAGGACCAGAGCATTTTTTGCAATTCTGACCACTGTCACTTTAACCTCTTAAGGACCCAGGGCGTATGGATACACCCTCACACCCTGGGCCTTAAGGACCCAGGGCGTATCCATACGCCCTGGCGTTTTCCGGTCTCTGCCGCGCGCCGGGCAGAGATCGGAACTGGATGCCTGCTGAAATCCTTGAGCAGGCATCCAGGGCAAACGCCGAGGGGGGCCATGTAGTCTCTGGGACCCGACCGCCTGGTAATTTTGCATGATCCCGGCAGTCACAGACAGCCAGGACCATGCTAACATATAGGAGCGAGGTGGCAAGCCGGCCACCTCCTCCTATACCCTGCGATCTGTCGGTTAACTAACCGACCAATCGCAGGAGGGGGGGCGGTTACTTCCTCCCGTCCTGCCCGGCCCCTGAAAGTCCGGAGAGGACGGGAGGAAGACCGGAGGACGCGGCGGGGGACGGGGGAGTGCTGGGGACCGGCCCCGGTACTTACCTCGTCCCTGAAGACCCGGATCCTGGCGGCGGAGACGGTGGCGGCGGCGACAGGTGAGTAGATCTTCAGCCGCGGTCGGGCCCTTTACAGCAATGCACGTCGCCGTAAAGCGACATGCATTGCTGTAATGGGACCCTGTAAACTACAACTCCCAGCATGCCCAGACAGCCCTTGGCGTCTGGGCATGCTGGGAGTTGCAGTTTTGCAACATCTGGAGGTCCACAGTTTGGAGACCACTGTGCCCTTCCAGATGTTGCAAAACTACACATCCTCAGCATGTCCTTACTGTCCAGGCATGCTGGGAGTTGTAGTTCTGTAACATCTGGCCCTTCAGATGTTTCAGAACTACAACTCCCAGCATGCCTGGACAGTTTTGGCATACTGGGAGTTGTAGTTTTGCAACATCTGGAAGGGCACAGATTGGGAACCACTGTATTAGTGGTCTGCAAACTGTAGTCCTCCAGATGTTGCAAAACTACAACTACAAGCATGCTGGGAGTTGTAGTTCGGCAACATCTGGCTCTAAAGATGTTGCCAACTACTACTCCCAGCATGCTTGAGAATGCTGAGAGTTGTGGTTTTGCAACAACTGGAGGCACACTGGTTGGGAAACATTGTCTGTTTCCTAACTCAGTGTTTCCCAACCCGTGTGCCTCCAGCTGTTGCAAAACTATAACTACCAGCATGCACTGATAGACTGTGCATGCTGGGAGTTGTAGTTTTGCAACAGCTGGAGGTCCCCCCCTGTGAATGTACAGGATACATTCACATGGGCAGGGGGCTTACAGTGAGTATCAGGCTGCAAGTTTGCGATGCAGCAAATTTTGCGCGGCAGCTCAAACTCGCTGTAACCCCCCACCCGTGTGACTGTACCCTAAAAAAACTACACTAAAACAAAATAAAATAAAAAGTAAAAAACACTACATATACACATACCCCTACACAGCCCCCCTCCCCAATAAAAATGAAAAACGTCTGGTACGCCACTGTTTCCAAAATGGAGCCTCCAGCTGTTGCAAAACAACAACTCCCAGTATTGCTGGACAGCCGTTGACTGTCCAAGCATGCTGGGAGTTTTGCAACAGCTGGAGGCACCCTGTTTGGGAATCACTGGCGTAGAATACCCCTATGTCCACCCCTATGCAAATCCCTAATTTAGGCCTCAAATGCGCATGGCGCTCTCTCACTTTGGAGCCCTGTCGTATTTCAAGGCAACAGTTTAGGGCCACATATGGGGTATCGCCGTACTCGGGAGAAATTGCCTAACAAATTTTGGGGGGCTTTTTCTCCTTTCACCCCTTATGAAAATGTGAAGTTGGGGTCTACACCAGCATGTTAGTGTAAAAAAATAAATTTTTTACACTAACATGCTGGTGTTGCCCTATACTTTTCATTTTGACAAGAGGTAAAAGGGAAAAAAGCCCCCCAAAATTTGTAATGCAATTTCTCCCGACTACGGAGATACCCCATATGTGGGCGCAAAGTGCTCTGGGGGCGCACAACAAGGCCCAGAAGGGAGAGTGCACCATGTACATTTGAGGTGATTTGCACAGGGGTGGCTGATTGTTACAGCGGTTTTGACAAACGCAAAAAAAAACTAAACCCCACATGTGGCCCCATTTTGGAAACTACACCCCTCACGGAATGTAATAAGGGGTGCAGTGAGAATTTACACCCCACAGGTGTCTGACAGATCTTTGGAACAGTGGGCTGTGTAAATTAAAAATGTTGTACAGACCACTGTTCCAAAGATCTGACAGACACCAGTGGGGGTAAATGCTCACTGTACCCCTTGTTACGTTCCTCAAGGGGTCTAGTTTCCAAAATGGTATGCCATGTGGGGGTTATTTTGCTGTCCTGGCACCATAGGGGCTTCCTAAATGCGACATGCCCCCCGAGCAAAATTTGCTCTCAAAAAGCCAAACATGACTCCTTCTCTTCTGAGCATTGTAGTTCGCTCGTAGTGCACTTCAGGTCAACTTATGGGGTACCTCCATACTCAGAAGAGATGGGGTTTCAAATTTTGGGGGTTATTTTTTGCTATTAACCCTTGCAAAAATTTGAAATTTGGGGGGAAACACCCATTTTAATGAAATTTTTTTTTTTTTTTACGTATGCAAAAGTCGTGAAACCCGTGTGGGGTATTAAGGCTCACTTAATTCCTTGTTACGTTCCTCAAGGGGTCTAGTTTCCAAAATGGTATGCCATGTGGGTATTTTTTGCTGTCCTGGCACCATAGGGGCTTCCTATATGGGACATGCCCCCGAGCAAAATTTGCTCTCAAAAAGCCAAATATGACTCCTTCTCTTCTGAGCATTGTAGTTCGCCCGTAGTGCACTTCAGGTCAACTTATGGGGTACCTCCATACTCAGAAGAGATGGGGTTACAAATTTTGGGGGGTATTTTCTGCTATGAACCCTTGCAAAAATGTGAAATTTGGGGGGAAACACACATTTTATTGAAATTTTATTTTATTTTTTTACATATGCAAAAGTCGTGAAACACATGTGGGGTATTAAGGCTCACTTAATTCCTTGTTACGTTCCTCAAGGGGTCTTGTTTCCAAAATGGTATGGCATGTGTTTTTTTTTTGCTGTTCTGGAACCATAGGGGCTTCCTAAATGCAACATGCCCCCCAAAAACCATTTCAGAAAAATGTACTCTCCAAAATCCCCTTGTCACTCCTTCGGTTCTGAGCCCTCTACTGCGCCCACCGAACACTTTACATAGACATATGAGGTATGTGCTTACTCGAGAG
Organism: Hyla sarda; assembly: GCF_029499605.1. Classification (NCBI taxonomy): domain Eukaryota; kingdom Metazoa; phylum Chordata; class Amphibia; order Anura; family Hylidae; genus Hyla; species Hyla sarda. The sequence goes on along the minus strand of NC_079189.1, from coordinate 135,832,776 downwards.
AAATTGGGCTACAAATATAAGTATACATTTTCTCCTTTTACCCCTCGTAAAAATTTAAAAATTGGGTCTACAAGAACATGAGAGTGTAAAAAATGAAGATTGTGAATTTTCTCCTTCACTTTCCTGCTATTCCTTTGAAACCCCTAAAGGGTTAAAAGGCTGACAGAATATCATTTTGTATACTTTGGGGGGTGCAGTTTTTATAATGGGGTCATTTGTGGGGTATTTCTAAGATGAAGACCCTTCAAATCCACTTCAAACCTGAACTGGTCCCTGAAAAATAGTGAGTTTGGAAATTTTGTGAAAAATTGGTAAATTGCTGCTGAACTTTGAAGCCCTCTGGTGTCTTCCAAAAGTAAAAACTTGTCAATTTTATGATGCAAACATAAAGTAGACATATTGTATATGTACAAAAAAATTAAAATATTTTGAATATCCATTTTCCTTACAAACAGAGAGCTTCAAAGTTAGAAAAATGCAAAATTTTCAAATTTTTCATAAAATTTTCACATTTTTCACCAAGAAAGGATGCAAGTTACAATTTTTTTTTACCACTATGTTAAAGTAGAATATTTCACGAAAAAACAATCTCGGAATCAGAATGATAACTAAAAGCATTCCAGAGTTATTAATGTTTAAAATGACAGTGGTCAGATGTTCAAAAAATGGCCGGGTCCTAAGTTGTAAAATGGCTGGGTCCTTAAGAGGTTAAGCATTAATAACTCTGGGATGCTTGTACTTATGAATTTGATTCAGAGGTTGTTTTTTCGTGACATATTCTACTTTATGTGAAGAGAATATGTCACTCCCTCTCGACTAGTACCCAAGTAGGAATCCCAATCCTTTTAGTTTATGTAAAGAAAAACTTGCCACTCCAATGTCTGATGCAAAGAGTTTTATTTTCACAGTCCTTAAATCAATTGAAGTTTCGGCCCTACCAGGACCTTCATCAGATTTATACTATAACATAATAAATACAAAACAAAAGTGAGGATCATATCAACACAAACAAAGTTATGTACAAAATATAAAGCATAGGTGATATACTGAAAGCATGATAGTGTAACACAGTACAGTTATACTACAGATATCGTGGATAATAGAATCATGTATCAATATGGCAATATAGGGATCTATTATTCAAGTCATATGAATCCCTGATAATGTAAAATGTTAAGAGCACTAAAAAGAAGTTCACATCACATAATCCATATCATAGACATATTTATCACATGTAAAATTTGGTAACATGATACTGAAAAGAACCATCTGGGATGTACATAGAAATAACATTATTAGAAGTTTATTAGGTATAATTATTCCAAAAGCAGTCTGAGGAGGGTAAGTTAAGGACAAGTAAACAGTCAGGGTCCCAGTATATAGTATAATAGTAACAACTAAATATGTAATAGAGGGATCCGGTATATAAATGAGGCATGAACTATATCACTAGGTATGGCTATACTTACCAGGACTGGTGCGGAGAGTAGAAGAACCGGCCAAGAGCCGTGCAATAAAGAAAATTGTAGCGTGACCATAAGACACGAGAGCAGTGTATGGAGAATGGGAAAACACCGGTCTCAATATCCGACCGGAGGCCACGGGCTGAACGGAAGTGACATCTCAAGCTTGCGCAGTAGAAGGAATCTGTTAGTGGAACGCAACTGCGTGTCAAGCTCCGAGCTCCGGAAGTGCAATACAATATAAAGACCGGAAGTGAGGAATGGAACGCAAGGTGTGTTAGATAGGATAGAGTTAAAAGTGAAAAATGAAAGAGGAAATTAATGAATTATACAAATAAGAAGAGCAAGAAAAATATATGAATATATGAAGAGTAATGATATAAAAAAAAAGAGAAAATAAAGGATAATAGAAAGAATAAGTATATAATAGATGGGCATTAGGTGGTAAATGGGCATAAGTATTTGGTAGTATACTGAATTAGTATATGATAGATGGGCATTAGATGAACACAGTAAAAAAGGTAGCCATATAGGTGATGCTGTAGATTAGAAAAAAGGGGGAAGAATATGGAGTGGAAAGAGAAAAAGGAGATACCGTATTTATCGGCGTATAACACGCACTTTTTAGGCTAAAATTTTTAGCCTAAAGTCTGTGTGCGTGTTATACGCCGATACACCCCCAGGAAAGGCAGGGGGAGAGAGGCAGTCGCTGCCCGCTTCTCTCCCCCTGCCTTTCCTGGGGTCTAGAGCGCTGCTGTCGGCCCTTCTCTCCCCCTGGCTATCGGCGCCGCTGCCCGTTCTGTCCCCCTGATTATCGGTGCCGGCGCCCCATTGCCGGCGCCGATAGCCAGGGGGAGAGAAGGGACAGCGGCACCCATTGCCGGCGCCGCTGCCCCGTTGCCTCCCCCCATTCCTGGTGGCATAATTACCTGGGTCGGGTCCGCGCTGCTGCAGGCCTCCGGCGTGCGTCCCCGGCGTAGTTGCTATGCGCTGAACGGCGCGGCGCATGACGTCAGTGTGCCGCGCCGTGCATAGCAACGATGCAGGGGACGCACGCCGGAGGCCTGCAGCAGCGCGGACCCGACCCAGGTAATTATGCCACCGGGGATGGGGGGAGGCAACGGGGCAGCGGCGCCGGCAATGGGTGCCGCTGCCCCTTCTCTCCTCCTGGCTGTCGGCGCCGCTTCTCTCCCCCTGGCTATTGGCGCCGGCAATGGGGCGCCGGCACCGATAGTCAGGGGGACAGAACGGGCAGCGGCGCCGATAGCCAGGGGGATAGAAGGGCCGACAGCAGAGCTCTAGACCCCAGGAAAGGCAGGGGGAGAGAAGCGGGCAGCGACAGCCTCTCTCCCCGTGCCTTTCCTGGGGGTATATCGGGGTATACACGCGCACACACGCACCCTCATTTTACCATGGATATTTGGGTAAAAAACTTTTTTTACCCAAATATCCTTGGTAAAATGAGGGTGCGTGTTATAGGCCGGTGCGTGGTATACCCCGATAAATACGGTAAATAGGAAAGGAAAAACAGAAAAGGGAGAAATAGAAAATTGTAGAGAAGAGGACTACAAGGAAGGAACTAATGTGAAGAGTGGAGGCAAGGGTTAAAGTGGAAACATAATAGATGATAATTTGTATAGGAAAAAAGGATACATAGAGTGAATCTCCATCAATCCTGGATTAATTGGCCTGTGAGTAAAAAACAGATTTCATAGTAAGCAAAAAATAATCAAAGTTCAAAAATGACCTGATCAAAATAACAATTATAAGCATAAATTATCAATGTCATACTCTCTATTGAGACCCATTGGTTCGAGAGTTTGTAAAGTATGTATCCAGAAGGCCTCTCTACTTTTTAATTGTTTCACTCAATCGCCGCCTAGTCTACTTTATGTTAGTGGTAAATTATGTTGCATCATTTCGTCGTGAAAAATTCCCAAATTTCATGAAAAATTTGAAAATTACATTTTTTTTACTTTGAAGCTCTCTGCTTGTAAGGAAAATAGACAGGGACGCCATCAGGGGGGTACAGCAAGTGCCCAGGGCCCTAGGGTTGCAACATGCTGCATGTGCATAACCAGACCCTTCACCGGCGGGCCCCATCGTCCCCCCTGCGACTGGGCCAGCAGGTGAAGGGGAGGGGGAGGGGGGCTGCGCCCGCGGACTGGGACACCTGTCCCGAATCCCAGAGTGACCACAGCTTTTAACACCGAGTGCGCCTTTAAGACGCACAAAGCGTTGAGCGGCTCTGCAGAGGCTGTCAGCACAGGAAGCCGGGAGAAGAGGAGAGAACAGGAGTAAGGCGGGAACAAGGGTAGGCCGGATGACCCTGAATAACATGCAGCATGGAGCCTATCAGCAGCCATCCATCCCTGTGATGTCACAGCCCTATATAATCGGCAGCCATATTGCGGCCACTCACTTCAGCCTTTCATTGCAGAGAGATAGATAGGAACAGACAGTGCTGTGTGTTGGCCAGAAAAGCTTTTTTTGCAGCAGTGATTCGCCTTCTAGTAACATCAGCATTCAGTTGCACAGAGAGAGGGACAGAGAGCAGTGGGTGTTGCACAGAAAAGCATTCTTACTGCAGCGATTCACCTCCCAGTCACTACAGTGTTCTATTACAGAGAAGGACAGAGAGCAGTGTGTACAGAACAGCAGCGGTTCAGCTCAAGCACAAATCCTGCCTAGAAGCACTGATAGGCAAGGGAATGGGAGCGTATAGAGCGGAGGGTAACACCGTAGCAGAGTAGCGGCTTGATGGGGGTTTTAGTGTACTTAAAGGGTTAAAAGGTTTCACAGACATCTGGGGGGTTAAATTGGCGGTTTTCCTAGTGGGGTTGCTATTGGGGGGTGCGGAAGCCAAGGGGTGGAGTAACGGGGGTATATAGGGGCTGGAAGAGGGAGGAGCCAGCCAGCGGTGGGAAAGTTAGGTGAAGAAGTACCACTCACCCACCCTTTATGCGTGCAGTTTTGGTTCAGTTGAGGGAGGCAGGTATATGGGTCCTTGGAGGTGTGTAAGGTTTTAAAAATATTGTTAAGAGTATGGAAATGGTGGAGAGTTGGCCAGTTGTTATGGTACAGCTTGACTGGGTCTCCTGGTGGTGTGTAGGGCCCCAGGAGTTTTGGATGGAAACAGGCACTGAGCGGTGTGGGTGCCCTTGGGTCAGGGAGTTGCGGCCAAGGGTAAAAGGAACATTTAGTGCCTTCGGTTTGGTAAAATTTTAGAATACAGTTAAGACCTCCAGGGACCCATCCTGTTAATTTTGATCATGTTATGTATAGTGTGTTGATACTGTTTATACTGTCTATATTGTTATTTATAATATTTATATGTGTATAATGGTGTGTTAAATAAACGGGCTGAAAGACCTTTTTTCTCCAACACATCTTGTGTATTTTATGGGAAAGGGGGTGGTTGGAGAGAGGGCAGGGTATGGAGTTCGTTGGGGGTAGTTTACAGGTTTCGTTATACCCTGAGTACGTATCTAAAATCCCTCCAGTCATGAGATTGAGAGATAAAGTGCAGTTTTGGGTGTAGTACACAACAACTGTGTGCTGCAGCACTATTGTGACTGCTGGTGTTGTACACAAATTCTTTTTTATGTGTACTGGAGTGCATTGTCCTCCCCCCCATAAGTGCATACCACATACGTACGTCTAAGTGGTGTACAATCTTGTTCCTGTTAAAGTCTCAAGCGCATAGATACTGTGAAAGGTCAGGCAAAAGTACTCACTGGCGGGTGTTGTACACAAATACTTTTTTAAGCGTACTGTAGCGCATTGTCCTCCCCTCATAACTGCATACCAAATACGTACCTCTAAGAGGTGTACTATTTTGTTCCTGTTAAAGTATCGTGGGCCTAGATCAGAGGTGAGCAATTATTTTTTCCATGGGGCCACATTAGAAACTAAAATATTGTGAAGGGCCGGGTAGTTTTCCCCAGATTAGGAGCATAGTTGTCCCCCAGATTAGGCAGCATAGTTCCCCCTAGATTAGGAGCATAGTTGTCCCCCAGATTAGCATACTTGTCCCCCAGATTAGGATCATAGTTTTCCCCCAGATTAGCATACTTGTCCCCCAGATTAGGCAGCACAGTTGTCCCCCAGATTAGGCAGCATAGTTGTCCCCCTGATTAGGCAGCATAGTTGTCCCCCAGATTAGGCAGCAGTTGTCCCCCAGATTAGGCAACATAGTTGTCCCCCTGATTAGGCAGCATAGTTGTCCCCCTGATTAGGCAGCATAGTTGTCCCCCTGATTAGGCAGCAGTTGTCCCCCAGATTAGGAGCATAGTTGTCCCCCAGATTAGGCAGCATAGTTGTCCCCCAGATTAGGCAGCACAGTTGTCCCCCAGATTAGGCAGCATAGTTGTCCTTCTGATTAGGCAGCAGTTGTCCCCCAGATTAGGCAGCATAGTTGTCCACCAGATTAGCATAGTTTCCCCCCAGATTAGCATAGTTGTCCCCCAGAATAGGAGCATAGTTGTCCCCTAGATTAGCATAGTTGTCCCCCAGATTAGCATAGTTTACCTTCAGATTAGGAGCATAATTTTCCCCCAGATTAGCATTGTTGTCCCCAAGATTAGGCAGCATAGTTGTCCCCCAGATTAGGAGCATAGTTGTCCCCCAGATTAGGCAGCATAGTTGTCCCCCAGATTAGGCAGCATAGTTGTCCCCCAGATTAGGCAGCATAGTTGTCCCCCTGATTAGGCAACAGTTGTCCCCCTGATTAGGCAGCATAGTTGTCCCCCAGATTAAGCAGCATAGTTGTCCCCCAGATTAGGCAGCATAGTTGTCCCCCTGATTAGGCAGCATAGTTGTCCCCCTGATTAGGAGCATAGTTGTCCCCCAGATTAAGCAGCATAGTTGTCTCCCAGATTAGGCAGCATAGTTATCCCCCAGATTAGGCAGCATAGTTGTCCCTCCTGATTAGGCAGCATTGTCCTCCCCCCCATAAGTGCATACCACATACGTACGTCTAAGTGGTGTACAATCTTGTTCCTGTTAAAGTCTCAAGCGCATAGATACTGTGAAAGGTCAGGCAAAAGTACTCACTGGCGGGTGTTGTACACAAATACTTTTTTAAGCTTACTGTAGCGCATTGTCCTCCCCTCATAACTGCATACCAAATACGTACCTCTAAGTGGTGTACTATTTTGTTCCTGTTAAAGTATCGTGGGCCTAGATCAGAGGTGAGCAATTATTTTTTCCATGGGGCCACATTAGAAACTAAAATATTGTGAAGGGCCGGGTAGTTTTCCCCAGATTAGGAGCATAGTTGTCCCCCAGATTAGGCAGCATAGTTTCCCCTAGATTAGGAGCATAGTTGTCCCCCAGATTAGCATACTTGTCCCCCAGATTAGGATCATAGTTTTCCCCCAGATTAGCATACTTGTCCCCCAGATTAGGCAGCACAGTTGTCCCCCAGATTAGGAGCATAGTTGTCCCCCAGATTAGGCAGCATAGTTGTCCCCCTGATTAGGCAGCATAGTTGTCCCCCAGATTAGGCAGCAGTTGTCCCCCAGATTAGGCAGCATAGTTGTCCCCCTGATTAGGCAGCATAGTTGTCCCCCTGATTAGGCAGCAGTTGTCCCCCAGATTAGGAGTATAGTTGTCCCCCAGATTAGGCAGCATAGTTGTCCCCCAGATTAGGCAGCACAGTTGTCCCCCAGATTAGGCAGCATAGTTGTCCTTCTGATTAGGCAACAGTTGTCCCCCAGATTAGGCAGCATAGTTGTCCACCAGATTAGCATAGTTTCCCCCCAGATTAGCATAGTTGTCCCCCAGAATAGGAGCATAGTTGTCCCCTAGATTAGCATAGTTGTCCCCCAGATTAGCATAGTTTACCTTCAGATTAGGAGCATAGTTTTCCCCCAGATTAGCATAGTTGTCCCCAAAATTAGGCAGCATAGTTGTCCCCCAGATTAGGAGCATAGTTGTCCCCCAGATTAGGCAGCATAGTTGTCCCCCAGATTAGGCAGCATAGTTGTCCCCCTGATTAGGCAGCAGTTGTCCCCCTGATTAGGCAGCATAGTTGTCCCCCAGATTAAGCAGCATAGTTGTCCCCCAGATTAGGCAGCATAGTTGTCCCCTGATTAGGCAGCATAGTTGTCCCCCTGATTAGGAGCATAGTTGTCCCCCAGATTAAGCAGCATAGTTGTCTCCCAGATTAGGCAGCATAGTTATCCCCCAGATTAGGCAGCATAGTTGTCCCCCCTGATTAGGCAGCAGTTGTCCCCCAGATTAGGCAGCATAGTTGTCCCCCAGATTAACCTAGTTTTCACCCAGATTAACATAATTGTCCCCCAGAATAGGAGCATAGTTGTCCCCTAGATTAGCATAGTTGTCCCCCAGATTAGCATATTTTCCCCCAGATTAGGAGCATAGTTGTCCCCCAGATTAGCATAGTTGTCCCCCAGATTAGCATAGTTTCCCCCCAGATTAGGAGCATAGTTTTCCCCCAGATTAGCATAGTTGTCCCCCAGATTAACATCGTTTTCCCAGATTAGCATAGTTTCCCCCCAGATTAGGAGCATAGTTTTCCCCCAAATTAGCATAGTTGTCCCCCAGATAGTTGTCCTCCAGATTAGGAGCATAGTTTCCCCCAGATTAGCATAGTTTCCCCCCAGATTAGGAGCATAGTTGTCCCCCAGATTAGCAGCATAGTTGTCCCCCAGATTAGAAGCCTAGTTGTCCCCCAGATTAGGAGCATAGTTGTCCCCCAGATTAGCATAGTTGTCCCCCAGATTAGCATAGTTGTCCCCAGATTAGGAGCATAGTTTTCCCCAGATTAGCATAGTTTCCCCCCAGATTAGGAGCATAGTTTTCCCCAAGATTAACATAGTTGTCCCCCAGATTAGGAGCATAGTTGTCCCCCAGATTCGGCAGCATAGTTGCCCCCCAGATTAGACAGCATAGTTGCCCCCCTAGATTAGGCAGCATAGTTATCCCCCAGATTAGGAGCATAGTTGTCCCCCAGATTAGGCAGCATAGTTGCCCCCCAGATTAGGAGCATAGTTGCCCCCCCAGATTAGGAGCATAGTTGTACCCCAGATTAGGAGCATAGTTGTCCCCCAGATTAGGAGCATAGTTGTCCCCCAGATTAGGCAGCATAGTTGTCCCCTAGATTAGGCAGCATAGTTGTCCCCTAGATTAGGCAGCATAGTTGTCCCCTAGATTAGGCAGCATAGTTATCCCCCAGATTAGGAGCATAGTTGTCCCCCAGTTTAGGCAGCATAGATGTCCCCTAGATTAGGCAGCATAGTTGTCCCCTAGATTAGGCAGCATAGTTATCACCCAGATTAGGCAGCATAGTTATCCCCCAGATTAGGCAGCATAGTTATCCCCCAGATTAGAAGCATAGTTGTCCCCCAGATTAGGCAGCATAGTTGTCTCCCAGATTAGGAGCATAGTTATCCCCCAGATTAGGCAGCTCAACATCCCCCCTCCCCACACACACACACACACACACTGACAACACATACAGAGACAGGCACTTATAAATACACACATAAACACACACAGACACATATACACACGGACACACAGACACATATATACACAGACACATATATACACAGACAACACACAGACACATATATACACAGACAACACACAGACACATATATACACAGACAACACAGAAACATTCACCCGGCCAGAGTTTAGAGCTGAGGGGAGGGTGCGGAGGGAGAAAGTATAAACAGCCTCTCCTCTGCCTTCCGAGGTTCTAAGACTGCACGGCAGAGAGAAGGCGGGGGAGGGGAGAGAGTGCACGCCCCCTCCCTTTTCCTGTCAGCACTTCCTGTCATGGCACGGGAGCTCAGTGCACAGGCTGGTGCAGACCTGGGCATTGTACGGCACGAAAATCAGCGCGGGCTGGTCAGAGCCAATCAAAGGGCCGTATGCGGCCCGCGGGCCGTACAATGCCCAGGTCTGGCCTAGATACTGTGAAAGGCCAGGCAAAAGTACTCACCGGCTGGTGTTGTACACAAATACTTTTTAAAGGGTACTGGAGCGCATTGTCCTCCCCTCATAAGTACTGCATACCACATACGAACATCTAAGTGGTGTACTATTTTGTTCCTGTTAAAGTCTCAAGGGCATAGGTACTGTTAATGGCCAGGCAAAAGTACACACCAGCTGGTGTTGTACACAAATACTGTTTTAAGTGTAGTGGAGCGTACTGTACTCCCCTCATATAAGCACTAAATATGTCAGGCAGAGAAGTGCCAGGACGTGCAGAGAGGAGTGGCAGAGGCCTAAATTCATCAGGCAGAGGTCACAGCAGACTAGGGGTGAGTGGCAGCAGGAGTCGCAGCGAGAGGCCTGAGCTCCCAGTATCAGCTAGCGGTCGTGTCTCGAACAGCAACCCATCTGCCATCATTGATTGGTTAACACGGTCATCCACTTCCTCACAAGTGACATCTAACACCCCTAGTCAACAGTCGGTGGGTTTCTCAGACACAACCCTCAGTTGGCATGGCCCGATGAGCAGTCCCTGTCCTTCCATTGCCTCTGTCCTATTCTGTTCCCTCCCCCACAGAAGTATCTTATGCTGTGGGTTCAGCTCCACTATTTAGTGAGGACGATCTAGAGGACTGTCAGCAGCCACTGCCTAGACAAGAAGTGGAGGAAATATCCGCTGCTTCTTCCGCTAGGTGGGCAAGTAGTAATGAGGAGAGTGACGTGGGAGGTGGTGTTGCAAGCATTCAGGCTCCTGAAGCAGGCACTGTTGAGGAACCTGAGGAGGACATCAGTGACGTAGCCGATCACTCTTGGGAGCCGGGTGCAGAAGGGGCTTCATCATCCTCAGGAGAAGAGAGTTGCAGGTTTCCCGTGAGGCAGCAACTGAGCCAGCAAGGTGGTAGCATGGTTGGCAGTGAGCACGGTGGCAGAGGTGGAAACTCTGGAGCCAAACGTCCCCAGGGTAGACCACCTGCTTTGCTGCAGCCTACCTTCCCGGGAGGTAGTGGAACAGGGGTTCCTGGAGTCGGCGGCAGTAGCAGTCAATCAGTGCGGACTGTTGGTGGGAAAATCAGCTACTCGGAAGTGTGGCAGTTGTTTATCAAGCATCCGGAGGAGGTTAACATGGCCACATGCAAGATATGTCAGCAGAAGGTGAAGCGTGGTCAGGGGCCCAATGTTGGCACCACGGCCCTGCGACAACATATGCAGCGTCACCATAAAGCGGTCTGGGAGAACCGTGGCTCCGATGCGGTGGTCCAGCCTGCTACATCACCCAGTGGCATGCCACTCTTTGTTTCAGACAGCCAAGGCTCTACCACCTCAGCCGAAGGGAGCTGTGTGTCATACCCTCCTTCTGTCGCTCCAGATGCTCCTGCTCCTCCTTCTTCGAGTCAGTCATTCCGCCAATAATCCATCAGCAAAGCCATGTTCAAGAGACAACAGTATGCGCCCACTCATCCAATGGCGCAGAAGCTGAATGTGCTCCTGTCCAAGTTGCTGGTGCTGCAGTCCCTCCTTTTTCAAGTGGTGGACTTATGTAGTGCCGAGCCGTCGGCTTGTGCCGAGCCGACGTGGAGAGTCCCAATCAGTAATTTCTTTGCAAAGAAAGCAGTACCAGCCCTGCACAATTTTGTGGACTAGAAGGTGGGCCAGTCCTTGAGCCTGTCGGTGTGTACCAAAGTGCACGGCAGCGCCAACATGTGGAGCTGTAACTACGGTCAGGGACAATACATGTCATTTACGGCCCACTGGGTGAATGTGATTCCTGCACAGCCACAACAGCAACTTGGACAGGTCACGCTGCTTCTGCCTTCACGCTCTCAGGCCGTTGGTCCTGTGACAGTGTGCAAATCCACCGTCTCCTTAGCTCTCAAGTCTCCTCAGCACTCAAGTCTCAAGTGCACCTCCAGCATACCATGTGGGCAGGGCAAGGCAGTGTCACGTTGTTCTTCACATGGTTTACCTTGGCGAGGGGTCACACAGGGGACCTTTACCTTGAGTCACACAGGGGAGGAACTGCTAAAAGTCATTCATAAAGATATTGAATCATGGCTTACTCCATGAAAACTGGAAACAGGAACCATGGTGACCGACAATGGGAAGAACATCTTGTCTGCACTGTGACAAGGAAGCCTGAGCCATGCACCCTGCATGGCACACGTGTTCAATTTGGTTGTCAAGCGGTTCCTGAAGTGTTCCCGCCATCTGCAAGACATCCTAACAATGGGAAGGAAACTTTGCATGCACTTCAGCCACTCGTACACTGCAAAGCACACCCTCCTTGAGCTGCAGCAGAACGGCATCCCCCAATATAGTCTGATTTGCGACGTTTCCACAAGTTGGAATTCTACCCTCCATATGAACAAACAGAGAAAAGCCATCACTGATTTTTTGATGATCCAAGCGGATAGGGGGACTCCCCTGTGTAACTTCAATGTCAACCAGTGGCAGCTCATATGTTACACCTGCCGTTTGCTCAGGCCCTTTGAGGAAGCCCCATTATTAGTCAGTCACCAGGATTACAAGAGGAACAACGTCATTCCACTGCTTCATCTACAACAACACGTGTTGGAAACGATGGCTGGTCAGGGCACTGGAGACTTGGAGCCTACATCTCACGGACACATGAGCCCTCTGGGGGCTGAACTGAAGGAGGAGGACCCATGCTGACTTCTGGCTCTCCACCTTATTTGACCCTCGCTACCGCCACAAAAGAGAGGCCTTTTTCACACCATCTGAGAGGAAGGAAAAACTGACCTACTAAGAGAGACATCCTACGTAGTCAGTTGGCGGATGCCTATCTGCGCCATCATCCATCCTCTCGCAGGTCTGATTCGGGGGGCCCTCTGCGCTCACCTTCCACTGCCATGGCTGCTGGGGAGGGTTGGGTTGGCAGGAGCAGTCCAAGCTCCATCAGCAGCATCCTGAGTCTACAGTCACTGATGAGTAGCTTTCTTCACCCTCTTGGTGAAGCAACTCATCAGCAGCAGGTATACCTGGAGCAGGACCTGAACCAGCAGGTGGTGGCATACCTTGACATGCCCATGCCAACACACCTTGAAGATCCACTGGACTTCTGGGCAGCCAAACTTGATTTGTGGCAGCAACTAGCAGTTCAAGTTTAAGAGTTTGCCCTTGAAAGGCTGTCCTGCCCAGACAGTAGTGTCCTATCAGAGCGGGTGTTTAGTGCTGCAGGGGCCATAGTAACCCCAAGGAGAACTCATCTGTCCACGAAAAATGTGGAGAGACTGACCTTTGTGAAGATGAATCAGGCATGGATCAGCCAGGATTTCCACCCACCAATGCCTGATGCATCAGAGTAGATTGACCATGGTGCCACACCAACTTCACAAATATGGATAGTGCTTTATTAAATATGGATAGTGCAGTATTAGTTTCACAAATATGGATAGTGCAGTATTAGTTCACTAACCCAGCACACACCCTATGCGTGTTACAGCAAGGCAAAGTGTTCTACACCCCTATTGAGGCTCTCTGTAGGCCAGAAATAGCCATTTTTAATAGTGATTTGCCATGAATAAATTTAGACCGAAACAAATTTTTTCGGAAAATTCTATGAATTCGGCCATACTTTGAAACAAATCCCTAGAATCACAATAACATCCATCAAGCACATATAAGATACATGAACCAATTAACATCAGTACAGCTTAATAGACCTGTCATATAGCCAATATGAGTAATAAGAGGAATTATCTTTCACATGTATATTGTATATATATATTTTTTCTGTGAGTCAAAAAATGTCCAAAAGGTCATTCAACATTTTAACATCAGTTAAAATTCTACATCAGATTCTCCCTACTGTCTTCAAGTAATTGAACTTTACTAGAGAGTTTAGAAAAGTGAACAATTACGATAAATCACATTAATCTCTGCAGGATGTACCCTAGTAGAGCTTATTGGTTTCACCGAAAGACTGCTTTGTCAGTTCTGAAAAAGTTTAGTATTTGGTTCACTGTATTTTATTTTTATATTTTGTAACATATCCAAACTATGAAATGTATAAAGTAAGGAGATATACACAGTAAATAAGTCAAGTCATGTATTTGTTATGACAAATTACGGAAATAAAAGTTAATATAGTAATATTTACAGGAATTTAGAGTATATATAGTTTTTTGAGTAATGTCTACATTTTTATTGTCAAAAACAAGGGTATAAGGCACACTAATCCTTACCAGGTGGTGCCCGCAAGGAAGTCTTTGGTGCTGAAATAGATTGCAGACCTTAGAGCAGCCTGGGTAGGTCTAGGTTGTTATAGTAAGTACAGGAACAATAAACTTCACTGGTCCAACCTACAGGTTATCCAGGAATAGAAAAAAACTGAGCTAAATGCTTCCTGTCTGTCTCCAGGTCGGGTGTGGTTCTGCAGCTCAGTTCCATTGAAGTGAATGGAGCCAAGTTGTAATACCACGCCCAACCTGGGACAGAAGTGGAGCTCGTCAGTAGAATACTTGATGAAAGAATCACATGACTTGTAATGAAAAAAAAAAACCATAAATTATAAAATTCCATATAACAAAAAAGTTTTGTCTGTATGTAACCAAATAGATTACCACAAACAGGCCCAAGCTGGCAATGCTGCACAGCTGGACAGAGTCATGTTTTGGAGGTGAATAAGCAGGCTGACCTCCGTTTTTCTGACATCCGTTATTGCTGCTGTCATTTCGCCAAAAGATAGTGGGAGAAAAAGACGTTGCAAGCACACATTTTTCTCCCGCTATCTTCTAACGCCGGGCACAAACGGCAGTGTGAAAGAAGCCTGAGGGTAATAAACAACCCCAAAAATTTACATTTGAAATCTGCACCAGCAGACAACTTTTCTATTGTTTCTAATCTTTCATGGTAGAAATCCTAGCCCCTGGCTGCAGGTCCTGTCTCTATTGTATAGTGTACTCATAGTTGTGGGATCTGATAATGAAATGTAATTTGCAACTAATTAATATTTAAGCTCTGGATTTCCTCTTTAAAACTGTTATGAAATGGTAAAATGGCAGATATTTTTGTCACTTACATTTTATTAGAAACCTATATTCAAAGAAAGTCTCTTCTAAACTAGTTGTCCATAATAATAATAATAATAATAATATTAATGATAATAATAAAATCAGGTTAGGTTTCAACAAAGGTTTTTTCTGAAGTTTTTTTGGAAACCTGCCACTGCAGTTTTTGAGCCGAAGCCAGAAGTGGATACATAAGGAATGGGAAATATAAAGGAAGGATTTATACTTCTCCTTCCTACTGGATCCACTTCTGACTTTGGCTCAAAATTGCAGTGACAGTTTTCCAAAAATCAGAAAAAAAACTAGCCTTACAATTGCCCACAATTGTCCACAAAGAGCACCTCTTTAAAGCTCAGCCCCAATCATTTTAATGGGACTGGACTTCAATACCAAACACAAACTAGGGACAGAATTAGGGCTTGTCAACACTATGGATACAATTTGGCTTGCAGCAGACGCCACTGAATACTTTGGCGGTAGGACCATGTGGACATGCACCATCTCTATAGAAAGCAATGTAGTCTGGGAAAAATTGTGTCCAAAGAATGAACATTTTACTTTCTACTGGTGACTCCACAGCCTTAACAAAGCAACAGAAAACAATGAGACTCAGCGGCAGAATTCTGCCAGTTGAATGTCTGCAGTGTCTACAAGCCCTGATCGTTTTAAGAATATGTAGCCATGTTTACATAACAACTATTTAAATTTAGACATTTGAAAAGGAGGTGATCTACATTTGTCTGGACTGATTTTCTATTCATTTGTATAAACCTTTATAGGCTTAGAAGATGGGAAAGAAAGACGCGGATCACTCACCACATTCAAATACTGTGCTCTTAATTCTTGAAAACAAAGGCGGTTACACATGGACGGATGTAGCGGCAGGGCAGTAGGTGGTAAGGAGCCTCGACCGGAGCGACAGCACCATTTCCAGCCCTCTGGGCATTTCCTCAGGCCCGAAATTTACATAATCTCGCAGGTATTGCCTTTTTATATAATCCATGTATAGTAAAAAATGCCAGTAAAAACATACTAATGCAAAATGCATGTGCATAATAACTTATACGTATAAACTACATAAAAACAATAGACTGGACCTGGAACTTACAGAAAAGCCGAAAACTCGTTCCGTTCATTTAGACCAATTGCACCAGTTGCTTCCAGCTCCGCTAACCAGCTGGCTTCCCTTTGTAGCAGTATTTTATGTCTGTCTCCCCTCTTTCATTAGGATCTACTCTTTCAAGACCAACAATAGACTTAGAAGAATAAACTGATATATATATAATGGTGGTCAGTTTATATCAGAATATCCCTTTTTCCCTTTTATCGTGTTCAATTGTCTTTTCTCTTCATTATTCAATTATTGCTCAACTATAACATCATTCTTCTCACTATCCATAATTGTTTCAATATATTTCTGTGGGAAAATGTTCGAGCATTTTTACCAAAATTCTGTCCCAGGGCTTTTACCTTTCCTCTCTGAAGTACTGTATATGAGATTCTTTGAGGGGATAAATTTAAAAGAACATATTAGAAGTGAAGGGACTCTTGGTCACTGAGATTCAAGATGAACGTTTTTAAACAACCTCATCATTTCCAAGGTGCCCTTCCTGTATATTCAGTTTATTATTCAATAACTTTTTTCTCCCTTCTAAATTTCTCTTATTACCTGTGTAAAGGATGAGAGAGATTTTTAACCCCTTAAAGGGGTATTGCAGGCAAAAACTTTTTTTTATATATCAACTGGCTCCGGAAAGTTAAACAGATTTGTAAATTACTTCTATTAAAAAATCTTAATCCTTCCAATAGTTATTAGCTTCTGAAGTTTTCTGTCTAACTGCTGAATGATGATGTCACGTCCCAGGAGCTGTGCATGATGGGAGAATATCCCTTGCATGATGGGAAAATATTCCCATAGGAGCTGGACAGCTCCCGGGACGTGAGTCATCAGAAAGCAGTTAGACAGAAAACAGCAACTCAACTTCAGAAGCTAATAACTATTGGAAGGATTAAGATTTTTTAATAGAAGTAATTTAGAAATCTGTTTAACTTTCCGGAGCCAGTTGATATATAAAGAAAAAGTTTTTGCCTGGAATACCCCTTTAAGGACTCAGCGTTTTTCAGTTTTTGAATTTTCATTTTCTCCTCACCACCTTCTAAAAGTCATAACGCTTTCAATTTTGCACCTAAAAATCCATATGATGGCTTCTTTTTTGCGCCACCTATTCTACTTTGCAGGCAAATTAGTCATTTTTCCAAAAAATCCACGGCGAAACGGAAAAAAAAATCATTGTGCGACAAAATTGAAGAAAAAATTTCATTTTGTAACTTTTGGGGGCTTCCGTTTCTACGCATTTTTTGGTCAAAATTACACCTTATCGTTAATCTGTAGGTCCATACGGTTAAAATGATACCCTACTTATAGTCCCACTTCTGAAAAAAATCATAACTACAATCAGGAAAATGTATACGTTTAAAATTTAAAAGGTACCATTTTCGTGTTGATCGGACTTTTTGATTCCATTTTATTTATTTTTTTATGATATAAAAAGTGACCAAAGTTACGCAATTGTGGAATTTGGAATTTTTTTGCGCGTACGCCATTGACCGTGCGGTTTAATTAATGATATCATTTTATAGTTTGGACATTTATGCACGCGGCAATACCACATATGTTAATTTTTATTTTTATTTACACTGTTTTTTTTTATGGGAAAAGGGGGGTGATTCAAATTTTTATTAGGGAAGGGGTTAAATGACCTTTGTTAACTTTTTTTTTCACTTTTTTTTTACAGTGCTATAGCTCTCATAGGGAGCTATAGCACTGCACACACTGATCTCCTATGCTGATCCCTGCAAAGCCATAGCTTTGCATGGATCAGCGAGATAGGGGCTCGATTGCTCAAGCCTGTAGCTCAGGCTTGGAGCAATCAAACCCGATCGAACGCCACGGAGAGAGGAAAGGAGACCTCAGTCTGTGTCCCAGCTGATCAGAACATCGCGATTTTATCGCGATGTCCCGATCAGCCCAACTGAGCTGCCGAGAAGCGTTTACATTCGTTTTCAGACGCGTCTGAAGGGTTAACAGCACACGGCACAACGATCGGTGCCACACGCTGTTAGCCCAGGGTCCTGGCTATCGTTAGCAGCCGGGACCGACCCAGTGTGACCCCGTTTTTCACACTGGGACTGGGCTCAGGGCGTACAGGTACGCCCTGAGTCCTTAAGAGGTTGAATTGCCAAACTCCAAACTCCATAACATGGAGGAATATGGGTCAAGATTCTAAACATGAATACTACACACCAAACACTGGACTGAGAACCAGATTAGTCTAAGCAGACTTCAAGAAATACTTAAAAAGCCAAACACCATAACATGGAGGAGTACGGGACAAGATTTTAAACAGGAATACTAAATACCGAATACTGGATTGAGAACAAGAACTACATACAATTAATCACAGAATACAATCTGAACACGGGTCTAACCAAGGTACACTAAATATAAAGAAAGCATAACACTAAAACCCAAAACAAAGTACAAACATAACAAGGCTTAAATCTAGATGCATGGATGCATGATAAAAGCCATAACTGAACTCAGGATAAATGTGACAGACACAGAGTATGGTGTTATTAGAAACATAGTGCAATTATCAGCAAGGAATACCAGAAGAGCTGGGGTCTAAATAACCCCACCTGAGAGCTAATTGGCTGGAAACATTTACACTATTCTGACCAAAGCACACAATATGCAAAAATGGGTCAGGCATGAAAAGCAGGTGTGAATATACACCAACACAGAAAATACAGGTATTACACCAGCACAGAGATAGTGGATAAAAACTTTAGAATTTTATTTTCACATTAACGCAAGCAGGATACTAAAACAATTGGTTTCATGTTATTTAGACATGTCATACAACATATGACTCATAGACTAATCATATTAATGATGTATGGTATACTTAAGAGAAACAAGAAAGGCTTGGCACCAAGGTGGTTATTATAGAATATGAAAACGTGCTGTGATCGGTGGGAGACACTGGTGTCTGTGTGGATTCTGGGGGTGCCGGCATGGCAATACAGTTGAAAAGGTAGCGTAGCACTCACCCTTCAGACGGTTTCAAGTGAAGAATCTTTATTCAAACATCACAAGGTGCAGAAAAACATCAGGAAATGCAAGATAGGCGTGATCAAGCAGTTTTTGACTCCAAAACGAAGCTGTCGCTGCTCCCCCCAGGCTTTCAGCAAACTGCAGTGTTTTCTTCACTTGAAACTGTCTGGAGGGTGGGTGCTACATTACCTTTCTATATACCAACACATATATGATGGACAATAGATAGGTTGCATAATCTGAAAGACCTTGAGGCATAATCTTTAAATATTCATATTCATATTCAGATTCATGCAAATTTTGTTGAAAATGCACATATTACACAAAAATGTACACACAGGAGGTCCACTATAACACAATTTATGCGTACTTGAATTCCAGAAACTTCACCTACAGCAAATGGAAAAATAACAACTTTATACTTATTTTATCAATTTAGTGCCATTTCCTGTCCACTGGTAGCAACTGTGGCCCACTATCCTTTTCAGCAGTGACACAGCAGGCTACCACAGCAGTTAATTGTTGACCACAATAAACAATGCATAAAAAAAATGCATTTTCACAATATGGAGAACATATGTAGGACACAGTATTGGCTGGTAATCAGAGTGGAATAGGGTACAAATATACAATTGTTAAGTCTGTTATTTAGCAATTTTGGGCCCATATGATTATGGAATCTAAGTAACCAGCTTGAAGGAAAACTGTCACATGTTCACTCCTCCACTAACCACAGGTACTGACGGATAGTGCTGGAGATGCTGATTCATATGATCCCTATCTTGCCCGGATCCGGCCAGCCGTTCGTCCACAATCTCAGTTTTTCTATATATGCAAATGTTGCTGTATCTGGCACAGGTGGGTTTTTCAGTAGCCTAGTAGCACTGTGACGTCAGCTCCACCTATCCCCAGCACCGCCTGCTTATGAATATTCATCCCCCCCTCCCTCCGGCTCTCCCTGCCACTCCTAACTGGTCTTCGCTGCGCATATCAGGAAACCGCACATGAAAACCAGTTAGGAGCAGCGGGGAGAGGGAGAGCCGGAGGGAGGGAGGAAGAATATTCATAACCATAACCCTGCCACATTTGCATATATAGAAAAACTAAGATTCTGGGGGAACAGCCGGACAGATCCGGGCAAGGTAGGGATCATATGAATCAGCGTCCCCTACACAATTCTTCAGTACCTGTGGTTAGTGTGGGAAGGAAAATATGTGACAGTTGTCCTTTAAGTAATCACAAATACTATCAATTATAGTGTGTTACATGTCGATGGTCTTTGTTTTGATTATGATTAATTATTAATAATTTTTTTTATTTTACTTATTTACTAGCAGAGTACCCGACATTGCCTGGTTTTTCTACCTAAACCTTGTGGGAGAGGAAAAGCAACAATGTCCTCATATCCCGTCCCCATATCCTGTCCTCATATCCTTTCCTCATATCCCGTCCTCATAACCCATCCCCATATCCTGTCCTCATATACCATCCTCATATCTTAAAGGGGTATTCCAGGCAAAACTTTTTTTTAAATATATCAACTGGCTCTGGAAAGTTAAACAGATTTGTAAATTACTTCTATTAATCCTTCCAATAGTTATTAGCTTCTGAAGTTTTCTGTCTAACTGCTCAATGATGATGTCACATCCCGGGAGCTGTGCATGATGGGAGAATATCCCCATAGGAACTGCACAGCTCCCAGGACGCGAGTCATCAGAGAGCAGTTAGACAGAAAATAACAACTCAACTTCAGAAGCTAATAACTATTGGAAGGATTAAGGTTTTTTAATAGAAGATATTTACTAATTTGTTTAACTTTCCGGAGCCAGTTGACATATAAAAAAAAGTTTTGGCCTGGAATACCCCTTTAACCTCATATCCTGACCTCATGTCCTCTACTCATATCCCAACCTCACATCCCATCCTCATACCCCATCCTCATATCTCGACCTCATATCCTGTCCTCATATCCCAACCTCACATCCCATCCTCATACTCCATCCTCATATACCATTCTTATATCCCAACCTCATATCCCGTCCTCATATACTATCCTCATATCTCGACCTCATATCCTGAACTCATATCCCATCCTTATATCCCGACCTCATATCCTGTCCACAAGAGGAACTAAGCTGTGATGAAGAGATTGTAGGCTGAAAATACAAAGGGGCAAAGCTTTTGGGAGGTAACTTGCAAGCTGAACTGACACATTCACCCAGAGAAGTGAAGTTTGTCAAGTTGGTGAAGCTGAGCTTTGATAAAGAAATGTTGGTTGAATGACCTGTGATGTGGGTGTATTTGGTAAAAAGGGTGTTTTACTGCCTGAGCCAAAGCAAACAAAGGGCAAAGAAAAAGAAGGGGCATGGCATGCGGGAGGTGCGTGGCTCTCAAGCTGGACCGACACACTTAACCGGAGATGCAGAGTGGAGCTTGTGGAGTACTGGAAGGCCCTTATACTTGCATAAGACTTTAGAAAAATACCATGAACCTCACAAATGGGGGTAGGTTAGGGTCAATTTAACTTTCCTATATTTTAAGTGGACATATAAGTAATTTGTGTAGAAAGTTTTATCAAAATATCTCCAGCCGTTTGTAATTGATGCAGCACAAGAGTTAAGATGCTGCTAGTGACATACCGCCATGGCCATAAATGTTGGCCTGACATTTTTCAAGAAAAGGAAGAACAGAAAAGGACTGCAGTAACACATGTTCTGCTATACAGATGTTTATTCCATTTGTGTGTATTGGAACTAAACAAAAAGGGAGGAAAAAAAGCAAATTGGACATTATGTCACACCAAACTCCAAAAATGGGCTGGACAAAATTATTGGCACCCTTTCAAAATTGTGGAAAAATAAGATTGTTTCAAGCATGTGATGTTCCTTTAAACTCACCTGGGGCAAGTAACAGGTGTGGGCAATATAAAAATCACACCTGAAAGCAGATAAAAAGGAGAGAAGTTCACTTAGTCTTGGCATTGTGTGTCTGTGTGTGCCACACTAAGCATGGACAACACAGAGAGGAGAAGAGAACTGTCTGAGGACTTGAGAATCAAAATTGTGGAAAAATATCAACAATCTCAAGCTTACAAGTCCATCTCCAGAGATCTAGATTTGCCTTTGTCCACAGTGCACAACATTATCAAGAAGTTTGCATCACATGGCACTGTAGCTAATCTCCCTGGGCGTGGACAGAAGAGAAAAATTGATGAAAGGTGTCAACGCAGGATAGTCCGGATGGTGGATAGGCAGGCTCAAACAAGTTCAAAAGATATTCAAGCTGTCCTGCAGGCTCAGGGAGCATCAGTGTCAGCGCAAACTATTCGTCAATATTTAAATGAAATGAAATGATACGGCAGGAGACCCAGGAGGACCCCACTGCTGCCACAGACATAAAAAAGCAAGATTACATTTTGCCAAAATGAACTTGAATAAGCCAAAATCCTTCTGGGAAAGGGTCTTGTGGACAGATGAGACCAAGATGTAGGTTTTTGGTAAAGCACATCATTCTACTGTTTACCAAAAAAGGAATGAGACCTACAAAAAAAATACACAGTACCTACAGTGAAATATGGTGGAGGTTCAATGATGTTTTGTGGTTGTTTTGCTGCCTCTTGCACTGGGTACCTTGAACGTGTGCAAGGCATCATGCAATCGGAGGATTACCAAGGGATTTTGGGTCGCACTGTACAGCCCAGTGTCAGAAAGCTGGGTTTGCGTCCGAAATCTTGGGTCTTCCAGCAGGACAATGACCCCAAACATACATCAAAAAGCAATATATAGAAAATAGGAGAGGCTCCTATCTGCTAATAACCTTGATCCGTGCAACTCAAATGGCACCTATACCCACGGTGTCCTAAAGTTAAAGTGATTAAAAGGAACATTGAGGCTCAGGATGTTGAATACTGGATAGACATTTATTAATTAATTGTTTAAAATATGTAATGTGCTCCGTGAAACACAGGGCCCTTGTGGGTCAGCGGGGACACAAAATACAATTTTATAAATTATAAAATTACTTAGATAGCATAGAATACATTATAATATAAAAATATATAAAAAAAAAATACAATCAATATAAAAGCCATACGTCTGTGGATATTCCAGCCTGTAAGAATAAAATTAAATAGTGGTGCACGTGTCTTTTGAATAGAAACGAATATGTAAAGTGCAGAATTGTACTGTTCAATGCGCTGTTTGTAGAATGAAAGGTATCCGTTGGCAACAATGTAACAATTATTGCATGGTAACAATGTGGCAATGCCTGGTATACTAGCAGGCCGACATTTATCATTGTCTTTAGACTGTTTTTTGTGTCTACAAAAGGCACAAAAAGGTGCGAGCAGGCTTTATTTGCGCCTTTTTTGCGCCTTTTTGTTTACACATTTCTGCTGATTTTGAGTTGCAATCCAATGATTTTGAGTTGAAATCCACAGATTTTGGCAATACACATTATATAGAAGGGATTTATGAACTGCACCTTTTTGTAAAAAGGCGCAAAAAAGGCGCACAGCCACTGAAAAGTCTCTAAAACTACACCAGCCCAGACCTGGCGTAGCTTTTTAGTGAATGTGAAGAGAGAAATTTGAGAAAATGTAACCTGCACAAAACGTATCAAATGCTCTGTGAACATTTAATAAATGTGGTGCTCCTACACATTACCAGCACACAAAAAAAGGTGTAAAAAATGCTTCACTTTCAGCTACAATGATAAATGTGGGCCGCAGTGTTTGAGAGCAAACAGTAGCAATGTTAAGTATACTTGCAGTACTGAAGAGCTGAAGGATAGATCACCGCTTAGAGACTCAGGAGTCTCATATGGATAGCGAGGACTGCAGCACTTCAATGAGCCGTTAACTTTTCCAAATCGCGTAGAATGCGCGGAAAGAATGTTCAAATTCACGGTCCTATTATGTGTGGCATATGCTGATAGAGACTCGGCCGTCTCAGAAGTTACAGCAATAATGAAAGATCCAGTTTTTTTGAGGCTGTACAGGTAATCCCTGATGCGGTCAGAGGGTATGTGGCGTCCTTGTGGCTGTGGCAATGCGCATAAGTACCTGGGGCTTAGCGGATGCTGTATAAGCGCAATAGTTGTATTCAAATATAGAGGCTGGATATATGTGGTGTTAATAGCGGAGCTGGACCCGTTTCAAGTCCTCCCTAGGACTTTTCTTCAGCAGCTTTAAGATGTGTGCAAAAAGCACCCAGGAATCTAAAGCAACAAAGCGCTGGAGAGTTCTGAAGGGGGCCAGATCTAAATCCCATTGAACACCTGTGGAGAGATCTTAAAATTGCTGTTGGGAAAAGGCGCCCTTCCAATAGGAGAGACCTGGAGCAGTTTGCAAAGGAAGAGTGGTCCAACACGGCTGAGAGGTGTAAGAAGTGGTCCACGGCTGAGAGGAGTAAGAAGCGGTCCACGGCTGAGAGGTGTAAGAAGCTTATTGATGGTTATAGGAAGCTACTGATTTCAGTTATTTTTTCCAAAGGGTGTGCAACCAAATATGAAGATATGGGTGCCAATAATTTTGTCCAGCCAATTTTTGGAGTTTGGTGGGACTTAATGTCCAATTAACTTTTTTCCTCCCTTTTTGGTTTAGTTCCAATACACACAAAGGGAATAAACATGTGTATAGCAAAACATGTATTACTGCAATGCTTTTCTATGAGAAATACTTAATTTTCTTGAAAAATTTCAGGGGTGCCAACATTTACAGTCATGACTATATGCCCTTCCTCGTCCACTTTGTGTCAGGGTCCGGGCTGGCGGCTGGTGAGGATACTGGAGGTGGATCCTCTATGCTAGTGAGGTGATGACGTGGACCGTACCGGGGGATCGGTTCTAAGGAGTTACTGGTTTTCACCAGAGCCTGCTGCAAAGAGGGATGGACTTGCTGCAGCGGTAACTCCCAGGTCGTATCCCCCAATAGCGACTCGACCTCTCTAGCAGCTGAGACTGCCGCGGCACACAAGGACAAGGCTAAGGCTAGGTCAGACGAAGCAGAAGGTCAGGGCAGGCGGCAATGGTTCGTAGTCAGGGGCAACCGCAAAGAGTCTGGATACAAAGGCTAGGGATTCACACAAAACGCTTTCTCAGGGCACTAGGGCAACAAGATCCGGCAAGGACAGGAAGGGGGAGTAGGTTTTTATAAGTTTTACACAGATTGGGCCAGGCACGATTAGTGGTGCACTGGCCCTTTAAATCTTAGTAAGCCGGCACGCACGCCCTAGGGAGCGGGGCCGCGTGCGCCGGGAAGAAGCAGCAGCAGGCGTGCGGTAAGTGACATGGGATGCGATCCGTAAGCGGGCTGCGCTGCATACAGAGGGACGCCGCGAGCGCTCTAGGGAGGCAGCGGGACCCGGAGCGCTCGGCGTTACACTTGGGCTGTTAGGAACCTTCATATTACATAAATAAACTCCCATAGTCTGAGATATTATAATTAGAGATGAGCGAATCGAAGTTGACGAACCCGAATTCGTTACGAATTTCATGAAAAATTCGATTTGCAACGAATGCGAATATCGCCGCGATTTGATAGCGCGAATCGCTTCATTAAACTCCATTTTACAGCGTTCCAGGCTGTTGGGGACCTAAGATGGCGGATCCACATGTGAGTACATGGGGCAGAGGATTATAGCAGGGCGGGAAACAGCGGCGGGAATGAAGGTAGGCGGGCTGACCCTGAATCACATGTGAGATGCAGCCTATCAGTGTTCACTGACCCATGTGATGTCACAGCCCCTATATAATCAGCAGCCATCTTGCCTCTCTTCATTTCATCTATGCACTCAGATAGAGAAGACGGGACTGCGTGTGTGTGAATAGCTCACACCACAGCGTTACACTGCAACTGCTAGTCACATCAGCATTAGGGAAAGGCAGGAGTGCAGAGTGCTGTGCTGTTACACTGAGAAGGATCATTGATTGCTAAACCTCCTATTCACGTTATTGAGCATTGCAGCAGAGAGGGGCAGATAGCTGTCAGCTGTCTCATACAGATCTCCAAGCTGCCTGAACTTTCTGAAGCATCTTATCTCCTCATTTTTCAGCCCAATTGATTTTTTATTTTTTTTGCTCCACAAATCTTCTGCTGCTCAGAATTGTGTGACGAAGTGCAATTTAGGGTTTAATCCCTGTATTTTTTGTGGTGCTGCACTGTTGGGTCCTGCTGCTGTTCAGAAATGCATAATTGTTCAGTGGACTGTAGCGCATTTGTACCATTTTGTACCTGTTAATCTGTCAAGGGGCTACATACTGTGCAAGTTCAAACAATAGTATTCACCAGCTGTTTTTTTTTTAAATACAGAGTTTTTTCTGCGTATAGTTACGCATATTACTGCCCTCATCAGTGCATACCGCATAGGTACATCAAAGTATTGTACCATTTAGTACCTGTTAATTTGTCAAGTGGCTACATACCGTCAAAGTCCAAACAATAGTATCCACTGGCTGGTGTTTTACAAAAATACAGAGTTTTTTCTGCATATAGTTACGCATATTACTGCCCTCATCAGGGCATACCACATAGGTACATCCAAGTATTGTACCATTTAGTACCTGTTAATCTGTCAAGGTGCTCCATACCGTCAAAGTCCCAACAATAGTATTCACCGGCTGGTGTTTTAAAAAAATACAGAGTTTTTTCTGCATATAGTTACGCATATTACTGCCCTCATCAGTGCATACCGCATAGGTACATCCAAGTATTGTACCATTTAGTACCTGTTAATCTGTCAAAATGCTCCATACCATCAAAGTCCAAACAATAGAATCCACTGGCTGGTGTTTTACAAAAATACTGAGTTTTTTCTGCGTATAATTGCGTATCTTACTGCCCTCATCAGTGCATACCGGATACGTACATCCAAGTAGTGTACCATCTTGTACCTGTTTATCTGTAAAGGGCCTACATACTGTGAAAAGACAGCCGTAAGTAATCACCTGCTGCTGTTATAGTGTTATATGTTTAAAGAGTAGTGTAGCGTATTGTAATACCCTCATAAACGCACTAAGTATGTCAGTCAGAGAAGTGCCAGGACGTGCACAGAGGAGTGTCAGAGGCCTAAATACTTCAGGCAGAGTTGGCTGCAGACTTGGGGCGAGTGGCAGCAGGAGTCGCAGCGAGAGGCCTGAGCTCCCGTTATCAGCCAGCGGTCTTGTCTCCACCAGCAACCCATCTGCCGTCGTCGATTGGTTAACACGCTCATCCACATCATCACAAGTGACATCTGACATGCCCAGTCAACAGTCGGTGGGTTCCTCAGAAACAACCCTCAGTTGGCATGGCCCGGGAGCAGTCCCTGTCCTCCCATTGCCTTTGTCCTATGCTGTTCCCTCTCCTAAATAAGTATCTTATGCTGTGGGTTCTGCTCCACTATTTACTGAGGACGATCTAATAAAGGACAATCAGCAGCTACTGGACAGCCAAGAAGGGGAGGAGACATGCGCTGCTTGCTCCACTAGCCGGCCAAGTAATGATGCGGAGAGTGAAGTGGGAGGCGGTGTTGCAAGTGTTCAAGTTCCTGGAACAGACACTGTTGGGGAACCTGAGGAGGACATCAGTGACGTGCACACACCTGTTGATGATGATGAAGCCGATCGCAATTGGGAGCCGGGTGCAGAAGGGGCTTCATCATCATCAGGAGAGGAGAGTTGCTGGTTGCCCTTGAGGCAGCAAGGCGGTAGCACTGTTGGCAGTCAGCGTGGTGGCAGGAGTGGAAATTCAGGAGCCAAACGTGCCCGGGGGAGACCACCTGCTTCGCGGCAGCCTACCTCTCCGGGAGGTAGTGGAACAGGGGTTCCTGGAGACGGTGCCAGTAGCAGTCAATTAGTGCGGACTGCGGGTGGGAAAATCAGCTACTCGGCGGTGTGGAAGTTTTTCATAAGGCACCCGGAGGAGGTTCACGTAGCATCATGCAAGATCTGTCGGCAGAAGGTGAAGCGTGGCCAGGGTCCCAATGTCAACCCCACGGCCCGGCGACGACACATGATTTGCCACCATAAAGCGGCCTGGGAGAACCGTGGCTCCAATGGAGTGGTCCAGCCTGCTACATCACCCAGTGGCCATCCACTCCCTCCTACATCCAGCCAAGGTTCCACCACCTCAGCCGAAGTGAGCTGTGTGTCAAACCCTCCTTCTGTCGCTCCTGCTTCTCCCGCTTTTAGTCAGCCATTCCGCCAACAATCCATCGGCGAAGCCATGTCCAAGAGACAACAGTATGCGCCCACTCATCCAACGGTGCAGAAGTTAAATGTGCTCCTTTCCAAGTTGCTGGTGTTGCAGTCCCTCCCTTTTCAAGTGGTGGACTCTGCACCTTTCAGACAATTGATGGCTTGTGCCGAGCCGAGGTGGAGAGTCCCAAGCCGTAATTTCTTTGCGAAGAAAGCAGTACCAGCCCTGCATAAGTTTGTACAAGAGAAGGTGGGCCAGTCCTTGAGCCTGTCGGTGTGTTCAAAAGTGCACGGCAGCGCCGATGTGTGGAGCTGTAACTATGGGCAGGGACAATACTTGTCTTTTACGGCCCACTGGGTAAATGTGGTTCCTGCATAGCCACAACAGCAACTTGGAAAGGTGACACCGCTTCCTCCTCCATGCTCTCGCTCCAAGGCAATTGTTCCTGTTACAGTGTGCGATGCCGCCTCCTCATCCTCCACCATGTCTTCAGCCTCCACTGCACGTCCAAATCTCGGTGGCCCTTCATCGTACCATGTGTGTAGGGCACGGCGGTGTTAAGCTGTTCTTCACATGGTTTGCCTTGGCGAACGGAGTCACACAGGGGAGGAACTGCTAAAGTTCATTCATAAGGAAATCCGAGTATGGCTTACTCGATGAAATCTGGAAATGGGAACCATGGTGACCCACAATGGGAAGAACATCGTGTCCGCGCTGCGACAAGGAAGTGGGAAACATGCGCCCTGCATGGCACACGTGTTGAATCTGGTTGTCAAGCACTTCCTCAAGTCTTCCTCACCCCATTTGCAAAACATCCTGAAAATGGCGAGGAAACTGTGCATGCACTTCAGCCACTCGTACACCGCCAAGCACACCTTCCTTGAGCTGCAGAGTCAGAACGGTATCCCACAACATAGTCTTATTTGTGACGTTGCCACACGTTGGAATTCCACCCTCCATATGTTGGACAGACTATACGAACAAAGAAAAGCCATCACCGATTTCTTGATGATCCAAGCAGATAGGAGTACTCCCCTGTGTAACTTCAATGTGAATCGGTGGCAGCTCATACGTGACACCTGCCGTTTGCTGAGGCCCTTTGAGGAAGCCACATTATTTGTAAATCGCTTGGATTACGCCATGAACGACGTTATTCCACTCCTACATTTCCTACAACAAATGATTAAAACCATGGCTGGTCACGGCAATGGAGACATTGCGCCTTCATCGCAAGGCTACATGAGCCCTGTGGGGGCTGAACTGGAGGAGTAGGATGATGAGGGGCAGAGCGGATCACAGTTTAGTTTGGATGAGATGGACGATGTTTCTAGTCATTGGACAGGAGAGGAGGAGCAGGAGCAGCCAGAGGAGCTGGAGGGTTATGAAGAAGGCGAGACAGAGGACCCAGACACACCGTGGCAGTATGCAGTGGAGATGGAGGCAGGTAGTCCCTCCGAGTCACTGGCGCAAATGACACAATGCATGCTCAGTTGCTTGCGTAGTGACCCCCAAATTTTAAAAATTTGTCAGCGGGATGACTTCTGGATGTCCATCTTATTAGACCCTCGCTACCGTCCCAGAATAGGGACCTTTTTTACACCCACTGAGAGGGAGGACAAACTGACCTACTACAGAGAGATTCTACGTAGTCAGTTGGCCAATGCCTATCGGCTACATGGTTCATCCACTCGCAGGTCTGACTCTGGGGGCCCTCTGCGCTCACCTTCCACTGCCATGGCTGCTGGGGAGGGGAGGCGTGGCCGGAGCAGTACCAGCTCAATCAGCAGCAGCCTGAGTCTACAGTCACTGATGAGTAGCTTTCTTCACCCGCATAGTGAAGCAACTCATCAGCAGCAGGTAGACATGGAGCAGGACCTGAACCAGCAGGTGGTGGCATACCTTTACATGACCATGCCAACAACCATTGAAGATCCGCTGGACTTCTGGGCAGCCAAACTTGATTTATGGCCACAACTAGCAGAGTTTGCCCTGGAAAAGCTGTCCTCCCCGGCCAGTAGTGTGCCATCAGAGCGGGTGTTTAGTGCGGCCGGGGCCATAGTCACCCCAAGGTGAACTCGTCTGTCCACTAAAAATGTGGAGATACTGACGTTTGTCAAGATGAATCAGGGATGGATCAGCCAGGATTTCCAGCCATCAATGCCAGATGCCTCAGAGTAGATTGACCATGCTGCTACACCAACTTTTCCCAATTATGGTTGGTTATAAAACCCTCTTGGGTTATGAATTAGGGTTATGAAACCCTCATTGGTACTGCCATTGCCTGCTCCTGGGTCATCCTGTGTATTTCAGGAACTACTTGCCTCACTGATGCTTCTGGCCTTGGGCCTTTAATTTTTGGAAGTTTAGCAGTAGCTAAATACATGCTTAATGCAAATGTCAACATTGATCTTTAAATGTAAGGGGTTATGAAACCCTCTTGGGTACTGCGAAAGCCTGCTCCTGACTCATCCTGTGTCTTTCAGGAACTACTTGCCTCCCTGATGCCTCAGGCCTTGGACCTTCAATTTTTGGATGTTTAGCAGTAGCTAAATACATGCTTAATGCAAATTTCAACATGGAGCTTTGAATGTAAGAGGTTATGAAACCCTCTTGGGTACTGTGAATGCCTGCTCTTGACTCATTCTGTGTCTTTCAGAAACTACTTGCCTCACTGACACTTCTGGCCTTGGGCCTTTAATTTTTGGAAGTTTAGCAGTAGCTCATACATGCTTAATGCAAATTTCAACAACGATCTTTAAATTCTCGGCGCTCTGCCAGGGCCTTCTCCTACCCCGCCGGGGACTATCCGAGGACCTCACTAAACCATCCAAACCATCGGTAGTAGAGACATGCGGTATGTACAAAGGGCAGGGACTTAATGAACCCGAGCTTTTGACCCGCACTTAGTTGTGATTCTTCTTTCCTGGCAAATAATTGCAATCCCTATCACGAACGAGGTTCAGCAGGTTACCCGCACCTGTTGGTGAAAGATAGACACACGCTGGTCCGTTCAGTGTAGCGCGCCTGCAGCCCCGGACATCTGAGGGCATAACACACCTGTTATTGCTCGATCTTGCGATTGATCGTGCAATGTAAGTGGTTATTAATGCCTATTGGGTACTGCTGATGCCTAGTCCTGACTGCTCCTGTGTCTTTCAGGAACTCCTTGACTTCATGATGCTTCTGGGCTTGGGCTTTTAATTTTAGGATTTTTGAAATACATACATACATGCTTAATTTAAATTTCAACATTTATGGTGCAATGGTATGGGGTTATTAAACACTCTTGGGTAGTGTTTTTTTTTTAATTTTCTGATAATTATCACTGTAATAAACTTGAATTTTCCAGAATAATAACCATTACAATATTGAACGCTTGTTGCGTGTGATTTTTTAAGTAAAATTTTCCCAAAAAATACGGAGAGGAATGAACTCTGCTTCTTTATTTCATAAAAAATTATTTTATAGAAGAATGTCTTTTGGTGGTCCACCGTCCTTCATTATAGAGTCTTCTTGACTCTTGGATATGCGCTTGTTCTTAAACAAAGGTACAAAAAACAAAAATGGCCGGTCAGGGCTATGGAGACGTTGCGCCTACATCTTACGGCCACATGAGCCCTGTGGGTGCTTGTGAGATTAGGTCCTTTGTACCCACACAGCGGGGTCTGGGACACAAATTTTGATTTAAATTTCAAATAGAAAAATCACACATTTCAATGGTCTCCTCATGCTGCAGCCAACTCCAGGCTGCGTCATTCTGGTAATATATAGAGAGCACTCTCTGTCCTAAATTTTCGTTAAAATTTTTCGTCAAAAATGTTTGTCTTTTTTATTAGGGATTGTGAAGCTTTGGTGCGTACTCGTGCATCAGCCAACTCCAGCCTGTGTCATTCAAGCAATATATGGTTTACTGATGGCACTGCTGGGCCTTGGTCTGGGAATTTCAAATTTTCTCATAGGTAGCACCCGCTATCCAAAAGTCTTCTTCATAAATTTCTACAATTGTTGTGCTTTTTTGGGGGGGGGGGGGGATTGTGAAGCCTTAGTGTGTACAAATTATTTTTTGGCCATTGGTGTCGCGGCGATGGTGGTCGCCGCTTGGTGCTGGGCCATTTTATGCTAGGGATGTTAGGGACTCACTCTAAATAGGTGGCCTTGACGTGGCGAGTGGGCTTGTACTTTTTGATCAAAAATGTATACTAACAACCTGTTAGTTTTTGATATTATGCTGAGAAGCAGTCAGATCATTATACAAGATTGTAGATGTGCACCATGTCTGTTTTTCTACCCGAATTCACACTGTGATTTCTATCCCCTCCTTTTTTTTTTTAACATGTGCTGCACTCTTCCCCACCCCCTCAGCCCAACCGTATATAAGTAGTAGTTAGCTACACATGGGTCATTTCTTTCCTAGCAGCCTCCCAGTCTGACTGGGAGAGCATGGTTGTCACGATGCCGGCTGGCAGGTAGTGGATCCTCTGTGCCAGAGAGGGATTGGCGTGGACCGTGCTAGTGGACCGGTTCTAAGCCACTACTGGTTTTCACCAGAGCCCGCCGCAAAGCGGGATGGTCTTGCTGCGGCGGTAGTGACCAGGTCGTATCCACTAGCAACGGCTCACCTCTCTGGCTGCTGAAGATAGGCGCGGTACAAGGGAGTAGGCAAAAGCAAGGTCGGACGTAGCAGAAGGTCGGGGCAGGCAGCAAGGATCGTAGTCAGGGGCAACGGCAGAAGGTCTGGAAACACAGGCAAGGAACACACAAGGAACGCTTTCACTGGCACTAAGGCAACAAGATCCGGCAAGGGAGTGCAGGGGAAGTGAGGTGATATAGGGAAGTGCACAGGTGAACACACTAATTGGGACCACTGCGCCAATCAGCGGCGCAGTGGCCCTTTAAATCGCAGAGACCCGGCGCGCGCGCGCCCTAGGGAGCGGGGCCGCGCGCGCCGGGACAGAACAGACGGAGAGCGAGTCAGGTAGGGGAGCCGGGGTGCGCATCGCGAGCGGGCGCTACCCGCATCGCGAATCGCATCCCGGCTGGCAGCGGAATCGCAGCGCCCCGGGTCAGAGGACGTGACCGGAGCGCTGCCGCGGGGAGAGTGAAGCGAGCGCTCGACCCGGAGCGAGCGGGGACCCGGAGCGCTCGGCGTAACAGTACCCCCCCCCCTTGGGTCTCCCCCTCTTCTTAGAGCCTGAGAACCTGAGGAGCAGACTTTTGTCTAGGATGTTGTCCTCAGGTTCCCAGGATCTCTCTTCAGGACCACAACCCTCCCAGTCCACTAAAAAAAAATTTTTCCCTCTGACCTTTTTGGCAGCTAAAATTTCTTTGACCGAGAAGATGTCCGAGGAGCCAGAAACAGGAGTGGGAGGAACAGATTTGGGAGAAAAACGGTTGAGGATGAGTGGTTTGAGAAGAGAGACGTGAAAGGCATTAGGGATACGAAGAGAGGGAGGAAGAAGAAGTTTATAAGAGACAGGATTAATTTGACACAAAATTTTGAAAGGACCAAGATAGCGTGGTCCCAACTTGTAGCTAGGAACACGGAAGCGGACATATTTAGCGGAGAGCCATACCTTGTCTCCAGGGGAAAAAACGGGGGGAGCTCTTCTTTTCTTATCCGCGAACTTCTTCATGCGTGATGAAGCCTGTAAGAGAGAATTTTGGGTCTCTCTCCATATGATGGAAAGGTCACGAGAAATTTCATCCACAGCGGGCAGACCAGAGGGCAAGGGAGTAGGGAGGGGGGGAAGAGGGTGACGGCCGTACACCACGAAAAATGGGGATTTGGAGGAAGACTCAGAGACCCTGAAGTTATACGAGAATTCGGCCCATGGGAGGAGATCTGCCCAGTCATCCTGGCGGGAGGAAACAAAATGTCGCAAATAATCACCCAAGATCTGGTTAATCCTTTCTACTTGTCCATTGGACTGGGGATGATATGCAGAAGAAAAATTTAATTTAATCTTGAGTTGTTTACAGAGAGCCCTCCAGAATTTAGACACGAATTGGACGCCTCTATCCGAGACAATCTGCGTAGGCAACCCGTGAAGACGAAAAATGTGTACAAAAAATTGTTTAGCCAACTGAGGCGCAGAAGGAAGACCAGGAAGAGGGATGAAATGTGCCATTTTGGAGAATCGATCAACGACCACCCAAATAACAGTGTTGCCACGGGAAGGGGGTAAATCAGTAATAAAATCCATACCAATCAGAGACCAAGGCTGTTCGGGGACAGGCAGAGGATGAAGAAAACCAGCGGGCTTCTGGCGAGGAGTCTTATCCCGGGCACAGATAGTGCAGGCTCGCACAAAGTCCACAACATCCGTCTCCAGAGTCGGCCACCAATAGAAGCGGGAGATGAGTTGCACAGATTTCTTGATACCCGCATGACCTGCGAGATGGGAGGAGTGACCCCATTTGAGGATTCCGAGGCGTTGGCGAGGAGAAACAAAGGTCTTTCCTGGAGGAGTCTGCCTGATGGAGGCAGGAGAAGTGGAGATCAGGCAGTCAGGTGGAATGATGTGTTGCGGAGAGAGTTCAACTTCTGAGGCATCCGAGGAACGAGAGAGAGCATCGGCCCTAATGTTCTTATCGGCAGGACGAAAGTGAATCTCAAAATTAAATCGGGCAAAGAACAGAGACCACCGGGCCTGGCGAGGATTCAGCCGTTGGGCAGACTGGAGGTAGGAGAGGTTCTTGTGGTCGGTGTAGATAATAACAGGAGAACTTGATCCCTCCAGCAGATGCCTCCATTCCTCAAGTGCTAATTTAATGGCTAGAAGCTCTCGATCCCCGATGGAGTAGTTCCTCTCCGCTGGAGAGAAGGTCCTAGAGAAAAAACCACAAGTGACAGCATGCCCGGAAGAATTTTTTTGTAGAAGAACAGCTCCAGCTCCCACTGAGGAGGCATCAACCTCCAATAGGAAGGGTTTGGAAGGGTCAGGTCTGGAGAGGACGGGAGCCGAAGAAAAGGCAGACTTGAGTCGTTTAAAGGCGTCTTCTGCTTGAGGAGGCCAGGACTTGGGATCAGCATTTTTTTTGGTTAAAGCCACGATAGGAGCCACAATGGTAGAAAAATGTGGAATAAATTGCCTGTAATAATTGGCGAACCCCAAAAAGCGTCGGATAGCACGGAGTCCGGAGGGGCGTGGCCAATCTAAGACGGCAGAGAGTTTGTCTGGATCCATCTGTAGTCCCTGGCCAGAGACCAAATATCCTAGAAAAGGAAGAGATTGACATTCAAACAGACATTTCTCAATTTTGGCATAGAGTTGGTTGTCACGAAGTCTCTGAAGAACCATACGGACATGCTGGCGGTGTTCTTCTAGATTGGCAGAAAAAATTAGGATATCGTCCAGATATACAACAACACAGGAGTATAACAGATCACGAAAAATTTCATTGACAAAGTCTTGGAAGACGGCAGGGGCGTTGCACAGTCCAAAGGGCATGACCAGATACTCAAAGTGTCCATCTCTGGTGTTAAATGCCGTTTTCCACTCGTCCCCCTCTCTGATGCGGATGAGGTTATAGGCGCCTCTTAAGTCCAATTTAGTGAAGATGTGGGCACCTTGGAGGCGATCAAAGAGTTCAGAGATGAGGGGTAAGGGGTAGCGGTTCTTAACCGTGATTTTATTAAGACCGCGGTAGTCAATGCAAGGACGTAGGGAGCCATCTTTTTTGGACACAAAGAAAAATCCGGCTCCGGCAGGAGAGGAGGATTTACGGATAAAGCCCTTTTTTAGATTCTCCTGGACGTATTCGGACATGGCAAGAGTCTCTGGGGCAGAGAGAGGATAAATTCTGCCCCGGGGTGGAGTAGTGCCCGGGAGGAGGTCGATAGGGCAATCATAAGGCCTGTGAGGAGGTAGAGTCTCAGCTTGTTTTTTGCAGAAAACATCCGCGAAGTCCATATAGGCCTTAGGGAGACCGGTTACTGGAGGAACCACAGAGTTACGGCAAGGGTTACTGGGAACCGGTTTTAGACAGTTCTTGGAACAAGAGGACCCCCAACTCTTGATCTCCCCAGTGGACCAATCCAGGGTAGGGGAATGAAGTTGAAGCCAGGGAAGTCCAAGGAGAATTTCCGAGGTGCAATTGGGGAGGACCAAAAGTTCAATCCTCTCATGATGAGATCCGATGCTCATAAGAAGGGGCTCCGTGCGGAAACGTATGGTACAGTCCAATCTTTCATTATTTACACAATTGATGTAGAGGGGTCTGGCGAGACTGGTCACCGGGATGTTGAACCTGTTGACGAGAGAGGCCAAAATAAAATTTCCTGCAGATCCTGAGTCCAAGAAGGCCACTGTAGAGAAGGAGAAGGCAGAGGCAGACATCCGCACAGGCACAGTAAGACGTGGAGAAGCAGAGTAGACATCAAGGACTGTCTCACCTTTGTGCGGAGTCAGCGTACGTCTTTCCAGGCGGGGAGGACGGATAGGACAATCTCTCAGGAAGTGTTCGGTACTAGCACAGTACAGGCAGAGGTTCTCCATACGGCGTCGTGTCCTCTCTTGAGGTGTCAGGCGAGACCGGTCGACCTGCATAGCCTCCACGGCGGGAGGCACAGGAACAGATTGCAGGGGACCAGAGGAGAGAGGAGCCGAGGAGAAGAAACGCCTCGTGCGAACAGAGTCCATATCTTGGCGGAGTTCCTGACGCCTTTCGGAAAAACGCATGTCAATGCGAGTGGCTAGGTGAATAAGTTCATGTAGATTAGCAGGAATTTCTCGTGCGGCCAGAACATCTTTAATGTTGCTGGATAGGCCTTTTTTGAAGGTCGCGCAGAGGGCCTCATTATTCCAGGACAATTCTGAAGCAAGAGTACGGAATTGTACGGCATACTCGCCAACGGAAGAATTACCCTGGACCAGGTTCAACAGGGCAGTCTCAGCAGAAGAGGCTCGGGCAGGTTCCTCAAAGACACTTCGGATTTCCGAGAAGAAGGAGTGTACAGAGGCAGTGACGGGGTCATTGCGGTCCCAGAGCGGTGTG
This sequence comes from Hyla sarda, assembly GCF_029499605.1. Lineage (NCBI taxonomy): Eukaryota > Metazoa > Chordata > Amphibia > Anura > Hylidae > Hyla > Hyla sarda. The sequence continues at coordinate 135,796,029 of NC_079189.1, read as the reverse complement.
GCCCATGACAGGGCTTTTCCGGACAGAAGGCTGACTACGAAAGCCACCTTAGACCTTTCAGTGGGAAACAGGTCCGACATCATCTCCAGATGCAGGGAACATTGGGAAAGAAAGCCACGGCAAAACTTAGAGTCCCCATCAAATTTATCCGGCAAGGATAAGCGTATCCCAGGAGCGGCCACTCGCTGCGGAGGAGGTGCAGGAGCTGGCGGAGGAGATGACTGCTGAAGCTGTGGTAGTAACTGTTGTAGCATAACGGTCAGTTGAGACAGCTGTTGGCCTTGTTGCGCTATCTGTTGTGACTGCTGGGCGACCACCGTGGTGAGGTCAGCGACAACTGGCAGAGGAACTTCAGCGGGATCCATGGCCGGATCTACTGTCACGATGCCGGCTGGCAGGTAGTGGATCCTCTGTGCCAGAGAGGGATTGGCGTGGACCGTGCTAGTGGACCGGTTCTAAGCCACTACTGGTTTTCACCAGAGCCCGCCGCAAAGCGGGATGGTCTTGCTGCGGTGGTAGTGACCAGGTCGTATCCACTAGCAACGGCTCACCTCTCTGGCTGCTGAAGATAGGCGCGGTACAAGGGAGTAGGCAAAAGCAAGGTCGGACGTAGCAGAAGGTCGGGGCAGGCAGCAAGGATCGTAGTCAGGGGCAACGGCAGAAGGTCTGGAAACACAGGCAAGGAACACACAAGGAACGCTTTCACTGGCACTAAGGCAACAAGATCCGGCAAGGGAGTGCAGGGGAAGTGAGGTGATATAGGGAAGTGCACAGGTGAACACACTAATTGGGACCACTGCGCCAATCAGCGGCGCAGTGGCCCTTTAAATCGCAGAGACCCGGCGCGCGCGCGCCCTAGGGAGCGGGGCCGCGCGCGCCGGGACAGAACAGACGGAGAGCGAGTCAGGTAGGGGAGCCGGGGTGCGCATCGCGAGCGGGCGCTACCCGCATCGCGAATCGCATCCCGGCTGGCAGCGGAATCGCAGCGCCCCGGGTCAGAGGACGTGACCGGAGCGCTGCCACGGGGAGAGTGAAGCGAGCGCTCCGGGGAGGAGCGGGGACCCGGAGCGCTCGGCGTAACAATGGTAAGTGAGCTATTGGACCTTGTTCACACTGGTGTGGTGCTGTGCGGTGTCCGTTGCTGCCGTGGCGCCGTGTCTGCGGGGGGGGGGGTGCGGCCCATAGACTGGTTTGAGTGGCATTGGGGCTGCTCCGCCGGTGGGTCGTTCCCCCCTGTGGGCATTGGTGTCGCGGCGGTGGTGGTCGCCTCCCGGTGCTGCGCCATTTTATGCTAGGAACGTTAGGGACCCACTCTAAATAGGTGGCCTTGACGTGGCGAGTGGGCTTGTACTTTTTGATCAAAAATGTATACTAACAACCTGTTAGTTTTTGATATTATGCTGAGAAGCAGTCAGATCATTATACAAGATTGTAGATGTGCACCATGTCTGTTTTTCTACCCGAATTCACACTGTGATTTCTATCCCCTCCTTTTTTCTTTTTTTTTTTACATGTGCTGAACTCTTCCCCACCCCCTCAGCCCAACCCTATATAAGTAGTAGTTAGCTACACATGGGTCATTTCTTTCCTAGCAGCCTCCCAGTCTGACTGTGAGAGCATGGTAAGTGAGCTATTGGACCTTGTTCACACTGGTGTGGTGCTGTGCGGTGTCCGTTGCTGCCGTGGCGCCGTGTCTGCGGGGGGGGGTGCGGGCCATAGACTGGTTTGAGTGGCATTGGGGCTGCTCCGCCGGTGGGTCGTTCCCCCCTGTGGGCATTGGTGTCGCGGCGGTGGTGGTCGCCGCCCGGTGCTGCGCCATTTTATGCTAGGGACAATAGGGACCCACTCTAAATAGGTGGCCTTGACGTGGCGAGTGGGCTTGTACTTTTTGATCAAAAATGTATACTAACAACCTGTTAGTTTTTGATATTATGCTGAGAAGCAGTCAGATCATTATACAAGATTGTAGATGTGCACCATGTCTGTTTTTCTACCCGAATTCACAATTTTTTTTTTTAAATGGTTGTTTTTCCTTTGGGATTCTGAAGCCCTGGTGTCTACTCAATGCTGCTTCCTGCTACACTCTGTCAGCCCGTTGGTCCTGTGACAGTGTGCTACTCCGCCTCCACATCCTCCACATCCTCCACTGTGTCTTAAGCCTCCACTGCCCGGTCAAGTCTCAGTGGCCCTTCAGCATACCATGTGTGCAGGTCACGGTGTTGTCACGCTGTTTTTCACATGGTTTGCCTTGGCAAGATGTCTTGGAAACAAGGGCAGGTCAGGGCAATGGAGACGTTGCGCCTACATCTCACGACCACATGAGCCCTGTGGGGGCTTGTTGGATTTGGTCCTTCGCACCCACATGCTGGGGTCCGGGACACGCAAAGGTTGTTTTAACCCCTTAAGGACCGGAGGTTTTTCCGTTTTTGCATTTTCGTTTTTTGCTCCTTGCCTTTAAAAAATCATAACTCTTTCAAATTTACACCTAAAAATCCATATGATGGCTTATTTTTTGCGCCACCAATTCTACTTTGTAATGACATCAGTCATTTTGCCCAAAAATCTATGGTGAAGCGGGAAAAAAAATCATTGTGCGACAAAATTGAAAAAAAAACGCTGTTTTGTAACTTTTGGGGGCTTCCGTTTCTACGTAGTACATTTTTCGGTAAAAATGACACCTGATATGTATTCTGTAGGTCCATACGATTAAAATGATACCCTACTTATATAGGTTTGATTTTGTCGGACTTCTGGAAAAAATCATAACTACATGCAGGAAAATTAATACGTTTAAAATTGTCATCTTCTGACCCCTATAACTTTTTTATTTTTCCGTGTATGGGGCGGTATGAGAGCTCATTTTTTGCGCCATAATCTGAAGTTTTTAACGGTACCATTTTTGCATTGATAGGACTTATTGATCACTTTTTATTCATTTTTAAATGATATAAAAAGTGACCAAAAATGCACTATTTTGGACTTTGGAATTTTTTTGCGCGCACGCCATTGACCGAGCGGTTTAATTAATGATATATTTTTATAATTCGGACATTTCCGCACGCGGTGATACCACATATGTTTATTTTTATTTACACTGTGTTTTTTTTTTTTTATTGGAAAAGGGGGGTGATTCAAACTTTTAATAGGGGAGGAGTTAAATGATCTTTATTCACTTTTTTTTTTCACTTTTTTTTTGCAGTGTTATAGGTCCCATAGGGACCTATAACACTGCGCACACTGATCTTCTATGTTGATCACTGGTTTCTCATAAGAAACCAGTGATCAACGATTCTGCCGGATGACTGCTCATGCCTGGATCTCAGGCACTGAGCAGTCATTCGGCGATCGGACAGCGAGGAGGCAGGAAGGGGCCCTCCCGCTGTCCTGTCAGCTGTTCGGGATGCCGCGATTAGCCGCGGCTATCCCGAACAGCCCGACTGAGCTAGCCGGGAACTTTCACTTTCACTTTTAGCCGCGCGGCTCAGCTTTGAGCGCGCGGCTAAAGGGTTAATAGCGCGCGGCGCCGCGATCGGCGCTGCGCGCTATTAGAGGCGGGTCCCGGCTTCACTATGACGCCGGGCCCGCCATGATATGACGCGGGGTTACTGTGTAACCCCGCGTTATATCAGAAGAGCAGGACCAAGGACGTACCGGTACGTCCTTGGTCCTTAAGGGGTTAAATTTCAAATCAATAAATGATGGCGCTGCTGGGCCTGGGTCTGGGAATTTCATTTTTTTTCATAGGTAGCACCCGCTATCCAAAATCTTTTTCAAAAATGTCTAAAATTGTGGTGTTTTTTGGGGGGAATTGTGAAGCCCTGCTGTGTACTCGTGAATCAGCCAACTCCAGGCTGTGTCATTCGGGCAATATATGCTTTACTGATGTTGCTGTGGGGGCTTGTTGGATTTGGTCCTTCGTACCCACACGATGGGGTCCGGGACACTCAAAGTTTGTTTTAATTTTCAAATAAAAAAATGATGGCGCTGCTGGGCCTGGGGCTGGGAATTTCAAATTTTCTCATAGGTAGCACCCGCTATCAAAAATCTTTTTCAAAAATTACAAAAATTGTGTGGTTTTTTGAGGGGGATTGTGAAGCCCTGCTGTGTCCAGGCTGTGTCATTCAGGCAATATATGGGTTTCTGATGCCGCTGTGGGGCCTGGGTCTGGGAATTTCAAATTTTCACACCCGCTATCCAAAATCTTTTTCAAAAATTTCTAAAATTGTTGTGTTTTTTTTTTTTGGGGGGGGGGGGGGGGGGATTGTGAAGCCCTGCTGTGTACTCGTGCATCAGCCAACTCCAGGCTGTGTCATTCAGGCAATATATGGGTTACTGATGCCGCTGTGGGGCCTGGGTCTGGGAATTTCAAATTTTCTCATAGGTAGCACCCGCTATCCAAAACCTTTTCAAAAATTTCTAAAATTGTGGTGTTTTGAGGGGGGGGGGAATTGTGAAGCCCTGCTGTGTACTCGTGAATCAGCCAACTCCAGGCTGTGTCATTCAGGCAATATATGGTTTACTGATGTTGCTGTGGGGGCTTGTTGGATTTGGTCCTTCGTACCCACACAATGGGGTCCAGGACACTCAAAGTTTGTTTTAATTTTCAAATAAAAAAAATGATGGCGCTGCTGGGCCTGGGTCTGGGAATTTCACATTTTCTTATAGGTAACACCCGCTTTCCAAAATCTTTTTAAAACATTTCAAAAATTGTGTGTTTTTTGGGGGGGGATTGTGAAGCCCTGCTGTGTACTCGTGCATTAGCCAACTCCAGGCTGTGTCATTCAGGCAATATATGGGTTACTGATGCCGCTGTGGGGCCTGGGTCTGGGAATTTCAAATTTTCTCATAGGTAGCACCCACTATGCAAAATCTTCTGTTTAACTTTCTTAATTCATCTTTTAATCTTAGGGATTGTGAAGGCCTAGTGCCTACTCATGCTGTTGGCAACTCCACGCTGTGCCATTCAGACACTATATGGTCTCCTCATGCTGCCAACACCTCCATGCTGTGTCATTCAGCCACTATATGGTGTCATTATGCTTCAGCCTCATCCAAGCTGTGTCATTCAGCCACTATATGGTGTCTTCATGCTGCCAACACCTCCACGCTGTGCCATTCAGCCGCTATATGGTCTCCTCATGCTGCCAACACCTCCACGCTATATCATTCAGTCACTAAATGTTCTGCTGACACTGATGCCACCACCAGGCTCTGTCATTGTGCTGCTGTGCGGGTGCGGCAGTGTTTCTAAAAGCGATGCCAGTACTCTGCATGTTATTCTGAATAACAGTATTATTTCACTACCCCAGCACACTCCATATGCATTTTAGAACACAGCAACGTGTTCTATACCTCTAGAGGCTGTATGTAGGCTAGAAATAGCCTTTTTTAATATAGATTTGCCACAATAAAATTTGGATTGAAGCAAACTTTTTCGGAAAATTTGGCTAATCGGCCGAATCGAATTTTTGAAAAGTTCGCTCATCTCTAATTATAATCTAATAGTTAAAGATTTTGCCTGATGCAAATTTTTCCTGTGTGCACAGTTTACAGTCATTGTTGACTCTAGGTAAACTTATATTGGATGTTCAAAATTCTTCTATGTCCTAAAATGCTATGCAGCATGTTATTCCCAGGAATACTATAACTGAATGCTCACCCAATTGAAATAAATAAAACAATAATCATCTTGATGACATACCATATCATTATATTACTTATTCTTTCAAATGCAGTGCATTAGTAAAAGGAGGATAAGAGCATTAGTAATGTAGGTTTGGGTACTGAAAGTAGACAATACTATTTTTATCTCCATTAAAAGTATTAGTATCTGAGACAACTGATATATGTGGAAGTCTGGGGCCTTAGTAAGTCTTAGATGCAATGGTAACTAAGGTAGCTGAAACACCCTGAGGCGCTTTAGTGTACAAGTCAACACTCTGTACAGGGTCGACGTTACACCTAACTAGACCTCAGAGCAACACTAATGCACAAGTGAGACATTCCCATGGGTATGGTTCATATTTTTCCAGATGGAGACATCTAGTATCTGGAACAAATTTTAATTGTTATGATGCTTTACAAGTACTGTTCAAACAATGTAAAATAAATGGTCTATATAGACAACCAGCTGACCTCAAAATTAGGGAATAGATGGACCTAAATATCTTTATTGCACAACAGGTTAATAAAGCAATAGTTATAGCTTCACAATCCAGTTATTATCCCAATGGTGCAATGATACATTTGTGAATTTAGTTGGAGTCTCAGTTGGAGCCTTTTTACATAAGTGGATATTTGGCCATTAAGATTGTTGGACAACCATTGTCAAAACATCGGTCAAAGCTTGAGAGTTAAACAGCTGCTGAACTTCACAGGCCCTTACAGCAAAGTGACTTGCTGCCTGTGCTGTAGACCTTATAAAGACAAAAACCAGCAGAGCCTCTCAAAGGGCAATAATGTAATTCAACACTTTCCCAATAACCAATTGGAAACCCCTGATAGAAGGTAAACCCCTGAGTTGGAGTGTACAAGACATAACAGCTTGTAAACACCTAATGGAAACTGTGTGGTGCAGTGTGTATTAGTGTTGAGCGGCATAGGCCATATTCGAATTTGCGATATTCCGCGGAATATATGGACGAATATTCGTCATATATTCGCTAAATTAGCATATTCATAATATTTGCGTTTTATTTTTACATATGCGAAAATTTGCATATGCAAAAATTAGCATGTGCAAAAATTAGCATATGCGAAAATTTGCACGCCAGTCTCACACAGTAGTATTAGAGCCCTCTTTACACCACACAAGCTGGAAGCAGAGAGGAATGATCACTGTGATGTGTACTGTGAAAAAAATATCTATATATTCGTAAATCCAAATACATGAATATGTGATATTCGCAAATAAAATTCGCATTGCGAATATTCGCGAGCAACACTATGTATGATGTCTTATAATAAGTTATGTATGATCCATACAACTATTCTCTAGCTTGGTCTGCACTGTGAGACCTTGGATTTTCCTCTGTTGTCTATGTAGAAGAGGCAGAGGCCAGGAGAAGGAGTGAGCAGCAGTAAAATAGGAAATCTAATCGGATAAGTGAGTTTAACCTGTTTCTATATTAGTAAACTGAGAAAGGGAGACCAGAGAGCTTCTGCTGCTGCTGCTTGAGTTGTGTACAGGTGGTTGAATGTTTTGGGGGTTTTCCCCTCCTTACTCTCACCAAACAGCCTCTGACACCTTGTGCTATCTCATATTTACTGTCTCCCCTCTACCTCTTCACAATCACTACTTTTTAATGTTTCTGTCTCCCCTCTCCTCTCTTTCCTTATACAGCCTTTGCCATCTTGACCTCCCCCCCCCCACACACACACACAGAGCCCCTGCCACGTTTTGTCTTCTTTTGCCAACATGTGTTCCTCCCAGTCACATACACCTACTTGCTCCTCAGAGCTGACAACTGGCTGTTCTGTGCACCGAGGCTCTGTTGCACGCCCCCAGCTCACAGAGCAAGCTATTTGGCAAGTCAGGAGCCTGCACAGAGCCCTGCTTGTCCCACATACTCTCCAAGGAAAAGACAGTGTTCTGGACAGTGGAGGGGACCTAGTGGTAAGAAGTATGGAATATTTTTTCACCCAAAAATATACACAATCATTAACCAAATACAAATATACATATAATGTTATCTTGATTTTATAAAAACTTTTTGCAAAGTTTGCAAGTTGTTTCTTTAGAGACACCCACTCTTGAAATTTGTCAGGGACTGCTTTTTGGGGAAGTCAAGGCCATCCAATGTAAATGACTTCATGACAGCCAATGAAAAGATTCTATATTTCCAAATGCACAGATTGCACAATCCCTTTAACAAAAGAAAAAAGTCCTAACCCTGACCCAATACTTGAAACCCAAACAGATCCAGAGAATCATATGTTACTTGTCATTAATGTTAATACAAGTGTGTTTTCTGTTTTGTTGGAAACTGATATATAATGCTTGGTAGGCCAGTTTACCAGACTATACAATGCTGCCGGTTGTGTGTATTCAGGTGGACTAATATGCTGCTTATGAATAATCCTACAGCAATATCTATGTCCACTCTGCAATTACAACATTGGCCATTACCATAATAAAGCGCCAAAGACATGAAAGCAATTTCTGAAATTTAATTTTAATATTAATATGGTGATATATTGCCTTTGCGGTGCCTACTCATATTTTATTTAAAGCCTGTGGTAAGAAGGAAAAGTAGAGATGATAACTATATGAGATTCCTGTGAAGTGAGATCAGAAGCAAAGCAGAATGTGTGATAGCACAATATGCCAGGTAGAAAGAGAGATTAAAGAGCTCGCAGAAGGGGAACACTATGTAATTTCAGTGACAGGAGGACAAAGAATAAGGATATATCCAATATTAGATAGAAAGGCTACAAGGAATATTACAATGAATATTTTAGTAGCAATATTCATTATATGAGTAGCAAACTTAGCAAAGGTTCGAGCAATAAGCGAGCCTGAAGGGGCAAGAATCTTGCTAATGGGAAAATGGGACAAAACATTATGAAAATGATCCTGGTATAAGAATTCTTATGTTTTAGTAATGTTAAAGACACAATATCTACAATAAATGGCATCTCTCTATAAGCCATAGAAAAACACGGTACAAGACAAGTTGTTGTTATGCTGCTCTCATTCTGCTAGACTGACAGAAATTGCCTGGTACAAAAAAGGCCTTTACGACTTCCTGTTTTTGACAGGCCAATGGAAACAAAGCTTTATGCTGCCCTCCTGTGGTTATTGTGATTACTGCATGCAAAACAGACAACATGTTTTTTTTTTTTGCTGAAATTGTGAACATCAACATGTTTTTCTGTACTGTGAGCAGTCTGCTTGTAGAAGTGATCGTATGTTACATATAATTCCTTTAAAGATAGCTTGCTCTACATTGGATTCAAATTAATCCAAACCACCCAATAATCTTTCATTTTTTGAAATTTCTAAATAAAATGTGTTGATTTAACATAAGCAACTGAATCACTACAGTACTAAGAAGAATTTTGACCTACTGATACATATGGAACCATCCAATGTTCCAGTGTTTCCCAAGCAAGGTGCCTCCAACTGTACAAAACTATAACTCCCAGCATGCTAAGAGTTGTAGTTTTGCAACAGCTGGAGGCACCTTACTTGGGAAATCCTGTAATATTTTATAAAAGAGCATATTAACCCAATTGACTAGATTAGGAGGAATTGAATTCCACATTCATATACAGTATATTCTTCAACATTGAAATTGCCAAAAATTAAAAGTCGTGACATTATTGAAATCATGGGATTGATAAAGATAATGATATGCAAATGATGAAAACAAATATTGAAAACATCTTGATTTATTTAGTATTGAGTATAAGCAGCACACATAGAAATACACACACCTACATGCCTTGGCATGCTCTCATTGAGGTTGAGAATTGTTCTGCCATACCAAATGCACTTGGGCACGCAATGCATCAAGATCCGCTGTTGGCAGCTTCCATTGCAAATGACAACCAATGATGTTCGAAATGTGCTAGACGGAAGATGAGTCTGGAGACATTGCAGGCCATGGTAGAATGTTTAGGTCCCACAGGATGCTCACTGTAGCACAAGCAACATGCAGCCTGGTGTTGTCATGTTAAAGAATGGCTCCTGGAACACTATGGAATAATGGCGGTACCAATGCTTTAACAACCAAATCAATGTCACTCTGAGTTTTTAATGCACCTGGAATAAAGATTAGAGGGGCCCGGCTACTGTACATTATGTCACGTACCATAATCCCAGAAGTACGATCAGTGTGACATTACCTCGTAAAGGTCTTTTCATGGCATTGCCCAGGGGGTATTTAGACCAAACTCCAGCTATCATTGGGCCGAGACAAAAGCACAATCCCTTACTAAAGAGGATAGACCTCCATTAATGCCTCTGCACCATGATATCCAGTGAGATGTGGTTAATAGAACACCCGTAGCTGCATGACTATGCTGTATCCTAATGTCATGCGATTGCCTTGTGATGGTTTGAGTAGAAACTGTTCAATGCCCTAGGTATGGTATAACTGTGTTAATATGGTACTCTAAGGGGTGTCAGTAGTGAACGAGAAGGGTCACCTGTGTATGCATGAGTGTATGTTCCAGCATCACTTCCACATGCCTTAAGATATTTTAATAATACTTGGTACACATGTTACTTATATGTTAACTAAAAATATAGGATAGTTAAATTAACCTTAACCCACCCCCATTTGCTAGAATCGGGTATTTTTGTTTAAAGTCCCATGCAAGTCTATGGGAAATATATGTTCCAGCATAACTTCCAAATGGCTGGAGATATTTCGCTAATATTTGGTACACATGCTATTTATATATTATATAAAATATAGAATAGTTAAATTAACCCCAACCTACCCCCTTATGTGAGGGTGGGGGGGTTGTCTGACGTTACATGAAAGGCGATAGGACTTCCAGTACCTTACTCTGCAAGCTCTGCTCTACATCTCTGTGTCAGTCCAGCTTGCAAGACAAACCCATCCTGCAAGCCATGCCCCTCTAAAAGTCACACCCCCACCCGCAAAGCCACAAACCCACACCCCAATCTCTTCATCACTACTAAGCTCCACCTGGGGTCAGGATATGAGGTCGGAATATGAGGACGGGATATGAAGACAAGATATGAGGACAAGATGTGAGGTTGAGATTTGGATATTAGGTTGGAATACGAGGTCAGGAAATGAGAACGGTATATGAGGACAAGAGCTTCCTCCTATGTTGCTTTTCCTCTCCCAAAAGGATAAGTTTAGAAAACAGGGGAACATGGGCACTCTGCTAAGGTGTGTATATATATATATATATATATATATCCATAGCATCCAGGAGCTGGACTGGCCATTTTTTCAAAGCAATAATAGGCCACTGCCAAAACAGATCTCATGCCACCGAGCCTGAAGCTGGCAGTAAAGAGGATCACTTGCTGCTGTATGTGTTATAGATCGGTGGGTGGGAATGAATGTGAGGAAAGTCCAAAAATTTGTCAAAAATACCCCAGTTCACCACTTTTTTTTCAATTAAGAAAACATTTCTATAATCCCTGAATGATAATATACCAACCTTTTCCCCAATTCTAGATGATCAAAATGCATTGTCTGATGTCTTAAAATATAAATACATGTACTAGATAACTTTTATTGATTTAAATCGATAATTACAGTAAATGAAATGACATGTATTATAAGTTATATTCTTATAACTTATATTATGCAAATAGTTAATCGACTTTTAATATAAAAAATAGAAGCATATATCTTGTGTACATTGGTATCCTATTTATAAAATAAATACATGAATGTAATGGGGAACTTGATAGCAGGGTGCATTCTGGCTGATTAAGCTTGGTTGCCGTCTTTAATAAATGAAGCTAGTTTCCATGGTAACCCGTTTACTTTGACACACAGCTGATCCAGTTTTCTGTATGCAGGCCGTTGTTATGGCAATTGAGAGCAGTAGGCATTTCCCCCAAAGCATCATAATACAAGTATAAAATATAGGATCAATTAAAATAAATCTTCCGGATTATCCTAAAATAGCTTCAAATGTGAAAACATAAGGTGATGGTTTATATATTTTCTGAAACACGAAACACGATAGTTTTTGTGAGAATCCCTCCGTATCTGAGGAAATGCATAATGTATATTAATTCTTCTTCAGTTTGCGAAATCAGTCAGATTGAAAATTCTGCGCTGTATAGTAATTGTGAAATAACATATTGCCATACCCCTCATTACTGCGTGTTACGCTACCATGGCAAACAGAATAAAAAATAAAGAGAAAGTTAATTGGTTTGGTCATACACTGCAGGGCTTTGGGTAAAGATATGGAAATGGAATCTGTATGCAGTATTCAGCCGAGCTATCCTGTACCCAGTGGAAATGCATGCTAACATTTGACTGGAGAACACACAAAGGGATGCACTGAGGTGAGAACCGTGCTGCCACTTGGTTATTATTTGATGAAAAAATATTGGAAGATAATAAGGATAATTGCTCTGGATTTTCAGGGTTAGTGATAGATGTATTAAAGGGGTACTCGGGTGGAATTAAATTTTTTAATTATCTGGTGCCAGAAAGTTAAACAGATTTGCAAATTACTTCTATTTAAAAATCTGAATCCTTCCAGTACTAAGCAGCTGCTGTATACTACAGAGGAAGTTGAGTTGTTCTTTTCTGTCTGACTACAGTGCTCTCTGCTGACACCTCTGTCCATGTCAGGAACTGTCCAGAGTAGGAAAGGTTTGCTATGAGGATTTGCTCCTGCTCTGGATAGTTCCTGATATGAACAGAGGTGTCAACAGAGAGCACTGGAAAGAACTACACAACTTCCTCTGTAGTATACCGCAGCTGATAAGTACTGGAAGGATTAAGATTTTTAAATAGAAGTCATTTACAAATCTGTTCAACTTTTTGGCACCAGTTGACTTTTGTGACATTTGTTGTCAACCAGAGTACTCCTTTAAAACGTCTCAGTCATTAAAAAAATAACTTTTGACTGTGGTCTCTGTCCAATTGTAGGAAATGGGATCCATTGTAAGTCAATAGATCCCTTTTGGTGCAACTGGATGGAGATTGCGGCTAGCAGGGGGGTGGTTGCGCACAACTGTGTGGTTGTTCTAATGATCAGCACAGAGACCCCCCTAATCAATACTTTGGACATGTCTCATGTCGTGACATGTCAAAAGTTTTTTTAATGACAGGGAAATGTTAAAAGGGAAGTCTGACAATAAGCTTTTTTTTAAATCTGGACATGGAAACTCTTCTACCTTCCTTCCTCTCGTGCCGCTGTTAAAATAACAAAGTTCCGCTTCCTACTGTCCTCCATGCCCGAGTTTGTTAATGTGATGTCACATGCTCACTCATCCAGTCATCAGCAGAGTTTTCCCACTTCAGCCTCTGATTGGCTGAGCAGGTGCTTGACATCACCTCCCCAAACCAAGAGGCACAGTGGAGGTTCCTGGGACCCAATGCATTATCTGTAACGGGACCCTCCATCTAATATATGCTATTGACAATACTGATGTTGCTACAATGTGGTTAATACAAGACCAGTTGGGAGGCAAAGCTAATTTATAGTACCCCTTTTTCCCCTAACTTGTGTTTAGGGTTAAGGTGCTCTGTTGGTGCCAAGATCTATGTGGCTCTAGCTTGCCCAACAGTTGAATCTTCTGCTATGTGTTAGCAGTAGAGAAACCAATGAGGGAAGGATGAATGTATGGTTATATGGGTAACAGCAAATAAGTCACTTTGGTTCAATGAAATGTACTGGTGAAGTGTTGTAACAGAGCCGATGGGAGAAAAAGAATAAGTAAATACATGATCACAAATAATATAGCGCATAAGAACCAATATCTGTGCTGATTCCACACTATGCATTAAATGGGTTATCCAGGAATTGAAAAACAGAGCTAATGTATTTTAAAACAGCTCCACATCTGTTCCCAGGTTGGGTGTGGTTTTACAAATTGGCTCCATTCACTTCAATAGAACTAAGCTGCTGAACCATTCCAACCTGAAGACAGACGGGGGAGCATTTCTTTAAAATAAATTAGCTCAATTTTTCTATTCCTGGATAACCCTTTTAAGCTCTTATGCTTCCTCTAGTGGTGGCTGCCGGAAACCAAATAATTGGGGAAAATGTATGAAGATTAGAGTTTTACATGATGCAAAGAAATACTACACTGGAGTAAGGTGTGCTAAATCTAATAGGAGGCGCACGAATGTATGTGTCCGTACAGATTTTCTGAGTATCAGAAAAACATTGTAGTATCCACACAGGTATGATATGTCAGAGGCTCTGTTCTGGGCCTTTGTGGCAGATTCACTTTAAAGGGTTTATAGAAAAACAGAGCTGATTTATTTAAAACACAGCACCACACCTGTCCTTAGGTTGTGTGTGGTATTGCAGCTCTGTTCCATCAAGCGAATGGAGTCCAGTTGTAATACCACACAATACCTGATGACAGGTGTGGTGCTGTTTTTGGAAGAAATAAGCTCTATTTTTCTACTTCTGGATAATTCCTTTAAATGGGCACTGACACTTTAAAAAACTAGCTGGGAGAAGAGCTCGCTGAGCGATTAAAGCGGGACAAACTTACAATGTAAGTCTATGGGGTTGTCTTGTCAGCTGCGCTTTTCTCAACAATTCCTTTCAGACCTCGACCGACATGCTTCTGGGACATGTAAAACGTTTTCTTTAAGCGACAGGAACAGTTTAAAGGGGTACTGTGGTGGAAAATATTTTTTTTTATTAAATTAACTGGTGCCAGAAAGTTAAACAGATTTGTAACTTACTTCTATTTAAAAATCTTATCACTTCCAGTATTTATCAGCTGCTGTGTGCTCCACAGGAAGTTGTATTGATCTTTTCTGTCTGACCACAGTGCTTTCTGCTGACACCTCTGTCCATATCAGGAACTGTCCAGAGCAGGAGCAAATCCCCATAACAAATCTGTCCTGCTCTGGGCAGTTCCTGACATGGCCAGAGGTGTCAGCAGAGAGCACTGTGGTCAGACAGAAAAGAAATTAAAAAAGAAAAGAACTTCCTGTGGAGCATACAGCAGCTGATAAGTACTGGAAGGATTAAGATTTTTAAATTGAAGTTCTTTGCAAATCTGTAACTTTCTGGCACAACTTGATTTAAAAAAAAACAAACATTATTTTCCATCGGAGTACCCCTTTAACTAATGCTGAAATGCAACAAAATGACAGACATCAATAAGAAGCCTGACAGCTGCAGACAATTCTTTTACAAGGTCCATTTTCACTTCCATTTGTTGTCACAGTAACTAAATAAGTCTAATTTACACTTCATTATACCTTAGGGGCCACAATGACTTTTGCTCAAAGCAACAGAAGTTATACATAAAGGTCACACCATTGTGTGGATTTCGGTCCTTCTTTTTTAGATTTGAAATGGAAGGATCGACATTTGGCTTTTGGAGAACATTTTCGGCCTACATTGGAAACATGTCCCATTTACAGAGCCCCTGTAAAGGTACTAGTACAGTGGAAACAATTAATATGTGACCATTGATTAAAAAACAATATTTTGGAAACAATACAAGGCATTTATCTAGAGGTGTGGTGAGTTCTTTGACCCGGTAGCGGTTTTGCAGGAATAACGTGCAACAGATGTTGCAAAGTAAAAATTGGAATTTTTCCATTTCATTTTGCCATTTCACCACCCAATATGTTGTGCCAGCTTTTTATTTTCCATTGACAGAGCTTGTTTTTTTCTGGCAGTTTTTGGAAAACGGCCACTGCAGTTTTTGAGCCAAAGCCAGAAGTGGATTCAAAAGGAATAGGACATATAAAGGAAGGACTTACAATTCTCCTCCCTTATGGATCCACTTCTGACTTTGGCTCAAAAACTGCAGTGGCCGTTTTCCAAAAACTGCCAGAAAAAAAACCAAGTGGAAACTTAGCTTTAGGGTTCGTTCCCACACGGCGTATACGCAGCGTATTTCACACTGCGCAAAATTTACGGCAGCAGCGGGAAATACGCTGCGTATTCCTTGCTCACTATACACACAGGGCTTTCCGGCGGCGTGACTGTGACGCGTGGCTCCGCCTCCAAAACTCACTGCACACATAGGGCTGCCGCCAGAAAGCCCTGTGTGTATAGTGAGCAAGGAATATGCAGCGTATTTCCCGCTGCTGCCATAAATTTTGTGCAGCGTGAAATACGCTGTGTATACGCCGTGTGGGAACGCTCCCTGCGGGTTTTCCGCTGCATATTTAAAAGTGGGCGGGCTCTTCTCGGCTGTCCGCAGCAGATTTTCCACGGTGGAATTTACGCTGCAGAAAATTCGCCGCAGTCCCTTCTGAGTTCAATGGGGTTTGCGGTGGATTTTCCGCAGCATAATTCCGCCGCGAAAAATCTGCTGCGGACAGCCGAGAAGAGCCCACCCCCTTTCAAATACAAAGCGGAGAACCCGCAACAAAATCCGCCTGTATGAACGTACCCTAAGACTTCATTTTATGCAGGTTTAGTTAAAGATGTCAGTGGTACCAATTTGAGGTACATATGGCTTTTTGATCATTTTATATTTAGTTTTTGAGTTGTGACAGACATGGTAACACAATTGTGTTATTGGAGAAAAGAGTTTTTTTTTTGTTTTGTTTCTTTTTGTGAGGTTTGTTATTTTAACTAGAAATCACTTTTATAAAGTGGTTGTTAATATAAACTGAAATGGCATGCAATCCAGCCCTTGTCAATAAAAAATAGAAAGATTCACAAAATCTTGGATTCACTCCTGGTTTTAGCTACAAATACTGATATAAAATACTGCTGTGTAAAGTGTAGGGGTTGAGTGAACTTTTGAAAAGTTTGGTTCACCAGATACACCAAACTTTTTGGAAATCGTGAGTTAGGTTCGGCTCAGTTCGACTCGAACCAGCAATGAAATAAGCCCCTAAACATGTTTATAACACTGAATAACACCTCAAAACCCCCTATCTAACACTGTTAGGAATGTATTCAAGTAGTTTTAGGGTATGTTCACACTACGGAGTTCCCCGCGGAATTCCACATTGTGAACTTAACATTAGTGTGAATGGTTCTCCGCGAGACCCGTTCACACTGCGGAATTTCAGCGGCGGACAATTCCGCCGCTGAAATTGTTCCGTGCAAAGAAAGAACATGTTCATTCTTTGCGTGGAAGTCCGCGAGCACTGCATAGTAGTCAATGGTGACGGCGCAGTGCCACGCGCCCCTTCCGCCACCGCCAGCTGCCAGTCTGAATTCAGCGAGTGAAGATTCCGTTCACACTCTGTAGTGTGAACATACCCTTAAAGTGTTTTTAAGGTTCAGTTATGGCAACATGCAGTAACCCATGGTAACTAATACAGCTCGCCCATTCTTAGGCTAAGTTTCTACTTCTTTTTTTTTGAGGGAGGGGACGCCAAAAAAAAACGCCAATTCTGCCGCATGGTATTATTTCGGCCAAAAAAACCCTGTGGCCAGATGTTAGCTGTAAATCAAGGAGACATTGCAATATTCTTTCTTTTTCCACTTGGCATTTTTCAGTTTGGCGTTTATGTAATCCTTTTGGTGTTTTTTTACTCTTTTTTGGCATTTCTCAGCTCCTTGGTGGTTTAGCAAAATCGCAGCATGTTGAGCCACTGGCGTTTTCCCTGAAAGTGTGGTGTTTTTCTCCCATAGAAGTGTATGCGAGTAAAAAAACGCCTAGAAAAACGCCATGTGGGTTTTAACTTTGGCGTTTTTTCAGGCGGTTTTTATTCTCTTTTGGACTTTAGCGATCCAAAAAAGTGACGGAGATACTTTTTTAATAAAATTTCGTAGGGTACCATTAAAAAAATAATAATAAAAAAGATACAGTAGTGATGGAAAAACATCCATAACAACAAAACATCCATAACAACATTTTTATTAATTTTTAAACCGGGATCAATTTGTGTGTGCGGGCAGGGCACAAGAAATATAGCCGACAATAATAAAAATGTAGTGTGTGTGTGTGTTTTTCACTTTTTATTCTTTATTTTTTAGGTGGTACTACTACTCCCAGCATGGAACACACACTGTTCCATGATGGGAGTAGTAGTACCTGTACTAATTAACAGATGATCCTTCTGTATAATTTATATATGCGGCGGCCGCTCTTCTATGGTCCCCTACACTGCCGTATATATACACCTATTCATAATTAAATTAAATGCACCAGCACCATATAACACTACAGGCTAGATACGTTTGACTTAAACACGCTTTTTGGGTGGCAGGGAAGACAGCACAATGCGTACTGAAGGTGTTTGTTCACCTTTATATTCACTATTATATTCACTACTATGTTGACAGGGCCTATAGGTAGTGACATTAGTGCCCTTTTATCTGTGTCCCCAGCTGTGTCCTATTGGCCTTAGTGCAGCAAATCACATTATAGACCCTGGTTATCATGTGATTTGCTGCTTTCCCTACATTATCTCAGCACCCCCAGCCCGCCCTGCTTCTTCCGTCACACAAAAAATCATGGTTTCTGGTTTTTCAAGCTATTTACTGGCTTGAGCATCCGCCCAGCCAGAAAAATCCTAAAGTTCGGGTCGAATCCGGGTTCAACGGATTAAGCTCATTCATCTGTTGGGTGGTTCTAATTCATCTTTGTATTAAGATTAACTGTTCAATTGCCCCATTACTATGCAGCTTCTATCTGTATATTTATCCTATAACTGTGTATTCTTTTTTTTCTTTTTAACAATACGTAATAACTTAGGTTATTAGAATATTTAAAGCTTGTTATATTAAGGTTAAAACAAAGAAATACCATTGAAATATTAATTTCATTAAATCTATGTATCTCCACCAGAGGGCAGCAGAATAAATACAACTGAAAGTAATTTGAAATCCTGTTCACACAAAGTTTTGTAAAATGTATGTTGCACGGTTTTTCTATAACTAACCAACCATTTATTAAAGTATCTGTCTTAAAAGTAATTAAAAATCTTTTCAAAATACAGAAATGTTAATATGAATATAATTTCCAGTTTATTATTTAAACAGTAGATCCCATCCTGCTGAACAATAATACAAGGAATTAAAGTCTTTGTGCTAAGGATTGCACCAAAGTCACATGACCTAGACATGTCATATGATCATTGGTTATCAGGTAAAAACTACGGTATTTTCACTCTAAGCACACAAGTGTTGATTACAAAATTAATAATCTGCATGGTAAATTGCACTAAGTATAAAAGCGCATATAATGGAAAGATAAAAAAAATCCAAAACAGATATCTAGATATAGATGTCTAGAGACACAAAATCCAAACATATCAAAAGCTGTTTTTCATACAGCAGAATACAGACCTTACTTTTACTAATATGATACACATAATAGACAGATATACAGATCTTCTATTAATTGACCCTAATTTTAATATGTAAGCATTACATCTTGGGTGAGGAGCATACGTTTTAGACTGACACCTCTTAAGGATAATAAAATCCTCTCTATACCTGAAACTAATTAGTAGTATTGCTATTTCCCTGGTGTTTTTCTCTAAAGTGCCGACTAAAGCTAAGTTCACACAGCCGATGTGCTCTGACCCGCTCAGGGTCTGTTCACCTTTTCTTTTTTTTTTTGCTTTGAAATGACCCTGAACAGTTCAGAGTACAACTGACACAAGTCCCAATGGATCCCATTAACTTGAATGGAGTCCGATGGGTGTCCGGTATTTTAGAGGTGTTGAGCAGGTAAAAAGACCAGACATGCAGTATTTTTTGTTAGCTCAACTCCCACCCTTCTGATGGACTGAGCAATGGAGCTTCCATTACCGGAGCACAGCAGCGGTGTGAACAAGGCCTAAGAGCTGAGATTCCTAGAGGGGGCTGATGTGAAGGTCACTCTATCCTTAGAACAATGGCAAGAATCTTGTACACTACTAAGTAAAGGCAGCTGGCAGGTTTCCTTGACTATGACTGCTCTCCAGGTATTATATAGAGTATTTGTTGTACCCTACAGACTACATACAATCTTCCTATCAGTATCACCAATGTGTTTCCATGGATGTGCAGATTCGGGAACTACTTTTCACATCTGGTGGTCCTGTCCAGTTTCCACAGTTTTTGACCTATATTGTGACCATCCTGAATGTGACTTTGGGCTTCCCTTTTATTGCTTGCCAATTGTTTCTTGAAAGTACACCCTCTTGATGTGAAAACAAATATTCTCTCTGTCCCTGTAATGAAATACTGCTTAGTGAGAAGATTCCTGTCACTTGTATTACTCTATGGATCTTTTTAGAAAGTATGATCCCCTTGGATTTCTTTGTGCTATGCCTAAAACAAGTCCTATTATATTGGGTTGTGATTATATTGGTGGCCCTTGTACCTTTCTCTCTTTAGATTCGTCTTTGGCATTTTTCTCTTTATACTGAGACAGATCTCGGGTGTTTGTTTGCTATGCCATTGCACCCTATCTGTACCCCATGATATATGTTTTTTTCTCTATTATTTACACCCAGTGTTTTCATGTTTGTTCTTGGTGTTCTGGTTTGGATTTATTTTTTCCAACCTCTTGTATTATTGCTTACACATTGTCTGTACTATGATTCTTCTGATACTTATAATAAAATATGTCTGTTTTTAGTTGACTCAATTCTGAAAACTGTAAAAAACCCTCAAGGAATTCATTTAGGGGTAGAATAAGCATTTTGACTCCACTGTTGTTGCACAGAATTGTTTAACGTTAACCATAAAAACTAAAAATTAATCTTTGATGTTTGAAAGATAATAGGAGAAAAACAGTTTAGATGCCATGTTTGCTATTAATCATGACATTTAAGTGTTAAACACCCAGGATCAGAGGTATTAACATTTCAGAGGTACGCTTTAGCATCTCACTGAAGAAGAGGGTTGTGGCATGTCAGTAAAGGGTTGTGACTTAAAGGGGAATTATTATTATTTTTTTTTTAGAATCAACTGGTGCTAGAAAATTAAACAGATTTGTAAATTACCTCTGTTTAAAAATCTTAATCCTTCCAGTAGTTATCAGCTGCTGAATACTACAGAGGAAATTGCATAGTTCTTTTGTGTCTGACCACAGTGCTGTCTGCTGACACCTCTGCCTATGTCAGGAACTGTCCGAAGCCGGAGAGGTTTGCCATGGGGATTTGCTCTTACTCTGGACAGTTCCTGACATGGACAAAGGTGTCAGCAGAGAGCACTGTGGTCAGACAGAAAATATGAAATTTGAAATAAAATAGTTTTCCACTGGAGTACCTCTTTAATGTAAAGAAGCTTGGTGTTCAACTTTGTGCCAAAAAAATCACCATTTTGCCATGCAATTTTTCCTTAACCCAATAAGGACATGGCCGTGAATGTAAATCCTGATACTTAATACATCAGGACATACATTTAAGTCCTGAGTGGCATTCAGATACAGGAGCTGTGCTTGCTTCATAGATTGTAAGTGACAGCTGCTATAAGCAACCGTGCACTAACAATCAATAATGGAGAACGGCGATCCCACCATTCTTTGTCATTAATAGCGAAGGCAATCATGGCACTTAAGTGCTACAATCACTGTCCCACTAATCAATCAGCACCTTCATACATGTATGCAGGAGTCCAATCATTTTAATTGCCTGCCAGTGGTCCTTCCACCTGCTCAGTGAGGGTCTCTGTGTGGGCTTTTGTGAAGCATCCAATGCTTATGTCATTGCCACTCATCCGCACAGTGCAGTAGTATACTTTTCCAGCACATGTATGCTAGAACCACATAGGGCAGCCCTGTGTGTCAATCAAAAGGGCAAGCGGCCATGACATAAGCAAAGAAAAGTGGAGCAAAGTGGAACCTGGGCCCTGCCTCTCCAATTGTCCAGGATACCTTACAAAAACTTTTTTTTAATTATAGCTAGAAATTGCCCCAAAACCATTCACTAAAGGTATGACTGTATTATACATGTGAAGCCCTACTGCATTGTGTGGGCAGCCTATGAATACCTATGAAACGATTCTTGCATATGTAAGTGTTTACCTTAGCTCAAACTTTTTGAGTTTCAGTCTGCAGTCTTCATTCCTTCATTCATTTTCAGACCCTCCTATGTGTGCTTTCCTCCGTGAGCTGCCCTCTATGTGTGCTTTCCTCCGTGAGCTGCCCTCTATGTGTGCTTTCCTCCGTGAGCTGCCCTCTATGTGTGATTTCCTCCGTGAGCTGCCCTCTATGTGTGCTTTCCTCCGTGAGCTGCCCTCTATTTGTGCTTTCCTCCGTGAGCTGCCCTCTATGTGTGCTTTCCTCTATGAGCTGCCCTGTATGTGTGCTTTCCTCTGTGAGCTGCCCTCTATGTGTGCTTTCCTCCATGAGCTGCCCTCTATGTGTGCTTTCCTCCATGAGCTGCCCTCTATGTGTGCTTTCCTTCATGAGCTGCCCTCTATGTGTGCTTTCCTCCGTGAGCTGCCCTCTATGTGTGCTTTCCTCCTTGAACTGCACTCTATGTATGCTTTCCTCCGTGAGCTGCCCTCTATGTGTGCTTTCCTCTATGAGCTGCCCTCTGTGTGTGCTTTCCTCTATGAGCTGCCCTCTATGTGTGCTTTCCTCCATGAGCTTCCCTCTGTGTGTGCTTTCCTCTATGAGCTGCCCTCTATGTATGCTTTTCTCTATGAGCTGCCCTCTATGTGTGCTCTCCTCTATGAGCTGCCCTCTATGTGTGCTTTCCTCCATGAGCTGCCCTCTATGTGTACTTTCCTCCATGAGCTGCAATCTATGTGTGCTTTCCTCCGTGAGTTGCCCTCTATGTGTGCTTTCCTCCGTGAGCTGCCCTCTATGTGTGCTTTCCTCCGTGAGCTGCCCTCTATGTGTGCTTTCCTTCGTGAGCTGCCCTCTATGTATGCTTTCTTCCATGAGCTGCCCTCTATGTGTGATTTCCTCCGTGAGCTGCCCTCTGGGTGTGCTTTCCTCCGTGAGCCGCCCTCTATGTGTGATTTCCTCCGTGCGCTGCCCTCTATGTGTGATTTCCTCCGTGAGCTGCCCTCTGTGTGTGATTTCCTCCGTGAGCTGCCCTCTATGTGTGCTTTCCTCCGTGAGCTGCCCTCTGTGTATGCTTTCCTCTGTGAGCTGCACTCTATGTATGCTTTCCTCCGTGAGCTGCCCTCTATGTGTGCTTTCCTCTATGAGCTGCCCTATGTGTGTGCTTTCCTCTATGAGCTTCCCTCTATGTGTGCTTTCCTCCATGAGCTGCCCTCTGTGTGTGCTTTCCTCTATGAGCTGCCCTCTATGTATGCTTTCCTCTATGAGCTGCCCTCTATGTGTGCTTTCCTCCGTGAGCTGCCCTCAATGTGTGCTTTCCTCCATGAGCTGCCCTCTATGTGTGCTTTCCTCTGTGAGCTGCCCTCTATGTGTGCTTTCCTCCGTGAGCTGCCCTCTATGTGTGCTTTCCTCCGTGAGCTGCCCTCTACGTGTGCTTTCCTCCGTGAGCTGCCCTCTATGTATGCTTTCCTCCGTGAGCTGCCCTCTATGTGTGCTTTCCTCCGTGAGCTGCCCTCTGTGTGTGCTTTCCTCCGTGAGCCGCCCTCTATGTGTGATTTCCTCCGTGAGCTGCCCTCTATGTGTGATTTCCTCCGTGAGCTGCCCTCTATGTGTGATTTCCTCCGTGAGCTGCCCTCTATGTGTGCTTTCCTCCGTGAGCTGCCCTCTATGTGTGCTTTCCTCCGTGAGCTGCCCTCTATGTATGCTTTCCTCCGTGAGCTGCCCTCTATGTGTGCTTTCCTCCGTGAGCTGCCCTCTGTGTGTGCTTTCCTCCGTGAGCCGCCCTCTATGTGTGATTTCCTCCGTGAGCCGCCCTCTATGTGTGATTTCCTCCGTGAGCTGCCCTCTATGTGTGATTTCCTCCATGAGCTGCCCTCTATGTGTGATTTCCACCGTGAGCTGCCCTCTATGTGTGCTTTCCTCCATGAGCTGCCCTCTATGTGTGCTCCCCAACTCTCTACACTATGAACTGCTATGCTCAACCTCCTCCCCCTCTCTGCTGCTATCTGTCACACTGAGGGTGCAGAAAGACTGATAAATCTTGTGCATTTTTAAATTGTCTAATCATAACTTTATCTAAACTATTAGACAGTATCAATAAATCTGCCTCAGTCTGTCATTCATCTACACAACTTTTTACATCTCTTTCAGGCGTCAATTGTGTCCTCAATTTCCTTTCATTATCTAATAGCAGCTGGCTAAAGGGTAGGGAGGACAGGGAGGGATATAAACTGACCAAGAATAATGTTTTTCCTGAAAGATCTATCCAATAAAGTTAATTTTCGATAAATAAATACATAATCTTGTATTATGACGACTAAAGTTTTCAGGGAAAGTTACTTCATGTTGGGCAGAAAATATATGAAATCCATATAATGGATTTTTTGCTCCTGTGTTATTTTTTTTAGCCATTAGTCAGTGTTTCTAAACTTTTTTACTTTAGATAAAGACAAAATATAAAACCTCGGTAGTCTGGCACTACAATTGGTAAAGCCGTGGGGCAATGCTGGAATCATAGGATTGAACCATTGGTTGCTGAATGCCTATTCTGGGACATCTTTAAACATGTTCATTGTGCAGTATACCAGATTGTCAGTATTTTTATATGTGAGTAGAGATGAGCGAACTTACAGTAAATTCGATTCGTCATGAACTTCTCGGCTCGGCAGTTGATGGCTTATCCTGCATAAATTAGTTCACCTTTCAGGTGCTCCCGTGGGCTGGAAAAGGTGGATACAGTCCTAGGAGACTCTTTTCTAGGAATGTATCCACCTTCTCCAGCCCACCGGAGCACCTGAAAGCTGAATTAATTTATGCAGGATAGGCCATCAACTGCCGAGCCGAGAAGTTCGTGACGAATCAAATTTACTGTAAGTTCGCTCATCTCTATATGTGAGCATAAAAGAGATGGATGTTTTCAAAGTAGGCCCTAAACTTTAAATCTAAATAAAATACAAGACGTGTACTTTATTTATTCGATCTATTATGCCATTTGACACATATTTATAAGCTTATGGGTGAGCAAATTCGCTTAAAGGGGTACTACGCTGCTCAGCATTTGGAACAAACTGTTCCGAACACTGGAGCTGGTGCCAGGAGCTCGTGACATCATAGCCCGCCCCCTCATGACATCACGTCCCACCCAATAAATGTAAGTCTATGGGAGGGGGCATCACTGTGTGTATTATCCCTGTACCGTGACATCACAGTGTATCATCCCTGTTCTGTGACATCAGTGTGTAAATTATCCCTGTACTGTGACATCATTGTGTATTATCCCTGTACTGAGACATCACTGTGTATATTATACCTGTACTGAGACTTCACTGTGTATTATCCCTGTATGTGACATCACTGTGTGTACTATTCCTGTACTATGACATCCATCACTGTGTGTATTATCCCTGTACTGTGACATCACTGTGTATTATTCCTGTACTGTGACATCAATGTGTATTATTCCTGTACTGTGACATCACTGTGTATTATTCCTGTACTGTAACATCACTGTGTATTATCCCTGTACTGTGACATCACTGTGTAGTATCCCTGTACTGTGACATCATTGTGTGTATTATCTCTATATGTGACATCACTGTGTTTTATTCCTGTACTGTGACATTACTGTGTGTATTATTCCCGTACTGTGACATCACTGTGTATTATACCTGTACTGTGACATCACTGTGTGTAATATCCCTGTACTGCGACATCACAGAGTATTATTCCTGCACTGTGACATCACTGTTTATTATCCTTGTACTGTAACAGGACTGTGCAAATTAACCCTGTACTATGACGTTACTATGCATAATAACCCTGTATTAAGATGTGATTGGTGCATGTTAACCCTGTACTGTAAGTCACAATGCAGGATTACTATGCAGTGACATTACTGTACAGGGTTAATGTCCTGTACATATTGATTTCACAGTAGAGGGTTAACATAGAGTGATGTCACTGGGTTATTGTACAGTATACTATACTGCATGGTATACATATACAGTATGGGATAGCCAGTCATTGGTATACTGTGACATATATTTATATACACACAGCAGCCAGGGCAGTGGGTCAAGCTCAGCACAGTTGATGTATATATGCCCTGCAGTATTATGTGTCAGTGTGACTGTGCTGTGCACTCTGACCTGGCTGGCCCATACTACATATATTATATATGTAGTATGGGCCAGACAGGTCAGAGGGCAAAGCACAGCAAAGTTTTAGTATAAGGTAAGTGACTAACACTATACAGCTGGGCCTGGCTGGGCCTTTATGCTGCAGCTCACTGGGTGGGAATGAAGGACTCACTGTCTGAAGCATCTGCCATGCTTTTTACAATTATGGCCCAGCAAGTGGCTGCTGCAGGTTGTAGGACAGAGATCACAAGAGGGGAGAGGCAGAGGAGAGCCGCAGAGGCTGAGAGGAGGCAACCATCTCTGTTTATCTTCCAGCATTGCGGTGAACAGCCCAGTGGCGTTGCTAGGGTTGGTGTCACCCGGTGCGGTAGAAAATGGTGTCACCCCATACCTACCCCCCCCCCTCCACATAATAAAGTTTTTAGCCTGTTGTGACGGATGCCACTGGTGTAGCGCATTGTGAAAAATTCCAGTATAATAATTAAATATACCAATTGCCACAGAATGGAAAAGCGCTAGAAGAGGTTTTCAGCATTTAAAACTACAACTCCCAGAATTACTTAAATGGGTACTCTGAATCCTTCAAGTAACTTTCTGGCACCAGTTGATTCAAAAGAAAATGTTTTGCAGCTGAGTACCCCTTTAAGCAGTGGTGAGGTTATGCTGGTAGTTAAGTTTCACTCATCTTAACTGCAGAACTTGCAAGCTCTGATAGGACATAATGAGGAGAATACACAATAATGTTAGTGACTACAGGTGACGTCTTCTCTATAGTGAGGAGAATACACAATGATATCAGTGATTACAGGTGACGTCTTCTCTATAGTGAGGAGAATACACAATGATATCAGTGACTACAGGTGATGTCTTCTCTATAGTGAGGAGAATACACAATGATATCAGTGATTACATGTGATGTCTTCTCTATAGTGAGGAGAATACACAATAATATCAGTGACTACAGGTGAAGTCTTCTCTATAGTGAGGAGAATACACAATGATATCAGTGATTACAGGTGAAGTCTTCTCTATAGTGAAGAGAATACATAATGATATCAGTGACTACAGGTGATGTCTTCTCTATAGTGAGGATAATACACAATTATATCAGTGATTACAGGTGAAGTCTTCTCTATAGTGAGGAGAATACACGATGATATCAGTGATTACAGGTGATGTCTTCTCTATAGTGAGGAGAATACAGAATGATATCAGTGACTACAGGTGACGTCTTCTCTATAGTGAGGAGAATACAGAATGATATCAGTGACTACAGGTGACGTCTTCTCTATAGTGAGGAGAATACAGAATGATATCAGTGACTACAGGTGACGTCTTCTCTATAGTGAGGAGAATACAGAATGATATCAGTGACTACAGGTGACGTCTTCTCTATAGTGAGGAGAATACACAATGATATCAGTGACTACAGGTGACGTCTTCTCTATAATGAGGAGAATATAACAATGATATCAGTGATTACAGGTGACGTCTTCTCTATAGTGAGGAGAATACACAATGATATCAGTAACTACAGGTGACGTCTTCTCTATAGTGAGGAGAATACACAATGATATCAGGG
Organism: Hyla sarda; assembly: GCF_029499605.1. Classification (NCBI taxonomy): domain Eukaryota; kingdom Metazoa; phylum Chordata; class Amphibia; order Anura; family Hylidae; genus Hyla; species Hyla sarda. The sequence goes on along the minus strand of NC_079189.1, from coordinate 135,768,737 downwards.
ACTACAGGTGACGTCTTCTCTATAGTGAGGAGAATACACAATGATATCAGTAACTACAGGTGACGTCTTCTCTATAGTCTTTCCTTATCTAATTCAGATGGAACATACCACCGGGTCCAGCTAAATGTTCTCTCTGCAGAACGTGACGCCCAGACGGCTCCTCACTATGTCAGCGCATTCTGATCCTCTATATGAAAATAATAATTATTATTATAAACCTGCCAGACACTGTATCCTCTAAATATAATAAACTAGTATACACTAGGGCTGCACGATATATCGCAAAAACAATCGAATCGCGATTTTTGCTTTTTTGCCATATATCGATATGGCCCCCGGGAAAATTTGCGATTATCTGCCCGGGCGGATCCCGTGTGTGGCTGCAGCGCGGGCCGGCCAGGGCAGATAAAAACAAATTGAAATATTAAAAGTCTGTGTTTCCCACAGGGTGCCTCCAGCTGTTATGAAACTACAACTCCCAGCCAAAAGCTGTCCGGGCATGCTGGGAGTTGTAGTTTCACAACAGCTGGAGGCACCCTGGTAGAGAAACACTGATCTAAGTAAAGGGTACAGGGATTAAAAATAATAAAAACCTTATGCTCACCTCTTCCTGGTCCCTGCATCTGTACACCTCCGTGCGGTCCCGGTGTCTCTATACAAGCTGTACGACCTTTACCTTCAGCCAATCACTGGCCGCAGCGGTATCACATGTCAAGCCAGTGATTGGCTGAAAGGTAAAAGTCCTCAAAGGTCTGCAAACACACACAAACCTAGCGTGTGTTCTGCCGGGGAGGAGGAATGTGACGGGAATAAGTGACAAGGGGTGGAGGGGGCAGAATGTTAAAGGGGGGGGGGGGGAAAGGGGAATATGACAGGGGGGCAGATTGTGACGGGGGGGGCAGAATGTGACAAGAGGGGGGAATATGTGACAGGGGGAGCAGAATGTGACAAGGGTGGGGAATATGTAACAAGGGGGGGAATATGTAACAAGGGGGGGATATGTAACAAGGGGGGCAGAATGTGACAAGGGGGGGAATATGTAACAAGGGGGGGCAGAATGTTACAAGGGGGGGGAATATGTGACAAGGGGGAGGGGGAATATGTGACAAGGAGGAGGAGGGGGAATATGTAACAAGGGGGAGCAGAATGTGACAAGGGTGAGGGGGAATGTGACAAGAGGGGGAGGGGCAGAATGTGACAAGAGGGGGGAATGTGAAGGTGATAGAAATTAAATGGTGAGATGTGAAATGGGCGGTGGGCATAAAATGGGTGAATAGTTGTAAAATTGAGGAGATTGGACATGAAATAAGGGGATTTCACTATTTATTTATTACATTGCATCACATATCGAAATCACAATATTTAGGCCCATAATCGCAATCGCACATTTTTCCCATATCGTGCAGCCTTAGTATACACTACACTCTATGAATATAAACCTCACACACCGTGCCCCCAGCAGTAGCACCCCTATCATCCACCAGCTGATGCTATTACCACAGAACAGGGGGGTAGGGGGAATGGGGGGTCCTGGCAACACCCCCCAGCAGTAGCACCCCATCATCCACCAACACCCCCCCATTCCCCCTATGGTAATAGAATCATCTGCTGGATTATGGGGGTGCTACTGCTGGGGGAGGGTGCTGGTGGATGATGGGGGTGTTACTGCTGGGGGGTGCTACTGCTGGGGGGGGTGCTGATTGATGATAGGAGTGCTACTGCTGGGGGGGGTGGGTGCTTGTGCATGATGGGGATGCTACTGCTGGGGGTGGGGTGCTGGTGGATGATGGGGTGCAGCCTCATCATCCACCAGCAACACCTCCCCCCAGAAATAGCACCCTCATCCTCCACCATGACCAGCAACACCTCCCCCCAGAAATAGCACCCCCATCATCCACCAGCACCCCCCCCCCCCTGCTGGATGATGGTGGTGGTACTGCTGGGGGTTGCTGGTGGATGATGGGGTGCAGCCTCCTCATCCACCAGCAACACCTCCCCCCAGAAATAGCACCCCCATCATCCACCAGCACCCCCCCTGCTGGCATGATGGTTGTGCTACTGCTGGGGGGTGCTGGGGGATGATGGGGTGCAGCCTCATCATCCACCAGCAATAGCACCCCCATCATCCACCAGCATCCCCCCCCCTTCTGGATGATGGTGGTGCTACTGCTGGGGGGGTGCTGGTGGATGATTGGGTGCAGCCTCATCATCCACCAGCAACACCTCCCCCCAGAAATAGCACCCCCATCATCCACCGTGACCAGCAACACCTCCCCCAGAAATAGCACCCCCCATCCGCCAGCACCCCACCCCCTGTTGGATGATGGTGGTGCTACTGCTGGGGGGTGCTGGTGGATGATGGGGTGCAGCCTCATCATCCACCAGCAACACCTCCCCCTCCAGAAATAGCACCCCCATCATCCACCAGCACCCCCCCCCCTTCTGGATGATGGTGGTGCTACCGCTGGGGGGTGCTGGTGGATGATGGGGTGCAGCATCATAATCCACTAGCAACAACCCCCCCTCCCCAGAACTCCCACAGCACCCCTTTTTCTCTGTACCTGGCTGACTGGTGCAGTCTGGTTGCTGGCTGGCTCGGCTTCTCCAACTGTCCCCGGGCTCACTAGTGTGGGCCTGATCAGTGCGGACGGCGCGTCATGGTAGCGCCGTCCATCTAGCTGATGTCCCGTCACAAGCCGTGACGTGTGCAGGAGCTACGGGGGGGGGGGGGGGGGGGGGTTGGTGCCGTCAGTGCTAACTGAGGACCGGGGGGGTGCTGTCAGCGCTAACTGAGGTCCGGGGGGGTGCTGTCAGCGCTAACTGCTGAGGACCGGGGGAGGGGTGCCGTCAGTGCTGAGGTGCTGTCAGCGCTGAGGACCAGGGGGGGGGGGGGGTGTTGTCAGCGCTAACTGAGGACCAGGGGGGCCTGGCAGAGTGGTGTCACTCCATCAGCCTGGTGTCACCCGGTGCGGTCCGCACCCTCGCACCACGGTCACAACGCCACTGGAGCAGCCGGGTGTGGGTGCTTGCGGGCAGGGACAAATCAGGTGCCCCAGCAGCCCCTTCTCTTAAAGTGGAAGAGGGGCAGCAGAGGCTGGTCTGCACAGCGCCGTGGCCCGTAGTTTGAGGTGGTAATGGCCGCAGCGAGGCCCCCACTAACGCGAGGCCTTAGGTGGTCTAACTGGCCTAATGCCTAGAGCCGCCTTTGTCCGGCAGGGCAGTCTGGCAACAGTTTACCCTAACTCTGTCCATTTAGGAGACATGAATGATTGGCTAAGCCTAGCATTCATACTGTATGCATAAGGAAATTAAGAGATAATTCTTTGCCACACAAAACTTTGATCAACAGCTATTGAAGGTGTACAATGATGGATTATACAGTGCATCCATTTTACTATAAATATTCATTGACAGAAAAAAATGCACCTTAATAGAAATGTCGGATTATTGCAAAACTCGGCATGCAGTTATGTCTCAGGCGGATATGTAAATGATAACAAGTGCAGTCTGATTAGAAACTGGATCTTGCCACAAGAGGGCATTAAAGTGCTTTCCCCGCTGCCCAATAGAAAATGCTCTTAGAGGCTACTTTTGGTTAATGCACTTCTTGGTGAGAAATTGTTGACTGTTAAGTTTGCCTCTTCTATACACTGGAAAACATATTGCCCAGTTGACAATGTGGTAGAGGGGTGTGATGTGGGCAGATGTTGTTACCCTAGGGGCAGATGGCATTAACCCCTTGTATTTGTGATGCCAGGGCATGGTTTAGCCTAAAACCACCCGAAGGTATACAGCTGGATCCTAGGCTAGGCACAGGGGCAATAAAGACTCCGACGCCAAGTTACGGTCAGTGGTAGCTTTACTGAGGGTAGACAGTTGGTAAAGTCTATACAGTTCAGCCAGGGCCCAAGAAGGTGATCAGTGATGCAGAGACCTTAAGGGTTTGCTGGGACTTGTATTAGGACTGGACAATTGAATGCAGACCACACTGACTTGACAGATGACAGGGACTGACTTGACTTGACTGATATAGCTGTGACTTTAGCTTACTAGAATTGATGGTGGCTGCAGGACTGGACTTTGAGGCCTACAACACTCTGTACACACACACACTAGGCACAACTGCACTGGACCTCAACAACAAGAGCTCTAAGCTCCAACAGAGAGAAGCTAGCTCCACCCAGGGCTTATATGGGAGAGACTAGCAGGAAGCCCATAGGTCACTCTTGGGATGACTTGGTCACTGGCACCTCCTGGGTAACAATCACATGACATAACTCTTAAAGATAAAACACATTTTATAATACAATACACTGCAGAACATATGTACAGGGGGTGCAAGGGGCCCTGGGGACACTGAAGGAGGCTGCCTGACAGGGCAGCAAGGGTTGGGGGAAACATCTCCCGTACTGGGCCACCACAACAAATTTTAAAAAGGGGCACATCATTGGGCTGAGAGAAGCAGGATGGTAATTTTTAAGAAATGTCTGTTATCTGCTAGACTGTTCTGACCAAATGATGAACAAGCTCTGGATGGCCCAGACTGGCCAACAGTAGAAATGATCATTTGATCCGTGGACAAGTACCAGCAATTGCTTTGTCATAGTTTCTTATCCAGCATCCAGACACAGATGGTGCCTTTATTACACTCACCTGTCTCTGCACAGACCAATTACTAGCTCATTAGCACAAGAAAATTTGGTTTCAAAGTACCCATTACATGTCCTATCATTGACATGGGCAACATGTCATTGGTAGGACCTGGGCTCTGTATCATCTTTAGCTACAAATCCAGGGTCTGTTTGGGACCTGATGATGGTTGTGTTCCAGTTAAGAGGCCTCACAGTGAGCACTTCAATCCAAACCTTTGTGCCCCAACTGCAGGTGTGCTGATCTGGGAAGCCATTGCATATGAAAGTTGGTCACCCCCTTGAAGTAATATGGCAGACACTAACAGCTCAATGATATGTTCAAGACATCCTGTGACCACTTGTAATGCCTCTCATGGCAGAGCTCCCAACTGGCAATTTTCAGCGGGATAATGTTTGTCCACACACAACAAGGACTTTCCAGGAATGTCTCCTCCAGACTGCACACTTCCTTGGCCTGCTGGGACCAGCTGGGATGCCAGGTTTGGCAAACTATGAGTGTGTCGGATTTACAGGCCCAGCTGCAACATCTGTAGGATGCCATCTGAAACCTGCATGCCTCCAAGATTAGCCTTGTTTTATTATGTATCCAGAAAAGAGGGGGTCAAACATTGAGAATACATTAATATATAATTTTTTTTTTTACATACCATATTTGGACATCAAGCGCTTTGTCAAATGCCAAACATTTATTAAACAAACCGAACTTGATAGTTGATAATACTGCACAGAAAACTTTATTTACTAAAAGTGGATCTCCAGTCTATCACTGAGAGGCAGTACCAGAAAAAGGTCCTGCTTTCTGATCATAGTATCTTTTACAGTGAGAAAGTGACCTTTTGTTCTGAAGTTGAATACTGTACTTTAAATTGTGGGATAATTGTGGAAAATCAGCTTGCTTGCCAAGTCTGTAGGAAATTCTAAAAGTATGAAGTAAGCTTCTAGAAAATGTAATGAAATCCCAGTAGCCACCATTCTTTGTGCCAATGTTTACCCCTTTGACCTTAGAAACTTAGTGACCTTTACCACTTACCACATCAGAATGCCAGTAATGGAAGAAGAAATATTCTTTCTTCAGCTATACATTTGATTTATGACTATAAAAAAGAAGGATTCAACTGTACAGTGAATATAGTCCTAGTATTTATTCGTTTTTTAGGGTATAAAAAAAATAAAATAAAAAAATAGAATAAAAGAAAGGGTTAAAGTGGTGTTAAGGGGGTTCTCTGCCCCTATACATCTTATCTGATCGCAGGGGTCCCACCGCTGGGGACCCCCGCAATCTTCCTGCTGCACCTGGCGTTCATTTAGAGTGTCAAGTGCAGTGCCGGAGGCTCATGACGTCATGGCCACGCCCCACTCATTATGTCATGGCCCCTCAATGCAAGTCTATGGGAGGGGGCCTGACGGCCGTTACGCCCCCTCCCTTAGGCTTACATTAAGGGGGCATGGCCGTGATGTCACGAGCAGGGCATGAACGTGACGTCATGAGCCTCCACCCCGCATGACCAGGCATCGGGCATGGAGCGAAATTCGCTCCGTGCACCGGATATCTGGGGTGCCACAGCTGAGATTGCGGGGGTCCCCAGTGGCGGGACCCCGCGATCAGACATCTTATCCCCTATCCTTTGGATAGGGGATAAGATGTCTAGGAGCGGAGTACCCCTTTAACATTAAGGAAATCAAGGTTTTTGACTGTTCAATCAAACATTATACATATTAAATAACTTTATCAATTGTTTGTTGCATCTAAGGTCAGGGGAAAACAGGTTTTGATGCAAACAGTGAAGCAGAGATCTTGAAAACGGTAAAGCATTGATGCATAATGTGCATTGGGGCATTATATAGCTGTTCATTATACAAGGTCTAGATGCTGGGGTTGTTATGGATTTTGGGATCTAGGGGTCAAATGACCGGGGTTGGAGTATCCCTGAACCCGGCTTCTGACAGTGGTACAGTGATACAGATAACTGCCGGCATCTACCATGTGTGGAATGTACTCAGGTCCTAAATGCACTTCTTACTCATTTCCTGACATTAAACACATTTGTCACCTGCCTTAGGACACTTTTACATGACAATATATTGATTAATATTTTACATCAGGATTTTTTAGCTGAAATCAGAAGTGGAACAAACACAGAGAAAAAGTTTTAGATCCATTTCTGGTCTTTGCTTTAAAGGGGTACTCCACTGGCCAGAGTTTGGAACTAAATGTTCCGAATGCTGTTTTTGCACATGCAGTGGTCGGCCATGCGCCCTTGTGATGTCACGGCCACGCCCCATCAATGCCCCCTCCCATAGACTTGCATTGAGGAGGTGTGGTCATGATGTCATGAGGGGTGTGGCCAACCCCGCATCGCAAAAACATCATTTGGAACAATTAGTTCCAAATTCTGGCCAGTGGAGTACCCCTTTAAAGACAAGACCATTTTGTTCTGAACGCTGGCCAGTGGAGTACCCCTTTAAAGCGAAGACCATTTAGTTCTGAACGCTGGCCAGTGGAGTACCCCTTTAAAAGAGTGAATCAACCATTGTCATGTATAAGTGCCTTTACTGTATTTACTAGAGCCCTAAATTTACCAGTCATCCACATTACCAGCCCCTCGATGTAATGTTATAAACTACTTGGGCTCAGGGTATTCTTGGGACAAGTAAGCAGGCCTATATCTTGTTTTGTTGCACTGCTCACTCATTCTTTGCCCAAAAAGGCCCCACTCACATTTTGATTTTGTTGCAACAAGATGGTAGACAATGAAGCCACACTTCTTACATTGTTCTCCACTCAGAGTTAGAAACAAACTGCTTATTCCAGCTGCATATCCGTGAATGTTAGGAAAGCAGATCTTTATGCTTGGTTTCCATACAGACAGGAATTACTTCAGTTGTTTTCCCACAGATACAGCTGCTATTGTTGGATGATCAGCCTGGCTGAGGAAATTATACAGTCCACAATTCTTCTGTTTCTTACTAATAATTCATCTCATCATCCCAAAAGTATGGGACACCTGCCTGGCCTAGAACGGACACCCATTGTATGATTTTAAAGGGGTACTCTGCCCCTAGACATCTTATCCCCTATCCAAAGGATAAGATGTCAGATCACCGGGGTCCCGCTGCTTGGGACCCCGGGGATCGCTGCTGCAGCACCCCGCTATCATTACTGCGCAGAGCGAGATCGCTCTGCACGTAATGACGGGCAATACAGGACCGGAGCATCGTTACGTCACGGCTCCGCCCCTCGTGACATCACGGCCCGCCCCCGTCAATACAAGTCTATGGGAGGGGGTGTGGCAGTCATCACGCCCCCTGCCATAGACTTGCATTAAGGGGACGGGACGTGATGTCATGAGGGGCGGAGCAGTGACGTAACGATGCTCCGGCCCCTGTATTGCCCGTCATTACGTGCAGAGCGATCTCGCTCTGTGCAGTAATGATAGCAGGGTGCCGCAGCAGGCATCCCCGGTGTCCCCAGCAGCGGGACCGCGGCGATCTAACATCTTATCCCCTATCCTTTGGATAGGGGATAAGATGCCAGGGGCGGAGTACCCCTTTAATAGTATGGGGCTATAGACTGGGAACTGGTCGTAGTAATCATATTAATTCATTAAGCAATAAATATTGAAACCATACATAGAATATTAAAATAATTACAAGCCTCTTGACCAAACCTCTGTACAGAATGACATTTTCTTGACAGGACAATAACATAAAGGAAAACCCTATTGTTGGGAAAGTTCTATTTTGATATCTATGTTCCCTGTATTTTTATATGTGATTTCTAGTAAAAATGGTGTTGGCTTTTTTATTTTCCTTGTTTCAGTTCCGGCCAGCGCCCAGTGATGCTTAAAACTATGCAACTGACATGAGTAGAAGAAGAACAAGCTTTTGCTATATTAGGAAATACCTGTAAGAGGGCACTGTGATTGGCAATAAAGCTACTTCTGCACAATGAGCCACCAGTGTGCCTTTAGCCAATCAGCTTGCACTCAAAGGGGGGTATTTATCAATTTTGCCTGTTGACAGTTTCTTTTTACCCTTTTTTTCACTTTGGTTTTCGTGGACATGCACCAAATTTATCATTTGGTGCAAGTTGTTAGTAATTTTGGCTCAAATGTTGAAATCAGCTGTTCCCAGCGCCTTTTACACAGAACTTACCGCCACAGAGGACAGCGTATTTTACCCTGTAGAGCAGCCATTTTGGAGTCCCTCCTGCAGTATTTCAGCAAGCGACATGAGTTGTTTTCTTTTGTGGGGTTTATAGCCACCATGTGAAATGGATTTTATTTTCAACTTGGGTATTTTTATTTTTTTTGTTACTTTAGTGCAGTGGTCTTCGACCTGCGGACCTCCAGATGTTGCAAAACTACAATTCCCAGCATGCCCGGACAGCCGTTGGCTGTCCGGGCATGCTGGGAGTTGTAGTTTTGCAACATCTGGAGGTCCGCAGGTTGGAGACCACTGCTTTAGTGCTTACCTTTCTTGAACCTGCGTGGCCATGTCCAATGCTGGCTCAACGGAGGGTGAAGGTCCCTCAGAGACAACTATGTCGCAGGATAGTATTGAGCAGCCCTGGAGGCGTCGCTGCTTTCACAAAAAAAATGTTTTCATGTATTTTGACACCTTTACATTTTCTGACATTGCTAAGTGTGTTTTCCATGTGCAAAATTTCATGGCGGGGATTTGCGCCAAAATTGCGCCAAAGATCGATTGGCGCAAATGATGAATTACTGACTAAAGTTAAAATCACACACAGGACCGTGTGATTTTGAGAAAGTTGTAAAAATGACAGCGGAGAAGATGCGCCAAACTTTGGCGCAAAAAGACACTGCGCCAAAGTATTGCGCCAAAGTTACGTAAAAAAAAAACACATAAATCCTTTGATAAATACCCCCCCAAACTGTTAATATGATAGACATTTTTCCTGACCTTGGGTATGACTCTGCTGCTCCTTTGCTTGGCTGTAAGAGTCCACCCGTTTGTATATACATCTGTAATAAATCTGTCTTCTAATCAAGATGACTGGAGTTGACTGATCACGGGGAGTAAAGAGATCCCAACACCTATACTGGAACAAGAATGGGAGTGTAAGGGTATGTTTCAATCATGCAATCTGTATAACCAACAAGATTGTTGTTTGCTGTCCCAATTGGTGCTTCAGCAATTGCCCAGGGGCAGGCTCTTCAAAGTGGGCAGTGGGCAATGAAGGGTTGTGGAGGGCAGTGCAGTGGGCAGTGAGGTGTTCTGTGGGTCAGAACCGTGGGCAGTGAGGGATTACACAGGGAGGTGGATAGTGAGGGGTTCTTTAGAGTACTGGAGCCAGTTAATAAGAAAAAAAAATCTACCGGAGTTCCCCTTTAATAATAGCATGTATACCTGACTGTAACTCCCTCAAATAGAAGCCCCAGCTGATCAGCATACAAATTTATTATATTACTTATTTTTTCGGCATCATCCACTTGGCCCATGTGTTCTCCTTTACCTGGTTATATTATTAAAAGGGGTACTTTGGTGAAAAAATATTTTTTTTCTTTTTACATTTCTTTTCTGTCTGACCACAGTGCTCTTTGCTGACACCTCTGTCTGTCTCAGGAACTGTCCAGAGCAGGAGCAAATCCCCATTGCAAACCTATCCTGCTCTTGACAGTTCCTGAGACAGACAGAGGTGTCAGCAGAGCGTACATCAGACAGAAAAGAAATTAAAAAAGAAAAGAACTTCATGTGGAGCATACAGCAGCTGATAAGTTTTAGAAGGGTTCAGATTTTTAAATAGAAGTAATTTACAGATCTGGAACCAATTGATAAAAAAAAAACAAAAAAAAACAACAGTTTTTCACCGGAATATCCCTTTAAGTTCAGAGAGGGGTAGCGAAAGATGGATAAATAGACAGATAGACAGACAGACAGATAGACAGACAGATATTATATTCCAATGCCTAGTCACATGTGGACCCTGGTGCGTGGGAAATGGCAAGTCTTGTGGAGTGTTCCCGGTATGTAGGGGTTATTACCCACCGAAATTGCTTCATGAAAGGGCCACCAGTTAATCGGCAGCACAGTCATGACAGCCCAAGGTTATATCCAATGTCTATTTTTATAGGTTTATAATGGAAGCCCATTGCTGCTTGCTGTGTAGCCACATAATGTGTGAATTCCCATGACACATTACATTGACACATGCTACTTACCTAAACATTTGTTGCAGCAAACAGCTTTACTGTTATGGTTTTAGGCGTCTGAAAAAAAAAAAAATAATAATAATTATTATTATAATGAGTAACAGTAACAAAAAGAAAAGAAAATAAAAAACTTGCATTCTGAATCCCGAAAAAACATGTGTGGTTTATCCGTAACAGTTAATGTCCATTCTTGGCAAAATGTGCAGCATTCAGAATATACACTGGATAACAGCTGCTGTGTAATACTGTAATAGCTGTGTGTGGGCATACTGTGCTATTCCCTGTCTGCATATTACAGATCCTGTTGTTTAACCAGTGCATGCCTTAAACAGGCTATTACATCCATAATTCTTCTAACCACCACATTTACAAATACAAGGCTAGCAGAGAATAACAAAGAAATAAAAATACTTATGTGTCCACTGTTTGTACCTACTCCTGTCTTTCCCTAAAGAAAATGCATCAAGCTGCATGAGAGTTGTGGAAAGCAACCTAAATTCTACTTTTTTTTTTTTTTTTTTTTAGCATTAAAGGGGTATTTATACATCTTATCCCCTATCCAAAGGAGCTGGGGACCACCGCGATCTCGGTGCAGCCCCCGGCATTCTGTGCCAGGCACTGCCTCCTACATGGGGAGATGACGTCACAGCCATATCCCCTAACAACCCCTGCGATCATACATCATATCCCCAATCCTTTGAATAGGGGATGAGATGTATAAAGCCGGAATGCCCCTTTAACCCCTTCAGGACGGAGCCCATTTTGGCCTTAAGGACCGGAGCGTTTTTTGCACATCTGACCACTGTCACTTTAAACATTAATAACTCTGGAATGCTTTTAGTTATCATTCTGATTCCGAGATTGTTTTTTCGTGACATATTCTACTTTAACATAGTGGTAAATTTTTGTCGATACTTGCATCATTTCTTGGTGAAAAATCCGTAAATTTGATGAAAAATTAGAAAATTTTGCATTTTTCTAACTTTGAAGCTCTCTGCTTGTAAGGAAAATGGATATTACGAATACATTTTTTTTTGGTTCACATATACAATATGTCTACTTTATGTTTGCATCATAAAATTGATGTGTTTTTACTTTTGGAAGGCACCAGAGGGCTTCAACGGTCAGCAGCAATTTTCCGATTTTTCACAAAATTTTCAAACTCAGTATTTTTCAGGGACCAGTTCAGGTTTGAAGTGGATTTGAAGGGTCTTCATATTAGAAATACCCCATAAATGACCCCATTATAAAAACTACACCCCCAAAAGTATTCAAAATGACATTCAGTCAGCGTTTTAACCCTTTAGGTGTTTCACAGGAATAGAAGCAAAGTGAAGGAGAAAATTCACAATCTTCATTTTTTACACTCACATGTTTTTGCAGACCCAATTTTTGAATTTTTACAAGGGGTAAAAGGACAAAATTTTTACTTGTATTTGTAGCCCAATTTCTCTCGAGTAAGCACATACCTCATATGTCTATGTAAAGTGTTCGGCGGGCGCAGTAGAGGGCTCAGAAGGGAAGGAGCGACAAGGGGATTTTGGAGAGTACGTTTTTCTGAAATGGTTTTTGGGGGGCATGTTACCTTTAGGAAGCCCTTATGGTGCCAGAACAGCAAAAAAAAACCACATGGCATACCATTTTGGAAACTAGACCCCTCGGGGAATGTAACATGGGATAAAGTGAACCTTAATACCCCACAGGTGTTTCACGACTTTTGCAAATGTAAAAAAAAAAAATAATTTTTTACCTAAAATGCTTGTTTTCCCAAAAATTTTTTATTTTTAAAAAGGGTAATAGCAGAAAATACCCCTAAAAATTTGAAGCCCAATTTCTCCCGATTCAGAAAACACCCCATATGGGGGTGAAAAGTGCTCTGCTGGCGCACTACAGGTCTCGGAAGAGAAGGAGTCACATTTGGCTTTTTGAACGCAAATTTTTCTCTGGGGGCATGCCGCATTTAGGAAGCCCCTATGGTGCCAGGATAGCAAAAAACCCCCCACATGGCATACCATTTTGGAAACTAGACCCCTCGGGGAACGTAACAAGGGGTTAAGTGAACCTTTATACCCCACAGGTGTTTCACGACTTTTGCATATGTAAAAAAAAAAAATTTTTTTTACCTAAAATGCTTGTTTTCCCAAAAATTTTACATTTTTAAAAAGGGTAAAAGCAGAAAATACCCCCCAAAATTTGTAACACAATTTCTCCCGAGTACGGCGATACCCCATATGTGGCCCTAAACTGTTGCCTTGAAATACGACAGGGCTCCAAAGTGAGAGCGCCATGCGCATTTGAGGCCTAAATTAGGGATTGCATACGGGTGGACATAGGGGTATTCTACGCCAGTGATTCCCAAACAGGGTGCCTCCAGCTGTTGCAAAACTCCCAGCATGCCTGGACAGTCAACGGCTGTCCGACAAAACTGGGAGTTGTTTTGCAACAGCTGGAGGCTCCGTTCTGGAAACAGTGGCGTACCAGACGTTTTTCATTTTTATTGGGGAGGGGAGGGGGGCTGTGTAGGGGTATGTGTATATGTAGTGTTTTTTACTTTTTATTTTATTTTTTGTGGTAGTGTAGTGTAGTGTTTTTAGGGTACAGTCACACGGGCGGGGGGTTCACAGTAGTTTCTCGCTGGCAATTTGAGCTGCAGCAGAAAGTTTGCGGCAGCTCAAATTTGCAGCCAGATACTTACTGTAATCCTCCACCCATGTGAGTGTACCCTGTACGTTCACATTGGGGGGGGGGCATCCAGCTGTTGCATAACTACAACTCCCAGCATGCCCGTTGGCTGTCGGTGACTGCTGAGAGTTGCAGTTTTGCAACAGCTGTAGGCACACTGGTTATGTATCACTGAGTTTGTGACCTAACTCAGTGTTTCACAACCAGTGTGCCTCCAGCAGTTGCAAAACTACAACTCCCAGCATGTACGGTGCATGGTGTACGGTGACTGCTGAGAGTTTTAGTTTGCAACAGCTGGAGGCACACCGGTCGTGAAACACTGAGTTAGGTAAAAAAAAACTCTGAGTTTCACAACCTGTGTGCCTTCAGCTGTTGCAAAACTACAACTCTCAGCAGTCACCGACAGCCAACGGGCATGCTGGAAGTTGTAGTTATGCAACCAGCAGATGCACCACTACAACTCCCAGCATGCACTTTAGCTGTTTGTGCAAGCTGGGAGTTGTAGTTATACAACAGCTGAAGGTACACTTTTCCATAGAAAGAATGTGCCTCCAGCTGTTGCAAAACCATAAGTCCCAGCATGCCCATAAGGGAATGCTGGGAGTTGTGGTGGTCTGCCTCCTGCTGTTGCATAACTACAGCTCCCAGCATGCCCTTTTTGCATGCTGGGATCTGTTGCTAAGCAACAGCAGGAGGCTGTCACTCACCTCCAACGATCCAGACGCTGCAGGTCAGTCCCGCCGCCGCAGCTGCTCCTGGGGCCCCGATCCCAACAGGGGCGCCGGGGATCGGGGTCCCCAGCACCCGGGGTGCACGTCCCGCACCCGCTCACGTCCTCCGGAAGAGGGGCGGAGCGGGTGCGGGAGTGACACCCGCAGCAGGCGCCCTGATTGGTCGGCCGGTAATCCGGCCGACGAATCAGGGCGATCGTGAGGTGGCACCAGTGCCACCTCACCCCTGCAGGCTCTGGCTGTTCGGGGCCGTCAGAGACGGCCCCGAACAGCCAGTAAATCCGGGTCACCGGGTCACTGGAGACCCGATTGACCCGGAATCGCCGCAGATCGCTGGACTGAATTGTCCAGCGATCTGCGGCGATCGCCGACATGGGGGGACATAATGACCCCCCTGGGCGATATGCCGGGATGCCTGCTGAACGATTTCAGCAGGCATCCGGCTCCGGTCCCCAACCGGCTAGCGGTGGGGGCCGGAATTCCCACGGGCGTATGGATACGCCCTCGGTCCTTAAGGACTCGGCATGCAGGGCGTATCCATACGCCCTATGTCCTGAAGAGGTTAAGATGAGGTACATGGTAACACAATGTTACCACAATTTTAATGTTGATTTTAAAGGGGGGAAAAAAAACATTTTATTATTAATAAACAGTTAAAGGGGAGAAAAACTTTTTTTTTAAATCAACTGGTGCCAGACTGTTAAACAGATTTGTAAATTACTTCTACTTAAAAATCGTAAACCCTTCTAGTACTTATCAGCTGCTGTATACTACAGAGAAAGTTCTTTTCTTATTGAATTTCTTTTCTGTCTGACCACAGTGCTCTCTGCTGACACCTCTGTCTGTCTCAGGAACTGTCAAGAGCGGGAGCAAATCCCCACAGAAAACTTATCCTGCTCTGGACAGTTCCTGACATGGTCAGAGGTGTCAGCAGAGAGCACTGTGGTCAGACAGAAAGGAAATGTTAAAAGAAAAGAATTTCCTGAGGAGCATACAGCAGCTGATAAGTACTGGAAGGATTAAGATTTTTAAATAGAAGTGATTTACAAATCTGTTTAACTTTCTGACACCAGTTGATTTAAAAAAAATGTTTTAAATGTATCCTTTTAAATCTGAATCTAGACCTGCTATAAAATTGGTACTAGATCTTCTAACATGTTCTTCTAATCAGAGAGTGGACAAGTGATCATTCTAGTTCAGTGGTTTCAAACAGCCGGGCATACTGGGAGTTGAAGTTTTGCAACATCTGGAGGGCCACAGTTTGAGACCACTGTTCTAGTTCATTGTTGGTCTCCATTGCAGAAAGAATTATGTTAGCTCTCAAAGGAGCATAAGCTCCAAGCCTTTTTCTAAATCTATTCTTTATAGTTGAAGAGGAGATGGATGAAAATGACAAAATAAATGTCTTCAGGGAAATGTATTAAAGATTGTTATCTCCCTGTTACAGTTTTATTTGAAAGTAAAAAAGATAAAGAAAAAAAGAGAATATTGTACCCAAAACACCAGTAATATTTTTTTTATTTATGATATTTATTGTTTTGTTAAAGTATATACAGAAGGATCCCATCGCACATTTAGGCTGTGCTCACATCTGCTCAGATGGCAAAATCTGTCAGAATAGAGACACTTGCAAGCAGGTTCTCTTCTCCGTTCATGGGATCCATCAGGCTACTGTAGTGTCAGTAGTGCAACGCATCGTCAATCTCAGATAATTTTTTGGGAGTACACTGTGAACCTAAAGCGTAAGGGTTGTCTCCTGTCTTGTTATACATGGTGGGCCATTTACATGCATACACCTTAATAAAATGGGAAAGGTTGGTGATATTAACTTCCTGTTTGTGGCACATTAGTATATGTGGGGGGGGGGGAAGCTTTTCAAGATGGGTGGTGACCATGGCGGCCATTTTAAAGTCGGCCATTTTCAATCCAACTTTTGTTTTTTCAATAGGAAGAGGGTCATGTGACACATAAATCTTATTGGGAATTTCACAAGAAAAACAATGATGTGCTTGGGTTTAACGTAACTTTATTCTTTCATGAGTTATTTACAAGTTTCTGACCACTTATAAAATGTGTTCAATGTGCTGCCCATTGTGTTGGATTGTCAATGCAAACCTCTTCTCCCACTCTTCACACACACATAGCAACACCGCAGGAGAAATGCTAGCACAGGCTTCCAGTATCCGTAGTTTCAGGTGCAGCATATCTCGTATCTTCACAGCATAGACAATTGCCTTCAGATGACCCCAAAGATAAAAGTCTAAGGGGGTCAGATCGGGAGACCTTGGGGGCCATTCAACTGGCCCATGACGACCAATCCACTTGATGTGTTTCCCTCTTTATGCACTGAAGCTGGCACGTTCCCTGAGTTTTTCCAGCAAGATGGTGCACCACCACATTATGGGTGTCAGGTCCGAGCATTCCTAGATGAACAGTTTCCTGGAAAGTGGATTGATCGTCGTGGGCCAGTTG
Source organism: Hyla sarda (assembly GCF_029499605.1). NCBI lineage: Eukaryota > Metazoa > Chordata > Amphibia > Anura > Hylidae > Hyla > Hyla sarda. The sequence continues at coordinate 135,752,024 of NC_079189.1, read as the reverse complement.
AATGGCCCCCAAGGTCTCCCGATCTGACCCCCTTAGACTTTTATCTTTGGGGTCATCTGAAGGCAATTGTCTATGCTGTGAAGATACGAGATGTGCAGCACCTGAAACTATGGATACTGGAAGCCTGTGCTAGCATTTCTCCTGCGGTGTTGCTATCAGTGTGTGAAGAGTGGGAGAAGAGGGTTGCATTGACAATCCAACACAATGGGCAGCACATTGAGCACATTTTATAAGTGGTCAGAAACTTGTAAATAACTCACGAAAGAATGAAATTACGTTAAAACCAAGCACATCTTTGTTTTTCTTCTGAAATTTGAAATTCCCAATAAGTTTAATGTGTCACATGACCCTCTTCCTATTGAAAAAACAAAAATTGGATTCAAAATGGCTGACTTCAAAATGGCCGCCATGGTCACCACTCATCTTTCCCACCTCACATATACTAATGTGCCACAAACAGGGAGTTAATATCACCAACCATTCCCATTTTATTAAGGCGTATCCATATAAATGGCCCACCCTGTAGATTTACAGTATATGCTAAAGAAAGAATTGTCACATTAGGATTTAGATTAGATAAATATACATATACCCTAAAGTGCAGCTGACAGATCCTATAGAAATTATAAAAATATATATTTTACTTAGTACTTACAGTAATTCTAACATGTAGATCAAATTTTTATGCCTCTATCAACTATATTTATTATAAAAATACCTCTTTTCATTAGCTCACAGTGTTAGAAATACTCACAGGGGAAGGGGGTGTGTCCCTCCCTTGTGGTGCTGGGAGGTGATTGGAGTGTCTGCTCATGTAACCTTGTCCATGAGTCATCTCTTGTCCATGACTCATGGACAAGCCTGATGCTGCTGCAGGACTAGTTAGTGCCCCTGTATGTATGGGGACCCCTAATGGTGGGATTTTAAGGGGTCGTTTTCCTTATTAAATAATTAACATTTTTAAAACAACCATATTACAAAAGGTTTTAATTTTCATCAGTAACAACATATGAAACGTTTTTGGATCTGACAGTGTCCATTTAAAGTGTTATTCCTATCTTATATCATGATCAGAGCTGTTATAAGTAAACTGGGTTATATAATATACAGTGGAGTGCTACAGAATGTTTTCTTATTCTCAGTATATGTCAGAGGGCAGCTCCATAGACCGTAAAGCAGTTTGGTATTAGCAAGGTTCCATTTAGGGAAATATTGCAGGTAGTAAGAGGGTTTCTCATGTGGGGCAAAGTTTATATCATAGGCTGCATTATGGAGAATGTGTAGGTGCATCTCCTTTCATCTCTCATTTTTAATGGCATTCTTCACTTCCTATAACCCAGCTATGAGTCACTCTTGAGCATCCTCCTTCTGGAAATCCTTTGCACAGGACCTAAAAAGGATGTGAAACCTTTTCAAGTACCCTGTTTGCATATGTGCATATTTGCATAAGTGAGTCATATCAATCCTGGGTACCTAAGAAGGAATCAAAGCAGTTCTCCTTTTCCACTGTTACAAAGTTGTTCACTAGAGATGAGCGAATTTTAGAAAAATTCGATTCAGTCGATTCTCTGAAAAAATTTGGTTCGATCCGAATTTATTCACGGTGAATCACTATTAAAAACAGCTATTTCTGGGCTACAGAGAGCCTCAAGAGGGGTGTAGAACACTTTGCCTTGTCGTAACATGCATAGGGAGTGTGCTGTGTTAGTGAAATAATACTGTTATTCAGTATGACATGCAGATCACAGGCGTCGCTATTAGAATCATTGCCGCACAGCGGCACAATGACAGAGCCTGGTAATTGGAATGAGCAAACTTTAAATCCATTCTTGAGGACCCATTGGAAGGCAAATCTGGTGCCAGCAGCTGCAGTAATTTCAGCTCCAATAGTGTATAATTGCTGCAGTGTAAACTATGAAAAAGCTCCTAGTTGTATCTTAAAATCGAGCTGGCGGTCTGCTGCAAGGCCAGCTACCGCCTGTCCCAGCCCCTGCCTTTAACCCCCTCCCATGCTGTCTCGGGTGCCCGAAGTGTTTACTTTGAAAAAATACTGTCAAACTACAAGATCAATATAGCAAGGAGATCACATGGCGGCACAATGACAGAGCCTAGAGTTGGCAGCAGCACAATGAGATCATAGGGCAGCACAATGACACAGTCTGGAGGTGGCAGCAGCCTATGTAGGCCCCAGAGCGGCACAATTTTAGAGTAGTGTGTCAGTTTTTACTCCCTCTCAGTGGTGTTTCCAAAGATGACATGAGGACTAGCAATGATCAAATTTTATGAAAATGTTCATTTGTCCTATTAGCAGAATTTTCAGAAAAAAATCTAGTTTGATATCAATTTATTTTGGTTGAAAAGCTATAAAAACTGACATGAGCCAATGGAGACCAAATGGTGGCAGAATGACACAGACTAAAGGTGGCAGCAGCATGAGGAGACAATATAGTAGCTGAATGACACAGAGTGGAGGTGGCGGCAGCAAGAGGAGACCATATAGTGACTGAATGACACAGCTTGGAGGTGGCGGAAGCATGAGGAGACCACATAGTGGCTTAATGACACAGCCTGAAGGTTGCGGCAGCATGAGGAGACCATATAGTGGCAGAATGACACAGCAAGGAGGTGGCGGCAGCATGTGGAGAACATATAGTGGCTGAATGACACAGGCTGAATGACACTTTGCCTTGTCGTAACATGCATAGGGAGTGTGCTGTGTTAGTGAAATAATACTGTTATTCAGTATGACATGCAGATCACAGGTGTCGCTTTTAGAATAATGGCCGCACAGCGGCACAATGACAGAGGATTGTAATTGGAATGAGCAAACTTTAAATCCATTCTTGAGGACCCATTGGAAGGCAAGTCTAGTGCCAGCAGCTGCAGTAATTTCAGCTCCAAGAGTGTATAATTGTTGCAGTGTAAACTATGGAAAAGCCCCTAGTTGTATCTTAAAATCGAGCTGGCGGTCTGTTGCAAGGCCAGCTACCGCCTGTCCCAGCCCCTGCCTTTAACCCCCCCCCATGATGTATCGGGTGCCCGAAGTGTTTACTTTGAAAATATTCTGTCACACTACAAGATCAATATAACAAGGAGATCACATGGCTGCACAATGACAGAGCCTAGAGTTGGCAGCAGCACGATGAGATCATAGGGCAGCACAATGACACAGTCTGGAGGTGGCAGCAGCCTATGTAGGCCCCAGAGCGGCACAATTTTAAAGTAGTGTGTCAGTTTTTACTCCCTCTCAGTGGTGCAGGCCTGACCCGGGAGGGCTACTTGGTAGATCCTGCTGGTAGCAAATGCTTGTCAATAGATATCAAGCAATGCATGTGTAAGTAAACACGGCTGGTACTGCGAAACTGCGAATCAAACTTTGAATGTTTCATTTAATTGCTCCAACCTGTTTATTTGGATTCTTGTGGTAATTCCAAAGATGACATATGAGGACTAGCAATGATCAAATTTTATGAAAATGTTCATTTGTCCTATTAGCAGAATTTTCAGAAAAAATGTAGGAGACCACATAGTGGCTGAATGACACAGCGTGGAGGTGGCGGCAACATGAGAATACCATATAGTGGCTGAATGACACAGCCTGGAGGTGGCAGCAGCATGAGGACAGCAAATGGTGGCAGAATGAGACAGCTTGGAGCTGGCATCAGCATGAGGAGAACATATGGTGGATGAATGAGACAGCCTGGAGCTGGCATCGGCATGAGGAGAACATATGATGACAGAATGAGACAGCCTGGAGGTGGCAGCAGTAGCTTCAGGAGTCCTGAAAGTGACCCGGTGACAGAGTTGTGTGGCGGGTGGCAATACCAGTACTCAGTGACAAAGGTGGGCGAAAAAAGGAGAACTTAGCATCAGTGTGGCATCAGACAGGTGGCAGGATCAGAATAGTAGCTGAGGCAGGTAGGCAGAAGAAAATGTCTCTTTTGTAAAAGTGTTAGTGTGCACAAGTAAGTATTGAGGATATGCATTGATCTTGAGGTGAATCGCTGATGTTCTGTGCAACACACTGCTCTCTGTCCCTCTCTGTAATAGAACGCTGTAGTGACTGGTAGGTGAATTGCTGCTGTCAAAATGCTTTTCTGTGCAACACACACTGCTCTCTGTCCCTCTCTCTGTGGACCAGAACACTGATGTGACTGGGAGGTGAATTGCTGCTGGAAAAATGCTTTTCTGTGTGACACACAGTGCTCTCTTTCCCTTTCTATCTCTCTGCAATAAAAGGCTGAAGTGACTGGCTGCAAGATGGCTGCCGATTATATAAGGCTTTGACATCACAGGGGTGGCTGGCTGCTGATAGGCATGTGATTCAGCCTACCCTTGTTCCCGCCTTACCCCTTGCCCCATGTCATCACATGTGGATCTGCCATTTTAGATGCCCTGGAGCTCTGATTGTACTAAATGGAGTTTAATGAAGTGATTCGCATAATCGAATCGCGGCAATATTCGCATTCGCTGCAAATCTAATTTTTCTTGAAATTCGTAACGAATTCGGATTCCTCAGATTTGATTCGTTCATCCCTATTGTTTACATTGAATTGACTAAAACTAAGAATGTGTGCAGAAAAATATTGGCCCTCATTTACTAAGAGTGGAGTGGGTTTTAATTCCCTAAAAAAAAATTCCACGGTATTTACTAATGTTTCCCTACATTTGAACTTTTCGCTACATTTTGCTTTTTTTACACATGCTCTGATCTGTAGGATTTTCCTCAGCTCAAATCCACCACATTTTAATTGGAAACCTTAGTAATTATGTTGGGTTTTTGTGAAAATGTCAGCGACGCGCCCATTTGCCCTATGCCCTATGACTATGGTGTTTTTTTTTTTTTTAATTCTGGCACAAATTCTGGCGCAGACAGAATCTCGGGAGCAATGTGCCAGAATCTGGCGCACAACCCGACAAAACATGTTGGGTTTACAATAGTAAATCAGGGCCATTGTGCTTTACCTTGGAAGGTAATTCACTTACTTCAACATTTAAAAAAAGCAACAAGACTCGATTGGGCTACAAACATTTCTCTAAATAAAGGTTAGAGAATCTGGACATGTGGAACAACCAGCCTCCCACATGCCTGAATAAGGTTGATCAGTTATAGGTTCTAATGTCCGGAAGTTGCAATAACTGAGTAACTGAGCAAACAATACACCAAGCAAACAGGGGTAAAATCTTTACTACCTTACACCAACATTGATAAATGTCCCCCATAGAGAGAAGGGTGTGAATAGAAATAATCTTATCAGGAATAAAAGTATCTCTTATCATTCGTAGAGCAGAGGAAGATGTGAGCATGTAGCCAATTCTTGGCCAGGCTGTTTGGGAGTCTGAAAAGAATGTAAATTCCTTTCTGTCCGGGGAATGAAATCTCCATGAGCCTATAAGATGCATGACTTCCAACAATATTTGTAAGGTAGTGGGGCCACTGGGGACTTGGTTAGTGGAAAGGATGGTAATTTTATATGTTCACTGTGATTGGGTACCAAATTCAAGTCTCCACAGACAACTACATGGTATTCTCTATTCCGCATTTTACAATTTTACCCTCACAGAGACAACGCATTGATCGTTTGTCCCTCGTAGGAGCCAGAGACATTATAGAGACTATTCCAGTATGCAGGTGTATTTATAATTCTACTCACCTCATTATAGTTTGTATCAAGAACTTCACAATTTACTACTTTATGTATAGAAATCACAGCTCCTGCTTTCCAAAGTCCAGCATTTTCTATCCACAGTTGTTTTATACGAAAGAAATCCTTATCTCATAAATGAGTTTCCTGTAACAATGCATGGTTTGCTTTGAGTTTATTTTGTAAGGTTTGAGTAAACTTTTAATGTTCCGTGAAACTACAGGAAAGTAAGTGTCTAATGTGCTATACTGCTAGCCTGCATGAGAGATATTTAAGTTGTAGAAGGGGACGCACTAGGGTCGATTGACATAGAGTCATTATACACGAGAATCCCCCATGGGGCCAGTGTCCAGGCCATTGCCGACTTCTGCAACGTAGCCAATAAATCGGAGGCATAAACCAAGCTCATTACAGAGGGTCTCCAACTCGTGCTGACCAACAACTTTTTTTCAGTTTGACGGGTCATGGTACATACAGGAGACCAGCACAGCTATGGGCACGCCGGTCTCCTGTACCTTCGCTCTCAAAAAGCTCTCAAACTGGTTTCTTTAACATGACAATGAGTTCAATGTACTCCAATGGCCTCCACAGTCACCAGATCTTAAGCCAATAGAGCCGGATGAAGTGGAACAGAAGATTGGCATCATGAATGTGCAGCCAAAAAATCTACAGCAACTGCATGATGCCATCATATCCATATAGACCAATGCATTTCTGAGGAATTTTTCCAGCACCTTGAAGAAAGTATGCCAAAAAATAATCAAAAGGGGGTCCAACCTGGTACTAGCAGGGTGTACCTAATAGAGTGTCCAGTGAATGTAGATTAGAGATATACTAATGTACTAAGATCAGGGTTACCTACACATAGTAAGGCTGTGGCAGCTGTGTAGTTGTTTCATCAAGGTGTGTATTGCCTGACAGCAGTGTGGACACAGCGTTAGGCCACTTTCACACTACCGTTATTGTTACGCCGAGCGCTCCGGCTCCCCGCTCCTCCCCGGAGCGCTCGAAGCGTCCTCTCATTCGCAGCGCCCCGGTCAGACCTGCTGACCGGGTGCGCTGCGATATTACTCCCAGCCGGGATGCGATTCGCGACGCGGGTTGCGCCCACTCGCGATGCGCATCCCGGCTCCCGTACCTGACCCGTTCCCCGTCTGTGTTGTCCCGGCGCGCCCGGCCCTGCTCCTTAGGGCGCGCGCGCCCGGGTCTCTGCAATTTAAAGGCCCACTGCGCCACTGATTGGCGCAGCAGGCCTAATCAGTGTCATCACCTGTGCACTCCCTACTTATACCTCACTTCCCCTGCACTCCCTCGCCGAATCTTGTTACCATTGTGCCAGTGAAAGCGTTTCCTTGTGTGTTCCTAGCCTGTGTTCCAGACCTCCTGCCGTTGCCCCTGACTACGATCCTTGCTGCCTGCCCTGACCTTCTGCTATGTCCGACCTTGTTCTTGTCTACTCCCTTGTACCGCGCTTATCTCAGCAGTCAGAGAGGTTGAGCCGTTGCTGGTGGATACGACCTGGTTGCTACCGCCGCTGCAAGACCATCCCGCTTTGCGGTGGGCTCTGGTGAATACCAGTAGCAACTTAGAACCGGTCCACCAACACGGTCCACGCCAATCCCTCTCTGGCACAGAGGATCCACCTCCAGCCAGCCGAATCGTGACAGTAGATCCGGCCATGGATCCCGCTGAGGTCCCGCTGCCAGTTGTCGCCGACCTCACCACGGTGGTCGCCCAGCAGTCGCAACAGATAGCGCACGCTGACTCCGCACAAAGATGAGACAGCTCTTGATGTGAACTCTGCTTCTCCACGCCTTACTGTGCCTGTGCGGATGTCTTCTTCTACCTTCTCCTTCTCTGCTATGGCCTTCTTGGATTCCGGATCTGCAGGAAATTTAATTTTGGCCTCTCTCATCAACAGGTTCAACATCCCGGTGACCAGTCTCGCCAGACCCCTCTACATCAACTCTGTTAACAATGAAAGATTGGACTGTACCGTGCGTTACCGCACGGAACCTCTCCTAATGTGCATCGGACCCCATCACGAAAAAATTGAATTTTTTGGTCCTCTCTAACTGCACTTCAGAAATTTTTCTTGGATTACCGTGGCTTCAACGCCATTCCCCAACCCTTGATTGGACCACAGGGGAAATCAAGAACTGGGGTACTTCTTGCCACAAGGACTGTCTTAAACCGGCTCCCAGTACTCACAGTCGTGACCCTGTTGTTCCCCCGGTATCTGGTCTTCCTAAGGCCTATCTGGACTATGCTGATGTTTTTTGCAAAAAACAAGCAGAGACGTTGCCTCCTCACAGGCCTTATGACTGTCCTATTGACCTCCTCCCGGGTACTACTCCACCCCGGGGCAGAATCTATCCTCTGTCTGCTCCGGAAACCCAAGCCATGTCGGAGTACATCCAGGAGAATTTAAAAAAGGGGTTTATCCGCAAGTCCTCCTCTCCTGCCGGAGCTGGATTTTTTTTTGTCTCCAAAAAAGATGGCTCCCTACGCCCTTGCATTGATTACCGCGGACTTAATAAAATCACGGTAAAAAAACGCTACCCCTTACCTCTTATCTCGGAACTCTTTGACCGCCTACGAGGCGCCCACATCTTTACCAAGCTGGACTTAAGAGGTGCTTATAATCTCATCCGCATCAGGGAGGGGGACGAATGGAAGAATGCATTTAACACCAGATATGGACACTTTGAGTATCTGGTCATGCCCTTTGGCCTGTGCAACGCCTCTGCCGTCTTCCAAGACTTTGTTAATGAAATTTTTCGTGATCTTCTATATACCTGTGTTGTGGTTTACCTGGACGATATTCTGATTTTTTCTGCCAACTTAGAAGAACACCGCCAGCATCTCCGCATGGTTCTTCAGAGACTTCGGGACAATCAACTTTATGCCAAAATGGAAAAATGTCTCTTTGAATGTCAGTCTCTTCCTTTCCTAGGATACTTAGTCACTGGCCAGGGACTACAAATGGACCCAGATAAACTATCTGCTGTATTAGATTGGCCACGCCCCTCCGGACTCCGTGCTATCCAACGTTTTTTGGGGTTCGCCAATTATTACAGACAATTTATTCCACACTTTTCCACTATTGTGGCTCCTATCGTGGCTCTAACCAAGAAAAATGCCAATCCTAAGTCCTGGTCTCCTCAAGCGGAAGACGCATTTAAACATCTCAAGTCTGCCTTTTCTTCTGCTCCCGTACTCTCCAGACCTGACCCATCTAAACCCTTCTTATTGGAGGTAGACGCCTCCTCAGTGGGAGCTGGAGCAGTTCTTCTACAAAAAAATTCTTCCGGGCATGCTGTTACTTGTGGGTTTTTTTCTAGGACCTTCTCTCCGGCGGAGAAAAACTACTCCATTGGTGATCGAGAACTACTGGCCATAAAATTGGCGCTTGAGGAATGGAGGCACCTGCTGGAGGGATCCAAATATCCAGTTATTATATACACTGATCACAAGAATCTCTCTTATCTCCAGTCTGCCCAACGACTGAACCCTCGCCAGGCTAGGTGGTCGTTGTTCTTTGCCCGTTTTAACTTTGAAATCCATTTTCGCCCTGCTGACAAGAACATTAGGGCCGATGCCCTCTCTTGTTCTTCAGATGCCTCTGAAGTGGAAGCCTCTCCGCAACACATCATTCCTCCGGACTGTCTGATCTCCACTTCTCCAGCTTCCATCAGACAAACTCCTCCAGGGAAGACCTTCGTTTCTCCACGCCAGCGCCTCGGGATTCTCAAGTGGGGACACTCCTCCCACCTCGCAGGCCATGCGGGCATCAAAAAATCCTTTCAACTCATCTCTCGATTTTATTGGTGGCCTACTCTGGAGACTGATGTTGTTGATTTCGTGCGGGCTTGTACTGTCTGTGCACGGGATAAGACTCCTCGCCAGAAGCCTGCTGGTCTCCTTCATCCTCTGCCTGTTCCTGAACAACCTTGGTCACAGATTGGTATGGACTTTATTACGGACTTGCCCTTATTCCGTGGCAACACAGTTGTTTGGGTGGTCGTTGATCGATTTTCCAAGATGGCACATTTTATCCCTCTTCCTGGCCTTCCTTCAGCGCCTCAGTTGGCAAAGCAATTTTTTATACACATTTTTCGCCTTCACGGTTTGCCCACGCATATCGTCTCGGATAGAGGCGTCCAATTTGTGTCTAAATTCTGGAGGGCCCTCTGTAAGCAGCTCAAGATCAAATTAAACTTCTCTTCTTCTTATCATCCCCAATCCAATGGGCAAGTAGAAAGAATTAATCAGGTCCTGGGTGACTATTTACGACATTTTGTTTCCTCCCGCCAGGATGACTGGGCAGATCTTCTACCATGGGCCGAATTCTCATACAACTTCAGAGTCTCCGAATCTTCTGCTAAATCCCCATTTTTCGTGGTGTACGGCCGTCACCCTCTTCCTCCCTTCCCCACTCCCATGCCCACTGGTTTGCCCGCTGTTGATGAAGTGACTCGAGATCTTTCCACCATATGGAAAGAAACCCAAAATTCTCTTTTACAGGCTTCATCCCGGATGAAAAAATTTGCTGATAAAAAAAGAAGAACTCCCCCCATTTTTGCTCCCGGAGACAAGGTATGGCTCTCCGCTAAGTATGTCCGCTTTCGTGTCCCCAGTTATAAACTGGGACCACGCTATCTTGGTCCTTTCAAAATCTTGTGCCAGATCAACCCTGTCTCTTACAAACTCCTTCTTCTTCCTTCTCTCCGTATTCCCAATGCCTTCCATGTCTCTCTCCTTAAACCACTCATCCTTAACCGCTTCTCTCCCAAAGTTGTTTCTCCCACTCTGGTTCGTCTGACGTCTTCTCGGTGAAGGAGATTCTAGCATCCAAGACAGTCAGAGGTAAAAGATTCTTCTTGGTTGACTGGGAGAATTGTGGCCAGGAGGAGAGATCTTGGGAACCTGAGGACAACATCCTAGACAAAAGTCTTATCCTCAGGTTCTCAGGCTCCAAGAAGAGGGGGAGACCCAAGGGGGAGGGTACTGTTACGCCGAGCGCTCCGGGTCCCCGCTCCTCCCCGGAGCGCTCGCAGCGTCCTCTCATTCGCAGTGCCCCGGTCAGACCTGCTGACCGGGTGCGCTGCGATATTACTCCCAGCCGGGATGCGATTCGCGACGCGGGATGCGCCCGCTCGCGATGCGCATCCAGGCTCCCGTACCTGACCCGTTCCCCGTCTGTGTTGTCCTGGCGCGCGCGGCCCCGCTCCTTAGGGCGCGCGCGCGCCGGGTCTCTGCAATTTAAAGGGCCACTGCGCCACTGATTGGCGCAGCAGGCCTAATCAGTGTCATCACCTGTGCACTCCCTACTTATACCTCACTTCCCCTGCACTCCCTTGCCGGATCTTGTTGCCATTGTGCCAGTGAAAGCGTTTCCTTGTGTGTTCCTAGCCTGTGTTCCAGACCTCCTGCCGTTGCCCCTGACTACGATCCTTGCTGCCTGCCCTGACCTTCTGCTACGTCCGACCTTGCTCTTGTCTACTCCCTTGTACCGCGTTTATCTCAGCAGTCAGAGAGGTTGAGCCGTTGCTAGTGGATACGACCTGGTTGCTACCGCCGCTGCAAGACCATCCCGCTTTGCGGCGGGCTCTGGTGAATACCAGTAGCAACTTAGAATCGGTCCACCAACACGGTCCACGCCAATCCCTCTCTGGCACAGAGGATCCACCCCCAGCCAGCCGAATCATGACAGTTATGTTCCTGCAAAAACTCTCATCATGAACTCCCTTCAGAAAGTCCATAAAACGTCCATCAAAAAATCCCAGCATCAGTTATGTCCCATTATGACTAATGTCCGTAATTTTTGACGGTGCAAATAACGGTGCATGCACTAATTTTTGTCCCGTCAAAAATAATGGTGGAATAATGGACATTAAAATTTTTACATTGAAGTCTATGGCTGACGGATGTTCAAAAATGACATCCGTTATTGTCTGTTATTTTTATGTTCTGTTATGATCAGTTATTGGTACTGAGCATGCTCAGTTCAGCATCACAACCAGGAAGTCACATGGAAATAAATTAATGGACATAAAATAAAGGAATGTAACGGTGCATGACGGATGGCACATGTCCGTTATTTTCACAGAATGTCTGTCAAAATTGGTCAAATGTTATCATCAGTTGTATTCAGTTATTTCAAACACTTTTTCATACCCCTTTATTGCTGAATAACGAGTGTCAGAATGCAGGAACATACCGGTAGTGTGAAAGGGGCCTTAGTAGGAATGTTCTATTGTAATAAATACATACCGTATTTTTCGCCGTATAAGATGCACCTTTTCTTCCCCAAAACTGGTGGGGGGAAAGTTGCTGCGTCTTATACGGCGAATACATCCCTATCGGGTCGGTCCCTGCGGCTATCAATGGCCGGGACCCGCGTCTTATACAGGACATCACCGTTCGCGGTGATGCCCTGTATTAACCCTTCAGACGCAGCGATCAAAGGTGACCGCCGCGTCTGAAGCGAAAGTGACACTAACCCGGCTGCTCAGTCGGGTTGTTCGGGACCGCCGCGGCGTCCCGAACAGCTTACAGGACACCAGGAAGGACCTTACCTGCCTCCTCGGTGTCTGCTCAAGGCCGGGATCCCCTGCATGGCTGGCGCTCTCCTTCGACGTCATCACGTTGTCGCGCTTCATCCAATAGGAGCGGCGTGCGTAGCGACGTGATGACGGCGACGGAGAGCATGGATCCCGGGGAAGAAGATGTCCGGAGCGTCTGGGACACCACAGGGACACGGCGACAGCGATGGAGCGACATCCAGGGCAGCGGTGACGAGCGGTGATGGGTCCAGAGCGGCGGGGACATGTGAGCATTACCTCCTACCAGTGGTCTTCAACCTGCGGACCTCCAGATGTTGCAAAACTACAACTCCCAGCATGCCCGGACAGCCGTTGAACTGTTGGGTTCAGAATATTTTTTTTTCTAGATTTTGCACCTTTAAAATTTGGTGCGTCTTATATGCCGGTGCGTCCTATAGGGCGAAAAATACGGTACTACTTTTCCTCATATTATTTGTATAAAAATGTTTTGTTTATCACACATTTATTATTATTATGCTTCATGCTGGATCATTTATTTATCATAATACATTTATCATAATAAATAAAGGCACTTGCAGAGTTATTTGTGGGGTAAAGAACATACATACTTGTGCTTTCTCTCATTGTAACAAGCTGGCCAATATATATTATATGATATTATATTGCAATGGGCTGTGTATTGAGGGGTCAAGTTCAAGTATGAGTTATGGAGGCAAAAACAATTTGAAAGACTGTGATTCTAACAGAATGTTTGAACTCTTTTGTACTTTGACCTTTTGAATCACCCTGAATACATCTACCAACTGTTGTTTAAAGGGCCTTATCTGCTTAGTCAGTGCTGATAAAGCCATTTATGTAAACCTTCACATTCTACACTTGTGGGCTAGTCAGGAACAGAGAAGGGTCTTGTATAATGGGCTGACTGTGAACAAATATTTAAAGATACAGAATGATTCTAAATGCAAGTATATTATACCAGCTTAATGTTAGAAAACAATCAACAGCCGTTGGCGTACAAGCAATTATATTTATTAAATAGTTTGTTATAACTTTGACTAGATTTTTGTTGTCCCAGATCTTCCTATCCATAGTTGAAAAAACAACATGAAATATTGTCACTTTAAAATACAGCCACCCCTTTATGACTGTGCACAATAGTTTATCATCAGCTAATGGGATCCAGAGAACATCACATCTATATTAGGTAAGATCACTAAAGTACACAAACACCGGCTGCATAAATCCTGCCTGGTCAATGAAGGGAATCATAAATAACCCACAAGTGGGTCCTCGATAACCAGTATTTCTTTCATATTATCCTATATATTTGTGTATTTGTGGATATGCACAGGCATATGTATTCAATTGCTTACGGCATATGTAGTGTATAAGGCAGCTTTTTTTCTGACTTTATTTTGTTTCCTGTTCATATGATTATAATCATTTTTAACCCTTGAAAATATTTAATTTCTGTTTGTCTTCTTTACACCACATTTTTGCCTCTTGTTGGAATGTCCTGTTTTTTTCAATTTATGTTTTATTATTTACTAGCTGAGTACCCGGCGTTTCCCGGTTTTTCCTTCCTAATCCTTGTAGGGGAGGAAAATAAACAAAGGAGGAAGCTTTTGACTTCATATCCCATCCTCCTATCCCGTCCTCCTATCCCGTCCTCCTATCCAGACCTCCTATCCCGTCCTCATATCCTGTCCTCATATCCCGTCTTCCTATCTCGACCTCTTACCTCACCTCCTATCCCGACCTCCCATCCTGTCCTCATATCCCGACCTGTAATATGTGTACCAGGTATTGAAATATCTCCAGCGGTACGGAAGTTATGTGGGAACATACATTTCCCATTGATTTGCATGGGACTTTAAACAAAAACCCCGACCCTCACAAATGGGGGTAGTTAAGGGTTAAATTAACTATCCTATAGTTTAAGTGGACATATAAGTAACATGTGACTAAGTATTATCGAAATATCTCCAGCCGTTTGGAAGTTATGCGGTAACATATATTTCCCATTGACTTGCATGGGACTTTAAACATAAACCCCGCCCCTGGCAAATGAGGGTGAATAATGGTTAAATCACCTATCCTATGTTTGTTGTTGACAGTTGACATATAAGTAACATGTGTGCCAAGTTTCATGTTAATATCTTTAGCCGTTTGAAAGTTTTTGTAGAACATACACACATACGTAAATACATACATACACACACACACGTTTCGTTATATATATATATATATATATATATATATATATATATATATATATTCATGTTTTAAAGTAAGCAACAGAAAGCTTTTTAAGAACAAATCAGTTTTTTTTTGTAAAATCAATTTTTAAAATGACATAACAGGAAGCTCCTCCCATGTCCAGTCATGTTGCGTCACATACCAGCCAAGCATCTGCAAATTAACCCCTCACCCTTCGGAATCTAGCAGTTGGGTCCGCAAAGGGTGGATTGACAACTCATGGGGACCCCGGGCAATGCCCCATGCGCCGCTCACCCATGTGTGAGCCACACCTATAAACGTTCGCTGCCCACATACAATAAAATGTATTTCTATTTTTTTTTTTATAAATCTTTTCATATCTCCACATATGAATATTTACTACATACTGACCCACATATAAATTTACTATATACTGGTCCCCACAAATTAATTAACACTAAATACTGACCCCCAAATATGAATTTATACTATATACTGACTAGAGATGAGCGAACTTACAGTAAATTCGATTCCTCACGAACTTCTCGGCTCGGCAGTTGATGACTTTTCCTGCATAAATTAGTTCAGCTTTCAGGTGCTCCGGTGGGCTGGAAAAGGTGGATACAGTCCTAGGAAAGAGTCTCCTAGGACTGTATCCACCTTTTCCAGCCCACCGGAGCACCTGAAAGCTGAACTAATTTATGCAGGAAAAGTCATCAACTGCCGAGCCGAGAAGTTCGTGACAAATCGAATTTACTGTAAGTTCGCTCCTCTCTAATACTGACCTCCTATATGAATTTCTATTATATACTGCCCCCTATATTGAATGCAAACTATATACTGACCCCAAATATAAATTTATATCATATACAGACCCCCTGTATTGAATTTATATCTCATACTAACCCCATATATGTATTCATACTATATGATTTTCAGCAGCATGATTGATAAATATATATGCTGCTTATTAGTGCACAACCCCCTCTTGGTGGTCATTAGTGTGAACTGTGCCCTAGTACCCCAATCTGTATACAGAGATTTAACCTACCATACAGTGGGGTTAAAAAGTATTTAGTCAGCCACCAATTGTGCAAGTTCTCCCACTTAAAAAGATGAGAGAGGCCTGTTATTTTCATCATAGGTACACCTCAACTATGAGAGACATAATGAGAAAAAAAAATCCATAAAATCACATTGATTCTTAACCCCTTAACGATGCAGGACGTAAATGTACGTCTTGGTGCGGTGGTACTTAAAGCGCCAGGACGTACATTTACGTCCTGTTCATGACCACGAGCATTGGACCGATGCTCGGGTCATGCGTGGCAGGTCCCGGCTACTATGAGCAACCAGGGACCCACCGGTAATGGCGCACATCAGCGATCGCGCTGATGTGTGCCATTAACCCCTCAGATGCCATGATCAATACAGATCACGGCATCTGCGGGGATCCGATCATCCAGCATGGCAGCCGGATGTTGAAGTAAAAAGGTTTATTGTATCAATAAAAAGTACAGCTCATGGTGCAAAAAATGAACCCCGTTCTGCCACTTGTATGGAAAATTGAAAAATGTATAGGTCAGCAAAATAGAGGGATTTTAGACATACTAATTTGGTTAAAAAGTTTGTGATTTTTTTAAAGCGGTACAATAATAGAAAAGTACATAATCATGGTTATCATTTTAATTGTATTGACCCACAGAATAAAGCAAAAAAGTAAAACATGTCATTTTTGCTGTAAATTTTACAATGTGGTTTCATCTGACCATATGACATTCTCCCAATACTCTTCTGAATCATCCAAATGCTCTCTAGCAAACTTCAGACGGACCCGGACATGTACTGGCATAAGCAGGGGGACACGCCTGGCACTGCATGATTTGATTCCCTGGCGGCATAGTGTGTTACTGATGGTAGCCTTTGTTACTTTGGTCCCGTCCCAGCTCTCTGCAGGTCATTCACTAGGTCCCTCCATGTGGTTCTTGTGATCATTCTGACACCACAGGGTGGAGCCCCAGATCGATGGAGATTATCAGTGGTCTTATATGTCTTCTATTTTCTAATATTTGCTCCCACAGTTGATTTCTTCACACCAAGCTGCTTGCCTATTGCAGATTCAGTCTTCCCAGCCTAGTGCATGTCTACAATTTTGTTTCTGGTGGCTTTCGACAGCTCTTTGGTCTTGGTCATAGTGGAGTTTGGAGTGTGACTGTTTGAGGTTGTGGACAGGTGTTGTTTTTTTTTATACTGATAACAAGTTCAAACAGGTGCCATTAATACAGGTAATGAGTGGAGGACAGAGGAGAAGTTGCAGGTCTGTGAGAGCCAGAAATCTTGCTTGTTTGTAGGTGACCAAATACTTATTTTCCACCATAATTTGCAAATAAATTCTTTAAATGTCAGGCAATGTGATTTTATGGATTTTTTTTTCTCATTATGTCTCTCATAGTTGAGTTATACCTATGATGAAAATTTCAGGCCTCTCAAGGTCTCTCTTTAACCTCTTAAGGATCATTTTCACCTTAACCCCTTCCCGCAGAATGTCATATATAAACGCCGGGTTGTGCAGTGCGTTCGCGCATCCCGGCGTTTATAAATGACATGCAGTTAACCCGGCGATGCGCAGCATCGCACGGGTTAACTGGCAGAAGTCCCGCTGTTTCCAGCAGGGGACAACTTCTGCTTCACCCCCAGGACCATCAATTGATGGTCCTGGTCAGCGATCACTGTGATTGGTCCCTGTGGACCAATCACAGTGATCTGGGGTGAAAGTTCAGATCCCCCGCACTGCCCGCCCCTGGAAGTCGGGCAGAACGGGGGACGAAGGCTGCAGGGGCTCGCGGGGACCTGCGGCATTCGGGGGGAACACGTGGGGACCGGCGGACTTACCTGATTCAGCGGCGGGACCGAGGAGCAGCGGCAGGACCGGCCACGAGGACGAGCAGCGACGGGTAAGTATGTGGTCCTCAGAGGCAGCAGTGAAGATCTTCACTGCTGCTTCTAGGAGTCTGAAAACTACAACTCCCAGCATACCTAGACAGCCTTTGGCTGTCTGGGCATGCTGGGAGTTGTAGTTTTGCAACATCTGGAGGGCCTCAGTTTGGAGACCATTGTATAATGGTCTCCAATCTGTGCTCTTCCAGCTGTTGCAAAACTACAACTCCCAGCATGCACTGACTGTCCAGGCATGCTGGGAGTTTTAGTTCAGCAACATCTGTCCCTTCAGATGTTGCCGAACTACAACTCCCAGCAAGCCCTTCAGCTGTCTGGGCATGCTGGGAGTTGTAGTTTTGCAACAGCTGGAGACACACTGGTTGGGAAACATTGTTTCTAACTCAGTGTTTCCTAACCTGTGTGCCTCCAGCTGTTGCAAAACTATAACTCCCAGCATGCACTAAAAGACCATGCATGCTGGGAGTTGTAGTTTTGCAACATCTGGAGGGCCCCAGTTTGGAGACCATTGTGTAATGGTCTCCAATCTGTGCTCTTCCAGCTGTTGCAAAACTACAACTCCCAGTATGCACTGACTGTCCAGGCATGCTGGGAGTTTTAGTTCAGCAACATCTGGCCCTTCAGATGTTGCCGAACTACAACTCCCAGCATGCCCTTCAGCTGTCTGGGCATGCTGGGAGTTGTAGTTTTGCAACAACTGGAGACACACTGGTTGGGAAACATTGTCTGTTTCTAACTCAGTGTTCCCTAACCTGTGTGCCTCCAGCTGTTGCAAAACTATGACTCCCAGCATGCACTAACAGACCATGCATGCTGGGAGTTGTGGTTTTGCAACAGCTGATGCAAAGATCTGTCAGACACCAGTGGGGGGCAAATGCTCACTGTACCCCTTGTTACGTTCCTCAAGGGGTCTAGTTTCCAAAATGGTATGCCATGTGTGTTTTTTTTTGCTGTTCTGGCACCTTAGGGGCTTCCTAAATGCGACATGCCCCCCGAGCAAAATTTGCTCTCAAAAAGCCAAATATGACTCCTTCTCTTCTGAGCATTGTAGTTCGCCCATAGTGCACTTCAGGTCAACTTATGGGGTACCTCCATACTCAGAAGAGATGGGGTTACAAATTTTGGGGGGTATTTTCTGCTATTAACCCTTGCAAAAAGGTGAAATTAGGGGGGAAACACACATTTTAGTGGAAATTTTTTTTTTTTTTTTACATATGCAAAAGTCATGAAACACCTGTGGGGTAATAAGGCTCACTTTATTCCTTATTACATTCCTCAAGGGGTCTAGTTTCCAAAATGGTATGCCATGTGGGTATTTTTTGCTGTTCTGGCACCATAGGGGCTTCCTAAATGCGACATGCCCCCCGAGCAAAATTTGCTCTCAAAAAGCCAAATATGACTCCTTCTCTTCTGAGCATTGTAGTTCACCCATAGTGCACTTCAGGTCAACTTATGGGGTACCTCCATACTCAGAAGAGAAGGGGTTACAAATATTGGGGGGTATTTCCTGCTATTGACCCTTGGAAAAATGTGAAATTTGGGGGGAAACACACATTTTAGTGAAAATTTTTTTTTTTTTTTTACATATGCAAAAGTCGTGAAACACCTGTGGGGTATTAAGGCTCACTTTATTCCTTGTTACGTACCTCAAGGGGTCTAGTTTCCAAAATGGTATGCCATGTGAGGGTTTTTTGCTGTTCTGGCACCATAAGGGCTTCCTAAATGCAACATGCCCCCAAAAACCATTTCAGAAAAACGTACTCTCCAAAATCCCCTTATCGCTCTTTCCCTTCTGAGCCCTCTACTGCGCCCGCCGAACACTTTACATAGACATATGAGGTATGTGCTTACTCGAGAGAAATTGGGCTACAAATATAAGTATACATTTTCTCCTTTTACCCCTTGTAAAAATGTAAAAATTGGGTCTACAAGAACATGCGAGTGTAAAAAATGAAGATTGTGAATTTTCTCCTTCACTTTGCTTCTATTCCTGTGAAACACCTAAAGGGTTAAAATGATGACTGAATGTCATTTTGAATACTTTGGGGGGTGCAGTTTTTATAATGGGGTCTTTTGTGGGGTATTTCTAATAAGAAGACCCTTCAAATCCACTTCAAACCTGAACTGGTCCCTGAAAAATAGTGAGTTTGAAAATTTTGTGAAAAATTGGAAAATTGCTGCTGAACTTTGAAGCCCTCTGGTGTCTTCCAAAAGTAAAAACTCGTCACTTTTATGATGCAGACATAAAGTAGACATATTGTATATGTGAATAAAAAATTTTTTTATTTGTAATATACATTTTCCTTACAAGCAGAGAGCTTCAAAGTTAGAAAAATGCAAAATTTTCAAATTTTTCATAAAATTTTAGGATTTTTCACAAGGAAAGGATGCAAGTTACCACAAAAATTTACCACCATGTTAAAGTAGAATATGTCACGAAAAAACAATCTCAGAATCAGAATGATAACTAAAAGCATTCCAGAGTTATTAATGTTTAAAGTGACAGTGGTCAGATGTGCAAAAAACGCTCTGGTCCTTAAGGCCAAAATGGGCTTGGTCCTGAAGGGGTTAAGGACACAGCCAATTTTATTTACCGCTCTACATGTTTCGGTGTCACCACAATGTCTTCAGGAGGAAAAATGAGGTCTAATTTTTGCCTAATTTTTCCTCCTGATTACGGTGTGGTGACACTGAAACATGTAGAGGGGGGCAATTGTTCATGTTTTAATTGCATCACTTATATACCTATCAGAAGAGGTAGTGACTGCTCACGCACGGTGGAAGAGCCTGTAGGCCCCACCAACAGCAGGTGGTTCAGCCTTTAGGCACCACTCAATGATACACATATACAGTGGAAGAGCCTGTAGACCCCACCAAAACAATAAATTGTACAGTGGGTGCAGGTCCCTCGTGGTGTAAGAGCCTGTAGGCCAAACCACCTACCGCACAACCGTGCTGTTAGATATAACAGTGGTAAATGCATCATATGGATCCTGGGGTGCTCAAACCTTATGATAGCAATACAATGTAGATACCAAAGTGGGAGAAGAGATGTTGGAGGCACTCACCAGGGATATGGTAAATTTCTGTACTTTATTCAACGGAGAAACATCACAAACAAAAGGTGAATAGCGTGGGATGCAAGCAGGAGCACGCTTGCATCCCACGCTGTTCACCTTTTGTGTGTGATGTTTCTCCATTGAATAAAGTACAGAATTTTACCCTATCCCTGTTGAGTGCCTCCGACATCTCTTCTCCCACTTTGGTTTCTATATTTTACTGTGTGTTTTGCTGCTGATTTTCATACCCACTGAAGTCAAAGGGCAGCAAAATATCTGTTCACAGGGGCAGATTTGTTTTCAAACACGTACCGTGTTACCCGCTGTGAGTTTAAATGGGGATGGGCTGTCTGAGACAAATATACAGAAGCTGCAGAGTCATGGGGGAACTGTATTTCACAGAGTAAAAATGAAAGTACTACAAGTCCCAGTGTGGTCCGTCTGTGCTCCCCTAAGGCTCAAGGTTGGAGGAGACACAGGCTGAACAGACAGATCACAATTGGAGTTGTAGTCCTGTGGTTGTAGAAGATTCTGAAAAAAAAATAAAAAAACAAACCTCATCTTTAAAGAGTATCTGTCACCAAATAAAACTTTTAATATAGTGTTCCTTGTGTAATAAGCAGACACTTTCCCATTCACATGTTTTTAAAATTATCAACATAAATATGTTTAAAATGGGGTAGAAAAAACAGCCACTAGGTGGCTCTGTTCTGTTCCCTGCCACAGTTAATACAGTGAGTTTGGTCTCCTCCCCGTCTGGCAGGAGTCCAAACTTGCTTGACAGCTGAACAGAGCCTCATTGAAAGCTGCAAAGAACCTGATTGAAAGCTGCAAAGCACAAAAACAAAACTGAAACATGCACAGAGCTTGAGGTCTTCTATTCATCACAGAACTGCAAGGATGTAAGGGCAGAAGTGGTCCCCCAGCAGGCTTCAGTGATGTCATGCCTGCTGGGAAATGCCCTGAGCACTATGTGAGCAAGAATAAAGATAAGATACATAGCTTTTTAAAGCTCTGACATTTTTTCAAGGGTGTTAGGGAACATAGCCTGAGTTAGTTTAGAAAAGTTTATTTGGTGACAGGTTCTTTTTAATGTT
Source organism: Hyla sarda (assembly GCF_029499605.1). NCBI lineage: Eukaryota > Metazoa > Chordata > Amphibia > Anura > Hylidae > Hyla > Hyla sarda. The sequence continues at coordinate 135,730,479 of NC_079189.1, read as the reverse complement.
TTCATCAGTCTGCTGCTCTGCCATCTCCCCCCTCCCCCTCCTTATCAGTCACAGTGTAAGTACTTACTGGGGCTGCAGTCACTAAGTGTAGAATGAGGGCGGCCAGGAAGGGGTTAATATTCTTCCTTGCTGAGTGTGCTAAGCTCTATGCAGGCAGATGACAGGCCTGTGTGTGTGAGGGAGAAGTCTCCACCAATCAGAGCTCAGCTGGCTGAGTGAGGGGGCAGGATTAGCTCTCTCCTCTCCATCTCTGCATAATACAGAACAGGGGTGCTTAGATAAATATCAGCCATTGTATTGCTGGCATTTTTATATAATAAATACCGTCAGGGTGTCTAAAATACCAGCTGTGCCAGAAAAGTATAATATATAAAAATTAGGGTGGCAACTTTTAAGTGTGTGACAAGGTTGTAATAATTATTGGGGAGATTTATCAAAACCTGTGCAGGGGAAAAGTTGCCCATAGCAACCAATCAGATTGCTTCTTTCATTCTTAACAAGACCTCTGAAAAATAAAAGATCTGATTGTTTGCTATGGGCAACTGGTCAAATTTTCCTCTCCACAGGTTTTGATAAATGGGCATAAAACTCTGAAAGAGACAGATGGGGAGGGCGTCTGTGGTGGGCATGAAGAGAGGGGGTGGGTCCAGGGAAAGTTTTTGCATCAGGGCCCTGTGGTTTCCATCTATGCCCCTGCACATACCCCACACCTGGTTGTACACTTAGGCAAGAGCAGCACTTTGGAGACCTTTACACAAAGTTAAATAAACTGCAGGGATACCAATCTGTCCAGTTAGGAAGCATGGGCTCTCCTCTTTATCATACTCACAAGAAGGTTTGCCGTGTCTGCCAGGTAGACGGCATGCATTCCATTCATTTCTATGAGAGCGCCGATGATGCCCAAGTGCTGTACTCGGGTCATTTCGGCGCTCCCATAGAAAATAATGAAGTTAGTGTTGTCTGCAGCACACACTTCTAACAGAGCTTTGGGTCTCATCCTGGAGATGGCAGGGGGGGCCCAGCAGTTTGACCTCCAGCAATCAGAAACTTTTCCCCTATCCCATGGATAGGGGATAAGTTAAAGGGGAACTCGGGTGGAAACAAGTAGAAAACAAATCTTTTCAAATCAACTGGTGCCAAAAAGTTTAACAGATTTGTAAATTACTTTGATTTCAATATCTTAATCGTTCCAGTACTTATCAGCTGCTGTATACTACCACTTATCAGCTGCTGTATATTCCACAGTGCTCTCTGCTGACACCTCTTTCCATGTCAGGAACTGTCCAGATTACAAACATATCCCCATAAAAGACCTCTCCTGCTTTGGACAGTTCCTGACATGGACAGAGGTGTCAGCAGAGAGCACATCCTGTGGAACACAGCAGTCAGGAGCAGTGTGTGAAGCGTACGGGTGTGTCCCTCTTTTGTACTCCAGAGACTTCCAGCAGAGCAGGTGATCCAGCAGCCTAGTGTTGAGCGGCATAAGCCATATTCGAATTCGCGAATATTCGCGAATATATGGACGAATATTCGTCATATATTCGCGAATATTCGCGTTTTATTTTCGTATATGCAAATATTCGCATGTGCGAAAAATTTACATATGCGAAAATTTACTTAGACTAAGATTCGCATATGCGAACATTAGCATATGCAAATTTTCGCATATGCTAAAATCCGCACACCAGTCTCACACAGTAGTATTAGAGCCTTCTTTACACTACACAAGCTGAAAGCAGAGAGGGATGATCACTGTTATGTGTACTGTGTAAAAAAAAAATATATATAAAAAAAAAAAAAAAAACGAATATTCGTAATTACGAATATATAGTGCTATATTCGCGAATATTCGCGAATTCGCGAATATGCGATATTCGCGAATAAAATTCGTATTGCGAATATTCGCGAGCAACACTACAGCAGCCTTCCCAGGAGTGTGGCAGCCTCCTGGGGAGAGCCTCCCTGCATGGAGTCTCAGGCCTCCACTTTCCGTTCTTCCAGGCTGGCGGGGGGTGGAGAGAAAACAGCAACAGCCATTGTTCCGGCCGGAGGAAGGAGATCTAGCAGAGTCTGCAGCAATGCAGGCTCTGCTCCCCAGGTGACGGTTGCCAGTCAAAGATCTGGTGGAAGGAAGGCAAGGAGGAAAATCATAGAGATGTGGGCTGAGAGAGGGCCCAAGGAGTCCGGTTCAACATACTGCTCCCGCATGACTGCACGTTTTGCGGAGTATGAGCAGTGCGGGACAGAGCTAAGGTTGGCCAGAGAGGACCTGCGTGGGGCATAGAATTAGGAGAACACGGGGTCAAATAAGAAAAAGCCTGAGCTGAAGAGAAGAATCACGGTGCTGAAAAGTGAGATCGGGAAGCTGGAGGAGAGGAGAGCTGAGATACTGGAAGGGAGCGGTCTCTTTAAGGAGAAATTGATGAATGAAGAAAGGTTTGCTGCCATGAAAGCCACAGGTAAGGTGGAGGTGGATGATGGGGAGAGTAGTGGCGGTGAAGAAAGTGAGGATGGTGGTGAAGAGGAAAAGGAGGAGGAGAGCGTGGAGGAAGATGCTGTACCTGTGGTTGCTCCCTGTGACACCCAGACCACCCAGGACAGCTATATTGAAACGGCCCAGGTGGCTCTTCCTTTAAGTGAGAGTGAGGAGGAGGATGTGGAGAGTGAGGCTAGGGGATTGATGAGGGCTATAGTCATGCAGGAGTCCCCAGCCCACCTTCAGAATTTCACCTTTGGTGATGATCTCTGTGAAGATGTGGCAGTTAAGAGGAAAGCTAAAAAGCAAAAGACACAGGAATCCATACAATATGTGTTTGTTCCTTTCCAGCAGTCGGGGCCAGCTGCAAAGCTGGTTCAGGCTGCTGGGTCCCCTAGACAGCCAGACCCCGTTTCTGTGGTTGAACGGAGCCAGCATGGGGGATACAGCATGGCGTTAGGAAAGGCTGCGGACGCAATAGATGGGAAGCCCACCCATCCTGCCAGTAGGGAGGGGCAGGATGGGCTCATGGTGGTCAGCTCTGGCTCTACAGGACCGCCCCAGGGTGGTGGTGGGGGAGGGGTGTCCAAGTGCCAGAGGCGAGCTATGCCGTCGTGTGCTCGGAGGGCGGTTCCCCGAGTGCTGTGGGCACTACCGGCACTGCAGGGCACTCCCTTGTGAGGGGGGGAGTGTCCGGGCGCCAGGGGCAGAGAGTGTTGCATCTGTGTGCTCGGGGGGCGGTCCTCCGAGTACAGTGTATTCGGCGGGTGCTGCAGGGCACTCCACTGTGAGGGGGGGGAGTGTCCGGGCGCCTGGATCAGCTGCAGAGCACGTAAGGTCGGGCAAATTAAGCACAGGCACTGTGGGAGGAGCTGGGGTGTGCCTGGTGGGGTAGCCCCAGACTCAGGAGGAGACTTCATCCAGCCCAGAATTTGTTAGGCAGGATGATAAGAGTGCAAGATGTGAGAATGATGGGTGTAGTAGTGTTGTGGATGAGAGGAATGTGTGTGGGAGTCAGTGGAATGAATATTGGTGGTAGTAGTGGTATGAATGAAAATAAAGATGATGGGAGTAGTGGTGTGAATGGTGGTGTTAGGGGTTCTGGTTCTGGGCCTGGGTCTGGTCGGGCTGCCCCTCGCTTCCGGGGGTTCAGGGGGGTCCCCATCTCCGTCCGGCTCATGAGGCCACTTGCAACAGCGCCTCCTGGAGGCTCTATGCAGGGGCGACAGGTCGATCCAGGTAGAGGGATGGGGTGAGGTCGACCTGTCTTTCTGGATAGAGAGGCACGGTTTGGGGGCTTTCCGAGAGCGGAATGGGGAGGTGGTCTGGTCCCTCCCGACACCCGGGCAGCACAATAACCGTAGGAATGTGGTCCGTCTGATTTGGAGGGGCGAGCATGCATGTCCAACTCGCGCTAAAGTGGTTGAGCTCCTCCTTCAGATGGAATTCAGGGCAAGTGACATCTTTGCCCTGATTCACCCCTACGGTCAGTTTTGTTCGGCCAGAGGGTCTTGAACTCTTCTGGTCAAACTACGAAGTGGCGAAGAACGAGCCCAGCTGGCAGGATTTCGCCGTAAAGGTGATTTCCCGTCAGAACTCTGTCAAGAAAGTGACCGTTTTGATCCGTAACGAGTCGCTTTCTTGTTATGACATCATGACCTGGCTCGGACAGTATGGGGATGTGACGGACATGCTCAAGAAAAACTTTGATGAGCACGGGATCTGGTCTGGGGCTGGACGTTTTCCGTCAAATTCAAGCGTTGTCCACGTACGGTTGCCCACATTGCGTCAGCCGCCTTCCTTGGACGTGATAGGATCCAGGTCTTCTGCCAGGGGCAACCTAAGGCCTGTCACAGGTGTGGCAGCCCAACCCACTTTAGCGCAGCCTGTACTGTACAGGTCTGTGCTTTGTGTGGTGGGGTGGGTCCTCTGGCCGCATCCTGCAGGCTGATCCGGTGCCACCTGTGTGGTGTCCTCGGGCACCCTTTTAGCCATTCTCCCAGCGCCTTCGCCCGTGCTGCGGCCGCTCCGGCTGAGGAGAGCTGTGAAGTTGCCTCGTCTGGGGAGGGTACGGGCAGGGATGGGGGCGCAACAGGGCTAGTGAGGAGGAAAAAGGGCCCTGCCAAACTAAGGCGGGAGGAAAATCGTAGGAGTAGGGAGCTGGAGAGTGCCCAGGTGACGGGGGTAGCTCCAGCCCCTGCTCCTGAAGCTGGCCCTGTAACCGCTGAAGCCCTGGAGGAGAACGTGCTGGATGAGGAGATCAGGAGGCTGCGCAAAGAGGAAGGCAATATGGCCAACCCTTCTGATTCCTCCCACTATGAAAGTGTTGATGAGGAGAGTGGGGAGAGGCCTAAAAAGAAAGAAAAGGGCAAAAGGAAAGGGAAAAAGAAGAGGACCGAGCCCTCTGTTCCTTGTACTACGGGCCAGGTCCAAAGCGGAAGACTGGCTGCCCCCCCTCTGATTGACCTGTCAAACCGGTACCTCGTCCTCGATACCATCTCCTCCCTCTCTTTGGAGGGGGAAGGTGAGGCGAGATGCCTAGGGAGAAAGAGCCCCTGGGGGAAACTGGGCCCTGTCCTGTTGAAGCACCTTCCTCAGAGGGCAGGGCTAGACCGGGGCCGGACGGAGACGGGGACCATATGGATCAATCAGAATCCAAGAAAAGGTCCAAAAGCAATCCTGCCTTCTCTTCTTCTTCGGGGGATGAGGGGGCTAAGAAGAAGGGGAAACAGAAGTAAAGGGTGAGGCCGTCTAATTTAATCATCCTGTAGGGCGCCACTCACCCCATTGACGCTGGCATCTATTGACTGTGCCAGCATAAAGTCTGATATGGCTAGATTAGCAGCCTTTGATTTTCTCGGCCGTGTTGAAGCCGACATTTTCTTTTTACAGGAGACCTGGTTGTCAGATCTAGCCTCCCTGGTAAAATCCAGGAGAGAGTGGAGGCGTGGTCCCTCCCGCTGGTCACTTGCGGCTGAGCCGTATAGTGGGATGGCAGTCCTTTTTACCGCTCCTGTTGAATGCCAACGGGTTATTGAATTAGAAATGGGGAGGTGCCTGATCTTAGATGTCTTCATGAAGGGACAAGAGCTCCGGCTCATTAACATCTATGCCCCGCCAACTAAGCAGGGCCTTAAAGATCTCTTCATGAGGATTAAGCCCTTTCTTTTTACGAGACTCCAATGGTCCATTGACTTGCGATAGTGTGGCATTGATTAGCATAGCTAGAGAAGCTCGCCTAGAGGACGCCCAAATCCCGAGCCCCTCTGGCCACTCGGGTTTCCCCTATCATCAAGGTAGTCGCAGGTCTAGGATAGATAAGTTTTATTTAAAGGAGGAAGCCATCTCTTCCGCAGTGTCCGTGGTTGAGGTGCAGTTCTCCGATCACTGTATGATTTTGTTTTCCCTGAATGTTTCAGAGACCCCCCGGATGGGTAAAGGTTACTGGAAGCTGAATTCGACCCTCCTGGAGGAAACGGAGATAAGACAGTCCTTTGAGGATTTTCTTCAGAGTCAGGTGCCTTTGCTGGATCTTTGTAGTAATAAGCTGGAGTGGTGGGAGATATTCAAGAAGAAGGTTGCGGGGTTCTTTCGCCAGCTCTCGAGCCTCTGGTCCCTGAACAGGTATCGCCTGTATCAGGGACTGAGGAGGAAACTCGAACTTCTCGTCTCGACTGGAGGTAGCCGAGAGGATATCTCCAGAGTGAAGTCCTTGCTGATAAAGTGTCAGTATGATAGGCACGCATCTTTGGTTTTTGAGAGGGGTTAGGGAGGTACCGCTCGTCTGACCCTTACAGAAACTGTAAGATATCAGTGAGTAGTAAAGTCATTTAAGGACAGATTGATAGTACAGGATCTCTGAATCGGTCCAGATCAGGGATCTTGGAGGTCATCAGATCCTTCTACTCGCACCTCTTGGGAAGGAAGGATCTGGATCGGGATGTGATGTCGGGTTTCCTGGCTGAAACCATTCCTGAGCCAGGGGTAGACCCCTCTCTTGGCGTTTTGGCAGAAGAAATCAGGGAAGAGGAAGTGAGACTGGCAATCGAGGGGCTTGCCCCTAAGAAGTCGCCAGCTCCGGATGGCTTAACATCCGAGTGGTACAGGACCTTTAAGGAGTCTTTAGCTCCCCTCTTGACTGAGGTATTCCATGAGTGTCTCTCCTCGGGCACTCTGCCGAAGTCAATGAGGAGGTCAGCCCTGATTCTTCTGTCAAAGGGTAAAGATCCTAGCCGTATTGAGAATTGGAGGCCCATAGCTCTTCTCAATATGCACAGGAAGCTTCTGGCCAAGATACTGTTTAATCGGCTGGTGAAGTTTGCACCCCGGCTCCTTTCGGGGGCTCAGCACTGCTCTGTTCCAGGCCAAAGCACCTTAAGTGCTGTCTTTAGTGTCAGGGAGGCAGTGGAGCGGAGTTGTGCGGGTTTCTGGAAGGGGTACTTGCTGTCCCTGGATCAGGCCAAGGTGTTTGATCGGGTGAACCACGAGTACCTCTGGTCCGTCCTCCTGAGATATGGCTTACCAAGTACTTTTGTCAATTGACTTAAGATCTTGTATGCAGGGGCAGAGAGTTTCCCGTTGGTGAACGGTTGGTCTCGCCGCTCTTTTGAGGTGAAGTCCGGAGTCCGTCAGGGTTTTCCTTTGAGTCCGCTTTTATACGTGTTCGCAATCGATCCCTTCGTCCGGAGGGTAGATTGTGGGTCGTTGGCGGTAGTCGAGATGAGTCTGGCTGAGCTGGATGTCACCCAGAGAGTGGTGGCGTACGCTGACGATGTCACTATTTTCATCTCATCGAGAGAGAGAGAGGAGGTCGACGTGGTGATGTCGGAGGTGGACCGCTACTCGGAGGCATCTGGGTCTAAGATGAACCGGGATAAGTTTGAGAGTCTCTGGCTGGGAGGGGGGGTCTGGCTGGGATCCCACGTTTGATCTCCCGGACACCTTTCCAGGGCCCCAAGAATCAGCAAAAGTCTTAGGCATCACATTCGGCCAGGATGATTATCCCACCAAAAACTGCGATGGTAAGCTCCAGGATGCCACTCAGAAGGGGAACCAGTGGAAGGGTTGGTCTTTGACCCTCAGGGAAAGGGTACAACTGATCAAATCGTACCTGCTCCCCTTGTTTATCTATCTGGGAAGTGTATGTATCTTGCCAGAGGCTTACTACACTAGGATCTACAGCCTGTTTTTCCAGATGTTATGGGGGAACAGGATAAACCTAGTCAAGAGAGAGGTTACATACCACACAAGGAGACTAGGGGGTTTATCTATGGTAAACCCAGTGGTGTTCTTAACGAACACCTTCTTGAAAGCCAACATCTCAAACCTCTGGTCAGAGAGGGCTTCTCCGTGGGTACTCTCCTGCAGGGAATGGTTTCTGCCTTTCTTCCAGGAATGGGAGAGAGGAGGGTGAGTGAAGGACCTCCGTTTGCCCCATGGATATCTTCCGGCTTACGCTACCCCGACTCTGAAGGTGATAAGTCGGTGGGGTCTGGGAGTGTGGGAGATCAGGACCCAGTCAAGGCAGTTCCTTGACAAATGGGTTCTGTTGACCCACTTCCAGAAGCCTCTGGCGCTCAGGGACTGCCCAGGTCAGGATCTGAGGGTGGGGTTGTATCTTTTGAACATGAAAAGGATCCCCCAGAAGTTTTGGGACTTGGCCTGGCGCTGCTTTCAGGGGAAGCTATATGTAAGCGACAAACTGAAGTGCAGAAACTCTGATGTCCCCGAGAAGAGTGCGGGGACACGCTGGAAAGCATGCTTCATTGTCCCTTTAATATAGGGGTTTACAACCGGGTTGGTGCTTCCATCGGCTGGAGTCAACTTGCCGGCCTTACCTACCCAAAGTGGGCTTATGGGGCATTTAGGAACCTGGGTGGCCGAGACCGGGGCACTTTATTCTTAGTTAGCTTAGTGGTTAGGTACTACACGTGGAATGCACGGTGTTTAGTGTCAACCCAACAAAAAATCCTCTCCGAGGTGGAGGTCTGTAGGAATATCACCGGTGACCTCGGGAAGATCAGGTCTTTGGAGTATGGCAGTCCTGGTACCAGAAGGGCTTCTCTCCTATGGAGAGGGTTTTCTTTTGATGTGCCCTAGGTACTAGACCTTTTGGGTAGAGTACCTTTTATTTTGGTTAGGGGAAGTGTTAAAGAGATAGAGATAGGGTGAGAGTAGGGTCAGTTTTAATGGAGGGATAGATTTAGGGAGAATTGTAGGGGGAGTTAGTGAAAGAGTTTAAAATTATTTTGATGTATCAAGTCTGCCATCCTTCTTCCCGGAGGTGGGCTAATGCATGTGCACGCTAGATTTTTGTTTTGTTTTAAGCTGATACGTTATTAAGGGCTTACAGTGGGTTGTGGTTTGGTGTGTATAAGTTTGTGTATAAGTTGGTTGGGAGGAGTGCTAGGTGGGGAGGGTGTATTTGTGGGTTGGGATGTTTTTGTTTTTTTGTTTGCTTTGGGAGGACTTTGTGAACTGTATGAATGGTATGGACTCTGACCCATGTGCAGGAGGGGTGGTGTGGGTGAGGGCACAGTTTTAGTCTCGGGTTTTTTCTAGTTTTTTTTTTTTTATTTTATTTTATTTTTTATTCTTTTCTCCTAAGGTTTTCTGTTAATTTTGTACAAAGGTTTTCTGTAGTGCATATGTTTATTTATGCATATGTTTATTTACATGTTTATTTATGTTACATGTTACATTGTTTATTTATATTCTATATTGTTTTGGCAGTCGGACCAGTTATGTTGATATGTGGTTTATTTGGTTTATTTCAGTTGACATGTGGTTTATTATGTATATTCCAGTTTAATTATTATTATTATTTTTTTTATTTTTTGCAGTGGTGTACTTGCTGTTTTCTGTTTTGTTTTTTTGTTTTGTTTTCTCCTTCTGTGTTTCCCGAGTATGGATGTTTTTGAGTTACAGCCGGGTAGTGCTAAATTATTTATTTATTTTTTTTAAGCCAAGTTGTGCTATTTTTATGTTCATTTTCGGTATGTGTGTGTCAGTTTGCTGTTTAGATAGTTTGGTTAGGTAAGTGGGTTTATTTATTTATTAATTTTTCTTTTAAGCTGGGCTGGCCGGTTAGGCAGGGTTTTGTTTTTGATTTATGTTATAGCTGGTTAAGCTTGTTTTCTTTTTTCTGTATTGGATAAGTTTTGCATTTTTATAATAAAAAGAGTGTCAGCAGAGAGCACTGTGGTCAGACTAGAAAGAACTTCACAAATCTCTCTGTAGTATATCTGTAGTATACAGCAGCTGATAATGTACTGGAAGGGTTACGATTTTTAAATAGAAGTAATTTACAAATATGTTTAACTTTCTGGCACCAGTTGATTTGAAAATCTTTTTTTTTCCACCAGAGTTCCCCTTAAATTTTTGCCATAGTTATCCTTTAATCGGCCAGAACCCACCCAAAATTAGTCTCAGCCAAACGTTGCTTGGCATCTTACCAATTCTCCTAGCTGCTCTTTTTCTACCTGTTTGTAAGTCATGCTTACACTCCCTTCCTAAATTCATTAAAGGGGTACTCCGCCCCATTCATCTTATCCCCTATACAAAGGATAGGGGATAAGATGTCTGATCATGGAGATCCCGCCACTGGGACCCCTGCGATCTCCATGCAGCACCTGGCATTCTAAACAATATGTTTAGAATGCTGGATTCCCGTAGCACGGGTCGAGATGTCACACCATGCCCCCTCCATTCATGTCTATGGGAGGTGGGGTGAGGTCACAACCCCTGCCATGAGAACCCACCATTCTAAACATACTGTTTAGGATGCTGGGTGCTGCATGGAGATCACTGGTCCCAGCAGCGGACCCGGCGATCAGACATCTTATCCCCTATCCTTTAGATAGGGGATAAAATGTCTAGGGGTGGAGTACCCCTTTAAGGGCCAGTGCACGTACCCAAAAGTTGATCCTTTGCAATCGCAGGACCCCTAGCAAGATACCTAAGTGAGTCCCGTTCATCAGAAAAAGGCTCATGCACAGAACTTGCTGGGTGTCCTATGGTTGCCTTGGCAACCGTACCACCCAGTATCAGCTGCCTCTCTCTGCACCGCATTGTGCAGATCATGCAGGAAAGCAGCTTTGGACACTTAAAAAAACCTCATGTCAGCCACATTTTGCTAACACTATTTTTCACACACACACAGGAACAAGTCAAATAAAGGTTTAAAAAAAAAAAAGAGGGGAACTTTATTTATTATTTATTAAAATGTTTGTGTAGAGGTTTTTTGTAACCTCCCATCACTCACAAAGAGCGTACAGTAACACTCAGGACAGGAAAAACCTCCAGAGGGGAGGAAACCTGTAGGGAATCCATGGCTACTGTATTGCCCTTCCTCTGGGCATACTAAAGGAGGTTACATCTATAATTTGGGCAAATGTGTCCATGTATGTGCGTGATTTCGAGGGGTTATGCCTTCATCCAACTTCTTGCTGTAGGTCCGGAAATGCGACTACACATCCTGGAAATACTGCATCTAAGATAGGAAAACAAAAGATAGATTATTTACGTGTTTATTATAGAAATGCACATGAAACTGCACTAAAGACCTTTTGGACACTTGCCAGTCATGTGCATGAAACTGCATTTCCGTGTTCCTACAGTGTCCGGCATCGGCCCCTCACTGATGAAGAATGAGCGGGAGAAGTGTTATTTCTGCTCAGTGCTGCTCTCTGGTGGACAATGGTTATGACATCACAGATATGACATACTGTTACCTCCCGAGAGTTTTATTTGAGTAGTGTTGCTCTCTGATTGGCTGAAATCAAAAAAAGCTTTTTAACATATTCTGCATGACTGTTATCTAAGGGATTTTTGTCAATTTTTATTAAAACGGTGCTACCTGTGGGTGTGTTATATTTGTTTCTCCTAACCAGACACTCAGTATTTGTAATAACATTTGGTGGCCCTAACAGCCTGGGCCCATAGGTTTCTTACACAGATCAGTGTGGCTCCGGTAGGCTCAATGGGGGAGATTTATCAAAATCTGTCCAGAGGAAAAGTTGTCCAGTTGCCCATAGCAACCAATCAGATTGCTTCTTCCATTTTTAACAAGGCCTCTGCAAAATGAAAGAAAAGATCGGATTGGTTACTATAGGCAATAGAGATGAGCGAACTTACAGTAAATTCGATTTGTCACGAACTTCTCGGCTCGGCAGTTGATGACTTATCCTGCATAAAAGAGTTCAGCTTTCAGGCGCTCCAGTAAGCTGGAAAAGGTGGATTCAGTCCTTGGAAAGAGTCTCCTAGGACTCTATCCACCTTTTCCAGCCCACCGGAGCACCTGAAAGCTGAACTAATTTATGCAGGATAAGTCATCAACTGCCGAGCCGAGAAGTTCATGACGAATCGAATTTACTGTAAGTTCGCTCATCTCTAATGGGCAACTCGGCAACTTTTCCTCCGGATAGTTTTTGATTAATCTCCCCCATGAGCTCCTGCTGCCAGTTCAAGATCAGGCAGCATGGGCCAAGATTGACATACTGCATCAGTGATCCCCTGTAGCTGTCCAACTGTTGCAAAACTACAACTCCCAGCATGCCCTTACAGACATGCTGCTGCTGCTGTACAGACATCTGTCGGAAGTGGGGAAAAAAACACCAAAGATAAAGCAATGTGGGCTTTGAAAAATGACACACATTATTTGTGTTTATTTCCATCCTAAGCCTAGGGACAGACGCAATTTTTGTGATTCAAATGGCACACGGGGGGATAAAAGGGTGGGATTGAGATGGCACAGTGGAAATCAGAGGGGGGGGGGGATTGAAATGGCAAAGGGGGATCAGGGGAAGTGCTGATTGATATGGCACAGGGAGATCAGGGGGGGGGGGGGTTGAAATGGCACAGTGACCCTGCATGTTCAGCAGTTCCATATGCAGCCACCTGGGCTGGTGCAAGGATTTTTGCCACCCTAGGCCATACCTCATTTTACTGCCCCCCATTGGTCTCACCCCCTCTTTGCACCGCCCACCTATTTAATGATAGGCTATGTTCACAAGGCAGGATTTCCGTGCAGAATTACGCAGGAATATTCTGCACGGAAATTCCGCTGCAGCATTAATTTCAATGGGATTCTGGCACACTGTGCGCACACAGCAGAATTTCCACACAGGAAATATCTGGCATAGAAATTCAAATTCTGGTGTGGTGTCCGTGTACTGTACGTGTACTGTACCTTGTGTAATAAGTCCCCAAAGTAAGAGTTCTTCCGCACTGATAGGATACTCTTAGACGGATAGCCCCTAGTTGCCTCTTCCTTCTTTAATTTTATGTATATATTTTATATATTGTATAGTATAAATGTTGCTTCCAGGACCTTAGGTCACATGATTAATAATTATGTTGTTCTGCTAAGGTTAAGAACCTTCCAGGTCATGTGCTCATGTCACGTGATGTACCACAATGCTTTGTATTAGGACTGACAGGTCTGGGGGACCAATAAGCTTGAAGCCTTCCCCTTTAGATATAAGGACGCTGTTATCCAATCCTCGCTCTCTTGTCTGGCTCTTTCCCTTGGGATATGACAGCGAGTGGAGCTCTGTGCTCACCTACAAGAAAAATTAGGCCTGAAGTCTACCAATCCAGAGCCTTACTAAACCGTAAGTCTACTCAATTCAAATTCCGTTGATCCTACGTGACTGCTGGACCTAAACAATACCCCTAAATCCAGTGGAACAGCGTAAAACAAATCCTCCAAGCTTATTCCCTACAAGGTCCCAACCAAATCTGTGAGGAGCCTAAATTCCGTTCCTCTGTAAAGACTGTTACTACGTTTAACCTGCATAAAATCTGCAATAAAGTTATCTTCAGTTTACTTAAATTCCGGTTGTGGACAATCCTTTATTCCTCCCTATCGTTCCAGGGACAGGTGGCGGTATGATACATATACAGAGAGGAACCCGCACCCTGGCGTCACAACAGTTAAGGGTTAATACAACACCCTTTCATCACTGCACAGCTACACCCTACCTACCCTACACCCCCAAGCTACCACACTGGCGTTCACAGAAAGAATAGACACGTCTATTCTTTCTGCGTATTCCGCTAAGAATTTTCGAGCGGTCCTTTTGCCGACATGTTCTGTCCGCGTAAATTTTTTGTGCGGACATTCGGCCATGTGAACATAGCCTTACAGTCAACAATGATTAGTTGCACTCTACAGACAGGCTGACTCAGCAAGCAGCAGTTCAGATAAAACATTGCTGCTGTGGGAGCCTGTGGGAGACTTTGAGAAAGAGGGACTGTCTGCGACTGTCATTGCCTGGTAAGTCTTTTAAAAAGCAGCTGCCTGGCCTGGGCACTGCTACATCCACTGGTGGTGGCAATGTTAAAAATTAAACCTGTATGATCTGTGATTTGGGACATAGCATGCAATGATTAGCCACAGTGCCCAGAACCATATTTTCAGCTTCTGCTGCATTAACTTGTTGGGGACCAAGGGCATACAGGTATGCCCTTGCTCCATGGTACTTTAGGACCAAGGGTGTACCTGTACACCCTTGGCATTCCCAGTCACCGCCACGCACGTGTGCCACCTCCTCCTATCCCCTGCCATTATTCAGTAAGGACTCACCAACCAATGGCAGTAGGGGGCGCTCTGTCATGATCCCCCGCTCTGCCCACCCATGGAAGCAGGGGCAGAGTGGGGGTACCTTAGTGATGCATCAGTGTGGCGGATTAAACTGGCGTCAGTGGCGGATATGATCGGTGGCGGCGGGGACGGCGCGGATGGGCCACAGTCTGAAGATCGAGCTGAGTGATCTTCAACTGTGGCCCCTAGAAGCATTATATCCCTCATAGAATGTAAAAGGGGTAGAATAGAATGTAATAATGCTTAAAGTGACAGTGGTCAGTTCAGCAAAAAATTCTCTGGTCCTTAACCCATACAGGACCTAGGGCATATGGATACGCCTTCTGTACCTGGGTATTAAGGACCCAGGGCGTACCTGTACGCCCGTGGGAATTTCGGTCCTCGTCGCGCGCCGGGCGGGGAACGGGCCGGGGTGACTGCTGATATTGATCAGCAGGCACCCCGTGCAAATGCCCAGGGGGGTCAACAGACCCCCCCATGTCGTCGATCGGCGCAAATCGCAAGTGAATTCACACTTGCGATTTGCGCCGATTCCGGGTCATACGGGTCTATGGTGACCCGGTGACCCGGAATATAAGGGGGATCGCGGTTGTTTAAGACACCCACAATCCCCTCTCTAGCGATAGGAGTGAGGTGGCAGAGGTGCCACCCCTCCTATCTCTGCTATTGGTGGTCTAGACGCGACCACCAATAGCAGATCAGGGGCCAGGGGGTTTACTTTCGTTTTCCCCGTTCTGCCCACCCACAATAGGCGGGGCAGGACGGGGAAACGACGGGGACCGAACGCCGAAGATCCACTTACCCGTCGGTGGAAGCTGCGGGACGGGATCGGCGGCGGTGATCGGCGCGGGCGGCATGTCGTGCGGCAGAAGAGGACGGCTCCCTGGATCCGACAGAAGCCGGTAAGTTGCCTAGCAACATCTAGAGGGTTACAGTCTGAGACTATAGCCCTCCAGATGTTGCAAAACAACAACTCCCAGCATGCCCAGACAGCTGCTGGGCATGGTGGGAGATGCAGTTTTGCAACAGCTGGAGGTCTACAGTTCAGAGACCACTGCACAGTGATCTCTATACTGTAGCACTCTAGATCTTGCAAGACTACAACTCCTAGCGTACCCACATAGCTGTTTGCTGTCTGTGCATGCTGGAATTTGTAGTTTTGCAACATCTGGAGGTCCACAGTTTGGAGATCACAGTGCAGTGGTCTCTATCTGTAGCCCTCCAGATGTTGCAAAACTGCAAATCCCAGCATGCCGAAACAGCTGTCTCGGCATGCTGGGAATTGTAGTTGCGATCCCTCCAGCTGTTGCATAACTAGATCTCCCAGCATGCCCTTCCGCGATCAGTACATGCTGGGAGTTGTAGTTTTGCAACAGCTATAGGCACACTGGTTGGAAAATACTGAGTTACGTAACAGAACCTAACTGAAGGTTTTCCAACCAGTGTGCCTCCAGCTGTTGCAAAACTACAACTTCCAGCATGCACGGTCTGTCAGTACATGCTGGGAGTTGTAGTTTTGAAACAGCTGGAGGTTTGCCCCCCCCCCCATGTGAACGTACAGGGTACATTCAGAAGGGAGGGTTTACAGTAAGTTTCCTGCTTCAAGTATTAGCTGCGGCAAATTTTTCGCCGCAGCGCAAATTTCGAGCGGGAAGCTCACTGTAAACCTGCGCCCGTGTGAATGTACCCTAAAAACACTACACTACACTACACTAACACATAATAAAGGGTAAAACACTAGATAAACACCCCCTTACACTGTCCCCCCAATAAAAATGAAAAATGTATTGTACGGCAGTGTTTCCAAAACGGAGCCTCCAGCTGTTGCAAAACAACAACTCCTGGCATTTGCGGACAGCCACTGACTGTCCAGGCATGCTGGGAGTTTAGCAACAGCTGGAGACACCCTGTTTGGGAATCACTGGTGTAGAATACCCCTATGTCCACCCCTATGCAATCCCTAATTTAGTCCTCAAATGCGTATGGCGCTCTCTCACTTCAGAGCCCTGTCGTATTTCAAGGAAACAGTTTAGGGCCACATATGGGGTATCTCCGTAATCGGGAGAAATTGCATTACAAATTTTGGGGGTCTTTTTCTCCTTTTACCCCTTATGAAAAGGAAAAGTTGGGGCTACACCAGCCTGTCAGTGTAAAAAAATTAAAAATTTTGCACTAACCTGCTGGTGTTGTCCTTTACTTTTTATTTTCACAAGTGTTAAAAGGAAAAAAAGACCCCCGCAATTTCTCCTAAGTACGGAAATACCCCATATGTGGGGGTAAAATGCTCTGCGGGCGCATAACAAGGCTCAAGATTGAGAGCGCACTATGTACATTTGAGGCCTAAATTGGTGATTTGCACAGGGGTGGCTGATTTTACAGCGGTTCTGACATAAACGCAAAAAAATAAATACCCACATGTGACTCCATTTTGGAAACTACACCCCTCACGGAAAGTAACAAGGGGTATAGTGAGCATTAACACCCCACAGGTGTTTGACGAATTTTCATTAAAGTTGGATGGAAAAATGAAAAAAAAAAAATTCACAAAAATGCTGGTGTTACCCAAAATTTTTCATTTTCACAAGGAAACACAGGAAAAAAGCCCCCAAAATTTGTAACCCCATTTTTTCTGAGTAAGAAAATACCCCATATGTGGATGTAAAGTGCTCGGCGGGCGAACTACAATGCTCAGAAGAGAAGGAGCACCATTGGGATTTTGAAGATAAAATGTGTCGGGAATTGAAGGCTACGTGTATTTACAAAGCCCCCATAGAGACAGAACAATGGACCCCCCCCCCCACATATGACCCAATTTTGGAAACTACACCCCTCACCTAATGTAATAAGGTGTCTGACAGATTTTTGGAACAGTGGTCCGTGAAAATGAAAAATTTAATTTTTCATTTGCACAGCCCACTGCTCCAAAGATCTGTCAAACGCCAGTGGGGTGTAAATAATCACTGCACCCCTTATTAAATTCTGTGGGTGGTGTAGTTTCCAAAATGGGGTCACGTGGGGAGGGGGTCCACTGTTCTGGCACCACGGGGGGGGGGGGGGGGGCTTTTTAAACGCACATGGCCCCCAACTTCTATTCCAACCAAATTCTGTCTTCAAAAGCTCAATGGTGCTCCTTCTCTTCTGAGCATTGTAGTGCGCCAGCAGATCACTTGATGTCCACACATTGGGTATTTCCATACTCAGAAGAAATGGGGTTACAAATTTTGGGGGTCATTTTCTCCTATTACCCCTTGTAAAAATATAAAATGTGGGGGAAAACCAGCAATTTAGTGAACATTTTTTTTTTTCATTTACACATCCGACTTTAGCAAAAAGTCGTCAAACACCTGTAAGGTTTTAAGGCTCACTGTACCCCTTGATGTGTTCCTTTAGGGGTGTAGTTTCTAAAATAGTATGCCATGTGTTTTATTTTTGTTTTGTTTTTGCTGTTCTGGCACCATAGGGGCTTCCTAAATGTGACATGCCCTCCAAAAACCATTTCAGCAAAATTTGCTTTTCAAAAGCCAAATGTGACTCCTTCTCTTCTGAGCATTGTAGTGCGCCAGCAGTGCACTTGATGTCCACACTTGGGGTATTTCCATACTCAGAAGAGATGGGGTTACAAATTTTGGGGGGCATTTTGTCCTATTGTCCTTTGTAAAAATGAAAAATTTGGGGGAAAACTAGCATTTTAGTGGAAAAAAATAAATCATTTACACATCCAACTTTAACAAAAAGTCGTCAAACACCTGTGGGGTGTTAAGGCTCACTGGACCCCTTGTTACGTGCCTTGAGGGGTGTAGTTTCCAAAATAGTATGCCATGTGGGGTTGTTTTGCTGTTCTGGCACCATTGGGGCTTCCTAAATGCGACATGCCCCACAAAAACCATTTCAGAAAAACTCACTCTCCAAAATCCCATTGTCGCTCCTTCCCTTCTGAGCCCTCTACTGCGCCCGCCGTACACTTGACATGCACATATGAGGTATTACCTTACTCGAGAGAAATTGGGCTACACATTTTAGGAAGATTTCTCTCCTTTTACCCCTTGTAAAAATTCAAAAACTGGATCAACAAGAACATGCCAGTGTAAAAAAATGAAGATTTTGAATTTTCTCCTTCAATTTGCTGCTATTCCTGTGAAATACCTAAAGGGTTAACAAACCTTTTGAATGTCATTTTGAATACTTTAGGGGTGCAGTTTTTATAATGGGGTCATTTGTGGGGTATTTCTAACATGAAAGCCCTTTAAATCCACTTCAAAACAGAACTGGTCCCTGAAAAATTTAGATTTTTAAAATTTTGTAAAAAATTGGAAAATTGCTGCTGAACTTTGAAGCCCTCTGATGTAAAAACATGTCAACTTCATGATGCAAACATAACGTAGACATGTTGTATATGTGAATTAATATATAATTTATTTGAAATATTTATTTTCCTTATACGCAGAGAGCTTCAAAGTTAAATGGGCACTGTCACCAACTTTATTTTTTGATATGTTGTAGTACTTATGTACTACAACATATCTCTAATATACTTTTATTATTTTTTTTTCATTAAAAAGGTTTAATTTACATTTAAAAACCGGCTACTGAAAAAGGACTGATTTTGGAGTGGCAATCAGTCCTTTTTCAGTTAGGCTGCACTCGCTCCCTGTCTGTCAATCAGACAGGCGGGAGCGAGCACATTGGCTCCCCGGCCACTGGCTGGGAGGCCACTCCTCCTGAACATCGCCGCCGCCTCGTTGCCGCCGCTTTCCCTGCACGCCCGCTTCCGGACTCTGCAGTAACTGCAAGTGTAATGAGGGAACGGGGTATGCGGGGCAGGGGGGGGGGAACGGGCTAGCAAAAAAAAAATTTAGATGGTGGGAGCTACCCTTTAAGAAAAATGCAAAATTTTAAATTTTTTCATCAAATTTTGGAATTTTTCACCAAGAAACGATTCAAGTATCGACAAAATTTTACCACTAACGTAAAGAAGAATATGTCACGAAAAAACTATCTCGGAATAAGAATGAAAGGTAAAAGCATTCCAGAGTTATTAATGCTTAAAGTGACAATGGTTAAAGGTGCAAAAAATGGCCGGGTCCTACAGTGAAAATTGGCTGGGTCCTTAAGAGGTTAAGGTCATGATGGGCTTGGTCCTTAAGAGGTTAAAGGGGTACTCCGGTGGAAAACATATTTTTTTTTAAATCCACTTTTGACAGAAAGTTAAACAGATTTGTGAATGACTTCTATTTAAAAATTTTAATCCTTCAAGTACTTATCAGCTGCTGTATGCTACAGAGGAAGTTATTTTTTAAATTTTTAATTTTTTTTTCTGTGTGACCACAGTGCCCTCTGCTGACACCTCTGTCCATGTCAGGAACTATCCAGAGCAGGATAGGTTTGCTATGGGGATTTGCTCCTACTCCGGACAGTTCCTAAAATGGGCAGAGGTGTCAGCAGAGAGCACTGTGGTCAGACAACAGACAATAACAACTCAACTTCCTCTGTAGCATAAAGCAGTTATTAAATACTGGAAGGGTTAAAATTTTTAAATAGACATAATTTACAAATCTGTAACTTTTTGGCACCAGTTGATTAAAAAAAAAAAAACGGATGGAGTATCCCTTTAAGAAATCCCATGTTTTCCCTTATAGTCTTCTTTAAAAACGATGAACCCTGCTGACTTGTTTAGTATGTGTCAGTGGATTTTCTTGCATACATGCGCCACAAAAAACGCAATGCGAGCCTAGCTAAACATATATTTTTTCATAAAAATATATTTGTATCACTTTAGCCTAGATGCTTTTCTTTATATGAAGTCAACCCAGCAAATGCACACACTAAACACAAGAAGAAATATTTATTTCACATGCCTACTTATCTCTCTTGTATTTCAAAAGTATTTACTTAAAGGGGTTATCCAGGAAAAAACTTTTTTTTATGTATCAACTGGCTCCAGAAAGTTAAACAGATTTGTAAATTACTTCTATTAAAAAATCTTCATCCTTTCAGTACTTATGAGCTTCTGAATTTGAGTTGTTCTTTTCTGTCTAAGTGCTCTCCGATGACACGTGTCTCGGGAACCGCCCAGTTTAGAAGCAAATCCCCATAGCAAACCTCTTCTACTCTGTGCAGTTCCCGAGACAAGCAGAGATGTCAGCAGAGAGAACTGTAGCCAGACAGAAAACAACAACTCAACTTCAGCAGCTGATAATTATTGAAAGGATTAAGATTTTTTAATAGAAGTAATTTACAAATCTGTTTAACTTTCTGGAGCGAGTTGATATTAAAAAAAAACTTTTTTTCCTGGAATACCCCTTTAACCCCTTCCCGACCTATGACATACCTGTACGTCATGAGTGGCAAGGTGTTCCCGACCCATGACATAGAGGTACGTCATGAACATTTTTGCCGCTACCCGCGGCATCCCGCAGCGCCCAGTAAGATGGTGGCTATCACTGATAGCCAGCCATCTTACCATGCGACCACGGGGGGTTTCATCTAACAACCCCCCCCCCCCCCCCCCCCACAGCAATCGCTGCTATCAGCTATTCAAATCTGACTAGCTGATAGCAGCGTTTCGCTATCAGAATACTTAGCAGCGCGGTGTGTGAGTCCGGATCACGGGGATCGGGACACACACCGCTCTGCTAAGTGTCCCTTACCCGTCCCCCGGCGTCACTTACCCGGCCATGCGGTGTCCCGAGCGGTCCCGGCGCGAGCGGCATCCTCCAGGCGGTCCCGGCAGTGGTGCGTCCCGACGGTGAGTTTGCAGCAGCAGGGCGGCATCTTCATTGGCAGCAGTGAGATCGCCGTAAAGCGATCTCACCGCTACCTCTGAGAGTTTCAAAACTGCAACTCCCAGCATGCCCAGACAGCCTTTGGCTTTCTGTGCATGCTGGGAGTTGCAGTTTTGCAACATCTGGAGGTCCACAGTTTTGGAGACCACTGTATAATGGTCTCCAATCTGTGCTCTTCCAGATGTTGCACAACTACAAATCTCAGCATGCTCAGTCTGTCCAGGCATGCTGGGAGTTGTAGTTCTGTAACATCTGGAAGACCACAGATTGGAGACCATTATACAGTGGTCTCCAAATTGTGGACCTCCAGATGTTGCAAAACTACAACTCCCAGCATACCAGACTGCTCAAGCATGCTGGACGTTGTAGTTTGGCAACATCTGATCCTTCGGATATTGCCGAACTACAACTTCCAGCATGCCTGGGCATGCTGGGAGTTGTAGTTTTGCAACAACTGGAGGCACACTAGTTGGGAAACATTGTCCGTTTCATACCTCAGTGCCTCCAGCTGTAGCAATTGTTGCAAAACTATAACTCCCAGCATGCACTGACAGACCATGCATGCTGGGAGTTGTAGTTTTGCAACAGCTGGAGGCACACTGGTTTGGAAACACTAAGTTTGGTTGCAAAACACTTTAAAGTTTATTACTTAACTTAATGTTTCCAAACCAGTGTGCCTCCAGCTGTTGCAAAACTACAACTCCCAGCATGCACGGACAGCCAAAGGGCATGCTCGGAGTTTGCAACAGCTGGATGTTTGCCCCCTCCCCCCAATGTGAATGTACAGGGTACACTCACATGGGTGGAGGTTTACAGTGAGTGCTGCAAGTTTGAGATGGCGCAAATTTTGCGCTGCAGCTCAAACTCCCAGCGGCAAACTTGCTGTGAACCTCTGCCCATGTGACTGTACCCTAAAAACACTACACTACACTTACACTAACCTAAAATAAAAAACACTACATATACACATACCCCTACACAGCCCCCCTCCCCTCCCCCAAAAAAACGAAAAACGTCTGGTACGCTACTGTTTCCAAAACGGAGCCTCCAGCTGTTGCAAAACAACAATTCCCAGTATTGCCGGACAGCCATTGACTGTCCAGGCATGCTTGGAGTTTTGCAACAGCTGGAGGCACCCTGTTTGGGAATCATTGGCATAGAATACCCCTATGTCCACCCCTATGCAATCCCTAATTTAGGCCTCAAATGCGTATGGCGCTCTCTCACTTTGGAGCCCTGTCGTATTTCAGAGCAACAGTTTTGGGACCCATATGGGGTATCTCCGTACTCGGGAGAAATTGCCTTACAAATTTTGGGGGTCTTTTTCTTCTTTAACCCCTTATGAAAAGGTGAAGTTGGGGTCTACACCAGCATGTTAGTGTATACAAATTTTATTTTTTACACTGACATGCTGGTGTTGCCCTATACTTTTCATTTTCACAAGAGGTAAAAGGGAAAAAAGACCCTCAAAATTTGTAATGCAATTTCTCCCGACTACGGAGATACCCCATATGTGGGCGCAAAGTGCTCTGGGGGCACAACAAAGCCCAGAAGGGAGAGTGCGCCATGTACATTTGAGGTGATTTGCACAGGGGTGGCTGATTGTTACAGCAGTTCTGACATAAACGCAAAACAATAAATATCCATATGTGACCCCATTTTGGAAACTACATCCCTCATGGAATTTAATAAGGGGTGCAGTGAGCATTTACACCCCACTGGTGTATGATAGATTTCTGGAACAGTGGTCTGTGAAAATGAAAAATTCAATTTTTCATTTGCACAGTCCACTGTTTCAAATATCTGTCAAACACCAGTGGGGTGTAAATGCTCACTGCACCCCTTATTAAATTCCATGAGGGGTGTAGTTTCCAAAATGGGGTCACATGTGGGGGGGTCCACTATTCTGGCACCATAGGGGCTTCCTAAATGGGACATGCCCCCAAAAACCCTTTCAGAAAAACTCACTCTCCAAAATCCCATTGTCGCTCCTTCCCTTCTGAGCCCTCTACTGCGCCCGCCGAACACTTTACATAGACATATGAGGTATTTCCTTACTCGAGAGAAATTGGGTTACAAATTTTAGGGTGATTTCCCTCCTTTTACCCCTTGTAAAAATTCAAAAATTGGGTCTACAAGAACATGCGAGTGTAAAAAATGAAGATTTAGAATTTTCTCCTTTACTTTGCTGCTATTCCTGTGAAACACCTAAAGGGTTAAAACACTTACTGAATGTCATTTTGAATACTTTTGGGGTGCAGTTTTTATAATGGGGTCATTTGTGGGGTATTTCTAATATGAAGACTCTTCAAATCTACTTCAAAACTGAACTGGTCACTGAAAAATAGTGAGTTTGAAGATTTTGTGAAAAATGTGAAAATTGCTGCTGAACTTTAAACCCCTCTGGTGTCTTCCAAAAGTAAAAACTCATAAATTTTATGAGGCAAACATAAAGTAGACATATTGTATATGTGAACCAAAAAAATTTATTTTGAATATCCATTTTCCTTACAAGCAGAGAGCTTCAAAGTTAGAAAAATTTAAAATTTTAAATTTTTTCATCAAATTTTGGGATTTTTCACCAAGAAAGGATGCAAGTTACCACAAAAATGTACCACTATGTTAAAGTAGAATATGTCACGAAAAACAATCTCGGAATCAGAATGATACCTAAAAGCATTCCAGAGTTATTAATGTTTAAAATGACAGTGGTCAGAATTGCAAAAAATGGCTGAGTCCTTAAGGTGAAAAAGGGCTAAGTCCTTAAGGGGTTAAGAACCCAGCCCATTTATACCTTAAGGACCCGGCCATTTTTTGAACATCTGACCACTGTCACTTTAAGCATTAATAACTCTGGAATGCTTTTACCTTTCATTCTGATTCTGAGAACGTTTTTTCGTAACATATTCTACTTTATGTTAGTGGTAAATTTCCGCTGATACTTGAATCATTTCTTGGTGAAAAATTCCAAAATTTGATCAAAAAATTTTAAATTTTGCATTTTTCTAACTTTGAAGCTCTCTGCTTGTAAGGAAAACAGACATTTCAAATAAATTATATTTTGATTCACATATACAATGTGTCTACTTTAAATTTTCATTATAAAATTGACATGTTTTTACTTTTGGATGACATCAGAGGGCTTCAAAGTTCAGCAGCAATTTTCCAATTTTTCACAAAACTTTTAAAATTGGAATTTTTCAGGGACCAGTTCAGTTTTGAAGTGGATTTGCTATTTGCTAGGGCTTTCCTATAAAAAAAATACCCCATAAATGACTCCATTATAAAAACTGCACACCTCGAAGTATTCAAAATGACATTCAGAAAGTTTAACCCTTTAGGTGTTTCACAGGAATAGCAGCAAAGTGAAGGAGAAAATTCAAAATCTTCCTTTTTTTACACTCGCATGTTCTTGTAGACCCAGTTTTTGAATTTTTACATGGGGTAATAGGAGAAAAGCCCCACAAAATTGTAACCCAATTTCTCTCGAGTAAGGAAATACCTCATATGTGGATGTCAAGTGTTCGGAGGGTGCAGTAGAGGGCTCAGAAGGGAAGGAGCGACAATGGGATTTTGGAGAGTGAATTTTGCTGAAATGGTTTTTGGGGGGCATGTCACATTTAGGAAGCCGCTATAGTGCCAGAACAGCAGAAAACCCCACATGGCATACCATTTTGGAAACTACACCCCTCAAGGCACGTAACAAGGCATGTAACAAGGCACGTAACCAGTTAGCCTTAACACCCCACAGGTGTTTGATGACTTTTTGTTAAAGTCGGATGTGTAAATGAAAAAAAAATATTTTTCACTAAAGTGCAGTTTTTCCCCCAAATTTATCATTTTTACAAAGGGTAATGGGAGAAAATGCCCCCCAAAATTTGTAACCCCATCTCTTCTGAGTACAAAAATACCCCATGTTAGGAAGTAAAATGCTCTGCGGGCGAACTACAATGCTCAGAAGAGGAGTCACATTTGGCTTTTGGAAAGCAAATTTTGCTGAAATGGTTTTTGGGGGCATGTTGCATTTAGGAAGCCCCTATGGTGCCAGAACAGCAAAAGAAACACATGGCATACTATTTTGGAAAAAACACCCCTCAAGGAACGTAACAAGGGGTACAGGGAGCCTTAACACCCCACAGGTGTTTGACGACTTTTTGTGAAAGCTGGATGTGTAAATGAAAAAAAATATTTTTTTACTAAAATGCAGTTTTTTCCCCAAATTTTACATTTTTACAAGGGGTAATAGGAGAAAATTACCCACAAAATTTGTAACCCCATTTCTTCTGAGTATGGAAATACCCCATGTGTTTACGTCAAGGGTTCTGCTGGCGCACTACAATGCTCAGAAGAGGAGGAGCGCCATTGAGCTTTTTGAAAGAGAATTTGTTTTGAATGTAAGTCGGGGGCCATGTGCGTTTACATAGCCCTCGTGGTGCCAGAACAGTGGACCTCCCACATGTGACCCCATTTTGGAAACTACACCCCTCACAGAATTTAATAACGGGTACAGTGAGTATTTACACCCCACTGGGGTTTGACAGATCTTTGAAACAGTGGGCTATGCAAATGAAAAATAAAATTTTTCATTTCACTGTTCCAAAAATCTGTCAGATACCTGTGGGGCATAAATGTTCACTGTACCCCTTATTACATTCTGTGAGGGGTGTAGTTTCCAAAATTGGGTCACATGTGGGGGGGTCCATTGTTCTGGCGCTATAGGGGCTTTGTAAACACATGTGGCCTTCAATTCTGGACAAATATTCTCTTCAAAATACCAATGGCGCTCCTTCTCTTCTGAGCATTGTAGTGCGCCCGCAGAGCACTTTACATCCACATATGGGGTATTTTCTTACTCAGAAGAAATGGGGTTAAAAATTTTGGGGGGCTTTTTCCTATTTTCCCTTGTGAAGACGAAAAATTTTGGGTAACACCAGCATTTTTGTGAAACATTTTTTTTCTTCATTTTCCCATCCAACTTAATGAAAATTCGTCAAACACCTGTGGTGTGTTAAAGCTCACTATAACCCTTGTTACGTTCCTTGAGGGGTGTAGTTTCCAAAATGGGGTCACATGTGGTTATTTATTATTTTGCGTTTATGTCAGAACCGCTGTAAAATCAGCCACCCCTGTGCAAATCACCAATTTAGGCCTCAAATGTACATAGTGCAATCTCACTCCTGAGCCTTGTTGTGCGTCTGCGGAACATTTTACACCCACATATGGGGTATTTTCGTACTCAGGAGAAATTGCTTTACAAATTTTGGGGGTCTTTTTTTTGCTTTTACTGCTTGTGAAAATAAAAAGTATGGGGCCACACCAGCATGTTAGTGAAAAAAATGTAATTTCTTTTGCACTAACAGGCTGGTGTAGTCCCCAACTTTTCCTTTTCATAAGGGGTAAAAAGAAAAAAGCCCCCCAAAATTTGAAGTGCAATTTCTCCCGAGTACGGAAATACCCCATTTGTGACCCTAAACTGTTTCCTTGAAACACGACAGGGCTCTGAAGTGAGAGAGCACCATGCGCATTTGAGCACTACATAGGGATTGCATAGGGTGGATATTGGGAATCACTGGCGTAGAATACCCCTAACAGGGTGCCTACAGCTGTTGTTAAACTCCCAGCATGCCTGGACAGTCAGTGGCAGTCCGTAAATGCTGGGAGTTGTTGTTTTGCAACAGCTGGAGGCTCCGTTTTAGAAACACTGCCATACAATAAATTTTTCACTTTATTGGGGGGGGGGGACAGTGTAAGGAGGTGTATATGTAGTGTTTTACCCTTTATTATGCGTTAGTGTAGTGTATTGTAGTGTTTTTAGGGTACATTCACACTGGCGGGAGTTTACGGTGAGTTTCCTGCTAGGAGTTTGCGCTGTGGCAAAAAATTTGCCACAGCCCAAAGTTTAAGCAGAAAACTTACTGTAAACTTGCCAGTGTGAATGTACCCTGTACATTCACATGGGGGGGCCAAACCTCCAGCTGTTTCAAAACTACAACTCCCAGCATGTACTGACAGGCCGTACATGCTGGGAGTTGTACTTTTGCAACAGCTGGAGGCACACTGGTTGGAAAACCTTCAGTAATCTAATTCAGAATTTTCCAACCAGTGTGCCTCCAGCTGTTGCAAAACTACAAATCTATAGCCTTCATTAACTTCATATCTGAAGCAATAACCATCATCCTTGAGATTAACTACTTCCAGTACGGGAACCAGTGGTTCCGGCAAAGGACAGGAACCGCAATGGGTACTTCGGTCTCCTGTACCTTTGCAAATATCTTCCTGGCGGTGTTTGAATACAATTATGTATTTTCGACTAATAACATCTATGTCAGAAACATACAAACGTTATATTGACGACGTGTTACTCCTTTGGGAAGGATCTGAAGAGCACTTTAACAAATTTGTCAGCTACCTGAACACTAATACTATGAATATGCGGTTTACATCTGTTTTTTGTCAGAGCCATCTCGATTTCCTCGACATTAGGATCATTAAAACACCTCAAGGCCTACAGACGGAGGGCTATAGAAAGGAAATAGCCCGTAACAGCTTGCTTCATTTTAAGAGTTCGCACCCTGCACATGCAAAGTGTGCCATCCCCCTAAGTCAATTTATGCGTTTGAAGAGACTAAATAGCGAGCACTCCTATATAGCGCAAGCTAAAGACCTACAAGAGCGATTGTTGGCCCGCGGATACCCCATCAATATCATCCAGATAGCGTTCAATAAAGGTGATCTAATACAACATAACAGAAACAAAAAAAGTAACAATCAAAATACAGAACGAAGATTCACATTTTCATTCAAAAATACTCAAATGAACGATATCATAAACTCCACTATTAGACGCCAAAGGCATTTATTATCTACAGATAAGGACCTGAGACAAGTTACAGCTTTATGCCCTTTAATAACCTATCGGAAGAATTACACCATTGGAGATAAACGTAAACAACATACTCCATCCCCTAACGAGAACTGGCTACAAGGTCTTTCCCCTGTTGGTAACCATTGCTGCGGGTCCTGCAAGTTCTGCAGATTTAATACAGGAGCTAAATATCTTACCCTAGGTGGTTATTCTATCACTGTTAAACAATTAATAACATGTAAAACCACTTTCGTTGTTTATTACATAATCTGCCCCTGTCAAAGGTATTATATAGGTAAGACTAAGAGACAACTCTGTGCCAGATTCCGAGAACACAAATACACGCTTTCTAAAGGAACAGGTCCTCCACGATTAGCAAAACATCTGCATGAAACCCATAACAACGATGTGGATGTATTAAAATTCGGAGGGATAGAAAAAATTCCAGTCCTAGATCAAGGTGGATAAAGGGAGAATGTCCTCCTTCAATGTGAAGCACGCTATATTCTCAGGTGTAATGCTCAGGGCCCGGCTGGGCTGAATGAGCGACTAGATATGTCCCCCTTCCTGAGTTAAATGTATGTCTTCTTTATTTTACTTTATAGTATTAATATACTTAGTTATAAATACTTCTGTTTCTTTTACTCTTAATAATTATTTCAGTATTTTTTTCTAACATTATTTACTTTTTTATTTTTTGGTATTCTTCTTCCTCTCTACTTGGGTCTATATATTCACCATTAGTTATTACTAAATATATAGCTTCCAGTGTGAGCTTTATTCTTTATTACTTGGTATTGGGATTAATTTTCTCTCTTCTCTACTCACCTTCGCTCTCTGTTTCTTTTTGATCCATACACCGATCCATAGTTTATACGTTTCTATGGTTACTCACGTTTCCTACAGACCTCTACAAAAGGGTAACGGTATGACGTGAACATTGAGGCCAGAAGAAGGACGTTCCTACATCCGAAACTGCCGGCGTAGCCTCTGAGCGCCCCTTACCGTCCTCGTCTATGCCGTGGTGATCCCAAACCTCGGGCTTGCAGCAGTCTACCCGCGGTGAGTGCATGCCACCCTTTTCCATTGTATTGCTTGATACTTTATCTAGTGTGTGCACCCCGCAGGTGCTGCATATTTTATAGAAGAAGAAAGCACACGTGCAGGGGGGGCCTCCAGCTGCTCCAGAAAGTCCAATTAGAAAGTTAAAACTTCACCTTTAATATAGCATGTTAAAAACAGAGGATATCCATGGTGGAAATAAAAAGAAGGAAGGGAAACCGACGCGTTTCGAGCCTGTACTGGCTCTTAGTCGTGGCACATAGTATATCGGGCAAGTGCCCCCTTATATAGTGTAACTCCAAATGACCCCAAACGGAAACCCGGAGGCCCGGATTCCGGAAGGGTGATGACGTAGGTCAATGGTAAGAACAATTATAAGACCTGGACTGGATGGGTGGTCATGTGCTAGGTAAGTGCATGATATTTAACACTATGTGTGCGGAGGCCATATCTAATTCATGAGTACTAGCACCGGCAGCATAGCGTAGCCCATATGAAGGCATAATTATTCAAACCTGGTTTAGGTTGCCGACCGGTTGTACATATGTAGAGAGGTCTTATATGGAACATCAATTAAAACAGAAGCCGCATCCATAAAGCGCGTGGTGTGAATACTCTGTTTTGTGTGTACACAACATTTGGTCCAAAATTAAAACATTTGTGGAACCATACTCTATCCTCATAGATCTATAAAGATAATAATGATTAACGTATATTCATATACACGTGGACCATGTGCATCAAGGGCATATACCACAAGTATCCAATATAATAGTATATGTAGCAATGTGCGCACATAGATATCTTCAGGCCACAGTGTGCCTTTGAGTCATGATAAATAAAAAACATATGTTGTAGAGAAACCACAACAGTAAACGGTTCCCAAAAAAAAAGAGATAATTTTTCCTCTTAAACGGAACATTTAAAACCTGTCACATGTCTACAACGGCACAGTATCAATCCCAACCTAGTAGAAATAGTAATAATAGTATTCATATCTAGTCCCATATAGCATACATAGTATTGTAGTATGAAAAAGTTGCATCTATAACCAATTGTAATAGCAGCACATGAACTATGTCCATCATATAACCTACATCAAAAAGAAAAGGGAAAGGGGTGGAAAAGGAAGAAAAAAGGAGGGTTAAGAGAAATAAAGATAATTACGGAGATTTACCCATGTCATAACTAGAATATTTGGGAAATAGCACCCTCTCTTAGGACATACCTCTAGTAAATATACATCAAGTCATGTTTTGTGTTCATGCCGGTGGGGAAGCGAGAATCCAATACAAGGATCCAATATGCCTCACGGGACCTGAGTTTCGCCATCCTATCTCCTCCCCTCCGGCATGAAAACACCTGTTCTATTGCTGCAACTTTGAAACCTCTGGAATCGTTCTGATGTTGCTCTCGGAGATGTCTAGTTAGCCCGGATACAGAGCGATTACTTATGAGGGTATTAGTAGTGCACCGAAAATGTTCAGCGATACGTGTTTTTAACTTCCTCGCTGTACTGCCTACATATTGTTTCTGGCAACTGGTACATGTGACCAGGTACACTACATATGTGGAGTTGCAGTTGACTAGCGTTTTAATGGGGTATGTCCGGTTTGTAACGGTAGATGAAAAGTGGATCCATTGGACATGAGGTTGCAACATGTGCATCTGGTAGCGTTACATTTGTAGCAACCAGTTGTTGATAACCAAGTCTGAGTGGTCTCTTTAGATGCAAATTCGCTAGGAGAAAGAAGGTCCCTAAGGGATACTCCCTTCTTCGCTACAAAACGGGTGTCATGCTCCAGAAGGTGGGCAGTGGTTTCATCTTGGAAGAGGACAGGTAAATGTTTTCTCAGGATAGTACATATCCCCTGAAAGTCACTGCTATATGGTGTAGAGAAAGTAACCATGTGTGTGGATTCAGTCTTTGGGGATTGTATAGTATGTTCTTCTAGATATGTTTCCCTGTTCTTAGAATCTACTATACACTGTGCTCTCTTTAAGATGGGTTTCGTATAACCTCTCTTTCTGAGACGGTTACCAATGTCTCTGCAACTGGATTCATATGCCAATGTTGTTGAGGAGGCCCTTTTTGCTCTTATTAGTTCTCCAATCGGGAGATTGCGAATGGTGTGTTTCGGATGGTTGCTTTCAGCATGTAAGATGCTGTTTCCAGCAGTGGGCTTTCTGTACATTCTGGTATGCACCAGATTTTTCTCCGCATCTCCTGTTAGAGTAACATCAAGGAAATTAGTTTCTATGTGGTCTAGTACATATGTAAATTTCAAATTGTGTGAATTGAGATTAAGATAATCCACAAATGAAACTGCTTCTTCATCTGACCCTCGCCACGCTATGAGGAGGTCGTCTATATACCTGCCATACCACCCCACAAGGGGGTGGTAGATGTTATTGGCTGTATACAGATAGACCTCCTCCCAGTGAGCCATGTATAAATTGGCTAGGGACGGGGAGAATTTGGCTCCCATTGGGCATCCAGTGGTTTGAAAAAAGAATTGTCCATCAAAAGAGAAAAAATTGTGCTTCAGTACAAAAAATAATACATCGAGTATGAATTGTTTGAGGTCATTACTATAGTTGGAGTATTTATTGAGATGAAATTCCACTGCTGACAGGGCGGACTCATGGGGTATACTTGTATATAGGGCAGTGACGTCACATGAAAGCCACTTGTCTTGTTTGTTCCATGTGAGGGATTTAGAGGCTAGCAGAAGGGTTTTCGTGTCTCGAATAAATCCCATCGTTCTGGGAACAAGCGGCTGTAGGAGATGATCCAACCATTCGCCCAAATGTTCCTGTAGAGATCCGATACCCGCAACTATTGGGCGGAGCGGGGGAGGAAATGTGTTTTTATGAGTTTTAGGGAAGCCGTGAAAAATGGGACATATAGGAAAATCCGGTATCATATATTGTTTTTGTTTGTTGTCTATAATGCCCATCTGTACCCCTTCCTCCAGTAATTTTTCCAGCTTGTTTTTGACCACTGCAGTGGGATTGGTGGAGATTTTCCTATACGTAGTAGTGTCTTCTAGTTGTTGTAAAATTAATTTTTTATATAGCATTTTGTCCAGAATCACCACTGAACCCCCTTTATCCGCCTGTCGTATAATGATGTTTTCATTTTTAATTAATTTTTGTAAGTCCAAATTTTGCACTTTGCTGATGTTGGGGGTAGTAGTATCCGGTGATTGGAACAGTGTTCCGTTTAAGAGGAAAGAATTATCTCTTTTTTTTGGGAACCGTTTACTGTTGCGGTTTCTCTACAACATATGTTTTTTATTTATCATGACTCAAAGGCACACTGTGGCCTGAAGATATCTATGTGCGCACATTGCTACATATACTATTATATTGGATACTTGTGGTATATGCCCTTGATGCCCTTGATGTCCACATGTATATGAATATACATTAATCATTATTATCTTTATAGATCTATGAGGACAGAGTATGGTTCCACAAATGTTTTAATTTTGGACCAAATGTTGTGTACACACATAACAGAGTATTCACACCACGCGCTTTATGGATGCGGCTTCTGTTTTAATTGATGTTCCATATAAGACCTCTCTACATATGTACAACCGGTCGGCAACCTAAACCAGGTTTGAATAATTATGCCTACATATGGGCTACGCTATGCTGCCGGTGCTAGTACTCATGAATTAGATATGGCCTCCGCACACATAGTGTTAAATATCATGCACTTACCTAGCACATGACCACCCATCCAGTCCAGGTCTTATAATTGTTCTTACCATTGACCTACGTCATCACCCTTCCGGAATCCGGGCCTCCGGGTTTCCGTTTGGGGTCATTTGGAGTTACACTATATAAGGGGGCACTTGCACGATATACTATGTGCCACGACTAAGAGCCAGTACAGGCTTGAAATGCGTCGGTTTCCCTTCCTTCTTTTTATTTCCACCATGGATATCCTCTGTTTTTAACATGCTATATTAAAGGTGAAGTTTTAACTTTCTAATTGGACTTTCTGGAGCAGCTGGAGGCCCCCCCTGCACGTGTGCTTTCTTCTTCTATTGCTCTCCGGGACACGGCCCGCGTCCTGCCTGCCTTGCTCTCCTGCAACTACGGAGCTCCTGCATCCAATACCGCACAGTGGTGAGCTGAATCCCTCCTTTTTCTTTGTTTGCTGCATATGTTATACATCGGGTCCGGACGCTGCCAGTGTTTACCAGTGGTATCATATATTTGCATGCTTAAGCTATACGGTGTGCTCTCTCCTCCTCAAGCGGTTTACGTTTAATTTACAAATCTGTTTAACTTTCCGGAGCCAGTTGACATATAAAAAGGTTTTGCCTGGAATACCCCTTTAAGTTAACCCCCCGCCCCCGATCTGCTATTGGTCATGTCGTCTTGATGACCAATAGCAGGGATAGGAGGGGTGGCACCCCTGCCACCTCACTCCTATCCCTTCAGGGGGATCATAGGTGTCATGGACAACCGCTATCCCCCTTATATTCCGGGTCACCATAGACCCGTATGACCCCGGAATCGGCGCAAATCGCAGGTGTGAATTCACTTGCAATTTGCGCCGATCGAAGACATGGGGGGTCTGATGACCCCCCTGGGCATTTGCGCTGGGTGCCTGATGATCGATATCGAAGTTTTATAAAAAAAAAATGTATCTCCAACTTTTTTTTTTTGGATCACTAAAGTCCAAAAGAGAATAAAAACCGCCTGAAAAAATGCCAAAGTTAAAACCCACATGGCGTTTTTCTACTCACATGGACTTCTATGGGAGAAAAATGCCACCATTTCAGGGGAAAAAACGCAATAGGCTCAACATGCTGCGATTTTACAAAACCGCCAAGGAGCTGAAAAATGAAAAAAAAAAGAGTGAAGAAACGCCAAAAGGATAAAAAAAAAACGCCAAACTGAAAAACGCCAAGTGGAAAAATTATTTAGCGATTTCTCATTGATTTACAGCTAACATCTGGCCACACCGTTTTTTGGCCAAAAAAACGCCATGAGGCAGAATTGACGTTTTTCTTGGCATTATGACTTAAAACCCATGTCTGCCACATCAGCTAAAACAGGTAATCAAGAAGCATACACAAGAACATCTAGTTTTTCTCTAATAATGGTTTATGCTGCAGTAATTAAGCAAAAAAAAGTCCTGAATTGCTTCTTAAGCTTCTTAAATTACAGCTTTGAATTCTGAATTCTGCTTTGGTTTAGGCCTCATCAGTACAATGACCTCTATGCTCCCTGTGAATGACGGAGCATTGTTTGAATTAAAGTTGTTGGATGTCATCAAGTTCATACATGTACAAATCAATGAGATCAATGAGTGTCTCATGTTTATTCCACACGTCACATCATCAATAAAACCTCATAGATTATTTGTGGAATTATATCAAGTAATGATCAACATAAAGAGCAAGTAATCTGCAGATGGGATTATCCTCTGCTTGGCCTCATGTGCGCTGTTTTTACTGATACCTTCTTTATTTTTGTGTCTACCACAAGTCACTAGGTCATTAACCCCTTAAGGACCACATTTTTTTTTATTTTTTTCCTCCTCACCTTCTAAAAATTATAACACTTAAATTTTTCGACCTACAGAGCCATAAGAGGGCTTGTTTTTTGCACCACCAATTTTACTTTGTAATGACATCAATAATTTCATCACAAAATCTATGGCAAAACAAAAAAATATATATTTTTTGGGGGGAAAAATTGAAAAAAACAACACAATTTTGTAACATTTGGATGGCTTCCAATTTTACGCAGAACAATTTTTGGTAAAAATGACAATTTATGATTATTCTGTAGGTCCACATGATTAAAATAATTGTTCTGGCCGCACACGCTGGCCGTGAGCGCATGGTCCCCTTACCTGCTGCTGCCAATGGGGCTGGGACTCGCATTGCGGGAAGCGCCCGCGTGCAAGCACCAGTCCGTCACTCACCTGGTGTTTCTCCTGCCCCCGCCTCTGCCTCTCTGCTTTAAGATTTAAAGGGCCAGTATGCTCATTAGTGTAATTCACCTGTGGCTCATTGATAAATTGCTCCAGCCTCCTCACTTCCCTGCCGGATCTTTGTTACCTTGAGCCTGAGAGAAAGCATTCCTGTCATTGCCTTGCTGTGTATCTGATCCTACCTACTGACCATTTGCTACGTTCCTGACTATGCTACTGTGCCACCTGCCCTGACCTTCTGCTATCCTGACCACGAGCTGCCTTATCCCTCCTGTGCCTTGCATCTCCTCAGCCGCTTGTGTGGTCGAGCCATGCCAGGGGTAGTGACCTGGGTACCGCCTGCTTCAGCAAGTCCATCCCGCTTTGCGGCAGGCTCTGGTGAAAACCAGCAGCACCTTAGACTCCGCTCCCTGGTACGGTCTGAGTCATCTGCCACACAGGTCCACATCCACCGGGGTTCCTGTCTTCTGAAACGTGAGTGTCACAATAATACCCAACTTATATAGTATATTTAGTATATTTAAAAACGTCTTTATATTTTTACGTATATAGTATGTGGATGTGTGAGGGCTCAATTTTTGCGCCGTGGTATGTAGTTTTTATTTGGACCATTTTTGTTTTGATGGGACGTTTTGATCAATTTTTATTAATTTTTTAGGGTACATAAAGTGACCTAAAATATGTAATTATGGATTTTGGTATTTGTTTATGTATATGTCATTGGCCATGCAGTTTAATTAATGTTTTATTTTTACAGTTCGGACATGTGCGCACACGGTGATTCCACATATGTTTATTTTTATTATTTTTACATATTTTTTATATTGAATTTGGGAAAAGGGGGGTGAAACTTGTAATATGGAAGGGGTTAATTGTTGTGTTGTTCCATAAGTACTGGAAGAATTACGATTTTTTTAATAGAAGTAATTTACAAATCTGCATAACTTTCTGGCATCAGTTGATAAAAAAAAATGTTTTCCAGTGGAGTACCCCTTTAATGCTATTTTGTTCTAGGTATATATCTAATTCTGTTTTGGATCCCTCAACTGTTTTTGCTGTGACCAGTTCCCAAGGCACTAAATTCACAGTTCTTATGGTAAAGAAGGATTGTAGCCCCTGGAAACTAATCCTTTTTTTTCTCCAAACAGAGGCAGTGCCCCCTTGTCTTTTGAGGGGGCCATTTATATACTCATATACGTTGATCATATCCCTTCTTAAACGTCTCCCCCCTTAAAGACTAAATAAACGTAATTCTTTTAGTCTTTCCTCATAGCTAAGATGTTCCATGCCCCTATTAGTTTAGTGGCAAGTCTCTGTACCCTTTCCAGCTCCAGACTGTCCCTCTTATGAACTGGTGTCCAAACCTGAACAACCAGGTGAGGCCGTACCAATGCTTTATAAAGGGGTAGTATTGTGTCCCTGTCCTGCGAGTCCATGTTTTTTTGATACATGACAATATCCTGCTGGCCTTATAGCAACTGCTTGACCTTCATGGTATTCTGTAGTCTATGATCTACAAGTACATCCAGATCCTTCTCTTCCAGTGACTCTGCCAGTTTTACCCTACCCAAAATATCTGTTGCATGCAGGTATTTTGTACCCTGATGCATAACTTTACACACATTAAAGGGTATCTGTCAGATCCTACAAAATAATAATAATAATAATAATATGTTACGCAGTGCCTGATTCTGACATGTACATCTAATATTTTTGCTTCTATTTCCTATATTTATTATTTAAAAAAAATCCTCTTTCCATTAGCTCACAGTGTTAGAAATGCTCTCAGGGGAAGAGGGCGTGTCCTTCCTTGTGGTGGTGGGAGGTGATTGGTGTGTCTGCTCATGCAGCCTTGTCCATGCGTCATCTCTTGTCCATGAGTCATCTCTTGTCCATTACATCTTGGGGAAGCAGATGCTGCTGCAGGATTAGTTATTGTCCCAGAAGGTATGGGGACCCCTAATTGTGGGATTTTCAGGAGCAATTTTCAAAATATTTTAAAACAAACCTATTACAAAAGGAATTACATTTTCATCAGTAACAATATATTAAAAAGTTTTTGGATCTGACAGTGCCCATTTAACCCCTTAAGGACGCAGCCCTTTCTCACCTTAAAGGGTACCTCTCATCAAAAAAACTTTTGATATTTTATAGATTAATGTATGCAGAATAACTTTAAAATTGCATGTTATTAAAAAATATGCTTCTTTCTATTCAATTTTCCACTTTGAAGAAATGACCACTAGGGGTCTCCCTACCTGTCCTGGCAGCAAGCATTACAGACTCATGCTGGAGTCCTAAACACTACGAGCTGCCAGTCTGCTTTGTTCACAAAGGAGAACACTCAGAGCTGCCAGTCTGCTTTGTTCACAGACTGTTTGGCTGTGAACAAAGCAGGCTGGCAGCTCTGAGTGTTTAGGACTCCAGCATGAGTCAGAAATGCTTGCTGACAGGACTGATCGGGAAAAATACAATAGAAAGAAGCATATTTTTCATTAACATGCTATTGGAAAGTTATTCAACATTCATTAATCTAAAATATATCAAAAGTTTATTTGATGAGAGGTACCCTTTAAGGACTGAGCCCTTTTTCACAATTCTTACCACCGTCGCTTTACGAATTAATAACTCGAAAACACTTTTACCGAATATTCTGATTCTGAGATTGATTTTTCGTGACATATTCTACTTTATTTTGGTGGTAAATTTTGGGCATTACCTGCATTCTTTTATGGTGAAAAATCCCCAAATTTCATGAAAATTTTGAAAATGTAGCATTTTTCTAACTTTGAAGCTCTCTACTTGTAAGGAAAATGGATATTCCCAATAAATGTTATTTTTAATCACAAATACAATATGTCCACTTTATGTTGGCATCATAAAATGGACATATTTTTGCTTTTTGAAAAAATTAGAGGGCTTTAAAGTAGAGCGGCAATTTTCAAAAATTTTATGAAAATTGCTAAATCTGAAGGGACAGATGTTACAGAACTACAACTCCTAGCATGCCTGCACAGTCTAGGCATGCTGAGAGTTGCAGTTTGGCAACGTCTGGAGGGCTACCATTTGGGCACCACTGTAACAGTGGTCTCCAAACTGTGACCCTCCAGATGTTGCAAAACTACAACTTCCAGCATGCCCAGACAGCCTTTGGCTGTCTGGGCATGCTGGGAGTTGCAGTTTGGCCTTCCTAGTGGTTGCCACAGTAAAGATCACTTTACATTCACTTTCATCCCCCCCCCCCCCCCCCCAACGTGGTTTCCCTACCTGTGCCTGTCTCCAGCGAAGATCAAGGGTCCCCACGCATATTCTCCTCCAGGTACCGGCCTCCATCTTCTCCCCACGTTCCCCACAACATCCAGGGGTGGGCAGAGTGGGCGTTGCCATGGCAACCCATTGTCCTGCGCTGCCATTGGTCAGAATCAGTTCTATGTCAAGTTCTATGTCTATAGCACTGCAACCTCGCTCCTAGCCCTCAGGATGATCGGGGCTGTCACTGACAGCTCCGATCATCTCTATTTTTCGGGTGATCAGGTCACCAGAGACCCGATCAGCCCGGAATAGCAGAAAATCGCATGTCTGAATTGACATGCGATGTTCTGCGATCACCGACATGGGGGATTTCAGGACCCCCCTGGGCGATGTCCCGGGATGCCTGCTGAATGATTTCAGCAGGCATCCCTGTCCGGTCCCCAACCGGCTAGCGGCGGGGACTGGAATTCCCACGGGCGTATGCATACGCCCCACGTCCTTAAGGACTCAGGATGCAGGGCGTATGCATACGCCTGGCGTCCTGAAGAGGTTAAACTTCATTTGGATGCCCAGACACTCAGCTTGTTACTTATTTACGTCTTCGATAGACTAAACCATTCTGCAAAGCTTGGTGTTAAAGGCAGGCATCAGCTTCGTCGCTGATCCCTGCCATTAGCGGCAAATCACGGTTGCTGATAATAGCCGAGACCTGCTGTCTGTGAGGCGAGCACAAATCCTAGGCTTGCTTCATAGTTGAAATGCCCCTTAGGACGTAAATGTCCTAGTGGATAAAGTACCAGGGCCCCAGGATGTACATTCACGTCTAATGTTGTTAAGGGGTTTATCATACATGAAAAGCATACAAGGAATACTGTATCTAAGCCATACAGAGCCACACTGTATCTGCTGTGCCCTTGTACTGTGCACAATGTCTTGTGCTGGCTGTGCCCCACATATTGTGCCTGCTGACCCCATATTGCCCCTTCTGCTATCTTGGGCTGTGCTTGGTGTACTGTACCTCATGCTGCCCTCATGTAGTGTACTACCCTAATATTATGCCTGCCATGCTTCCAAATATGAAGCCTCCATCACTGAGAGATCCATCACCTGTAATGGATATGTGAAAATAGGTTAAAGGGGTTATGCAACAATAAAAAATACATACATACATATCTTCCAGAAGCAGCACCACTTTTGTCCTCAGGTTGTGTCTGGTATTACAACTCAGCTCCATTTACTTGAATGGAACTGATCTGCAATACTACAAACTAAAGACAAAAGGGTGTTGTTTCTAGAAGAAATCAGATATGTATTTTCTAATCCTGGAGAACCCTTTTATTTACTCATACTATCTGCTATTCAATGGCTTTTCCACACAGTATCCAGCTGAATGGAGGAAATAGTCATCGTAAGCAGGAAGCGTTGCCTTTGTGGAGTGACTCATGGATCTTGACATAAAAGTTAATAGGTTTTGAATACTATGGTTCTACACACTAAATCATGCTGCATCTTGGCCAGTCATGTCTGGATAGTCAGAGATCATTGGGGAGCTTTTATTCTTTCTAGTAAGTAGATATCATCTTACTACAGTAGAACAGCAAATGTCAGCTTCAGTGGAAGAAAATTAACCCATTCTTCGTAAAGAAACATTCATAATAAAGCACAAGGCTACAATACATGCTTTTACTAAAAGAGAAATGAGCGACATGCAAAAGACTGTCTATACCTATGAAGATGGTGTGGCTTGCCTCACAGCACACCTTCATTATGGGGGCTCATATTATCGGGGCTAAAGGAAAATAACCATACTGTACACAAGCACATTGTGCAAGGGGTAATCCAGGCTTACACAATTATATTGGTAGGGGTCTATCTACTGTCACCCCCACCGATCAGTTTAGTGAAAAAGATGCAATGCTTACCTGCTTGTCCTTGCATTGCTGCTTTATTGGTGGGAGTTGTGCAAGGTGCTGCACCATTGTCCCATTTCAGTAAATGATGCAATGCTACAGTGTATTACACTGCCACCACTACTAGTACAGAACGCCAGTGCAAAGATGAGCAGAACTAAACATCCTAAGAAGAAGAGTGCTTACCATAGCAATATGGACCCATGAATTAGCTTATCAGCAGAGATGGAAGGAGTAGGCCCCCTGACTATCTAATGTTGATGGCCATTCCTGAAGACAGACCTTAAATTATGTATGGTTGGAGAATCCCTTTATGTCTTAATAAGATTGTTACAGGTACATCCACAAAATCATATTGTGCATTGCAGTAATAGTACATTGATGGAATCTATAATCCCTTTTAATTAAAATAAAAACTTTCCTTTTTAGCACAAAAGAAATTGAGTAACGTAGAATAGGGTGACTAGAACTGAGGTTATTCACATAGCAGCAAACACACATAGGG
The DNA here is from genome assembly GCF_029499605.1 of Hyla sarda. Taxonomy (NCBI): domain Eukaryota; kingdom Metazoa; phylum Chordata; class Amphibia; order Anura; family Hylidae; genus Hyla; species Hyla sarda. The sequence continues at coordinate 135,690,057 of NC_079189.1, read as the reverse complement.
GGAATGTTTGCTTATGTATTCCATTTTTTTGTTATTTGTTTCTTACTATTGTTTTTGCTTATGTGCGACTTATTTATCAACTGGTTTCAGCCTGTTGATAATTTTCTTTCACATAAGCAATTTATTTATTTATTTATTTTTCTTTGGTAACAAAGTTTCTTTTATTTTTTTTGCTTATGGCACTGCACCATCAAAAAGTTGCACAAAAAAATTTACAAATTTAAGCAAAAAAAAACCCTACTAAATGCTTTGATAAAGGTCCCCCATAGAGAGAATGGCTTCTGTATGTCTGACTGTATCTGAAAACACACATAGAGAGAGGGGCTTATGTATAGCACACACTTTTCCACAATCCCCCTGAGCATGCCTGACCATCACAGTGGATGCCCTAAGATGGTCCAATTGCTACAGGGCAAAAGAAGGCACATGGGGGTTCAAATAGTAAATTTTCAGTAATGCTTGCATAGTGGATATATGTTTCATTTCACTTAAATGGGTACTCCGGTGGAAAACTTTTTTTTTATGAACTGGTGCCAGAAAGTTAAACAGATTTGTAAATCACTTCTATTTAAAAATCTCAATCCTTTTAGTACTTATTAGCAGCTGTATGCTATAGAGAAAAAAATTTATTTTTGAATTTCTTTTTTGTCTTGTCCGCAGTGCTCTTTGCTGACACCTCTGCCCGTGTCAGGAACTGTGCAGGGCAGCATATGTTTGCCATGGGGATTTTCTCCTGCTCTGGACAGTTCCTGATATGGGCATTATGTGTCAGCAGAGAGCACTGTGGACAAGACAAAAAAGAAATTCAAAAAGAAAAGAATTTCCTCTGTAGCAAACAGCTGCTAAAAAGTACTGGAAGGATTAAGATTTTTTAACAGAAGTGGTTTACAGATTTATGAAGGAGTGCAGCTCACAAAAAATTACAATGTAATTGAAATAAAATAAATAAATAGGTCCCATTCACCTCTATACTAATACCAGAAAAAACTGATACATGATGCTAGTATAATTGTAGTAGTAATAATTAGAACTGTGCTTCAAATTTATGATGAAAACAAAATTGTATTTATTCATATAAAACAACCGCTAATAAAATATCATATAATGTAACAATATATCTGACAATACCTCCTTACACATGATGTTGGTAGGAGCAGTCGTAGCCCAATGTAAGCAGCTGGATTGATGGTAGAAATTCTGCTGAACTGCGGCAATGGTGCGATGGTTTCTCTTATAGCGGTTTTGTTGCGGTAAAAAGGCTCTAGAAGCGTTTCAGGGCTCTGTATATATTGACCCTTTCCTTTACTGAAGACACACTGTTCGGAAAACACTGATTTAAATAAATAAATACATTCTAAATGCAACTAAATCTACATGCAGATGAGGATACGTATATAACATGCAGCTAATTATGAACAACTCCTTTTATGGACATTACAACTTTTAGTTGTTTTTTTTCTCATACCACATGCTTTTAAACACACTTTTAGGATATGGCTAAGCAGACTTCTTATGATGGATGAGTAATATTTCATTTATACTCAAATAAGTTGTAAGCAGTACAATATGGTATGTATGCCATCTGTATCTAATTATATAGCAGGATCTTTCTCATGGGTATGCTGCTGAACTACTGGGGGCAGAAGTAAAAAAAAATAGTTTTAATATATTTTACTGAGATAACAGATATCATTAACAAGTCGTACAAGTCTGTTCTCATCCCACAGCTGCCTCTTGTCTCCCATAGACTTACGATGAACTCATGGGAATCTATGGTCCTGAGAAGCAATGGATTTCCTGTGAACTTGCATTCTTTGCATGTATTTTTGTTCCGCAGTTTGGTTTAGATATAGTTCATATTTCTAGCTAGCGTCTTATTGTTGATTCGTCTTTGAGCCTTTCATCTTGCTAGTAACTTAATTACAAGTTTTAGGAGAATCTGCCATCCAATTTGGAATAGTGCGCTGTTTGCTTCAAATACATGATTGTGGACCTTCCATAGACTGTAATTAAATTTCAGACGTATTCTCAGTAGAGAGGCTTTACTGTTCAAAATCACTGGTGTTGATGAAGCAATATAAAGATCTAAATGCTTCTATCTAGCATATGGAAAAAATAAAAAAGATGAATTCCACCATAGGAATCCAAAGCCCATTACAATCCCATCCATTTTCCTGTAATTTCACATAGCTACAATGTCCAACACACCCACTGCTTATGTGATATGGTCTTAGTCATAGCCTGAAATCGGTTAGCATGGATCAGCTTTGTTTCTTAAGAAAATTACAAGAAAGCTGATTTCATTTTATTGGACATTGGAGTCAGATGCCGGAATTATTTTAGCAAATAAAACATGCCAAGCAGTATGTGCACTTAACTTAGCCCTTGGCAACATTCATTCTTCCTATTATGAAGAAGACATAGAGAGAAAGGCAATGTCCAGCTTTTTTTCATCACTTGTGTGTGTTTTTCACATTATCATGTCTGAACACAGTCTTATTTTAATTTTTATTTGTGTGTTCTTGATGTAATTATGTGTGGGTGGGTCCCGGTGACGTAGCCTGATTGCAGGTGTGCGCCACCTGGTTCTCCCATACATAAAGAGATCCATATGGGTATGACTAAGACTTTCTAGTCCAAGCCGAACCGCGTCACTTTTTATCGTGTTCCTGTTTGTCTATCCTGGCGTATTAATAAAGAATTGTTCCTGAGTCAAGCGCTGGACATTGCCTTTCTCTCTAAGTTTTCGGACGAAGTCCACGTCAGGTCCCTGCACCTACAACGGGGTGAGCTGTTACGCATCTTGCTCTATGAGGAAGACAGGACCAGACTCAGCCTTCGCAGAAAATCTTCCGTCATTATGCCCGGACGGCCAGAATATAAAGCAACAAACAGGACTCGCCTGCCGCCACTCCCACAGTGCCAAAGTATTACCGCTCCAGTTCTCTGGGGGTGTCTTCTTTCTGGTTGCCTGTGGTCAATGTGTCACACTCCCGTTCAGCCGGGGCATGTGGGATATCACTGAAGCTGGTGATTAGCTGAGCCGCAGTGTGACCACAGGCAACAAAGAAGAAGACACCACTGGAGAACGGGATTGGTGACACCGGGACACCACGGGAGTGCGAGCAGGTCATTTGTTTTAAATTCTGGCTGCCCGGACATAATGGAGGAAGATTTTCTGCAAGGGATATTTCCTTCATAGGCTGAGTCTGGTCCTGTCTTCTTCAAAATAGGAAGAATGAATGTTGAGCTGAGTTAAGTGCACATATTTGCAAAAAGAATTCCAGCATCTGAATCCCATGTCCAATAAAATGAAATCATCTTTCTTGTAATTTTCTTGGTATTTCTTCTTTAACTTTATCCTTTAACTTAAAAAGTTTGAAAGGCTGCAATGTATACTGCAGGATACAAGAGACTATAGCCTTCTCCTATGAATCAGAATGCCTGAAACTTCATGCTTTCTCAGGGCCCATTCTACCAGGGCTTTCTCTACTTCTGTACTTCTGAGTTCTTAGTTTCTATAGAACAGATTTGTAGCTCAACCTCATGGTACACTTCAAATACTAAGTCTAATTAAAAGATCCTATCCTTTGAAAGGTATATTCTAAGATCTGTGCAGGAGATTGCTCTAGCTACAAGCCCACTCAACTCAGTAGGGACTCATTGGGGTTATAGGTTGAACTTGATGGATTCTGGTCTTTTTTCAACCTTTTGAACTATGTTACTATGTTACTATTTGTGCTGCTGAGAAGACATAAGGAAACATTACAATATAAAATCTAAATTTGTTTTCCCTCAGTTCTTTCAGCAGCAAATGACTCTCTAACTAAATTCAAAATATTACTTAAAGGGGTACTCCGGCACTAAGACATCTTATCCCCTATCCAAAGGATAGGGGATAAGATGCCTGATCGCGGGGTTCCCGCCACTGGGGACCCCCGTGATCTTGCACGCAGGACCCCATTAGTATCAGTCCCCGGAGCGTGTTCGTTCCGGGTCTGATTACTGGCGATCACGGGGACGGAGCATTGTGACGTCACGGCTCCGCCCCCATGTGACGTCACGCTCCACCACCTCAATGCAAGCCTATGGGAGGGGGCATGACAGCTGTCATGCCCCCTCCCATAGGCTTGCATTGAGGTTGTGGAGCGTGATGCCACACGGGGGCAGATGGATCTATGCTTTTATGTTGTTTACATCATTTTCTTCCAATCTTCTCCAATTTTGGTGAGCCTGTGAAAATTATAGTCTCAGTTTCCTGTTCTTAGCTGACAGGTGTTGCACTAGGTGCGGTCATGTCACAAAGATCACATAATCGTAAACTGGTTTGTTGACAATGGGTTTACTGTACTCCAGTGGCCTCCACAGTCACCAGATCTGAATCTAATAGAGCACTTTTGGGATGTGGTTGAACAGGAAATGTGCGTAATAGATGTGCATCTGACATATCTGCAGCAACTGCATAATGCCATCATGTCCATATGAACCAAGACCTCTGTCTCTAACACCTTGTAGAAAGTATGCCACAAAGAATAAAGGTAGTTCTGGAGGCCAACCTTCAGAAATAAAAATGTACAATATAATAATATCACTAGAGGTAGTACAATATGTGTGGACATATTTAAAGAAGCAAATCCAATTGATAAAATCATAAAGAACGATATGTTAGTATTTGAAATTCCACCTTATCTCAAAACCATGCAGGTTGGGGTCTTTGATCTATTTCGTAAGTGTAAAATTATTCTTAGCATTGGAGTATTTCAAACAAAATGTTTATCTGACCAGTATGTAATGTAGACCCAAGATGCTGATCACCATCTTGGCTTCAATGATATTTTGACTCACTCTCACCATCTACAGACGTATCAATATTGACTTGTACAAATATTAAAAAGTGTAATAGGATTTTCAATAATGGACACACATTTTAAAATAATTGACCATTTTACAGAAGTTCTTTTTCAGTTCAATTGTCCCACATGTTCTGTATGGCTGTTGGGGCTTAAAGGGGTACATCTGTGGAAAACTTTATTTTTTTATCAACTGGTGCCAGAAAGTTAAACAGATTTGTAAATTACTTCTATTAAAAAATCTTTATCCTTCCAGTATTTATTAGCTGCTATGTACTTTTTTTTCTGTCCACAGTGCTCTCTGCTGACACCTCTGTCCATATCAGGAACTGTCCAGAACAGGAGCAAATCCCCATAGCAAACCTATGCTGCTTTGGACAGTTCTTGATACAGACAGATGTGTCAGCAGAGAGCACTGTGGACAGAAAAAAAAAGAAATCCAAAAACAAAAGAACTTTCTCTGTAATATACAGCCGCTACTAAGAACTGGAAGTATAAAGATTCTTTAATAGAAGTAATTTAGAAATCTGTTTAACTTTCTGCCACCAATTGATTAAAAAAAAAAAAATTCCACCAGAGTACCCCTTTAACCAAACTTTTACCTCAGCAATGTTCTGTACAATACTATAGCTAGTTACTATATCTTATTTAATTGGAATGTAGTTTGGAAATGTTAGGATATTCAAATTTTGTATAAACTTTATTATTAGATAGAAACATAATGCAACTTTGTAATATGATTTGTATTAAAATTACCCAACATCTCTAAATTTCTGCTTACTTTGAGTGATACATCAAAAAGCACAAAACTGGTAGAGATGTATTCTTTTAAACACATACTGTAGGTATTGCAGCTCACCTTGCCCTGCTCCAGTGCCTCATCCTTGTGATCGTCCATGACCAGTTGCTAAACATTGGGGCACTTCCTCCTCTTCTGCTCCTGCTCTAAGTGCATTCTGGCATTGGGGTAAATCATGTGCCTAAAGATGATTTCAAGTCTGGAGGTCTATTTAAAAGGCACTTATCCTGCCATGCTGTGCGTACTACTTGAAGTTCCCGGCTCTTAATCCCTGTATAATTTTTTCGGGTTTTATTTCCTGTTTGACCTTTATCCTTACTTTGACCTTTTCCTCTATATTGTTTCTGTCTCACGCTTGAAACTCTTCATCTACAGCCTATTGTTCTACTCCTGGCTCTGAAGCTTGGTCCTGTTTCTAACTCTGCTTCTATCCACTCCTCTGGTCTGCCACACCCTGGATGCTTTCCTGATGACAACTCTTAGCTCTATTCCTATATAAATATTGAATCAGCACTGCCACCAATCGGTGATTATTCTTGGGACACTCCTGCAGTAAAGTCTATATATTGAGGTGGTATGTGGTTGAAGACTAGAGCATTGCTTAAACTTTGCACTCAAGTTAAAAGGGTTTAAAATAGCCTATAATGTATGGCATACTACAAGCTGTGGTGAGCAAAGGGTTTAACTTTATCCTGTCTTCTAACACACACTAACATAGTAGACCGACACAGTCACAAAAAGAAGTATGTAAAGGAGAGTGCACGGCATGGACACCAGTCTGACTGACGGCATAGTAGAGAGGACATAAAGAGCACTTTGAATGTCATTCTAATGCAGGAAATGGGATCCAATTAGTTGCCAATAGAGGTGGTTTGCCTCGATTGAACTTCCTCTTCTTGTCTTTATAATTGAGGATATAACATCTTATTAGCAAGAGACAGTTCCCAGCTTACCTGGAGTAGCATGCTCCGCTATGCAGACTGTGCAGGACAACATCAATGCTCACAATAATATTAAGGAAAATAGTCCAATGCAGGATTGTGAATAAAAGTATCCAAGGTTTATTCCATATAAACATGCAGGTTGCAACAAGAGCAGACAAGTTACCAATTTCAAGTGCTCATGGCACCCTTACTCATCGTGCATGAGTAAGAGCCCATGCACACTACAACAATTCCACTCAGTGGGATCTCAGTGGGATTCTGCTGCACTGTGCACACTCCGGAAGTTCCATAGCAGAATTTTCAAGGTGGATCCAGATTCCACAGAAAAAATGAACATGTTTATCCTCTTGGTGGAATTGTAGTAAATCGGATGTCACTCAATGCCGTGGTCATTAAGCAGCAAATCTGCCAGAGGCTGTTGCAAGAAGAATTCTAAGCTGAATTTCTGTAGCCATGAACACTTGAAACATGTCACTTGCCTTCTGTACTTTTACATGGAATTAACCTTGAATCTGGGCTAGACTGTTTTCGTTTATCCTATTATAATATCTCATTACTATTAGAAAACAGCAATGTGGATGGAGATATATTAGAATAGAAATATGCAAAATGTATCTTATATCTCTGACTGTCTTAAATACAGATAAAATCTACACTTGCTGTAAGCTGGCATATATTTGCGCCACAATTTGCATCATCCTAAAGGGGTATTCCAGGATCTTTTTTTTTTATTTGACTATGCTACAGGGGCTGTGAAGTTAGTGTAGTTCATAATATAGGGTCTGTACCTGTGTGTGACGGTTTTCTCATAATTCTTCTGTGATTTTCACTCCAATATTTATTTTTACCAGCATACAAAATGACTGTTGTCTCGGATTTTTCCCAGCTTGCAATGCAGCCGAGACCTGACTCACTAGTCAGCTGATGACAGGGAGCCTGTCTGCTTCAAAGGGTGGAGGGATCAATCTGCAACTAATGCAACAGCTGTAGGCACCCTGATTGAAAACCACATGGATTTGAATGGATGCAGCTCATTTATGTTTCAATGGGTGGAGGGATCAATCTGCAGCTAATGCAACAGTTGTGGGCACCCTGATAGAAAACCACAGGTCTTTTGAATGGATGCAGCTCATTTATGTTTCAATGCGTGGGGTGGCTGATGTGTGGGAGGGAGGAAAATGGAATTGTGGGATTTGTAGTCAAAAAAAGAAAAGTCAAACAGGAAATACTGGTTCACAAACAGCTAGCCACAGTGTTAAGGTAATCTCACAACATAGCCATTTAGCCCCAAGACAAGCGCAGATCCTTCCTAAGCAATGTCCATTACTGTCTGCCAGGTACTTACTGAAATCACCTTATGCTGGATAACCCCTTTAAGTCTTTAATAATGTTCTACTGTATCTGTCCAAAACTTGCTGGCCCTTCCTAATTTGGGTTCCCCCCCCCCCCCCCTTGCAACCTACATACACAAACTTTTGTGACCACCTAAAAAAAAAAATGTCAAAGAAGAGAAAAGCAATTAAATTTTTATGCCAAAAATACTGTTGTGATGCTGGTCATAAATGCCCCTCCCCCTTAGTTCATATTTAATAAAGAACTGTTCCAATCTGTGCAAATACTTTGTCTTTCCATTAGAAGGGAGTCCTGTCCATGTTATCTCATCTTAAAATGCACAAGAGCATTCAATATCTTACTGAAAAGACATTTTGGTTTATTTTTTATTTTTTTATTAATTCACCTTATTAACATGTTACAAATAGAACACTTACCAACATGGTAAAACAGGTATTTTACAAGATTTCACTTTCACATCAGTGTTTCACTGTAAAATCCAGTAGAATTCTTTTGAAGGTAAGGTTTATATACATCATTATTGCTGTTCACAAATTCTATACGTTATTTCCTTCAAATACGACAAAATTCAAGTGCAGACAAAAGTAACACTTTTGCATATAAATTCCTATACTTAAATACACTTTGTGCAATGTCTTCTTCTTCCTTGAATTATAGTGTAAACAGATTAAATGTTTAGTTTAAACATAAATCATATATGACTTTAAATGTATATGCACCATTGTGTTAGTAGAGCAAGGTATTTATGAATTATGCTTAGAAATATACAGTATGCTTTTATAACTGAACAGAGAGTTACAGGTCGTAGGAGTTTAAAAAAGTAAAAATGGAGGGCAAAGTGGTGAATAAGGAAGTGGGTATGTTGTCTTACATTCTGTGCACTTCAAAAATACTCTCAGGCCACAGTGTAGGAAAGAATGTAGCTCTCCAGGGAGGCTCCAAATAGCGGTACATAGATAGCATCTATTTTACACCTCCCATAAAAGATAAGAAGAATATCTCCAAAATGGGGTAGCGTACTAAGGGACACCAGCAATGCATTATGGAAGAATGCTCACTTAAAGGGGTACTCCGCCCCTAGACATCTTATCCCCTTACCCTGCTGCACCCGAAGTTCTTTTCAAGCGTCGGGTGCAGCGCCGGAGGCTTGTGACATCACGGCCACGCCCCCTCAACGCAAGTCCATGGGAGGGGGCGTGATGGATGTCACGCCCCCTCCCATAGACTTGCATTGAGGGGGCGTGGCCATGACATCACGAGCGTGGCATGGCCGTGACGTCACGAGTCTCCGCCCTGCATCACCAGTCATCCGGTATGGAGCAAAGTTTGCTCCGTGCACCGGATGTCTGGAGTGCCACAGCCGAGATTGCAGGGGGTCCCCAGCGGCAGGACCCCCGCAATCAGACATCTTATCCCCTATCCTTTGGATAGGGGATAAAATGTCTAGGGGCGGAGTGCATTAAAGGGGTAGTCTGGCAATTAACTTTAAAAAAAAAAGAAACTAGTTAAAAAAACACTCTCTTACCTTCCTCACTCCTGCACCACTGCTGGTATAATGGAACTCTACCCTCTGCCGTCCAGCACTTCTGGCTTTGGAGATATGGTGTCACACAATCCCTCAGCTAATCAGCAGCTGAGGTGGAAAATCACTGGGGCTGCTGATTGGACAAGCGGGCATGTGATGTCATGTAACCATACTCAGAAACTGTGTACAGCAGGAATCGGAGCTCTGTGATACCGGCGTGAGAACGAGAAAGGTAAGAGAGTGTTTCTTTTTTTTTTAAATCACTCCCTCCCTGACCAGTTTTTAAAAAAGAAGTTAATTGCAGGACTACCCCTTTAAGAAAACAATATAAATCCATAGGGCCACCTAATAGGCTCTACACACACTACTTTGCTGTGTATATGAGGCATTGAACTTTGTTCGGGAGCACAGGTCCTCTTTGGGGTTGGTTAATTATTGGTGATGTTTTAAGAATTTTGGAATGCATGTCCATTTTCTATCCTTTATGTAGGATTAAAAACATTCTGAATGGAAGTCTTTGGGTTGCTTGCCAAAGTAAGATGGAATGTGCCCTTCAGTGCTGCCGGGTCTTAAACCATTCCCCATCCAATTGTCTTTTAGGGACCCAATGAAGTGGACCTGCACTATGGCAAATTAACATGTTACAGATAATTTAATAATGTCAGTAAAACAATACTAAAAGAAGGTAAGAAATACAAGGAAATCCAAGCTTTGGTCCTATTTAAACAAAAAAGTTACACATATACACTTTGTCCCATGATCTGAAATGACTTTAACCCATTGTGGGAAAATGATTACATCAAATTTTGTGATGCTTTCATACATCTCAGGGTGGTATTATAGGCCATATGATAGTATTAGGGTATATTGACATGTGGCAGATTGTTGCAGACATTTCTGTAACTGGAATTACATCCATTCATCTCACTGAGGTTGTTCGGGTGGCAAGCGCATATTTTATGCAACACCATCCAAACGAATGTACATGTCACTAAAAAATCTTACAGAAGCTTTATATTTAAGAGGTGGCTTTTAAGAGTCTATTCCAAAGAATTTCCTAATCTTCCAGGAAGTAATCTGTTCCTATTATTGACACTAAATATCCAGCTCATGCAAGAAACAATAACAGAGCAATGTGCATGAGCTATGCTGTTATCTCTAGTTTTACATATCTTGTCATCTGCTTTGCTGAATGGTGTGTTCAAGGGTTCAAAAAGTATGAAAAGAATTATAGTTTTGTAATTCTTAAGTTCTATGATGTACTATCTGATTTTTTTTTTATATGAGACAGTTCATTATTTGGCAGTTACCATTGGCTTTACTAAACTACATCCATATGGTCAGTCTACCTTAAAGGGGTATTCCGGGTTTATACATCTTATCCCCTATCCTATCCCGCTGCTAAGGACCCCTGCGATCTCGGTGCAGCCCCCGGCATTCTGTGCCAGGCACTGCCTCCGAGACGGGGTTGTGACATCACGGCCACACCCCACTAGTGGTGTCACACCATGCCCCCTCCATACATGACTATGGGAGGGGGCTTGACGTCCCCGTCTTGGAGGCAGCACCCTGCACAGAATGCTAGGGCCTGCATCGAGATCGCGGGGGTCCCCAGAGGTAAGACCCCTACGATCATACAAGAGGTATTAATCTGGAACACCCCTTTATAGAGTATGTACACCTGTTTTCTAAAAGATAAATGAAGCAATGTGATATCCTGTCATTTTGTGCATTGACTCCGTATGATTTTCTTTAAACGGAAAACATGCCTAAAGTTCTACTACACACAGGGTTTGCTTGTAGTCTGTAACTATAGAGACACACAGTTCTGCAAAGGAGTATACACTAAATGGTAGAATATCTTAACCAGGAATATTATAAGTATTAGTATATCGTTTGTAGATTTTTTTTATCTTTAGATACAATTCAGTAATAAAAAGGTAGACATACCCTTTAACATTATAAACAGTTCACAGTAGTGATCAGATTTCAGTGTGGGACATTAATTACATTTTCTTCCTATTAAAGGGGTACTTCGCTGCCCCAGCATCCGGAGCATTTAGTTCTGAATGCTGGGTGCGGGCTGTGGGGGTCGTGACATCATGACCACGACCCTCGTGACGCCTTGCTCCCTCAATGCAAGTCTATACCGTCACGCCCCCTTCCATAGACTTGCATTGAGGGGACGGGGCGTGATGTCACAACCCCCGCAGCCCGCATTCAGTGTTCGGAACTAAATGTTCCGGCCGCTGGGCCAGTGGAGTACCCCTTTAACACTTTCTCCTGGTATATGTGAAATCATAGAATCTAGCTACGTAAAGCTAATATCCCAGAATCACTGCATTTGTTACAGTCATAATACATGGGATCTGATGATTCAGATGGTTGTCTGGCCATTTTGGTCATTTTAATCATTCATTGGTGTGACTTTTATTCCATGGGCATTGATGTAAGTCAACAGGATTTTGGCCCTTCTCTCTATCACGTCAATGAGTTTTTCAATCCCTTGACGTCCTCTTTGACTTTCCCAAAATACTTTGTCTAGAAAAAATGACTGGAGAAGTTTTTCTCGAAGTCTGTGACTTTTTATCACCGAAACAGCTGATTCAGGAAACCTGGAAAACAGAAATTAAGATTACGAATAGAGATATGCAAATGTCTCCAAGGTGGACTAACCTATTGATATTTCATATACATTGTTATAAAAAAGTAACATCATCAATATTTTATAATTGAGCTGGTGTACAAATTGATTCAACCCAAATCCAGATCAACAGGTCCACTAAGTAAGGTTTAGAGGTCATGACCAACTGGGGGGACAGGGAGAGTGAGCCCTAAATCTACTCTAATGTCCATTTATTTGTTTTTGTATTTTTATGTTTAGGTGTGTATTCATAAACTAGTTTGTTCAGAGCAGTTTTCTATTTTACCTGGATAGGGAGTAGTTAATGCTCTGAACGAATGAGAACATGGGTGGAGTTATTTACCCAGAGTTCTCCTGCATTCTGGTTCTGGTTATTGAGTGCAATACTACTATGTCTGTTTGTGCTATATTCTGACTATGTCTGCTTGAGAATTTACCTTGTATTTATCTTGTCATTCTATCTGGGTTTTTAGCCATGGTTAAATAGTATGCCCCTTGTATTTTAGTCTGTGTTACATTAGTCAGTTTTAGGATTTGTATGCCCTTTTTATTATGTGTTTTTACGCCACTGCACTTTAGTGCAGGAAGGGACCGGCACCCAGTTGTCGATCCATCGTTTAGGATGGATGGGCAAGTAGGCAGGGAGAGATATTTTAGGGTCAGTTTAGGGCTCACTCTCCCTGTCCCCTGGTCGGTCCCTGACAGTAGATCTGTAGAATGATGAATTACTTAATTACTGTATCCTGGCCTTTATAGTTTAAAATACTAGATTAACTGGTAATCTTTCATACAAAAGACCGATCTAGATATAACTTCAAAGACATATTGTAGCCTGGTAGTGTTCACACTAGATCCAGGCTTGCAACCCCAGATCTAGTGATAACACTACTGGGTCATCTCTGTTTGCTGCACATAGGGGCTTACACATGGTATAGTGAACCAGAGTGAAAATATTGCTATCTTACATTTGAGGAAGAGGCTACGATTAGCTTTGATACGCATTATGATGATAGCCATTCAATAAAGGATATCTGCAAAATCTTTTTTTGTGCCAATCATCCAGATTTTTCCTCACGTTGGGACCCAATACATATAGGAGGACATTTGTCAAGGTATTTAGAGCCTTTTTTTAATTTATTTTTTGCTTACTCTGGGCGCACAAAAAGTCGCATGTGCGCCTAAGCACTTTTTTTGCAACTCCAGTAGGTATGCATAAAGTTGCAAACAGCCTTACCTAAGCAACTTTTAGTTTTCTCTTTGCAGTGGTCAGGAATTTATGATGTGGAAATGTCGCACGTAGAAAAAAAAAAAAAAAGACACAATCCCCTTTAAAATGTTGCAAGTTAACTCTAGGGCTGACCTGGCTTACCAAACTGCCTTTTGTGAGCACTTGTAGCACATAAGCAAAACAAAAGCAAAAAAGAAATTACTTCAGAATTGACTTACCAAGGACAACAATAATAAATGTCCCCCATACTGCATATCAGCGCCCTTGTGATATTCTGTCAGATACCTGGAGGCAGCACCACATGCTGTACTTTTAATCGTACAAAGCCCTGCAAAGTTATTGTGGCTCATACGCAACAAAATAAAGTGAGCAGTTCCCTGTAATGGACATCCCATATTGCTAACTCCCCAAACCTGGAAAGGCTTACTGTTGTATGAGGAGCTCTACTGTTTTTACAGAATATTCCTAGATGATGACATGACACACATTTTGCATTAAAATGTTTAAGGTTGCTGTCAGCACTACCACCACTCCGTAGAGAGCACAGGAGAAGACTGACAGGCTTCCCCAATGATGTAACTGTCCATGTATGGACAGCTGCAATGTATAAACTATTCATATATAGACAGTTACACCACAAAAGCTTTTCCAGAGTTTCTTTCAGGAGTGTGCAATGTACCCCACTGTATACCTTTACAGTAGGATACATTACAACCTTTCATCAGAAGATGGGAGCCTTCAAGCTGTTTAACCCTTTTGGAAGATAAAAATACGATGTGAATGGAGTATTACTACTTATGGTCCAACAAAAAGGAACATTAAAAAGAAAGAAAAACAATGCTTGAAAGTTGAACATTATTCAATATTTGCTTAAAATAATATTAGGTCACTAATATAAACCATAATAAATATAGATTTAATCGGGTTTTGCAGGAACTTGGCCTGAATAGAATAAATGGCTTGCTTTAACTTGAATAGAGATGAGCTAAAATGACAAGAGCCAACCCCCAGGCAACTGTTTGTAAGTTCTGTTTTAATGTATGTTTATCCTTTAAGCTAAAGCCAGACTAAAGTACTACATTCTACTGAAAGGTTGTCCATGTAAACAACAAAGCCATTTAGTTAGACTATGCCAAATTTTACTTCCCTTGTCAAGAAAACTAACAGAAACAAACATATGAAGTGTATCTGTGACCAGCTGACCATACTCACTCTTTAATTCCATCCAGCAACTTAAAATTCAGATTATCTTCACTTCTATCAAAATATCCTTTGTTATTAATAAAAGCCAAGTGGTGTGGGTCATGCTTCCTTTGTATAATGTGTGTTAAGTCAATATTGCTGGGGTTGTCACATTTTAAGTGGAGCCCTTGTTGCACACAGTCATCTTCTTTCCGAGGTCTGAAACCACAACAGTGTTTATCAAGACGATTGTAAATCTGGGTGAATAGAAGAAAAATAACAAGATTTGAGATTGGAAATATAAATGCCATCAGTACAGAGTAAACTCACAATGACCCTGTCATGATTTCAAAAGGCTTTATTATTGAGGCCTTGTTGTAGAATGAGATGACGTGAAAGGTAGTGCCATTTTTTTTATTAATGCTCTAATGCACGAAATAAAGCATTCAGACATGTTCACTGTAAGTTATGACTGACATGTTCTAACATGTTATGTAGCTTGAGACCAAAACTCTGTTTTCTCACACACCTAGCTTATATTGTGATAATAAACTTTATCACTTGTGTTGTTGTAAAAAATTGTTTAAGGGGTGTGTCAGACACTACAGATTTCCAAAGGAATTGCTCATTTTGCTTATATATTATATTTCAGTATTTAAAGACCAGCAAAATATCTTCAGACCAAAGTAGCTGTGGTTGAAAGTCAAAGTTTGATGTGAGGGTCAGAAGACCACTGTTGTCAAATTGAAGGCAAAAAACAAACTTATACTTGTTTTAATTGCACTTTATTCTGATGCCCGTAAACTTGCATTCAACCTGACAGTAATCTGAGGGGGTTGCACGTCTGTGTTTTTGGCTACAAATATAAGTCAGATTGGGGTTTTCTCCATTTGTATACAAGAAACCTCTCCTAGAACAGTACTGCTAGCAATTAAATTGTGGGAGGACATATCAAATTGAATTTAAATGAGAAGACAAATCAGTAAGAGACTGGTACCACCCTAATGGTTCAGAGTCCCTTTCCTGGACAAATATATGCATACAATTAATCTAAAATAGTACTGTGGTGAGGGTGTGATGAGGGCAGATGTTATTACCCTAGGGGCAGATGACAT
The DNA here is from genome assembly GCF_029499605.1 of Hyla sarda. Lineage (NCBI taxonomy): Eukaryota > Metazoa > Chordata > Amphibia > Anura > Hylidae > Hyla > Hyla sarda. The sequence continues at coordinate 135,674,417 of NC_079189.1, read as the reverse complement.
TAACCCCTTGTGTTGGTGATGCCAGGGCATGGTTTTACCTCTACACCACCCGAAGGTATGCTGCTGGATCCTGGGCTAGGCACAACAGCAGCTTTACTGAGGTATACAGATGGAATAGACTTTACAGCTCAGTTAGGCCCAAGGAGGTGACCAGTGACTTCAGAGACTTTAGGGCTCGCTGGGACTTGTAGTGGACTTGGACAATTTGCTGCAGGCCCACGCTGACTTTATACAGACTGATCTTGACTGACTTGACTAGGACTGACAGACTTCACCCCATATGTAGCTTACCAGGTTTTGACTTTCACCTGTGGGGCACTGGATTGGTAGAAGCTTGGCTGCCCGGTAGGCCTTAGGTTTCCTCAGAACACCACTCTCTCAGGTCTTGACTTCACTGTAGCTCTGCTTAGACTAACTAGCTAGCTCCTCCCAGGGTTTATATGGGGGGGACGGGGGGACTCTGGAGGGGTCCTATAGGTCACCCTATAAGTCACCTGATCACTGGTACCTTCCTTGGTTACAACACTTAGTAACAACATTTAAAAGGTACATAACATCATATATACATTACATTAGATAATGTAAGGCACTTGTTATTCCTTTATAACACACAGCTTAAGGGAGAACTCAGGGGACACTGCAATAGAGTCTGCCAGATAGGACAGCAAGGGTACAGGGGTGCAACTCCTGTACTGGGCCACCACAGTACAGCTGTTCAGCATTTTGGGCAGCATGAAAATAGTGACAGGCTCCTTTTAAGGCACCTAGGTTATGTACCAACTAGATTTATATGAGAAATAAATTTGAAATCTCTAAAGAAAATACATTTTTGGGAGGATTTTTCCAGTCTCCATGTTAGGTGGTTAAATAACACGTAATTTATGATTTTCAGATTTCCATTAAAAGAATACAGAAAGACTGTTCATCCACACTAAACCCAATGTACTGGGTGAACAGCATTAAAAACAATGGCCAGTGGTGTAGTAGTTGCAGAGTTGAAGTGTCCATTGTTTTTAATGCTTTTAATCTGCACTATAACCCCAGGATTTAGTGCAGGTGAACTAGTTGTCAGTTTTTCTTTAAGATATTCCGCACCTAAACACTATTTCAGGAAATTGACAAAGTTTCCTGTTTCTCCAGTCCACCACCCTGGCAAAGCTATGTTTAACTTGGAGAACATAAAAGTATGATGCCACTGCTAAATATAGGCTTTTAAGCCAGACAGAACAAGGTCTTTTCCATGATGATGAAGCAGACTGCCACAACCACAAACATTCCCTTATCCACTGTTTGAAGTTAGTCTGCTTTATAAAAGCAACCAGGTTCATTCCAAAAATACTTAGACCCATACCAACGATTACATGATGTTACTATGTTTATTTCAAAGACACAACACTTGGGATTAATGACTATGCTTTGCAACCAGAAGAGGTGCAAACCTTTCAGCTATCCATGTCCTAGAGGTGTCACCTACCATCCCTTCTGTTACATATAGTCCACAATTCCACCTGAAATTAAGCTTTATGCAAAGGTTTGAACAGGGTTAAGAGACTATGTTACAGACTAGCTGTAACACTGTGTATGATTGGTAACTGAAAATTATCAAAACTTTACTATAGATACAAATAAGGACCCCTTTATTGTACAGAATAATTTTTAAAATTAATATGTAAAATTATAGCAATCTAATAAAATATGAGCAGCCCTGTGTGCAAGGCTACAAATAACACAGTGAACAATTAATAACCAAAAATTGGCGCCCACTGCTGATACATGACATCACAGCTCTGCAACCCACAAAAGGAGATTTTTGGCATACCCACTGTTTTCCGATACCTTAAAAGAAAGAACTGTGTCTTTAATGTATTCCCCCAACCCCAACGATGAAATGATTAAAGAGGTGAATCTTGTATAAGGTCACAGTTCATAAAATAGTGACCTGGTGCAAGGCTCAAAGAGTTACCCCTGGTTATGGCCCCCAAGAAGCTGCCTCTTTTAGCTGCCTATGGAGTTAGAACTCCATTCTATAGGTAGTGTAGATCCCTGTTGTCAAAAATATAAAACTAAATGAGAATATCGATCTTTCTGTGGTGAAACAGAAAATGGAGGTTGAACAAAAGACTAAAGAGTGATAACCTTTATTGCAAACATTGCTTACAGTACATTCAATCATTTTTCTTATGAAGGAATCTGTCATCTTTATTTATTGCTTAGGCCTCCAAATACCATTGGACAGCTAACTTACCTTCCCTGGAGCCGATGGTTCTTGACAAATTTATGAAATTGCCTTTTAATTTCTCACGAAGTGTCAAGGAGGCAGGGACAAGCTGCACAAGTGTCACCGTCTGGCACGTTACTTGCTCATCGAACCAATCAGCCCCTCCTTGATTGACATTTAAATCCCTGTAGATCAAACAAGGACGGTCTGGAAGGTGGTAATAATTGAGATGGCATCCCAGAATGTGACACTTGTGCAGCTTGGCTCCTTCTTCTTGACACTTGGCTGAGAAATAAAAAGGTGATTTTATAAGTTTGGCAACCACCATCAGCTCCAGGAAAGGTACAGTTTACTGTTATATCCTAACAGCTATCTTACAGCTATAGCCATTAAGAATTGGGTTTATTTTTTCTGTCCACATATCTGGTGCCAGCTGTTTTCTGCAATACGGAGCCATAAAAGGAATCATAAAGGGTTAATTATTTTATGAAGCAAACTTCAGAGGCATAGCTTGGAACTAAGTTTGGTAGAATGACTTCACACTGTGCAGGAGCTTTAATACTATAGGATCTACATGGATTATTTTTATGCTAAGACAGCTCTGCCCATAGTAGACATTTCTTGTGCAATTCTCCTGAAGTCCAATCACACCTCTGCGCTGTTACATGTACTCTCATGTAGCAATGGGGAATTTGCATCCTCATGACTCCAGGGTCCAAGGACAATTGCAGCTGCTGCACTGGACTAGAAAAAACATAAATTTTTCATTTTTCATAAATTTCTTCCAGAAACAGTGCCACTCTTGTCCTCACTTTGTTTGTGGTATTGCAGTTCAGTTTCATGGAAGCAAATAAAGCCAAGTTGTAAGATCATTCGCAACATGAGGGTAGAAACCTTCACCACAGCAGAAAACCTGGAAAACTTCTTTAAGCAACACATACAGTACATTAGCAATTCTTTAATATATTGTACTGTAAAACTGATCGACCTAGCACTTTAAATTTAGAATATAAGCCCAACCTTGATGTGATTTTTTTATTTTTAAAGCGTACCTGTCAGATCCCATAAAAAAATGAATATGTTACTCAGTACCAAATCCTGATGATGTACATCTCATTTTTAAGCCTCTATCACCTATATTTATTTGTAAAATTACCTCTTTTCTTTCTTTTCAATAGTTTTTATTGAAAATTTAACAGATAAGTAAAACATGTCAATATACATTTTGAGACAGAATTTTGATCAAAATACATAAAAAAGAGAACAAGGAGAGAATGATTGTATCCAAAAACTTGACAATATTACCGTATATACTCGAGTATAAGCCGAGTTTTTCAGCACGATTTTTCGTGCTGAAAACACCCCCCTCGGCTTATACTCGAGTGAACTCTCCACCCGCAGTGGTCTTCAACCTGCAGACCTCCAGAGGTTTCAAAACTACAACTCCCAGCAAGCCCGGGCAGCCATCGGCCACTGCGGCCTTCGACATCATCCAGCCCCCTCTCACCCCCCTTTAGTTCTGTACAGTACTCACCTCCGCTCGGCGCTGGTCCGGTACTGCAGGACTGTCCGGAGAGGAGGTAGTCCGGTGGGATAGTGGTTCCGGGCTGCTATCTTCACCGGGGAGGCCTCTTCTAAGTGCTTCGGGCCCGGCCTCAGAATAGTCACGTTGCCTTGACAACGACGCAGAGGTACGTTCATTGCCAACGTACTTCTGCGTCATTGTCAAGGCAACGCCTCTATTCCGGGCCGGAAGCGCGGAGAAGAGGCGCCCCCGGTGAAGATAGCAGCCCGGAACCACTATCCCACCGGACCACCTCCTCTCCGGACAGCCCTGCAGGACCGGACCAGCGCCGAGCGGAGGTGAGTACTGTACAGAACTAAAGGGGGGTGAGAGGGGGCTGGATGATGTCGAAGGCCGCAGTGGTCTTCAACCTGCGGACCTCCGGAGGTTTCAAAGCTACAACTCCCAGCAAGCCCGGACAGCCGATGGCTGCCCGGGCTTGCTGGGAGTTGTAGTTTTGAAACCTCTGGAGGTCCGCAGGTTGAAGACCACTGAGGGCGGATGATGAGAAGAGGATGATGAAGGGGGGGTGTGTGGGATGATGAAGGGGGGGTGTGGGATGATGAAGGGGGGTGTGGGATGATGAAGGGGGGTGTGTGGGATGATGACAAGGGGATGATGAAGGGGGGGATGATGACAAGGGGATGATGAAGGGGGGTGGGGATGATGACAAGGGGATGATGACAAGGGGATGATGAAGGGGGGTGGAGATGATGACAAGGGGATGATGAAGGGGGATGTGTGGGATGATGACAAGGGGATGATGAAGGGGGGATGATGATGAGGGTCTGGATGATGACAGGCGGTGATGATGATGAGGATGTTAATGACGGGTCTGGATGATGACAGGGGGGATGATGTATTTCCCACCCAAGGCTTATACTCGAGTCAATAACTTTTCCTGGGATTTTGGGTTGAAATTAGGGGTCTCGGCTTATACTCGGGTCGGCTTATACTCGAGTATATATGGTATGTGGTTATATTGAAGTAGAAATAAGTGTCCTGCATTGCTCTCGACCATAAAAGGACAGTGTTGTATCACTATATCTCAAAGTCACAAAGGTGAGTATAATGTATGAGGCTGATCTCGCTTAGATAATGGAAAGTAGTCAGCAAGACAGAAGTAACTTAGTTGAGAAGAGTACATGAGAATATGAAACAAACTAAAATTAACATAAATAATGTCTTATAATAACAATAAAAGTAATAGTAAGGCCGTGTGATGGAATGGAGTTCTAAGAGGAGCGTACCAGAGAAAATGGTGAAATATCTCAGGTAGAGAGAAAATAAATACTATTAATAGGTAGTATAAGGACTGATGCACACCTCCCTATGATACAGTGGTATTCCCGGACCCCTCCCAAACCCCCCGAAACAGCATTGTGGTCACACCTATAAATGACTAATTAATGGAGTGGCCGACTAAATCAAGTGGAATCAAAGTGGTGAGTCCATAATTCCCATAATTTAAGGAATTTATCGTATTTGTGCTCTTGTTTGGCAATAACTTCTTCAAAGATATAATTATAATTGACCATATAGATAATTTCAGACATGGACGGGACATCTTGGGTTCTCCATTTTCTAGCAATTAGCAATCTATAATTATGAAGGACATGACAGATAGGCGTGCAGACTGTGACAGGAAAATCCTCTATGCCATCATTAAGAGGGCCAATTTGGGTGGAATGTCCCGGAATGAAGGTATGAGGGACTGTATAAGGAGTAGTAAGTCATGTCTGGATTTGGATAGTTTCGGGCATTTCCAAAAAACATGGGAGAGAGAACCTATCATACCGCAATTCCTCCAGCAAGTCGGGTCTTGATTATTATACATGCTAGGCAATCGTTTAGGAGTATAATACCATCTATAGTATATTTTTTCCAACTGTTCTCCAAGGCTGGAACACTTTGAGAAATGTTTCCCGATGTGAAATGCTTTTTGCCATGTTGAGGGAGGGAATTGTTTACCACGTTCCTCTTCCCATTTCAACATGTATTTTGTCTTTCTAATGTGTGTGTCAGAGTTGAAAAAGGGATATAGCACACCTAGGCCAAGTTTTTGTTTAGGTAATGTTGTGAATATTAAAGTCTGAAAGGCATTGAGGGATTGTACACGTGTGGTCTTTATATTTTTTAAGATGCAAATTAATTTTGACATATGTAGATAGTTCAGAATCTGGGAGATGAAAAACATGTTGTAGATAATTAAAGGGTCTAATAGAGTCATTATTTAAAATGTCTTTTATGTGGATAATCCCGTAATCAACCCAGAAATCTGGAGGGATATTCTTTATATGGTTACTGAGAGATTGGAGGGGAATTTCGTAACATATATGTGTATGATCTGGGTCCCGCATGGATAGAGCATTATACCAACCATTCAATGAATGCCTGGTAGAGGGAAGGAGAGTCTTTACCAAAGAGCCCCTTCTGTGGGGGTTTAGCCAAAGGTATTTCCAATTTGAAATGTCGGAGATTGATGCTTCAATATCAGCCCAGATAGGCTTGGTAGGATCATCTCCAATCCATTTCAAAGACTGTTTGATCATAATTGCTTGTCTGTAAGCCTTCAAGTTAGGAACTCCTGATCCACCATTAACAGAGGATTTGGAAAGAATCGATACGGCTACTCTTGGGCGTTTTCCACACCAAATAAATTTAGAAGCTATTGGCTGTAGCTTTGAAATTAGATTATTGGGAATAACTATCGGGATGGTTCTAAACATATATAAAATTTTGGGAAGGTGTAGCATTTTGAACAGGACCCTCCTTCCCAACCAGCTCCAACTTCCTTTAGATCTATTAGTTAGATCTGATTGTAATTTTCGGATAAAAGGGGGAAAGTTAGCTTGTACCAGTGTGGAATGAGAATTGGTGATGTTGGCTCCTAGATATGAAATATGAGAAGCTGCCCATTCATAAGGGAATAAAGATTTGATATGGGAAATTGTATGAGTAGGGAGATTTATGTTAAGGAATGTGGACTTAGAATCATTGATCTTGTAGTAAGTTAGTCTGCCAAATTCAAGAATATGCGATCTAACTGAGGTCAAGGAGCTCAGAGGATTCGATAGTAAAAGTAAGACGTCGTCTGCATACAGACTAATTTTGTGTTGAGATCCACAGACAGTGATGCCCTCTATATTGGGGTCATCTCTAATCTTGGATGCCAAGGTTTCCATCACCATGATAAAGATTAATGGTGATAGAGGACATCCCTGTCTGGTACCGTTATTGATCTTAAACGGGGAAGATAATACACCATTAACAAATACGTTAGCAGACGGGTCTCCATACAGGGCCCAAATTGCGTGTATAAACATTTTAGGGAGATTAAATCTATGAAGAGTCTCCTCTGCAAATCCCCAATGGATGCGGTCGAACGCCTTCTCCGCATCCAAGGAAAGGAGCAGTTAACTCACAGTGTTAGAAATCCTCTCAGGGGGACCCTTGTGGTGGTGGGAGGTGATTGGTGGGTCTACTCATGCAGCCTTGTCCATGATTCATCTCTTTTCCATGACTTACAGTATATTCAAGCATGATGCTGCTGAAGGACTGGTTAGTGTTCGAGTAAGTATGGGGACCCCTAGTGGTGGGATTTTTAGGAGCCATTTTCTTTATTAAAAAGTACCTGTCACCAAATAAACTTTTCTAAACTAACTCAGGATATGTTCCCTAACACCCCTCCCACCCTTAAAAATTTCAGAGCTTTTAAAGCTTTGTATCATGCCTTTATTCTTGCTCACATAGTGCAATCTCCCAGCAGTAGAAAGTGGGCATTTCCCAGCAGGCATGACATCACTGAAGCCTGCTGGGGGACCACTTCTGCCCTCACATCGTTACAGAGCTGTGATGAATAGAATACCTCAGGCTTTGTGCATTTTTCAGTGAGGCTCTAGGCATCTTTCAGTGAGGCTTTTTGCAGCTTTCAATGAGGTTCTTTGCAGCTTTCAGTAAGGCTCTGTGCAGCTGTCAATCAAGCTCAGAGCAGAGAAGCACTTCCTGAGTTTGGTCTCCTGCCAGGCCAGGAGGAGACCAAACTCACAGTATTCATTGTTGCAGGGAACAGAACAGCACCACCTAGTGGTTGTTTTTTCTATTACATTTTAAACATATTTATGTTGATAATTTTAAAAGCAAGTGAATGGGAAAGTGTCTGCTAATTACACAAGGAACAATATATTAAAAGTTTTATTTGGTGACAGGTACTCTAAATATAATAAAATAAAATGTTAAATGACCATATTACAAAACGTCTTTAACCCCTTAAAGATTCAGGACATTTGGGCCTTTATGTGTTCGTTTTTTCCTCCTTGCCTTCTAAAAATCATAACTCTTATATTTTCTTTTTTTTTTTTTTTTACGTTCAAGCCGTTCACCATATGGGATAATTAACATTATATTTTAATAGGTTGGATATTTACGCACGCGGTGATACCAAATATGTTTATAAAAAAAAATTTACACTTTTTGGGGATAAAATGGGGAAAGCGGACAATTAACATTTTTATTGGGGGAGGGGATTTTTCTATTTTTTTTTACTTTTATTTTTAACTTTTTTAACTTTTATTATTACACCTTAATAGTCCCCATAGGGGACTATTCATAGCAATCATTTGATTGCTAATACTGTTCAGTGCTATGCATAGGACATGGCACTGATCAGTGTTATCGACTATCTCCTGCTCTGGTCTGCTCGATTACAGACCAGAGCAGAAGACCCCGAGAGATGGACGGAGGCAGGTGAGGGGACCTCCATCCGCCATTACAGATGATCGGATCGCCGCGGCAGCACTGCGGGCGATCCGATCGTCCACATTAAGTGCCGCACTTCTGCAGATGCCGTGATCTGTATTGATCATGGCATCTGAGGGGTTAATGGCGGACATCCGCACGATCGTGGATGTCTACCATTACCGGCGGGTCCATGGCTGCTATCAGCAGCTGGGACCTGCCGCGCATGACCCAAGCATTGCTCCGCTGCTCCCATTATGTATAGGATGTAAATGCATGTCCTGGTGCGTTAAGTACCACCTCACCAGGACTTACATTTACAACCTGCGTCGTTAAGGGGTTAATTTTTATCAGTAACAACTTTCTTTTTTTATTACATTGGATAGCTGCTGCTAAGAGCATGTTTGCCATGATAAGCTGAAGGGGCTTTACATTCTCTAGTAAAAAAAAATGCTCCCATCACTACAAGCATAAGGAATCTAGGAGCAGAAGCTTTAGGGTATATTCACAGGTGGATCTGCGCCATCACCATTGACGACAATGCATTGTAATTCCACCAAAAGAATGGGCAGGTTCATTTTTTCATCGGATGAATTTCAGCGGAGGAATTCTCTGCTGCTGGAATTCTGTAGTATGCGCGGGTCCACGGAAGACCCATTCACACCAATTTTAAAGTTTTCACAGCGGAATTCCTGAACGCAATTTCACGTGGGGAAATTCACACAGCAGAATTTCCACAATTCTGAAGAAATTCCATTCTGCAATGGAATTCTGCCACTGAACTCTGCAAAATATAAGACTGATCTTATATTTTTGCAAATGCAAAATGGAAATTCCGCTTGAATTCTGCTATCTGAATGGGACTGTGGAATCCCATTGAAAATTGTGGTGGAATTCTTCTGCGGTGGAATTTATCTATCGTGTGAACATACCCTAAGGCTTTGTTCACACATATCCATGTGGACATTTCGCAGACTGTGAGCACCAGCATTTTATGAACTGCACATAAATGCACCGCCTCATAGACGGCAATGCATTCCATGCAGAGTCTGCAAAAAAGAATGGACAGAAACATCGGCCATGGAAATTCAGCAGCAGAATCTCATTAAATACAATGGGACTCTGCTGCTGCAGAATCTCAGCGTGGAATTTCAATGCAGAGTTCAGCACCGAAATTCTGACATGTGAACATAGCCTTAGGGTGTTAAAGAGGTACTCCAGTAGAAAACTTTTTATTTTTTTATTTTAAATCAACTGGTGCCAGAAAGTTAAACAGATTTGTAAGTTACTTCTATTATAAAAATTGTTATCCTTCCAGTACTTATTAGCTGCTGAATACTACTGAGAAAATTATTTTCTTTTTGGAACACAGTGCTCTCTGCTGACATCACGAGTACAGTGCTCTCTGCTGACATCTCTATCCATTTTAGGAACTGTCCAGAGCAGCATATGTTTGCTATGGAGATTGTCTCCTACTCTGGACAGTTCTAAAAATGGATAGAGATGTCAGCAGAGAGCACTGTGCTCGTGATTCAGCAGAGAGCTTTGTGTTCCAAAAAGAAAATAATTTCCTCTGTAGTATTCAGCAGCTAATAAGTACTAGAAGGATTAATATTTTTTAATAGACGTAATTTGCAAATCTGTTTAACTTTCTGGCACCAGTTGATTATAAAAAATAAAAAAGATTAAAAAAAGAAAGTTTTCCACCGGAGTACCCCTTTAACAATACTGTATACTATTAGTTTCCAAACAGTGTGTCTCCAGCTGTTGGAAAACTACAACTCCCAGCTAAGAGATGTAGCTTAGCAACAGCTAGAGAAACACTGTTTGGAAACACGGCTATATATAGACAGAAATAACTCAATAGTTAATAAATCACTTCTGTTCGACTTCTAGGTTTCTGTCATTCATTAACTCCTGACAATAGAGCTGGTAACTGCATTCAGACAGAAGGAGACCTAGATGATAATGATTTCCTAAAGTTTGCTAACTTGTACTCTGTGGAATGTGACAGGATGGGGAGGAATGCTGCCACTACTGACAAGTGTTACACATTGTACTCATGGAGACTACAGAAGAACCTGCAAATTTCATTACATTTGGATAAAATAGAATTAAATGTCATTACAGACATGAAAGATCACAGGCTTAACATTACCAAAGTTATTATACTGATAACAAAAATGTAGAATATGCTGTTCAAAGTAACTTACACCTAGTATCACTAGTGAATATGAGTTCTTTTAACAGTTAAAGGTCCCATGTCATGTTCAGCTGCCCAGATCCACGTGTAGCCACCACACAACTCGTTCTTCTTTTCTTTTTGTATCCTCTCTTCCCCCTTTCTCTCCCACCTCCTTTCCCCCGCAGTAATAGTCATTAGTTTCAGCGCCCAATTTGCTAACTAGGCCATATTTCTCAATGGGGAGAAATCTCAGGTTCACACACTACTCACAGTCGAGCAATTGTAACAGCCCCCCTAACAGTCCATAGGTTTATTGCATAGGCTATCAAGTAGGTGGTCATCACCAAGGCTGTCATAGGCTGTCAATCAAATCCGACTCTTTCACAACATTAGTCTACGGAGTAAAGGGACCGGACTGGTAGGTTATTCACAATCGCAGGACTGCGACCCAGCAAAATTTTTACATTTGACATATCTGAGAGACATGTCAAAAGGTTTTAAAATGCCATTAAGACTTTAAAATGTCCGGACTTCATACAAAGGGCTTCACAAAAGGGACCAGACTTTACAGGTGTGCAAAAGGAGCTTAGAGGAGGAAAGCAATCTTAGGTACAGGGGCCCTGCCATCTCCTGCTTGCCAGCTGCAAAGTTCATCAGTTAACAAAAAAATAAAACAGGTAAGTACTGTATATCTGTAATGTGAGTGATAGATGTATTAGTCATATATATATCATCAATTCTATGAGAAAAATATGCACTTTTTGTGTACCTTGTTCCTTACCTATTAATAGGGTCAAAGTGAGAGTAGTGTGTGTAGTATCCAGTGTATAAGTGGCACATGTGGTATATGTCCAGTATGTGAATGCTACTTGTAATATATGTCAAGTATGCGAGTAGCACATAAATACTGGACATATACCGCATATACCACTCACATACTGGACATATACCGCATATACCACTCACATACTGGACATATACCGCATGTACCACTCACATACTGGACATATACCGCATGTACCACTCACATACTGGACATATACCGCATGTACCACTCACATTCTGGACATATACCACATATACCACTCACATACTGGACATATACTGCATGTAGCACTCACATACTGGACATAAACTGCATGTACCACTCAGTTTACAAAACAAACAGTAAGTATGTCTGTAGTGTGAGTGATAGATGTATTATTAATCATATCAATGCTATGAGAAAAATATGCACTTTTTGTGTACCTTGTTCCTTACCTATCAATAGGTTCAAAGTGAGAGTAGTGTGTGTAGTATCCAGTGTATAAGTGGCACATGCGGTACATGTCCAGTATGAAAATAAAAAAGCAAAATACTCTGCTACTCACATACTGGACATATATCTCATGTGCCACTTACATACTGGACATATTTAACATGTGCTACTCACCTACTGGACATATACCGCATGTGCCACTCACATACTGGACATATTGTATATTGCATGTGCCCCTTCAACACTGGACATATACTACATGTGCCACTTACATACTGAGCATATACAGCATGTGCCACTCACATACTGGACATACTGTATATTGCATGTGCCCCTTAGACACTGGACATATACTACATATGCCACTTACATACTGAGCATATACAGCATGTGCAACTCACATACTGGCAGCTTTACCTGTGGATCCTCCTCTAACCTGGAGGTGCTACGATAAAGGCCACCTCTGTACACACATTACAGCTGTAACCCGGATATGCTACAGCACAGACCACCTTTATTTCTATCCTTTGCTTGATTGTATTATGAATATCTGCACACCTTATGTAATATTTGTATTGTACTACCATATACTGCTTCTGTTGATGTTTATGCAATTGTTTTTCTTCATTGTTTGTATATGATCCTTGGTCATGTGACACACTGACCCCTCCCTGGATTTTTTATTTTTATTTTTTACTGTATTTATACCATGCATCTATATCATGTTGTTATCACTGATCTGAGGAAGGAGGCGGTGACCTCCAAAACTCGTTATACTGTATATATTTGCCTGAATTTAATAAAACCTCTTCCAGGATTGGCATGTCCTCTCCTGCACCCTTGGCTCGGCAGCTATTTCCACACATTGCAAACCCATATTGAAGGCTGATACGCAAGTTTTTGACTTGCTCCAGGTGAGCACCCATTACCTACAGGCATCCTGTCTTGCCCATTTACTTCTAATACCTTTGGATTACTGTGGTAACGCACTAGGCACCTCTTACCGGTCTTTTCTCATACTTACAGACATGGGATATATGCCCAGTATGTAAGTGGCACATGTGATATATGTCCAGTAGGTGAGTAGCACATGTATGTAAGTGGCACATGTGATATATGTCCAGTAGGTGAGTAGCACATGTAAAATATGTCCAGTATGTAAGTGGCACATGTGATATATGTCCAGTATGTGAAGGGCAGAGTATTTTTCTTTTTTTTTCTTTTAAAGTATAGCATGCTGCAGGTATGGTACTTTGCAGGTGTTTAAATAAAACATGATGTAGACAGCATGCTGCATTAAAAAATAAATGCTAGAAATTGCATAAAAAATACCACAAAAAAATAAAAATGAAGCCTGTTGCACATTTACCAGACAGACTACCTATATGCTCTTACATGCCAAAGCTGAATTTCAGTTCGTCTGAACCTGGTTGTTATCATGATTCCCTCCCAACTTTCTAGGAAACAAATAATATTAAGAAACAACATCATGAATTGAACAAAAAATATATGGGGCCCAATCCACAGTATTAAAATATCCTAGTTTTTTATGCAATACAAACCGACAATACAAATGCTGATTTTTTGAATGCATCGTAAGTGTTTAGTCCCCATACATATTAAAGAATGGCCAAGTAGAGCATTCATGCATGTGTATGAATTTTTTCTTTAAGCACAGGAGAAATGTAAAGAAACCTACTGATTTAAATTGTTGAAAATTCAAAATATTCTCCATTTGGGAGATTTATCAAAACTTGTCCAGAGGAAAAGATGCCCAGTTGCCCATAGCAACCAATCAGATCACTTCTTTCATTTTTAACAAGGCCCCTGCAAAATAAAAGAATTGATCTGATTGGTTGCTATGGGCAACTGGGCAACTTTTCCTTTGCACAGGTTTTGATAAATCTCCCCCCATGTGTTTAACGTGATTACATCTGCTCGCATAGGACAGATTTGTAACATTAACACGTTGGAGTTTAAGTTAAAAGTAAAGAACTTGCCTGTCTACAGTAACTACACAATCATCACTAGATCCACCCATTGTATTTCCCAATAGGTGGGTTACATGGGGAGAATGTTTTATTTGGATTAACAACACCTTTTTGTTCGTATGACGGCTTGAAAATACCCAGCAAGGAATATTTGCATGGTTAAATGGACATAGTTATATATGGAATTCTGTTTCAGGTACATTTTCTTACAAAAAAAACAAAAAAAACTTCACGATCACATTTCCCAATTCATTTGACTGATCTGTTGATAGGGCCTAAGATGAAAAGCAGACACCTATAAATAAGCCGACATGAAGTGTCACACACACCAAACTATTTCTAAAAGACTTGTACTATGTTTGGGGTCAATATAATCCTCACATGATTTTTATATTACATTCCAGACATAGCACAGTCACAAAAGGACAGTTATGTATGTTATGGCACAAAGGAGCCATTACTGTAGGGAGCCATCCTATTTTTGTCTTCTAAATTCTTTCTGCACAAATGTTTTATATACGGTATATAACTTGGATATACAGTATGAACATTGCTGAACACGTTATGTCACTGGTACAGTGAAAAGGTCTTATCAGTTTTATGTTTCGCATTTTCATGTACAAAAAGTATTTCATGTGTGGTATCCCGGTACCATACATTGTACCGTACCTTGTGTGCTAACTCCCCAAAGTCAGAGTTCCTGCGCACAGGTAGGATCCTCCTGGTGCGATAACCGCTTGTCACCTCTTCCTTCTTTAATTTTATAGGTTTGGTGTATATAATTTGTATATCTGTATAGTACTTCCAGGACCTTAGGTCACATGACTACTAAGCCTACTGTTAGGTTTAGCTTAAGGACCTTCCAGGTCACGTGAGTGGGTCACATGATGTACCCCAATGCTTTGTGAAAGGACAGACAGTTGGTGGGAACCAATAAGCTATGAACCTGCCCCTTGCCTTGCCATATAAGGGCGCTGTTAACCAATCATCGCTCTCTTGGGTTCCGAACTAGCAGAGAGAGAGACAGAGAGAGAGAGAGAGAGAGAGGAGTTTCGTTCCTGCTAACTTCAGCCGAATACTAAACCATGAGTTCAACTAAACTCAATCCTAAATCTACGTGACTACTGAACCTAAAACTAAACCCTAAATTCAGTGGAACAGCGTAAAGCAAGCCTCAGAGTTTATCTTCCCTACAAGGTCCCAACCAACTGTGAGGAACCTAAAGTCTGGTCCTCTGTAAAGACTGTTACTACCGTTAACCTGCATAAAAGTTGCAGTAAAGTTATTTACAGTTTACTAAACCTCCAGTTGTGGACAATCCTTTATTCCACCCTATCGTTTCTGGGACGGGTGGCGGTAGGATATATATATATATATATATATATATATATATATATATATATATATAGAGGAAGAACCTGCACCCTGGCATCACGACAGTAAAGGGTTAATCCAGCACCCTTTCATCACTGCACAGCTACACTCTTCCTACCCTACATCCCCACAAGCTTACCACACATGTTAAACGGGCATTCCCATCCCACGGGCAATACAGTCAGATAGATGGTGCTCCCACTGTCTCAAGATCTAGGCCCCCTTCTCCTTGCTTGCTTAATCTTGAGGTGGGATGGAAGCTAAGAACAGCTGAGCCAGGAGTTTTTACACAGTTGGTTTAAATTTCAACTTTTTGACATTAAAGGGGTTATCCAGTGATTTTTTTAAAGAAAAATAACAAACCTTACATTACCTTCCACAGCTCTCCATATACGCTGATATTGGTCTACCGTCCTTTGGCCCTGGTCCCGACATGTCACACTGTGTTGAGCTTATCACAGGCCACAGCCTTGGCAGAATTGAACCATAATATAAAATCACTGGATTACGCCTTAAATGGAAATTGTGTAACAAAAAAGCACCACAAGAATGTGATTCTACACTGTGAGCACATCTTCCATTAAATGTGTACTCTGACATCAGGTAAAGAAACAAAAAATGCTGCAGAAGCATAAAGTATTGCCCACCTGTCTGCCCCAGAACTAAAACCACCAAAAATCTATTAGTTTTGGGATCCTAGTCCTATATTTCCTGGTTGTACTACAATTTCCAGAATGCATTACTTTCCCTCAAATCAGTCCTCCAACATTTCCTCCCCCATCAGCAATCTTTCCATTTCCGGCCCAGAGCTGTTGCAGAACATCTTATTTCACAGCAGATTATCATGCAATCATTCAGGTTGCAGCACCTGTTACACTCATTTCCCATATGTGGCATTGTTAAGTTGTGTTCACACATGGCGTTTTATTAGTGGTACTGTTGCCATACTGCCATGTTTGTGTTACGCCGAGCGCTCCGGGTCCCCGCTCCTCCCCGGAGCGCTCGCTACACTCTCCTCACTGCAGCGCTCCGGTCGGTTCCACGGACCCGGGGCGCTGCGATACCGCCTCCGGCCGGGATGCGATTCGCGATGCGGGTAGCGCCCGCTCGCGATGCGCACCCCGGCTCCCGTACCTGACTCGCTCTCCGTCAGTTCTGTCCCGGCGCGCGCGGCCCCGCTCCCTAGGGCGCGCGCGCGCCGGGTCTTTGCGATTTAAAGGGCCACTGCGCCGCTGATTGGCGCAGTGGTTCCAATTAGTGTTTACACCTGTGCACTTCCCTATATCACCTCACTTCCCCTTCACTCCCTCGCCGGATCTTGTTGCCATCGTGCCAGTGAAAGCGTTTCCTTGTGTGTTCCTAGCCTGTGTTCCAGACCTCCTGCCGTTGCCCCTGACTACGATCCTTGCTGCCTGCCCCGACCTTCTGCTACGTCCGACCTTGCTTCTGTCTACTCCCTTGTACCGCGCCTATCTTCAGCAGCCAGAGAGGTTGAGCCGTTGCTAGGGGATACGACCTGGTCACTACCGCCGCAGCAAGACCATCCCGCTTTGCGGCGGGCTCTGGTGAAAACCAGTAGTGACTTAGAACCGATCCTCTAGCACGGTCCACGCCAATCCCTCTCTGGCACAGAGGATCCACTACCTGCCAGCCGGCATCGTGACAGTAGATCCGGCCATGGATCCCGCTGAAGTTCCTCTGCCAGTTGTCGCTGACCTCACCACGGTGGTCGCCCAGCAGTCACAACAGATAGCGCAACAAGGCCAACAGCTGTCTCAACTGACTGTTATGCTACAACAGTTACTACCACAGCTCCAGCAATCATCTCCTCCGCCAGCTCCTGCACCTCCTCCGCAGCGAGTGGCCGCTTCTGGACTACGACTATCCTTGCCGGATAAATTTGATGGGGACTCAAAGTTTTGCCGTGGCTTTCTTTCCCAATGTTCTTTACACTTGGAGATGATGTCGGACCAGTTCCCCACTGAAAGGTCTAAGGTGGCTTTCGTAGTCAGCCTGCTGTCTGGAAAAGCCCTGGCTTGGGCCACACCGCTCTGGGACCGCAATGACCCCGTCACTGCCTCTGTACACTCCTTCTTCTCGGAAATTCGAAGTGTCTTTGAGGAACCTGCCCGAGCCTCTTCTGCTGAGACTGCCCTGTTGAACCTGGTCCAGGGTAATTCTTCCGTTGGCGAGTATGCCGTACAATTCCGTACTCTTGCTTCTGAATTATCCTGGAATAATGAGGCACTCTGCGCGACCTTTAAAAAAGGCCTATCCAGCAACATTAAAGATGTTCTGGCCGCACGAGAAATCCCTGCTAATCTACATGAACTCATTCACCTTGCCACTCGCATTGACATGCGTTTTTCCGAAAGGCGTCAGGAGCTCCGCCAGGATATGGACTCTGTTCGCACGAGGCGTTTCTTCTCCCCGGCTCCTCTCTCCTCTGGTCCCCTGCAATCTGTTCCTGTGCCTCCCGCCGTGGAGGCTATGCAGGTCGACCGGTCTCGCCTGACACCTCAAGAGAGGACACGACGCCGCATGGAGAATCTCTGCCTGTACTGTGCTAGTACCGAACACTTCCTGAAGGATTGTCCTATCCGTCCTCCCCGCCTGGAAAGACGTACGCTGACTCCGCACAAAGGTGAGACAGTCCTTGATGTCTACTCTGCTTCTCCACGTCTTACTGTGCCTGTGCGGATGTCTGCCTCTGCCTTCTCCTTCTCTGCTGTGGCCTTCTTGGACTCTGGATCTGCAGGAAATTTTATTTTGGCCTCTCTCGTCAACAGGTTCAACATCCCGGTGACCAGTCTCGCCAGACCCCTCTACATCAATTGTGTAAACAATGAAAGATTGGACTGTACTATACGTTTCCGCACGGAGCCCCTTCTAATGTGCATCGGATCTCATCACGAGAGGATTGAACTTTTGGTCCTCCCCAATTGCACTTCTGAAATTCTCCTTGGACTTCCCTGGCTTCAACTCCATTCCCCAACCCTGGATTGGTCCACTGGGGAGATCAAGAGTTGGGGGCCCTCTTGTTCCAAGGACTGCCTAAAACCGGTTCCCAGTAACCCTTGCCGTGACTCTGTAGTTCCTCCTGTAACCGGTCTCCCTAAGGCCTATATGGACTTTGCGGACGTTTTTTGCAAAAAACAAGCTGAGACTCTACCTCCTCACAGGCCTTATGATTGTCCCATTGACCTCCTCCCGGGCACTGCTCCACCCCGGGGCAGAATCTATCCTCTGTCCGTCCCAGAGACTCTTGCCATGTCTGAATACGTCCAGGAAAATTTAAAAAAGGGCTTTATCCGTAAATCCTCCTCTCCTGCCGGAGCCGGATTTTTCTTTGTGTCCAAAAAAGATGGCTCTCTACGTCCTTGCATTGACTACCGCGGTCTTAATAAAATCACGGTTAAGAACCGCTACCCCCTACCTCTCATCTCTGAACTCTTTGATCGCCTCCAAGGTGCCCACATCTTCACTAAATTGGACTTAAGAGGCGCCTATAACCTCATCCGCATCAGAGAGGGGGACGAGTGGAAAACGGCATTTAACACCAGAGATGGACACTTTGAGTATCTGGTCATGCCCTTTGGCCTGTGCAACGCCCCTGCCGTCTTCCAAGACTTTGTTAATGAAATTTTTCGTGATCTCCTATACTCCTGTGTTGTTGTATATCTGGACGATATCCTGATTTTTTCTGCCAATCTAGAAGAACACCGCCAGCATGTCCGTATGGTTCTTCAGAGACTTCGTGACAATCAACTCTATGCCAAAATAGAGAAATGTCTGTTTGAATGCCAATCTCTTCCTTTTCTAGGATACTTGGTCTCTGGCCAGGGACTACAAATGGACCCAGATAAACTCTCTGCCGTCTTAGATTGGCCACGCCCCTCCGGACTCCGTGCTATCCAACGCTTTTTGGGGTTCGCCAATTATTACAGGCAGTTTATTCCACATTTTTCTACCATTGTGGCTCCTATTGTGGCTTTAACCAAAAAAAATGCCGATCCCAAGTCTTGGCCTCCTCAAGCGGAAGACGCCTTTAAACGACTCAAGTCTGCCTTTTCTTCGGCTCCCGTGCTCTCCAGACCTGACCCATCTAAACCCTTCCTATTGGAGGTTGATGCCTCCTCAGTGGGAGCTGGAGCTGTCCTTCTACAAAAAAACTCTTCCGGGCATGCTGTTACTTGTGGTTTTTTTTCTAGGACCTTCTCTCCGGCGGAGAGGAACTACTCCATCGGGGATCGAGAGCTTCTAGCCATTAAATTAGCACTTGAGGAATGGAGGCATCTGCTGGAGGGATCAAGATTTCCAGTTATTATTTACACCGATCACAAGAACCTCTCCTACCTCCAGTCTGCCCAACGGCTGAATCCTCGTCAGGCCAGGTGGTCTCTGTTCTTTGCCCGATTTAATTTTGAAATTCACTTTCGGCCTGCTGATAAGAACATTAGGGCCGATGCTCTCTCTCGTTCCTCAGATGCTTCTGAAATTGAACCCTCTCCTCAACACATCATTCCTCCTGACTGCCTGATTTCCACTTCTCCAGCCTCCATCAGGCAAACTCCTCCAGGAAAGACCTTTGTTTCTCCACGCCAACGCCTTGGAATCCTCAAATGGGGACACTCCTCCCATCTCGCAGGTCATGCGGGCATCAAGAAATCTGTGCAACTCATCTCTCGCTTCTATTGGTGGCCGACTCTGGAGACTGATGTGGTGGACTTTGTGCGAGCCTGCACTATCTGTGCCCGGGATAAGACTCCTCGCCAGAAGCCCGCTGGTTTTCTTCATCCTCTACCCGTCCCCGAACAACCTTGGTCTCTGATTGGTATGGATTTTATTACTGACTTACCCCCATCCCATGGCAACACTGTTATTTGGGTGGTCGTTGATCGATTCTCCAAAATGGCACATTTCATCCCTCTTCCTGGTCTTCCTTCAGCGCCTCAGTTGGCTAAACAATTTTTTGTACACATTTTTCGTCTTCACGGGTTGCCTACACAGATCGTCTCGGATAGAGGCGTCCAATTTGTGTCTAAATTCTGGAGGGCTCTCTGTAAACAACTCAAGATTAAATTAAATTTTTCTTCTGCATACCATCCTCAATCCAATGGACAAGTAGAGAGAATTAACCAGATCTTGGGTGACTATTTACGACATTTTGTTTCCTCCCGCCAGGATGACTGGGCAGATCTTCTACCTTGGGCCGAATTCTCGTATAATTTCAGAATCTCTGAATCTTCCTCCAAATCTCCGTTTTTCGTGGTGTACGGCCGTCACCCTCTTCCCCCCCTCCCTACCCCCTTGCCCTCTGGTCTGCCCGCTGTGGATGAAATTTCTCGTGATCTTTCCATCATATGGAGAGAGACCCAAAATTCTCTCTTACAGGCTTCTTCACGCATGAAGAGATTCGCGGATAAGAAAAGAAGAGCTCCTCCCATTTTTTCCCCTGGAGACAAGGTATGGCTCTCCGCTAAATATGTCCGCTTCCGTGTCCCTAGCTATAAGTTGGGACCACGCTATCTTGGTCCTTTCAAGATTTTGCGCCAGATTAATCCTGTCTCTTACAAACTTCTTCTTCCTCCTTCTCTTCGTATTCCTAATGCCTTTCACGTTTCTCTTCTTAAACCACTTATTATTAACCGTTTCTCTCCCAAATCTGTTCCCCCCACTCCTGTCTCCGGCTCCTCGGACATCTTCTCCGTCAAAGAAGTTTTGGCTTCTAAAAAGGTCAGAGGGAAAACTTTCTTTTTAGTGGATTGGGAGGGTTGTGGTCCAGAAGAGAGGTCCTGGGAACCTGAGGACAATATCCTGGACAAAAGTCTGATCCTCAGGTTCTCAGGCCCCAAGAAGAGGGGGAGACCCAAGGGGGGGGGTACTGTTACGCCGAGCGCTCCGGGTCCCCGCTCCTCCCCGGAGCGCTCGCTACACTCTCCTCACTGCAGCGCTCCGGTCGGTTCCACGGACCCGGGGCGCTGCGATACCGCCTCCGGCCGGGATGCGATTCGCGATGCGGGTAGCGCCCGCTCGCGATGCGCACCCCGGCTCCCGTACCTGACTCGCTCTCCGTCAGTTCTGTCCCGGCGCGCGCGGCCCCGCTCCCTAGGGCGCGCGCGCGCCGGGTCTTTGCGATTTAAAGGGCCACTGCGCCGCTGATTGGCGCAGTGGTTCCAATTAGTGTTTACACCTGTGCACTTCCCTATATCACCTCACTTCCCCTTCACTCCCTCGCCGGATCTTGTTGCCATCGTGCCAGTGAAAGCGTTTCCTTGTGTGTTCCTAGCCTGTGTTCCAGACCTCCTGCCGTTGCCCCTGACTACGATCCTTGCTGCCTGCCCCGACCTTCTGCTACGTCCGACCTTGCTTCTGTCTACTCCCTTGTACCGCGCCTATCTTCAGCAGCCAGAGAGGTTGAGCCGTTGCTAGGGGATACGACCTGGTCACTACCGCCGCAGCAAGACCATCCCGCTTTGCGGCGGGCTCTGGTGAAAACCAGTAGTGACTTAGAACCGATCCTCTAGCACGGTCCACGCCAATCCCTCTCTGGCACAGAGGATCCACTACCTGCCAGCCGGCATCGTGACAGTTTGTATCATAAACTTTTCCAGAAGCCACAATTATGCAATATACAGTAAAATGCTTCGGTTTTGCTGCTATTTCAATAATTTTCCTTAAAATCACAGCAAAAACAAGTGCGATACTGCAACAGTACTACCCAGTCTTAAGCACAATAAACACTCCTCATTCTCCTTCAAAGCTTCCAATAAAGATGTGTATGTGTTTGACAGGTAGATGGTAATGTAGGCTGTAGGATCTGTCAGGGGTGGTGATATCCCTCAGGGTGCAGGGCTTGAGCTCAGAGACCAGATCTAGCCACACCACCTGAGACAGCAAAGCGTGATGCTTTGCCTTCGGAGAAAGGGACAAGCCAATGTTATGAAGACAACACCACATTGAAAATGAAAGTACTACACAACTTCCTATCAGGGGTGAGTCACAATTAGTGAAGCCTGAAGCCAGTACAATTAGTGATCCCACTATGTTAGTGAGTTAAATACTTGGGGTGATAGTCTTATTTAAATACAATTTTCTAAAATTGGAATACCCCTTCAACTTCTACAGAATTATGTTAAAGGGGTTCTCCGAAAAAAAAAAATTTAATCAACTGGTGCCAAAAAGATAAAACCGATTTGTAAATTACTTCTATTACAAAATCTTAACCCTTCCAGTACTTTTTTGCTGCTGAACTGGAAATTATTTTCTTTTTGGATTTCATTTTTGTCTGTCTACAGTGCTCTCTGCTGACACACCTGTCCATTTTAGGAACTGTCCAGAGCAGCATATGTTTGCTATGGGGATTTTTTCCTGCTCTGGATAGTTCATGACATGGACAGAGGAGACAGCAGAGAGCACTGTGGACAGACAGAAAATAAATCCAGCAGCAGCTGATAAGTACTATACAGCAGCTGATAAGTACTGTAAGGGTTACGATTTTTTAATAGAAGACATTTTACAAATCTGTTTAACTTTCTGGCACCAGTTGATTAAAAAAATGTAAAAAAAAAGTTTTCCACCGGAGTACCCCTTTAAATGGTGTTGGCTTCCAAATTAATTCTGGATAATGCAAGCACGGTAGAAGGGGATGGAGGGTCCTAGCAGGGGCGGACATATCACTTGTTCAGCCGGTTCGGCTGCACAGGGGCCCAGCGTGTTAGGGGGCCCCCTAGTAGCCCAGGTCACAGCCTGGGCCTCACAGTCTGGGCCCCTGCAGGGCCCCCTGCCAGTACTTCATACTAAATGCTGCAGCAACAGGTCCCGGACCTGCCGCTGACAGCAGTAATTTACCTCGGCCGGGCGAGAGGACAGGCCAGGGGCTGATGGGAACAGACGTGCCCCGCGCAGGCACGCACGTCTGCTCCAAGCCCCTGACGTCACATGTCATGGCCTCTGACCCCGGCAGAAGCGACAGGAGCAGCAAACCCTCCCGCCTCACACGGCCGCATCACTGAACAGATAAGGTGAGGAGAGCGACGGTCGGGTGCAGGGGGGTGGGGAGGGGATTGTAATGATGAAGAGGACAGGAGGGGTGTTGAAGAGGTTGGTGGTGTAATGATAAGAAAGATTGGGGGGTCTGGGAGAGCGTAGTGTTGATAAGGAGGACCAGAGGGGGGGTCAGGGGGGTAATGATTAGGGGGTTTAATGTTGATGAGAAGGATCGGGGGGGGGGTGTCAGCTGTGTAATACTGATGAGGTGCTTAAGGTATATGGGATGATGAGGAGACTGAGGATGGAGTGCATGGGGTGATGAGGAGACTGAGGATGGGGTGCGTGGGGTGATGAGGAGACTGAGGATGGAGTGCATGGGGTGATGAGGAGACTGAGGATGGAGTGCATGGGGTGATGAGGAGACTGAGGATGGAGTGCATGGGGTGATGAGGAGACTGAGGATGGAGTGCATGGGGTGATGAGGAGACTGAGGATGGAGTGCATGGGGTGATGAGGAGACTGAGGATGGAGTGCATGGGGTGATGAGGAGACTGAGGATGGAGTGCATGGGGTGATGAGGAGACTGAGGATGGAGTGCATGGGGTGTATGGGGTGATGAGGAGACTGAGGATGGAGTGCATGGGGTGATGAGGAGACTGAGGATGGAGTGCATGGGGTGATGAGGAGACTGAGGATGGAGTGCATGGGGTGTATGGGGTGATGAGGAGACTGAGGATGGAGTGCATGGGGTGTATGGGGTGATGAGGAGACTGAGGATGGAGTGCATGGGGTGTATGGGGTGATGAGGAGACTGAGGATGGAGTGCATGGGGTGATGAGGAGACTGAGGATGGAGTGCATGGGGTGTATGGGGTGATGAGGAGACTGAGGATGGAGTGCATGGGGTGATGAGGAGACTGAGGATGGAGTGCATGGGGTGATGAGGAGACTGAGGATGGGGTGCGTGGGGTGAATGGGGTGATGAGGAGACTGAGGATGGGGTGATGAGGAGACTGAGGATGGAGTGCGTGGGGTGTACGGGGTGATGAGGAGACTGAAGATGGGGTGTGTGGGGTGTATGGGGTGATGAGGAGACTGAGGATGGGGTGTATGGGGTGATGAGGAGACCGAGGATGGGTTGTGTGGGGTGTATGGGGTGATGAGACTGAGGATGGGGTGCGTGGGGTGATGATTAGACTGAGAATGGGTTGTATGGGGGGATGAGACTGAGGATGGGGTGCGTGGGGTGTATGGGGTGATGAGGAGACTGAGGATGGAGTGTATGGGGTGATTCAGTGGTGTATCGGAGGTTGGCAGTATTATATTGATAGAGTACAGTGGTTGGCAGTATTATATTCAGGGGTACAGTGGTTGGCAGTATTATATTCAGGGGTACAGTATTTGGCAGTATTATATTCAGGGGTACAGTGGTTGGCAGTATTTAGGGAGTACAGTGGTTGGCAGTATTATATTCAGGGGTACAGTGGTTGGCAGTATTCAGGGGGTACAGTGGTTGGCAGTATTATATTCAGGGGTGCAGTGGTTGGCAGTATTATATTCAGGGGTACAGTGGTTGGCAGTATTATATTCAGGGGGTACAGTGGTTGGCAGTATTATATTCAGGGGGTACAGTATTTGGCAAGGTTATAATGATTATTGTCATCATACAGAGGATAAGGATCTACTGACAAATTAAGGAACCAATGATGTCCAGGTGTCAGACTCTGCAGAGAAGATGGAAGAAATCCTGGTGTCTGGACCAGAGGAAGAAGAAAAGTAAAGACAACAGAGAAGACGTCACTCAGGTCAGTGTATCATTGTGTATTTTCCTAACTGTCCCATCAGAGCTTTAGTCACTGATATCATTGTGTAGTCTCCTGACTGTCCCATCAGCTGTAGTCACTTAAGACATGATGGGAGTTGCAGCTTTCCAACATCTCGGGAGCCACTTGAACCAAGGTGATTGGTGGGGGTCCCATGAGTCAGACCCCCACCATAAAAATGGGCTGTTTATTTAAAAATGCCTGGGCCTATTTTTGGTCCCAGTCTGGCCCTGCCTGTAAGTCACTTCTATCCCTAAGGATAAGAAGCCAAGGAACGAGGGGGTGCCAAGGGGTGTCGTGCTAAGTCCAGGGGTGCGAATGTAAAGGGGAGCACTGCCCTCTGCCTCCCAGCTAGATACGGGTCAGGCTGACCTGGGGGAGTACTCACTGGGCCGCACACTGAGAGGGACAGGGGCCACCCGGAGCCCACCTCAGGAGTCGTTCCATCCACCTGTGGTGGACAAGGCAAGTGGCGACACTACACGCGCGGGGTAAGTGGAGGCCCTCCGGTGGGGTCTAGGTACATGAGGGGGCACAGTGCTGGGGGGGGGGCCCAGGCACATTCTTTGCACAGGGGCCCTCTGCTGTCTGTGTCCGCCCCTGGGTCCTAGTATTAGATATAGGCATGAATCCCAGATTTGGGACCCAAATCTATCACCTGTTAATATGCCCTAAATGTTCCAGATGGGAATACCCCTTTAGGTGGTGCATTATACAATAACACATATGACAGGGAAGCTTGTTACAGTTCTAAAGGTAAAATGGTTCTCCAGGTTTATATGAAATATTTTAGTTTATGTTTATACCAGATCTATACTGTAGGTGTATAATTTAAAACCAATAGATATTTGACCCCCTCGGCCAAGATCTCAACGGCCATGAGTTAATACAAACCATGATCACACATGGCCATTTATTTAGAACTATATGCAGAGCATGAGGCATATACTGACGTTTAAATGTACAAAGCATCATGAGACAGTTCTGTATAGTATTTATAGTGTTAAGTCATTACAGTTTATACTTAATAAAATTATGGTAGGTTGCCGATGTACAGGTAACATTAAAACGTATTATAATAATAATTTGTTCTCTTACTTGAAGAAGAAAGTCAAAAAGTGCCATCTTGGACCACTCATGATGATGGACATCTGGGCAGCCCAGATCTGCTTTGGGGGCTTTTCCATTCAACCAACACTTATGTGTAAGAATGTTCTGGTAACTTCCCCACTTGAGTTTTATTGAAGATTGTGTGATATTGTCTGTTGGAGATAAAAAAGAGTCCCACAATATAACAGGACATGGAAGGGCATCTGCAAAACAAAGAATAGGTTGCATTTTAGTTTACTGGTATTGACAAATGGAACGTGAATTTATTTCCTAAGTTCACACTAGCAATAGGACATTCAGTTAAGAGTTTTCATCACTTTTAGGCTATGCTCCCATGGTGGAATGTCCACACGGAAAATCTCTGAGCGGACATTTCCCAGACAGCGGCAGAACATGCCGGCACTAGGACCGCTTGAAAACTTTAATGGGAAGTCATCACTTGGACCCATCATATGACAGATTTGCCACAACATCTTGGTTACTGATATGAATAAAAACCATGTACTGTGTACAGAGCCTAAGATTTCTGCTTTATATTATAAAGTGTACCATACAGCAGCTATCAAACCATTATAAGGCCCCGTTCACACTTGTGTCAAGTCTTTCATTGTTAAACAGCCAGGACAGCAATGGTGGATCCATTTTGATTCAGATGTTAACATACCCCGTAGATTCAAATTAACATATAATGGCCCCCATAAGGTTTCTTTTATTACAGGAAAGAATAGTTTCCAGACTATTATAAATTTTTTATGTTAAAAAGAAATGCATTAGAAAGGAAACTAATGACAGTGTGAACACAGCCTAAGCCTTATAGTCTTCAAATTCTCAATCTACAATATTATAGGATTCCTAGAGCTTGGCTAGGAAATCAACCATTTTATTTCCAGCTACATTAAGCATTTAATCACTACTTTAACATCTGTTAAATGTTGCTTTAAAATATGCCCTTATTACCCCTATACTGTATAAGAATGCAAGTGAACTGTAAATTCTTCCACAAAATATGTAATCACATAACTTTGTTGAGTGATATATTCAATGCATCTTGTGCATGCACATTCCTGCTAGATAACCTGTACTTGACATTATTCTATGATAAAGTAATAGCTATATATGAGTATGCAATACTTTGGAGAAACATCTGATCTTTTTTAGCTAAGAAAGGTGCAATGTGACACTGAAATACAGGCTAAACGTAAGAGAATACCACAAAAAAGGTAAAAGCGCACAGTAAAATTCCTATAATCCAACATCTGGTAATCTGCCTTTTTTTTTATCAAAACAGAAAGAGTATATATATATATATATATATATATATATATATATATATATATATATATTGCAAACTAATAAAATACACTTAGTCACAGTAGCAGGTTTTTTTATTTATTTTTTTAAGAAAAAAAATGTTTTTGCTAGAATTCACAGCAAACATCTGCAATATTTTCAAACAGAATCTGATCATAGTCTCATAAAGGGGCATAGCTAGGGGGCAACAGCATGGCCAACAGGTCAGCATCCCCGCTCAGACCCTGTGCTTACTGGGGCTTCTACTCAAACTAGCACAAAAGCACCTGACACTAACATTCTGTGTGTGGGTGCGCTCTACGGTGTTGCAGAGAGCTATAAGTGCTGCTCAATACTTCAGCGTTCTGGTGTAGATGTATATTGTTATGTCGCCCACTGGAGCAGATATATATTGTTTTTATGCAAAGGGGATATTATTACAGGAGAGTGGGGATATTATATTACCTGCCTAACTATTATCTGGGGGCTACCTATTACCTAGCTAATATAGAGAGCTATTTACCACCTACCTAATATGGGGGGGAGAGGACTATTTACTACTTACCTAATATGGGGGGAGGACTATTTACTACCTACCTAATATGGAAGGGTTACCTATGACCTGCCTACCTGCCTGGATTATATGGGGGCTCATGACAAGAGGCCATCAATCACTTAGTCCTGAAAAATCCCTTCAATTTGTCAGAGGAAAGTCATACTAACTCCCTTATAGCTATTACAATAACTTTTTTCAGCGAGCCAGACATTCATGGATTGCTGCATTCACAATCACCATCAAAGCTTATGTAGAATTCTTATGTTACCCACATTTTTATGTGTAATGCAAATCTGGTTTAAATAGACCTTTGTAGAAATAGATTTAGGCAGATGTTCCATGTATAAAAAAAATGACAGCTTTCAGATCCTTTAGTTCTAACAAATTATCATGTAGCTGTGGGATGAGTTACTTTCTATTTTACTGTCCTTATCCAGAAGAAATTCTGCAATAGTCCTCGTATCTTCTTGGTCATCTTGACTGTTTATTCTTTAAAAGTTTTCCAAGATTTGAAAAACACGACCACTATTTATTTTTATTTTTTTAAACATACCAGGCCTGACCACAGGATGTGTGGAGTATTGCAGTTCTCCATTCACTTCAATAGAGCGCAGGTGCAATACCATGTTCAACCCATGGACAGTCGTTGTGCTGTTTTTGTAAGAAAGATCACTTTCTTAATCTGTGCACTCACTTATTATATCAATTATACAATCCCTTTCTTATTCTGTACAATTCTGTACAAGGTCCCTATGGAGGGTCTGTAAGAAGACAAAGTAGTTATATAGGTCAGGATAGGTAGGGGAGGTTAACTTTTTAATGGATAGTTAAATCCAGCTCTTCATCAGACCAAGCCAATATCACAATAACAATATAAATAATTGGGGAGATGTATCAAAACCTTTGCAAAAAGAAAAAAAAAAAGTTGACCAGTTGCCCAAAGCAACCAATCAGATCACTTGTTAAATTTTTAACCCCTTAATGACCATGAGCGTATATTTATGCTCATGGCTGGCTCCCATTATGTGAAGCACGCTCAGGAGCTGAGCGCACTTCATACCCGGCAGGTCCCAGTTGCTATCAGCAGCCAGGACCCGTGGCCAATACCGGACATCACTGATCGGGCTGATGTCCAGTATTAACCCTTTAGACGCTGCGATCAAACTTGATGGTGGCGTCTAAAACGTGAGAAAACCGTTGCAGGTTAGCTCAGTGGGCTGTTCGGGACCACCACAGTGAAATTGCGGCGTCTCGAACAGCGAAGATGACAGCGGGAGGCTTCTTACCTTGCTTCCCACTATTCGATTGTCGCTCTGCTGCTCCATGCCTAAGATCCAGGCTGGAGCATCAGAGCACCGATAACACTGATGAAAAGTATACTATGGCATTGCATTGAACAGTGTATGCAATCAAAGGATTGCATGTAATAGTCCCTTATGAGGACTAAAAAAAAATTTAAAACTTTTTTTTTTATTAATGTAATTTAACCCCTTCCCTAAAAAATTTTTTGAATCACCCCCCAAGTAAACAAAAGAAAAAAAAAATAAACATTTGTGGCATCGTGACGTGCGTAAATGTCCAAACTAGAAAAATATAATGTTAAATCACACAGCATACATGTAAAAGATCCAAAAGTCAAAAATTACGCATTTTTGGTCACTTTGTATAACCTAAAAAAAAAGTATAAAAAGCGATCAAAAAGTCCCATCAAAACAAAAATGGTACCGAAAAAAACTTCAGATCACGGCGCAAAAAATTAGCTCTCAAACATCCCTGTATATGGAAAAATAAAAAAGTTATTGGTGTCAGAAGATGACAATTTTACACATACAGTGATCCTTCAACATACAATGGTAATTTGTTCCAAATGAACCATCGTTACTTGAATTTATAGTATGAGGGATCCATGTAATAATAATATACAAAGTTATACTCACATTTCCCCGCCGCTCCGGACCGTCACCACTGCCCTGGATCATCGCTCTCCATCGCCGTCATCACATCGCTGCGCACGCCGCTTCTATTGCATGAGGGGATGGCGTACGCGACGGCTATGCATAGGAGCATGAAGAGGAGAGTCCTGAGTGGCGGGAACAGGTGAGTGACACTCACCGGAGCACACGGGGCACATTAAACGGCTATCTGGCGGCAGTTTAAGCAGTCGACGCTGCTGGATAGCCATTTATGCGATGGCCCCGACATACAAAAGGATCATATGTTGATGCTGCCTTCAACAAACGATGGCCTCGAAATGATCGCATCTAGGGGCCATCGTAGGTCGGGGGATCACTGTACTAATTTTGGTTTATGTAGTTATAATTTATTTTAAGTAGTAAAATGAAATAAAACTGAATACATTTTTTCCAATTTTGCCCCCCCAAATTTTTTTTTCTGGGTTCGCCGTGAATTTTGTGGTGAAATGATTGATTTCATTACAAAGTACAATTGGTGGCGCAAAAAACAAACCCTTATATGAGTCTCACAAAAATAGAGAAGAGCTCCCGGCATTGGAACCCGTATATAATCACTTGTGGATATCGGGATGTCTGTACTGTATGAAGTGGTGGTGCAGAATGCTGTAGACACAGGTGCGTACAATATGCAAAAAGAAAACGGCAGCACAGCACTCACCCTTCCAGGCAGGACGTGGTTTATTCGGGGTCCATACAGTACATTGGGACAGGGGGAGGTGAAGGAAAAAGAGCTCAACTGAGCCCGGAAAACGACAGCACCGTTTCGTCGTCAAACCACTTGGCCACGCCTTACAGACCTAAACACACGGCCCGGTAATAACTCCTTACCGGGCCGCGTCAGAGCTACGCCTACGCTGATTGACAGCGAGTGCACCAATGGGGATTGAGGCAGCATTTCTGACAGTCCGCTACGTCAAGGAACCTGGGAGATATACATGGCCTTATATGAGTCTGTATGTGCTGTCATAAGGTGGCAAGGAAAGGGTGTATTTCCTTGGCTCACCCTGAAGAATTTCTCACCTGCTTCTTAATTAATGAGGCAGGAGGGAAGGGAGGAGTATATAAGATTCAGTCTATCTGGGCTCTCCCTTGGAAACAGCATGCTGCTGTAGGGGGAGACATCGGGCCTTGTTGGAGACACACAGCAGGAGCTGTGAGGGCCCAAGTGACAGTGGGTACTGTGGATAAATCAGGTGGCACATGTTTTGCTGGCTGAGGGAAGCTCACCAATAAGTAGTCAGGGCATGCTTACATGTATAGTCAGTGACCAGACGGTCTAGGGCTTTATTTTTGTTCCCGTTTATGTTTTGTTTTACCTGCAACCTGTGGAAATAAAGCTGGCGAGGAGCCAGACTTGTATGCGGAACTGTGGTCTGTGGTGTTATTGTGAGGAACGTGTCCCGTGGCAAGTGACCAGGATGATCCGAGAGCTAATCCCCAAGGCGGTACGTCACAGTGCAAAATTTAAAGCGTTATGCTTTTCAGAAGGTGATGAGGAAAAAATAAAAGTGCAAAAACAGAAAAAACCTGTGGTCCTTAAGGGGTTAAAAAGAAGCAACCTAATTGGTTGCTATGGGCAACTGGGCAACTTTTCCTCTGCACAGGTTTGTATAAATCTCCCCCAATGTCTCTTAAGGAGACGAAACAACATTAAATTGTGATAAAATGCGCTGACACATTAGGGGCTCAAAAATATAAGAACACACAAGTTATGACGAGGGGGTGCATCTTATTATTTTGTTATGTGATAATAATAGAGCTTGTAGTTGTTATACCACATTCAACTTCACGGATTACAATGGCCACATTTAGCCAGGAGTTTTGCCAAGTGTCATTGTCACTGCTCAGCTCTATCTGTAGCAGAAGCAATTGGATATTGCAGATCTAACAAAATCCCACAGAGTGGGACCCTAGACAAAGTGCTTATTACAGGGAATGGTCAGGGAGTTAGTCATTTTCCAGTCTGAACAAGGGAAACCCCAGCAATTCTAAAATATTTTTACTTATATAGACAAAACAGTAATTCACTGTCGAAAAGTATGATTCACATATTTTTATTTTAGAATTCATCCAGTGGTGCTACGTTTCAAAGGATAATGGACATTGTACTTCGGCCACATCGTCGGTATGCCTCAGCTTATCTGGACGATATCATCATCCACAATACAGACTGGGAAAGTCACCTTCCAAAAGTACAGGCAGTGGTAGACTCCCTTAGGAAGGCCGGGTTAACTGCTAACCCAAAAAAATGTGCCGTAGGGTTGGAAGAGACCAAATACCTGGGGTATGTCATTGGGCGTGGAGTTGTCAAACCCCAGGTAAACAAAGTAGAGGCCATTTGAAATTGGCCACGACCTGTCACTACCCGGCAAGTGAAGTCTTTCCTGGGGATGGTGGGTTACTATATGAGGTTTATCTTCAACTTTGCTATAGCAGCTGCACCCTTAACAGACCTCTTGAAGGGACGTAAGTCGGTATGAACAAGCGTTGGAATGAACAGGTGGAGCAGGCTTTCTCCACTTTGAAGTTAGTCCTATGTAGGTCTCCGGTTTTGGTGACACCCGACTTGAAAAAGGAGTTTGTAGTACAGTCAGATGCCTCTGATATAGGTCTTGGTGCTGTACTTTCACAGAAAATCAACGGGGAGGAGCATCCCTTTGTCTTTCTCAGCCACAAACTTACCCTGGCTGAGACCAGGTATAGTATAGTGGAGAGAGAGTGCCTGGCTATTAAGTGGGCACTCGAGTCTCTCCACTATTTGTTGGGGAGGAAGTTTCGTCTTGTGACGGATCATTCCCCTCTCAAGTGGATGTGCCAGGCTAAGGACAAAAATGACAGGGTCACCCGGTGGTTTTTGTCCTTACAAAACTTTCAGTTCACGGTTGAACACAGGGCTGATCTGTTGCTAGGCAATGCCAATGCCCTGTCACGGATCCACAAGTGTTCACCCCATCGGGCTTGAACAAAGGGGGGTGTATGTGAGAAGGTGAAACGTATGGTGGTTGATGGGCGATATGTGTCACCAAGGTTCCTGGCCTTAGTGAGCTAAGAGCCGGTAATTTTCCATTGTCTGTGCTGTGGTGCAGACTTATACTGTGGCTGTAGAATGGCTGAAAGGCCAATCCGGGATGTCTCTTACTGGGAATAACCAAGTGCAGGGTGGGAGTCATTCCCCACAATCCCGGCCGGCTTTTGTTGGCCTTAAAGCTAGGCTGCCTCACCAGCTGAGGGGAATTTGCTAGTTGCAGCTCACAGTGCCAGAGAAAGCTGTGGTAGCTCCAAGAATGGAAGCTGCTGGACAGCCTACCTGGAGGTCTGGAAAAGACTTGCTTGATGCCGCATGGCGTGACCTTAGGTGTGAACAAACACCTAAGGATTACAGGTGGACTTTTGTTACGTCTTCCTTTGTTCTACTTTTAAACTGTTTGTCATGTGCAGTGTGTGAATAAAACACTGAACTTTAATTTGAAAAGCGCTATCTCCTTGCCTCTTTACTGCAACCACACCTGCTTGCAAGAGCGAGTCATCACACAGTCTATAGGAGCACTGCAGGTACCATCGACATAGCCCCAAATCATGTGATCAGAACCTTTAAACTTTACACGGAAGCACAAAAGTATTGTTTGTACCAGTTAGAAGAAGGCACCATAGTAAGTCTAGCTAAGTGGCTTACAGCCAATAATCTTTTACTAGGTATTTGCTATTAGCTTGCATGTCTGAGATCAAAGTATTAAAATACAGTTTTCAACTTTAGACTAACAATCTTTATTCTGCAAACTAAGACTCTTTCCACGAAACCCCATGCTGACAATACTAGTACATTTCATGTAATCTACTGTCTCTGCACCAGCACTACATTAATGGAAGAATGAAGGTTATGTAAAACAATGAAAGGAAAGCTAGAAATGAGGTTGTAGGTGAGGAATGGGAAGTGTTAGGAAAAATAAACACAAATTATGTCAAAGGGGTTATCCACCATAAGGTGATTTAAGTAGTACGTACCTGCCAGAACTGGGTTTTTTTCTGTAGAATTTTGTTCTCTAAACTACACATCCTATAGTTTGTAAGTATGAGGTCACTCAGCCACCCCACCAGTTTAAACACACCTTTGATCCCTTCAATGCAAAACCAGTGTTTTATCAGGGTGCCTACAGCTGTTGCAAAATGAACTCTCTCCAACCCAGCTGTTGCTCCACCAATTGAAGCAGGACAGACTCCCTCTGATCATCTGACCAGTGATGTCAGGTCTCGACGCACTGCAACCTGGGAAATCCCAAGACCTGAGTCATTTTGTATGCTGTCAAAAATTAATATTGGGGCGATAATTACAGAATAATTGTGAGACCACCATCACACACAGGTACAGACACTATATTATGAACTACATTAGCTTTACTGCTCCTGTGGCATAGTCAAATAAAAAAAGATCCTGGAATACCCATTTAACCCCTTAACCCCTTAAGGACACATGACGTTCTTATACGTCTCCATTTCCGAGTCCTTAAGGACACATGACGTATGAGAACGTCATGTGTTTTACCGGCCCCCCGCAACCATCTGGAGCGGAGCCGGTGCCCGATACCTGCTGAAATCGTTCAGCAGGCATCGGGGCATATCGCCCAGGGGGGTCATGATGACCCCCCATGTCGGCGATGGCCGCAGATCGCTGGACAATTCAGTCCAGCGATCTGCAGCGGATTCCGGGTCAATCGGGTCTCCAGTGACCCGGTGACCCGGAATTATTGGCTGATCGGGGCCGTCAGAGACGGCCCCGAACAGCCAGAGCCAGCAGGGGTGAGGTGGCACTGGTGCCACCTCACGATCGCCCTGATTCGTCGGCCGGATTACCGGCCGACCAATCAGGGCGCCTGCTGCGGGTGTCACTCCCGCAAGCCGCTCCGCCCCTCTTCCGGAGGACGTGAGCGGGTGCGGGATGTGCACCCCGGGTGCTGGGGACCCCGATCCCCGGTGCCCCTGTTGGGATCGGGGCCCCAGGAGCAGCGGCGGCGGCGGAGACGACGAGGGACTGAACTGTGCGGCTGGATCGTTGGAGGTGAGTGACAGCCTCCTGCTGTTGCTTAGCAACAGCTCCCAGCATGCAAAAAGGGCATGCTGGGAGCTGTAGTTATGCAACAGCAGGAGGCACACCACCACAACTCCCAGAATGCCCTTATGGGCATGCTGGGACTTATAGTTTTGCAACAGCTGGAGGCACATTTTTTCTATGGAAAAGTGTACCTTCAGCTGTTGTGTAACTACAACTCCCAGCTTGCACAAACAGCTAAAGTGCATGCTGGGAGTTGTAGTGGTGCATCTGCTGGTTGCATAACTACAACTCCCAGCATGCCCGTTGGCTGTTGGTGACTGCTGGGAGTTGTAGTTTTGCAACAGATGAAGGCACACTGAGTTATGTAGCAAACCAGTGTGTCTCCAGCTGTTGCATAACTACAATCCCCAGCATCCCCAGCCAAAGAAGTATGCCTCCAGCTGTTGCATAACTACAAGACCCAGCATGCCCTTCCACTGTCCGTACATGCTGGGGGTTGTAGCTTTTGCAACAGCTGAAGGCACACTGGTTGCAAAACACTGAGTTTGTTACCAAACTCGGTGTTTCCCAACCAGTGTGCCTCCAGCTGTTGCAAAACTACAACTCCCAGCATGCACTGATAGACCGTACATGCTGGGAGTTGTAGTTTTGCAACAGCTGGATGTCCCCCCCCCCCCCCCCAATGTGAATGTACAGGGTACACTCACATGGGAGGATTACAGTAATTATCCGGCTGCAAGTTTGAGCTGCGGCAAATTTTCTGCCGCAGCTCAAACTGCCAGAGATAAACTACTGTGAACCCCCACCCGTGCGACTGTACCCTAAAAACACTACACTACACTAACACACAATAAAATAAAAAGTAAAAAACACTACATATACACATACCCCTACACAGCCCCCTCCCCAATAAAAATTAAAATCGTCTGGTCCGCCACTGTTTCCAAAACGGAGCCTCCAGCTGTTGCAAAACAACTACTCCCAGTATTGCCAGATAGCCACTGACTGTCTAGGCATGCTGGGAGTTTTACAACAGCTGGAGGCACCCTGTTTGGGAATCACTGGCGTAGAATATCCCTATGTCCACCCCTATGCAAGTCCCTAATTTAGGCCTCAAATGCGCATGGCGCTCTCACTTTGGAGCCTGTCGTATTTCAAGGCAACAGTTTAGGGCCACATATGAGGTATCGCCGTACTCGGGAGAAATTGTGTTACAAATTTTGGGGGGTATTTTCTGCTTTTAACCTTTTTAAAAATGTAAAATTTTTGGGAAAAGATATTCTATTTTATTTTTTTACATATGCAAAAGTCGTGAAACACCTGTGGAGTATTAAGGTTCACTTAACCCCTTGTTACGTTCCCCGAGGGGTCTAGTTTCCAAAATAGTATGCCATGTGTTTTTTTTTTTTTTTGCTGTTCTGGCACCATAGGGGCTTCCTAAATGTGGCATGCCCCCAGAGCAAAATTTGCTTTCAAAAAGCCAAATGTGACCCCTTCTCTTATGAGACCTGTAGTGCGCCAGCAGAGCACTTTTGACCCCCATATGGGGTGTTTTCTGAATCGGGAGAAATTGGGCTTCAAATTTTGTGGGGTATCTTCTGCTTTAATTCTTTTAGGTAACTTTTTTTTTTTTTTTTTTTTTTTTTACATATGCAAAAGTTGTGAAACCCCTGTGGGGTATTAAGGTTCACTTTACCGCTTGTTACGTTCCCCAAGAGGTCTAGTTTCCAAAATGGTATGCCATGTGTTTTTTTTTTTTGCTGTCCTGGCACCATAGGGGCTTCTTAAATGAGGCATGCCCCCAGAGCAAAATTTCCGTTAAAAAAGCCAAATGTGACTCCTCTTCTGAGACCTGTAGTGCGCCAGCAGAGCACTTTTCACCCCCATATGGGGTGTTTTCTGAATCGGGAGAAATTGGGCTTCAAATTTTGGGGGGTATTTTCTGCTATTACCCTTTTTTAAAAATGTTAAACTTTTGGGAAACCAAGCATTTTAGGGGAAAATATATATATTTTTTTTACATATGCAAAAGTCGTGAATCACCTGTGGGGTATTAAGGTTCACTTTACCCCTTGTTATGTTCCCCGAGGGGTCTAGTTTCCAAAATGGTATGCCATGTGGAGTTTTTTGCTGTTCTGGCACCATAGGGGCTTCCTAAAGGTGACATGCCCCCCAAAAACCATTTGTCGCTCCTTCCCTTCTGAGCCCTCTACTGCGCCCGCCGAACAATTAACATAGACATATGAGATATGTCCTTACTCGAGAAAAATTGGGTTTCAAATACAAGGAAAAATGTTCTCCTTTTTACCCCTTGCAAAAATTCAAAAATTGGGTCTACAAAAACATGCGAGTGTAAAAAATGAAGATTGTGAATTTTCTCCTTCACTTTGCTGCTATTCCTGTGAAACACTTAAAGGGTTAAAACGCTGACTGAATGTCATTTTGAATACTTTGGGGGTGCAGTTTTTATAATGGGGTCTTTTATGGGGTATTTCTAATATGAAGACCCTTCAAATCCACTTCAAACCTGAACTGGTCCCTGAAAAAAAGCGAGTTTCAAAATTTTGTGAAAAATTGGAAAATTGCTGCTGAACTTTGAAGCCCTCTGGTGTCTTCCAAAAGTAAAAACACGTCAATTTTATGATGCAAACATAAAGTAGACATATTGTATATGTGAATAAAAAAAAATTTTTTGGAACATCCATTTTCCTTACAAGCAGAGAGCTTCAAAGTTAGAAAAATGCAACATTTTCAAATTTTTCATCAAATTTTGGGATTTTTCACCAAGAAAGGATGCAAGTTACCACAAAATTTCCCCACTATGTTAAAGTAGAATATGTCACGAAAAAACAATCTCGGAATCAGAATGATAACTAAAAGCATTCCAGAGTTATTAATGTTTAAAGTGACAGTGGTCAGAATTGCAAAAAATGGCCAAGTCCTTAAGGTGAAAAAGGGCTCAGTCCTTAAGGGGTTAAAGGGGTACTCCGATGGAATTTTTTTTTTTTAAATCAACTGGTGCCAGAAAGGTTTGTAACTTGCCTAAATTACTTCTATGAAAAAAATATGTGCCCTTCTAGTACTTACTAGCAGTTGTATGCTACAGAGGAAATTATTTTCTTTTTGAATTTCTTTGCTGACACCTGATGCCCGTATCAGGAACTGTCCAGAGCAGGAGAAAATCCCTATAGCAAACCTATGCTGCTCTGGATAGTTCCTGATACGGGCATCAGGTGTCAGCACAGAGCACTGTGGACAAGACAAAAAATAAATTCAAAAAGAAAATAATTTCCTCTGTTGCATACAGCTTCTAATAAGTACTGGAAGGATTAAGATTTTTAAATAGGAGTCATTTACAAATCTGTTCAACTTTCTGGCACCAGTTAAATAAAAAAATAAAAAAAAGTTTTACACTGGAGTACCCCTTTATAGGGGTACTCCGGCGCTTAGACATCTTATCCCCTATCCAAAGGATAGGGGATAATATGCCTGATCGGGGGGGTCCCGCCGCTGGGGACCCATGTGATCTTGCACGCAGCACCCCAGTTAAAATCAGTCCCCGGAGCATGTTTTCTCTGGGTCTGATGACCGGCGACCACGGAAATACCCCTTTAAGGACACGGCCCATTTTGCCCTAAGGACACAGCCTTTTTCCTTTTTTGCATTTTTTGTATTTTCCTCCTCGCTCCCATAACTCCCATTTTTCCATCCACAGACCCATATGAGGGTTTGTTGCTTGCATGAGTAATTGTACTTTGTAGTGACATCTTTCATTTCACCATAAAATGTACAGCAAAGCCAAAAAAAAAAATTAGTTTGAGGGCGATTTAGTTTTACAAAGTGCGCTTTATGGTAAAAATGACAACCGCTTTTACATATATGTGACTTTTTGATTACTTTTTATTCCATTTTTTTCTGAGATGTGATGTGACCAAAAAGTAGCAATCAGCGGCAACTTTTCCTCTGCACAGGTTTGTATAAATCTCTCCCAATGTCTCTTAATGAGACGAAACAACCTTAAATTGTGATAAAATGCGCTGACACATTAGGGGTTCAAAAGTATAAGAAAACAAGTTATAATGAGGGGGTGCATCTTATTATTTTGTTATGTAATAATAATAGAGCTTGTAGTTGTTTCTTATCATGTCATACCACATTCAACTTCACGGATTACAATGGCCACATTTAGCCAAGTGTTCTGCTAAGTGTCATTGTCACTGCTCAGCTCTATATGTAGCAGAAGCAATTGGATATAGCAAATCTAACAAAATCCCACAGAGTGGGGCCCTAGACAAAGTGCTTATTACAGGGAATGGTCAGGGAGTCATTTTCCAGTCTGAACAAGGGAAACCCCAGCAATTCATTTTACAAAATAATCGACTTATCCTCTACCAACCTCATGACATATTTTTACACTTATATAGAACAAAACAGTAATTCACTCCAGCAAAGTATAATGCACATATCCTTTTAGAATTCATCCAGTGGTGCAATCTTCCTAAACGTTTGCATTATTGGTCTTCATAGGTACATATTATTGATATTTATTCAGTTTTTGAATACACACCGCTCAAAAAAACTAAAGGGAACCCTAAGATAACACGTCCTAGATCTTAATGAATAAACTAATCATTTGAAATACTTTCATCTTTACATAGTTGAATGTGCTGACAACAAAATCACACAAAAATGATCAATGGAAATCAAATTTATCAACCCATGGAGGTCTGGATATGGAGTCACCCTCAAAATCAAAGTGGAAAACCACACTACAGGCTGATCCAACTTTGATGTAATGTCCTTAAAACAAGTCAAGATGAGGCTCAGTAGTGAGTGTGGCCTCCATGTGCCCATATGACCTCCCTACAATGCCTGGGCATGCTCCTGATGAGGTGGCAGATGGCCTCCTAAGGGATGTCCTCCCAGACCTGGACTAAAGCATCAGCCAACTTCTGTACAGTCTGTGGTACAACGTAGCATTGGTGGATGGAGCAAGATATGATGTCCCAGATGTGCTCAATCGGATTCAGGTCTGGGGAAAGGGCGGGCCAGTCCATAGCATCAATGCCTTCCTCTTGGAGGAACTGCTGACACACTCCAGCCACATGAGGTCTAGCATTGTCTTGCATTATGAGGAACCCAGGGCCAATAGCACCAGCATATGGTCTCATAAGGGGTCTGAGTATCTCATCTCGGTACCTAATGGCAGTAAAGCTACCCTTGGCAAGCACATGGAGGACTGTGCAGCCCCCCAAAGAAATGCCACCCCACACCATTACTGACCCACTGCCAAACCGGTCATGCTAGAAGATGTTGCAGGCAGCAGAACGTTCTCCACGGCATCTCCAGACTCTGTCACATCTGTCACATGTGCTCAGTGTGAACCTGCTTTCATCTGTGAAGAGCACAGGGCGCCAGTGGCGAATTTGCCAATCTTGGTGTTCTCTGGCAAATACCAAACATCTTGCACGTTGTTGGGCTGTATGCACAACCCCCACCTGTGGAAGTTTGGCCCTCATACCACCCTCATGGAGTCTGTTTCTGACCATTTGAGTGGACACATGCACATTTGTGGCCTGCTGGAGGTAATTTTGCAGGGCTCTGGCAGTGCTCCTCCTTGCACAAAGGCAGAGGTAGCGGTCCTGCTGCTGGGTTGTTGCCCTCCTACGGCCTCCTCCTTGTCTCCTGATGTATTGACCTGTCTCCTGGTAGCACCTCCATGCTCTGGACACTACACTGACAGACACAGCAAACCTTCTTGTCACGGCTTGCATTGATGTGCCATCCTGGATGAGCTGCACTACCTGAGCCACTTGTGTGGGTTGTAGACTCAGTCTCATGCTACCACTAGAGTGAAAGCACCGCCAGCATTCAAAAATGACCAAAACATCAGCCAAGAAGCATAGTAACTGAGATGTGGTCTGTGGTCACCACCTGAAGAACCACTCCTTTATTGGGTGTGTCTTGCTAATTGTCTATCATTTCCAACTGTTGTCTGTTCCATTTGCACAACAGCATGTGAAATTAATTGTCAATCAGTGTTGCTTCCTGAGTGGACTGTGTAATTTCACAGAAGTGTGATTGTCACTAGTAGAGTACATTTGATCTATTACATTTTATAGGAGCACTGCAGGTACCATCGACATAGCCCCAAATCATGTGATCAGAACCTATAAAATTTACAGTGAAGCAAGAAAGTATTGCTCGTACCAGTTCGAAAAAGGCACCATAGTAAGTCTAGCTAAGTGGCTTATAGCCAATAATCTTTTACTGGGTATTTGCTATTAGCTTGCATGTCTGAGATCAAAGTATTAAAATACAGTTTTCGACTTTAGACTAACAATCTTTATTCTGCAAACTAAGACTCTTTCCATGAAACCCCATGCTGACAATAAGAGTACATTTCATGTAATCTACTGTATCTGCACTTAATAATAGGATGAAGGATATGAAAAACAATGAAAGGAAAGCTAGAAATGAGGTTGTAGGGGAGGAATGGGAAGTGTTAGGAAAAATAAACACAAATGATGTCAAAGGAGGAAAGATCACCTTTAACCCCTTAACCCCTTAAGAACCAAGCCCATTTTGGCCTTAAGGACCAGAGCGTTTTTTGCACATCTGACCACATCTGACCACTGTCACATTAATATTTCTGG
The DNA here is from genome assembly GCF_029499605.1 of Hyla sarda. Classification (NCBI taxonomy): domain Eukaryota; kingdom Metazoa; phylum Chordata; class Amphibia; order Anura; family Hylidae; genus Hyla; species Hyla sarda. Next base: position 135,632,644 of record NC_079189.1, on the reverse strand, counting down.
AATGCTTTTAGTTATCATTCTGATTCCGAGACTGTTTTTTCCTGACATATTCTACTTTAACATAGTAAATTTTTGTGGTAACTTGCATCTTTTCTTTGTGAAAAATCCCAAAATTTTATGAAAAAATTGGAAATTTAGCATTTTTCTAACTTTGAAGCTTTTTGCTTGTAAGGAAAATGTAAATTACAAATACATTTTTTTTTATTCACATATACAATATGTCTACTTTATGTTTGCATCATAAAATGTATGAGTTTTTACTTTTGGAAGACACCAGAGGGCTTCAAAGTTCAGCAGCAATTTTCCAATTTTTCACAAAATTTTCAAACTCGATATTTTTCAGGGACCAGTTCAGTTTTGAAGTGGATTAGAAGGGTCTTTATATTAGAAATACCCCATAAATGACCCCATTATAAAATCTACACCTCCCAAAGTATTCGAAATGACTTTCAGTCAGTGTTTTAACCCTTTAGGTTAACCTAAAATGCTTGTTTTCCCCAGAATGTTACATTTTTATAAAGGGTAATAGCGGAAAATATCCCCCAAAATTTGAAGCCCAAATTCTCCCGATTCAGAAAACACCCCATATGGGGGTGAAAAGTGCTCTGCTGGCGCACTACAGGTCTCAGAAGAGGAGTAGTCACATTTGGCTTTTTGGAAGCAAATTTTGCTCTGGGGGCATGCCGCATTTAGGAAGCCCCTATGGTGCCAGGACAGCAAAAAAAAAAAAAAACACATGGCATTATATTTTGGAAACTAGACTCCTCGGGGAACGTAACAAGGGGTTAAGTGAACCTTTATACCCCACAGGTGTTTCACAACTTTTGCATATGTAAAAAAAAAATAAAAATTTTGTTTACCTAAAATGCTTGTTTTCCCAAAAATTTTAAATTTTTAGTAAGGGTAAAAGCATAAAATAGCCCCCAAAATTTGTAACACAATTGCTCCCGAGTACGGCGATACCCCATATGTGACTCTAAACTGTTGCCTTGAAATACGACCGGGCTCCAAAGTGAGAGCGCCATGTGCATTTGAGGCCTGAATTAGTGATTTGCATAGGGGTGGACATAGGGGTATTCTACGCAAGTGATTCCCAAACAGGGTGCCTCCAGCTGTTGTAAAACTCCCAGCATGCCTGGACAGTCAGTGGCTGTCTGGTAATACCGGGAGTAGTTTTTTTGCAACAGCTGGAGGCTCCGTTTTGGAAACAGTGGCGTACCAGACGTTTTTCATTTTTATTGGGGAGGGGAGGGGGGCTGTGTAGGGGTATGTGTATATGTAGTGTTTTTTACTTTTTATTTATTTTGTGTTAGTGTAGTGTTTTTAGGGTACAGTCGCACGGGTGGGGGTTCACAGTATTTTCACAGTTTGAGCTGTGGCAGAAAATTTGCTGCAGCTCAAACTTGCAGCCGGATACTTACTGTAAACCTCCGCCCATGTGAGTGTACCCTGTACATTCACATTGGGGAGGGGGGAACATCCAGCTGTTGCAAAACTACAACTCCAAGCATGCGCTGACAGACTGTACATGCTGAGAGTTTTAGTTTTGCAACAGCTGTAGGCACACTGGTTGTGTATCACTGAGTTTGTGACCTAACTCAGTGTTTCAAAACCAGTGTGCCTCCAGCTGTTGCAAAACTACAACTCCCAGCATGTACGGTGCATGGTGTAAGGTGACTGCTGAGAGTTGTAGTTTGCAACAGCTGGAGGCACACCGGTCGTGAAACACTTAGTTAGGTAAAAAAAAAAACTGAGTTTCACAACCAGTGTGCCTTCAGCTGTTTCAAAACTACAACTCTCAGCAATCACCGACAGCCAACGGGCATGCTGGGAGTTGTAGTTATGCAACCAGCAGATGTACCACTACAACTCCCAGCATGCACTTTAGCTGTTTGTGCAAGCAGGGGGTTGTAGTTATGCAACAGCTGAAGGTACACTTTTCCATAGAAAAAATGTGCCTCCAGCTGTTGCAAAACTATAAGTCCCAGCATGCCCACAAGGGAATGCTGAGAGTTGTGTTGGTCTGCCTCATGCTGTTACATAACTACAACTCCCAGCATGCCCTTTTGCATGCTGGGAGCTGTTGCTAAGCAACAGCAGGAGGCTGTCACTCACCACCAACTGCTGCTCCACGCCGCCGCACACAGGTTAGTCCCTCGTCGTCGCCGCCGCTCCTAGGGCCCCGATCCCAACAGGGACGCCAGGGATCGGGGTCCCCAGCTGCTGGGGTCAACTTCCCACACCCGATCACGTATGGATACGCCCTCGGTCCTTAAGGACTGAAGAGGTTAAAGGGATTATCCATCATAAGGTGATTTTAGTAGTACATACCTGCCAGAACTGGGTATTTCCTGTTGAATTTAATTCTCTAAACTACACATCCCATAGTTCAATAGTTTGTAAGTATGATGTCACTCAGTCACCCCACCAGTTGAAACACACCTGTGTTCCCTTCAATGCAATACACCAGTGTTTTATCAGGGTGCCTACAGCTGTTGCAAAATGAACTCTCTCCCACCCAGCGGTTGCACCACCCATTGAAGCAGGACAGACTCCCTCTGATCACCTGACAACCTAGGAAATCCCGAGACCTGAGTCATTTTGTATGCTGTTAAAAATAAATATTGGGGCAATAATCAAAGAATATTTGTTTAACAATCTTTTTATTGAATTTTTTGAATACAAACAAGGTTGGTAACATATAACATATCACCAGATAAGGCTTATTTGTGAGACCACCATCGCACACAGGTACAGATAATATATTATGAACTACACTAACTTTACAGCCCTGTAGCATAGTCAAATAAAATAAAATCCTGGAATACCCATTTACAGGGGTACTCCGGTGGAATTTTTATTTTTTTTAAATCAACTGGTGCCAGAAAGTTAAACAGATTTGTAAATGACTTCTATAAAAAAAAAATTGGTCCTTCCAGTACTTACTAGCAGCTGTATGCTACAGAGGAAATTCTTTTCTTTTTGAATTTCTTTTTTGTCTTGTCCACAGTACTCTCTGCTGACACCTGATGCCAATATCAGGAACTGTCCAGAGCAGGAGAAAATCCCTATGCTGCTCAGGACAGTTCCTGACACGAATAGAGGTGTCAGCAGAGAGCACTAGGGACAGGATGAAAAAGAAATTCAAACAGAAAAGATTTTTCTTTGTAGCATACAGCTGCTAAGAAGTACTGGAAGGGCTTGTTGCTTACATGACTAATTGTACTTTGTGGTGACATCTTTCATTTCACCATAAAATGTACAGCAAAACCCCCCAAAAAAATTACTTTGAGGGGGACTTTATGCGCTTTATGGTAAAAAATGACAACCGCTTTTACATATATGTGACTTTTTGATTACTCTATTACATTTTTTTTTCTGGGATGTGATGTGACCAAAAAGCAGCAATCAGCTGCATTTTTTAATGCTTACATCTATCACTGTATGGGATCATTAACATTATTTTATTTGGTGATGATATCAAATATGTTTATTTCTTACTTTTTTGTAAAATAGGAAAAAGGATGATTTAAATATGTATTAGGGTAGAGGCTTCTTTGCATTTTTTTTTTTTTTGCTTTTTTTTGCATTTTTTTACTATTTATTTAACATTTTTACAATTCCCCACTGGGGCCTATTACTATTTAGTGAACTGTACTAGCATATCACTTACCAGGGGTATCGGCGATCTACTTGTATAGTCTGCCTCTGTGGGGCTATTCAAGAAGACGCTGGAGTGGCAGAAGGCAGGTGAGGAGACCTATGACCACGTATTTTACTCATCGGACCCCCACGATCTTGCTGGATGTCCAATGAGTGAATACAAGAACTGCAACTGCTTCAGATCACAGCATCTGAAGTGTCAATGATGGTAAACAGCATGATCGCTGATGTCCAACCTTTATCGGAGAGGTCCTGGCTGCCTCCTGCGCTTGCTTCTTAGTCGGAATGCCCCTTCCCTCTACTTCTGCAAGGGATTTCCTTACTGAATTGCAGCGGAATTAAAGTACTAAAATTTAAAGTCCCCAAAGAATGAACACGCTATAAAAAACAGTATAGTATCTGTCAAAGGCCTCTGTCAGAGGTATATACTGATAGCTTTTACCAACGTATTTATCAAGCATAAACGTTTAACATCATGTGAATAGCTTTAACCATTTATGTGCTACAAATTGGATTACTAATTATTTGTTGACAACCTTGGCACATATTGTATCTGGTACAGTAAAATGGAGGGTAAATTATGCAGACTATACACTAGTACCATTTTCAGAAATGTAGGTTCTTGAAATAGTGCTAAAGCAAGTAATCTTAAAAAGAATGACTATGCAAAGAAACAGAAAATTACATTCCGGCTAAAGTGTACTGTAGGGTATATGCACAAAGAATGCCATAAAATAAAGTTTAACTACTATGTCTAAAAAGTCCCTTGCCAGTATATTGGTAGAAGTTTGCTCTAAATCTATCACGAACATGAAGATAATGAGACATTTACATTACATGTCCTGTGGAGAACCAGTCACTGCTCCAGATGCATAAGCAAACATTAGTGTACAAAAGAGTGATAAAACTAAAGAGAGCCCCCCAGCTAAAAAACCATGTGAATAACTGGCTGAACAGCTCGTGACAGGCAGGCAAAGCCGACTAAAGGGCTGTAGTCCTTCCAATGTAAATATTTTAAAAGCAAACAAGAGACTAGCAATGGAGGACAGAAGACATTGGTGTCCTCCTTTTGGTATCCCCATATGATACACTGTTATATAATATTGTGATATGTTGGCCCCCGAAAAAAATAATATACTGTACAGTGCCTAAGTAGCTGAACCATACAACCAAGAGTGACCAAATATCAGCTCCATATAAAAAGTTATATAATAATTGTGCTACTTATATAACAAGATAACAGTTCAGCTAAAATAATGTTATTGATAGAAAATAATCCAACCAAAAAGACATCAAACAGTGTATATTTTATATGTATATGTATATATATATATATATATATATATATATATAGCCCTCACAACCACGAGATGGAGATCAGGCAGGAAATCTGATACAACCATACATGGCGGTGCTAGGACAATAAACAGGCCTCCAGGGAGGCCGGACGAAGCGCATTCATATGCGTGAAACCGCCGGCAGTCGCCTCTGAGTGCCCCACGCTGTCTTGATTTCTCGACCGGAGGAGCAGCCCGAGATGGGAGCTGAAGAACCAGATCTTACGCAGTGAGTGCAGGAAGCCTGTCCTTTTCTATAGTTTGCATATTATTAATAGAAAACTTTCCTGATGTGTTTCTGTTCACATCACATTGGTCACATGTTTGATGCGCCCAACACATAAGCCAACATGCTCATACCCTTCCATAGCCAAAGAGAAAAACATGACAGAAAAAGCAAACTACTAAGAACAGCATCTCTCAATGTTATCTCCATATTGACAGTAAGAAGAACGCACACAAGAAGCCTGCCTCCTAATTAACAGCTGCCAGAAACCTCAGCCCAAACACTCAGTCATCTGAGAACTGCACAGCAAGTAGTTACACAGGTCACCCTTATATAACCTCATATAGGCCTACAAAAGGCTTGTTTTGCCAAAATGCTGAACAAACTTTGTCAAATATGTTTATCTTATTCGACATATTTTGTGCTGATCCGTAGGTAGTTTATTTGTTGCCACCAAAACCATAATGGAACAAATTACCTTTCTTAGGGGGAAATCTGTTAATAACATTAGCGCAACAAAACAATTGTATCAGCAGGTAACAGACACATTTTTAGTCTGAGTCACTTTCCTGAGGAAACTGCTTAAAGATAAGAGAACGCAAGAGCATTAGATACTTAACACGCACTGTGAACGCTGTCACTTCTTGTCTCATGCAGGCCAGTGGCCACACACGTAATACTTTTTTTTTGGCCGGAATATTATTTGCATATACTGTAATATCTTAGACACTTTTCACACACTGTAAAATCTGTATCTTTTCAGCTGTAAATGGCTAAAAAAAAACATCAGTTTTTGTTTTATGTACGTTTTCCCGGTTGTAAACTGAAGACACAATGGGGGAGATTTATCAAAACCTGTCCAGAGGAAAACTTGCCCAGTTGCCCATAGCAACCAATCAGCTTGCTTCTTTCATTTTCATGAAGGCCTGTGAAAAATGAAAGAAGCGATCTGATTGGTTGCTATGGGCAACTGGACAATTTTTCCTCTGCACAGGTTTTGATAAATCTCCCCCAATGTTCTTAAAGGAAGAATATCAATTTTTTTTTTTTTTTTTTTTTACAGTGAGTGAACATGGCCTAACAAGGACCTGTGGCCACTCTTCCAAAGCCAGGCGGTGTGAACAGTGTTCATTGAGTTTATTTTAGGCATTTATGCCTATAATCCCACCCATCACCTGATTGTTAACTTCTATTGGTAAAAATTAAGGTCATGCACATCTGTCAATTCCCTGATATGTTAGACAAATTATAAACCCACATATCTTGGGAAAGAGAGGGAGTGTAAAGTAAGCGTAAAAAAGTTGTGGAATCAGAACACCCTCAGCTACTTCCATTTGACACCAAAACACTTCTGTCTTTTTGTATGTAAGGCATAGAAAAACTTCAAATGGTTGTCTGGAGACATGGTATAACAGCCAAGACAAATAAAAATCACAGGCACATGCTCATGGCAAGTGCCAGATTTTAATAGGTGACGGAAATGATCATGCCCTATCGGTCTAGTCAAAATGCTAGAGAGAGTGTGATCGTGCAAGAGTTAAAGCCACAAGACCTCTGGGTACCCACTAATAGTCCCAGCAAGTCAATAAATTAACGCTCTGTTTAACCAGAGCCTCCTTCAGAAGGTGAGCTCATATATTTAGAGCTCAAAGACCAGAGCTGATTAATTAAACATTTAAACTGAAAAAGGTATCATAGTGCTAAATATAAATATACAGGAACAAATGACAAACAGGTATAAAAATATATAAAAGAGTTCAGCAAGACAAGTTCAGTAAGTTCAGTTCAGTCCTTGAGTGGAGAGGTTCCAGCTGTTTCCAGGATGTGGTGCCCAGCTTTTGTGTCACAGGATTGTAAAAAAGGTTTGTGAACAAAATCTAAGTTTTATAGCAGTATTTCGCAGGGAAACAAATCCATGCCCCCTCTCCTCTCATCCCACCAGGTGGGGGGAGAACTGACATTTCATTTTGTGGTTCCCCAGGAAAAAAGGGGTTATCCAGGAAAAAACTTTTTTTTTTTTTTTTATCAACTGGCTCCAGAAAGTTAAACAGATTTGTAAATTACTTAATCTTAATCCTTTCAGTACTTATGAGCTTCTGAAGTTAAGGTTGTTCTTTTCTGTCTCTCTGATGACACGTGTCTCGGGAACCGCCCAGTTTAGAAGAGGTTTGCTATGGGGATTTGCTTCTAAACTGGGTGGTTCCCGAGACACGTGTCATCAGAGAACACTTAGACAGAAAAGAACAACCGTAACTTCAGAAGCTCATAGGTACGGAAAGGATTAAGATTTTTTAATAGAAGTAATTTACAAATCAGTTTAACTTTCTGGAGCCAGTTGATATATAAAAAAAATGTTTTAACATAGTTTAGCCATATTTACTTTTTTGCTGAATAGAGCTAAAATTCTTTCTATATGGTGTAAAGAAAACCATGTACTTTCAAGATTCTGCATTCTACTATAATCCCTGAGAACACAATACATACATAGAGGGTGTTCACAGCCAATGGTTGGAGGCATAAATAGGCACCTTTACCTTTACATTTATTGTATATACTCTTCCAGGTGTATTTGTTTAGTATATCTACAGCAGTGATTCCCAACCGGGGTGCCGCACCTGCCGCAAATTTATTATTTATTTAAAATTTCCCGCCCCGGCCTGCAGCACCTGTGACTCACGGCGCTGAAGGGGGGAAGGGAAGTATGTGTGCGTGCGCACACAGTGTCCCCCAGCGTCCCTCTGCAGCCCAGTGAGTGAGTGCTCCGGCAGTGTAGCGACCCATGCCCCGGCAGTGTAGTGACCCATGCCCCAGCGGTGTAGTGACCCGTGCCCCAGAGTCCTCCTCCCCCTGCGGCGCAATGAATGAGTGCCCTGGCGGTGCTCTGCTGGATTCCTGTGTCGGTGTAATGACCCATGCTCCAGCGTCCTCCTCCTCCCAGCGGCGCAGTGAATGTGTGCCCTGCCGGAGCAGGGAGGAACATGGAAGCTGCCCTGGATTCCAGAAAAATGGCTTGCTTAAGGTACTGTACCCTTTCCACCCCTCCCTCTTCTTAACCCTGTCCACCCCCCCCCTCCTGTCACCCATGTCCATCTCCCATCTCACCCATGTCATCCATGTCCACTCCTGTCATCTTTGGCCACCCCTCTATCACCCCTGTCCATTCCCCTGTTGCACATGTTCACCCCCCTCGTCCACCCCTCTGACCACCCCCCAGTCTACACTTGTCACCCATGTCCACCCCCCCTATTCACCCCTTTTTCACTCCTGTCCACCGCTTGTCCACCCTCCTGTCATCCATGTCCACCCCTCTGGCCCCGTCTCCCATGTCCACCTTGGCCACCCCCCTATCCACCCCTCTGTCATCCCTGTGTCACCCATGTTCACCCCCCCATTGTCCACCCCTCTGACCACATCCTTATCACCCATGTTCACCCCTCTGTCCCTTTGTCACCCCTGTCTACCCCTGTTACCACCTTGTCCACCCCTGTCATCCCCGATGCCCCCTGTCACCCATGTACACCCCTCTGTCACCCATGTACACCCCTCTATACCCCTGTCTCCCATGTACACCCCTCTGTCTCCCATGTACACTCTTCTACACCCATCTGTCTCCCATGTACACCCCTCTGTCTCCTATGTACACCCCTGTCACCCATGTACACTTCTCTACACCCCTCTGCCACCCATTTACACTCCTCTGTCACCCATGCTCACTCGTCTACATCCCTCTGCCACCCATGTACACCTATCTGCCACCCGTGTACACTCTTCTACACCCATGTACACTCTTCTACACCCATGTACACCCCTCTGTCATCCATGTACACCCCTCTACACTCCTGCCACCCATGTACACTCCTGTCCACCCCCAACACCCCTCTGTCACCAATGTACACCCCTCTATAACCCCCTTTGCCCCGTCACCCATGCACATTCTTCTACTCTTCTACACCCCTCTGCCACCCATGTACACTCTTCTACACTCCTCTACACCCTTCTGACACCCATGTACACTCTCCTACACCCTTCTGCCACCCATGTACACTCTCCTACACCCCTCTGTTACCCATGTACACTCTTCTACACCCCTCTGTTACCCATGTACACTCTTCTACACCCCTCTGCCACCCATGTACACTCTTCTACACCCCTCTGTTACCCATGTACACTCTTCTACACACCTCTGCCACCCATGTACACTCTTCTACATCCCTCTGTCACCCATGTACACTCCTACACCCCTCTGTCACCGAAGTAAAAAAAAAGTGCGGAGCCTAATAGGTTTCTTTTGCAGGTTTAACGGTGAAGAATTGTGGCTGGAAGAAATTGTCATGATGGCCGGGCCAGATGGAGAAGAAAAGGGAACAACGCTGATTAGAGAAGACGTCATTTGTGAGTTGGTGTCTAAAAATGTCTGCAATGCTTTTGCCTTTTTTTTTATTTTTTATTTTTTGCTCGTCAACTTCGGTCGGGGTGCCCCGCAAATTGTTTTTTTTCGGAGGGGTGCCCCGAGCCGAAAAAGGTTGGGAAACACTGATTTACAGTGTCTCACATAAGTGAGTTCACACTTCACATTTTGTAAATATTTTATTCTATCTTTTTATGTGACAACACTGAAGAAATGACTCTCTGCTACAATGTAGGGAGTGCACAGCCTGTGAAACACAAGAAAGCCTGTTACAGTTTGCCGTAGACAAGCAGACTAAGGACATGGATTACTGGAACCATGTCCCATGGTCCAATAAGACCGAGATAAACCTTTTTGGATCAGATGGTGTCAAATGTGTGGTGGCAACCGGGTTAGAAGTACAAAGGCATGTGTGTCTTGCTTACAGTCAAACATGGTGGTGGGAGTGTCATGGTCTGGGCCTGCATAAGTCTTGCTGGCACTGGGGAGCTACAGCTCACTGAGGGAACCATGAATGCCCACATGTAATACGGGGAATGGGAGGATTACAGTACCCAGAAAGATTATCAGAATTAGGGTTATTTAGTTTAGAAATATGGGGAATGGGAGGATTACAGTACCCAGAAAGATTATCAGAATTGGGGTTATTTAGTTATGAAAAAAGAAGGCTTAGGGGAGACCTAATAACTATGTATAAATATATCAGGGGACAGTACAGAAATCTCTCACATTATCTATTTATACCCAGGACTGTATCCATAACAAGGGGGCATCCTCTACGTTTAGAGGAAAGAGGGTTTCTACACCAGCACAGACGGGGGTTCTTTACTGTAAGAGCAGTGAGACTGTGGAATTCTCTGCCTGAGGAGGTGGTCATGGTGAAATCTGTAAAAGAATTTAAAATGGGTCTGGATGCATTTTTGGAGAATAATAACATGGCTGGTTATGTATATTAGACTTATAGGGACTCGCTGGGTCAGAAGATGGAATAAATGATGGCAGATGATTCCAGATGTAGGGTGAACAGCCTTCTTTTATTGCAGTTTAAAAGGGTTGACTATATGCAATAAAAGAACGCTGTTCACCCTACATCTGGAATCATCTGCCATCATTTACTCCATCTTCTGACCCAGCGAGATCCAAAATAGTATGTCATTTTTCTACAAGGATCTCAACTTACAAGACCGCCCCAGGACGCCTGGTATGGACAGACACAGGCAGCTGCTGTTTCTTCTTCTGCCTTAAGGCTGACTACAGTGTTGTGCCCGGAACACAACACACCCAGGTGAGCAGCTAATTTTACACACCTATATACACTGCCGCCACGAAGTAAAGGCACAGGTTGCGCCAGTGCATGTCCCAATTTTTTCTCCATACATAGTTAGATTTATAGGGACAGAACGTTGATCCAGGGATTAATTCTGACTGCCATATTTGGAGTCGAGAAGGAATGTTTACATCTAGCATGAGTTTTTTTTTTTGCCTACCTCTGGATCAACTCAGCAGGGCTCATTGGGGTTATAGGTTGAACTTGATGGACTCTGGTCTTTTTTCAACCTTATGAACTATGTAACTATGTTGTGTCCCCTCAAAATAATTCAACACACAGCCATGTCTAAACCTTGGCAACAAATATGAGTACATCCCTAAATGGAATTGTCCAAACTGGGCCCAATTGCCATTTTCTCTCCCTGGTGTCATGTGACTCCTTAGTGTTACAAGTTCTCAGGTGTACATGGGGAGCAGGTGACTTACCCTCTAATACTGGTCACTGGAATCCAAGATGGCACCTCATGGCAAAGAACTCTCTGAAGATCTGAATAAAAGAATTGTTGCTCTACAAAAAGATGGCCTAGGCTTTAAGAAGATTGCTTAAAACTGAGATGATACATGCTGGGCAAACCATACAATGGGTTTCACAGGACAGGTTTAAGCTATTACCATGGTCGACCAAAGAAGTTGAGTGCACATGTCAAATACAGAGGTTGTCTTTAGGAAATAGACGCATGAGTGCTGACAACGTTCAAGGAGTGGAGGTCAGCCTATCAGTACTCAGACCATACACCACACATTGCTACAAATTGGTCTGCATGGCTATCATTCCAGAAGAAATTCTCTTCTTTAAATGAAACGCAAGAAAGCAGTTTGCCGTAGACAAGCAGTCTAAGGACATGGATTACTGGAACCATGTCCCATGGTCCAATAAGACCAAGATAAACCTTTTTGGATCAGATGGTGTCAAATGTGTGGTGGCAACCGGGTAAGAAGTACAAAGGCATATCTCCAGATCTAAACCTCCAGATCTAAACCCTATTAAGCATCTGTGGGGTATCTTCAAATGGAAGGTGGGAAGTGCAAGGTCTTTAACATCCATCTCTGTGATGTTGTCATGGTGGAGCAGAAGAGGACAATAGTTCCTACTGTGAAGCTCTGGTAAACTCCATGCCCAAGAGGCTTAAGGCAGTGCTGGAAAATATTGGTGGCCACACACACTATTGACAATTTGGGTGTTTCTACTTAGGGGTGCACTCACTTTTGTTGCTAAAGTTTAGACATTTAGGGCCAGATTTATCAAAGAATGTCTATGGTAGAGCTATTTCCCCACGTTTTTTTGGGTGGTGGGTTTGACTAGCGTGCATCTTATTTATCAAGAGGGTGCAGCAGGATGATGAATTTTGCGCAGCTCTGCTGTGGTGGGAAAAGATCTAGCTTCTGAGGGAGTTAAGTAGACACTTTCATGGGTCCTGAATTTGGCAGATTAGGTGTTTTTACATACTTTCAATGAGCTGCAGAGACATTTATTTGCATTTTAGACGCTGCAATCAAATTTGATTGCGGTGTCTAAGGGGTTAAAGCGGGCATCACCGTAATTGGTGAGGTCTGGCATTAGAGATGGGTCCTGGTGGCAGATAGCAGCCAGGACCACCAAGCTATGACCCGTGCTCAGCTCCTGAGCACGTGTCTTAGAAGGGGGGGCGGGACGCTTTTGTCTACAAGAGGTTAAAGGTGTAATTGTGGAAGGTAGAGGTGATTCTCATGCCTACTGGTAGGGGGTGTAGCTTTGCACCTAAAAAAAAGTACCTTTGCACACAAAATAGCGACTTTGACAAAAGTCACAAATGATAAATACGTGACCACTGCATGGTCAAAAAGAAAAAGTTCTACAGGTAGGCAAAAAGAGTGAAACAGTCTATATCAAAAGACGCATAAAAGTCGCTAAATATGCTGCTTGCGCCTCAACTGCACCAAAACATAGACAAAAAAATGCTCTATAAGCAATGATAAATCTCCCCCATAGTGTCTGTGTGTTGCGTTATTTTTAAGGGAAAGCAAGACATAAAGGAGGCAACCCTTAAATATGAAGTGTACATACTAAATAAGATATGTTATTTTATTTTCCTACTGCACCCTGCTAATTTTACTTAGCATTAAGTATCAAAGTTATATTTATGTTTAAGGCTACTAGTCTAAAAACTATGTACTCAATGCTTTGAAGTACTCGAAAGGCTTTATTAACAAGTAAAATTTGTCATCCCTTTGATATTTTAGGGCATCACATGGATCAACACAGAAGATGCTGAGTAGTAATGCCTTTTTCTAACACTGGTCCTCTGGGAAGAAAGAAGTAATGGAAATAAAAACATTGAGCTGTTACCATAGAGAAAAATCCTACGCACAATAGTACAGAATAAACGTATGTACAAAGTCATTGTGTCCTGTGTCCTGCAATGGCATCAATGACTGGAGGGTCTGTACATATACTAGGAATGAGAAGTAAAGCTATGATATTCCACGGTGGCCAAAAAATAAATGTAACTTAAAAGTACTCTACACTACACAGTGTCATTAGTATAGTACTTTTACTTTTTATTCTATTACTGATAACCTATAAATAAACAAATGTGCAGCAGTACGATTTAGGATTTGGATTGTTTACTTACAACAAAACACCTGATCTCCTAGCAATAAAAACAATAAAGCAAGGAGGCTGTGTTGCAGTATCCCAATATAATACCTGGTCATTAGAGACAATGTTTAAAATAAATAAATAAGTTGCTCTTTACTCGACTGTTTGAAGTTCCAACATGGGTAAAAATGGTTAAATGTATTAATTCTAAGCTTTCAGTTAACTTGTTATATCCTCCACCTAATGCTTTTCAATCACTACAGATATGACATAATACACTGGTCAAAAAAAACACGTCCTAGATCTGAATGAATGAACTAATTGTATGAAATACTTTTGTCTTTACATAGTTGAATGTTCTGACAACAAAATCACACAAAAATTATCAATGAAAATCAAATTTATCAACCCATGGAGGTCTGGATATGGAGTCACACTCAAAATCTAAGTGGAAAACCACACTACAGGCTGATCCAACTTTGAAGTAATGTCCTTAAAACAAGTCAAAATGAGGCTCAGTATTGAGTGTGGTCTCCATGTGCTCGTATGACCTCCCTACAATGCCTGGACATGCTCCTGATGAGGTGGCGGATGGTCTCCTGAGGGATGTCCTCCCAGACCTGTACTAAAGCATCCGCCAACTCCTAGACAGTCTGTGATGCAATGTGACGTTGGTGGATGGAGCGAGACATGATGTCCCAATAGGATTCAGGTCTGGGGAACGGGTGGGCAAGTCCATAACATCAATGCCTTCCTCTTGCAGGAACTGCAGCCACATGAGGTCTAGCATTGTCTTGCATTAGGAGGAACCCAGGGCCAACCGCACCAGTATTTGGTCTCACAAGGGGTCTGAGGATCTCATCTCTGTACCTAATGGCAAACCCGCACCATTACTGACCCACCGCCAAACCGGTCATGCTGGAGCATGTTGCAAAATGGTTCTAAATGGTGTCTCCAGACTCTGTCACATGTGCTCAGTGTGAATCTGCTTTCATCTGTGAAGAGCACAGGGCACCAGTGGCGAATTTGCCAATCTTGGTGTTCTCTGGCAAATGCTAAATGTCCTTCACGGTATTTGGCTGTAAGCACAACCCCCCCCCCCCCCTCTGGCCCTCATACCACCCTCATGGAGTCTGTTTCTGACCATTTGAGTGGACACATGCACATTTGTGGCCTGCTGGAGGTAATTTTGCAGGGCTCTTGCAGTGCTCCTCCTTGCAAAAAGGCGGAGATAGCGGTCCTGCTGCTGGGTTGTTGCCCTCCTATGGCCTCCTCCACGTCTCCTGATGTACTGGCCTGTCTCCTGGTAGCGCCTCCATTCTCTGGACACTACACTGACAGACACAGCAAACCTTCTTGCCAAAGCTCGCATTGATGTGCCATCCTGGATAAGCAGCACTACCTGAGCCACTTGTGTGGGTTGTAGACTCTTTCTCATGCCACCACTAGAGTGAAAGCACCGCCAGCATTCAAAAGTGACCAAATAATCAGCCAGGAAGCATAGTAACTGAGAAGTGGTCTGTGGTCAACACCTGCAGAACCACTCCTTTACTGGAGTTGTCTTGATAATTGCCTATAATTTCCACCGGTTGTCTGTTCCATTTGCACAACAGCATGTGAAATTGATTGTCAATCAGTGTTGCTTCCTGAGTGGACAGTGTGATTTCACAGAAGTGTGATTGATTTATAGTTACATTATGTTGTTTAAGGGTTCCCTTTATTTTTTGAGCAGTATACTATAGTTCATAATTTATACTCATACATGTGTATACATGTTTTGCTATATAGCTGTTAGTAAAGCACTGACATTCTCGAATGCAGTCAACTCAATAAACTTGGCCTAAGCTTAAAAAAGGTTCATACCTCTGGCTACAATATCTATGTATTATTAAACTAATGCAGATCTGCTGCATATCAAGATGCATAAAATATGCAACAGATCCACAGCATGCGAATGGGGCCATAGTATTCCAATTCCTCAGCAATTTCATGTTCACTATTTGTAAACAGTTAACGAATTACTTTCTTGCTTTATTTCAAAGGATAGAAATTCTAAATTTTTTATACCTCAGTTGAAACTTCTACAGTTTGCTAAATAATCTTTTCTTCTGCAAATTAGGCAATCAGGACCCGAGGCTGATACATTGGGGCACATTTATCCATGTATTTATAAATTGTATCATGTAAATGAATTAAAAAAAATGTATGGTGTTTTCAGAGACTTTTTAATATGTCACAGAAAGTAGGCAGGACTTTTGTGTTTCACTCTGTAGCCCAACTTAGCATTGTTTTTAGTCCACATCATATCAATGAGCATGCCATTACCAGTATTAAAAAACCAGAAGCAAAAGCAGTGTCTGGACATGCAAGGGTCAAACCTTGAAAGTAGTGTGGTACAAAACCAATAGGCAAAATGCGAGGTCAGGTCACAGCATTTATATGATTATTGATTTTTTAAATGCTAGGCCATATTCACTTTTGACAGATGTGTTGTTGAAATGTTGTGCAACAACGTACAGTTGAATGCAGGTGAACGGTTAGAAAATTATTCACTAGTCTCCATGGGCTATGTATAGAATTTTTTGTTCTACAGGCTAAAAACTAAGCTAACCCTAGTACTTTGACCTTCTTGCCTTTTTTATGATATCCCCCTTCCTGAACTGTGTCTGGAGGAGAAAGCTAACTTTCCTTCTTTAATTTGCACTCTTTTTCTTAAAGTTCACTTATGTCCATTTTGCCACTACTTGAATCGGTAGAGTTTGGGCGCATTCACACCACTGTTTATGAATATGGCGACCATATACAGTTTTATATTATAAAACCGCATAGAATCGTACTTGTCACCATATTCGTAGAAAGGCATTAAGAAACTGTAAAAAAAAGTTTCTTGTTTTGTATGATTTGACACAGTTGCGGTCCAGTCTTGTTTTTTGTATGACATAAAAACGGACTAACACTGTTTTGTCTACTGTTTCAAAACTGTATATGCACCATATACATTTTTTATAGTACTGTAGTCGAAGAGAATCTTTTAAAGCCATATGTGTACACAGTTTCATAAGGTTTTAGCTTATACTGATTTCATACTCCTAAACCATATGCCAACTGCATGAACAATGGTGTAAATGCACTCTTTGCTGTCCAGATGTTAGGTTCCTCAATGTCCCATCATCCTCCCCTTCTATTTAACACATACTCCCATCACTTTGCACTAATAGTGTTATCCTGCTGCTATATTTCCAATATTATACTTGCAGTGCTGCCTGGTGCCATGAAATATGGTTCTGAAGAAAGAATAGTGACTCAAATATAGTAACTCCAGAAAGAATATAATAATAATATAATGTATTATTATTATGAAGAAGAATACAAAATCACAGTGCCACACACAAAGTGTGCCGTAAACTTGCCAGAGTACAACATAGTGCAAAGTTGTGTGCCCTCAATAGTAACAATGCCCATTATCCTCTTAACAACCGAGTGTATAATTACGCTCGTGGCCAGCTTCCGGTATGTGAAGTGCGCCTAGGTTGTTATCAGCAACCAGGACCCGCAGCTAATACCGGACATCACCGATCGGGCTGATGTATGGTATTAACCCTTTAGACACCACGATCAAAGTTGATCGCTGTGTCTAAAACAGGAGAATGCACTGCCGGTTAGCTCACTGGAGCTGTTCGGGACCGCCACGGTGAAATCTTGGCGTCCCGAACAGCTGAGAGGACAGCGGGAGGTGCCTTACCGTGCTCCACGCTGTCCGATCGGCGTTTGATTGCTCCAAGCCTGAGAATCAGGTTTGAGCAATCTACTGCCAATAACACTGATCAATGCAATGCTATGGCATAGCATTGATCGGTGTATCTAATCAGTGTAATGCATGTTATAGTCCCTTATGGGGGCTATAACATTGCAAAAAAAAGTGTAAAAAAAGAGTTAATAAATGTGATTTAACCCCTTCCATAATAAAAGTTTGAATCACCCCACTTTTCCCATAAAAAAAAAACTTTGTAAATAAAAATAAATGGAAACATATGTGGTATCGCTACGTACATAAATGTCCGAACTATAAAAATATATCATTAATTAAACCACACGGTAAATGGCGTGCCCGTAAAAAAACTTCAAATGCACATTGGTAGATAAAAGACAAAAACTGTCAACAAAGCAATTCCTACTTGAAGCTGCAATAAAAAAAAAATAATAAAAAAAAACAAAAAAAAAACACCATAGTTGGTTTTATATGTTTGTATCACTTCCAGGAATAGTTTCATGTGGGTAGAAAGAAATAACAATTGACTTGGCATAACATAACAACTCACTCCTTCCTCCTCCCTTCACAGGTAACAAATTATACCCCATAAATGTCAAAAACATCCCCAGACTAATAGTTCTGTTAATAGCAGCTGTAGCAATACAAAATACAAAATACAGAAAATTACATAATTAAATATTAGAAAAATGAATTAATCTGGTATCTGGTGAATTAATCTGGTATCTGGTGAATTAAAATGGTATGTTTCACACAATGGGTGATTCTGTTATTAGCCATATTAATGGATACAATATAAAACTCTATATAAGATAATGGGGTCATGAGCCACATAAAAAGATGATGCACTTTTAATTCAAAAAAAAGTTTTCATGTGAGTTCATTTTAATGTTGTCATTAGAAAAAACTTAAATGGGCACTGTCAGATACAAAAACTTTTTATAAGTTGTACATCTTGGTAGAACATTAACCTTTCTGGTATACTTCATAAGAAAATGTTATTTCCTTTTTATAGAAATCATGGCTTATATAATCATGGCTTTGTCCAAACTGAAGCCCAGGCATGGACAAACTCCAGTAAGTGAGGGTGGGCTAGCACTCCTCTGTGCTCTCCTGCCTGATAGTACTCCTCTGTGCTCTCTCCTGTCTGATAGTACTCCTCTGTGCTCTCTCCTGTCTGATAGCACTTCTCTGTGCTCTCTCCTGTCTGATAGTACTCCTCTGTGCTCTCTCTTGTCTAATAGTAGTCCTCTGTGCTCTCTCCTGTCTGATAGCACTCATATGTGCTCTCTCTTGTCTGATAGTACTCCTCTGTGCTCTCTCTTGTCTAATAGTAGTCCTCTGTGCTCTCTCCTGTCTGATGGCACTCATATGTGCTCTCTCTTGTCTGATAGTACTCATCTGTGCTCTCTCCTGCTTGATAGGACTCCTCTGTGCTTTCTCTTGTCTGATAGTACTCCTCTGTACTCCCTCCTGATAGCACGCCTCTGAGCTCTCCCCTGTCTGATAGTACTCCTCTGTGCTCTCTCCTTTCTGATAGGACTCATCACACTCACTTACTGGACTTTGTCCATGCCTGTGCTTCAGCTTGGACAAAGCCATCATTTTATAAGCCATGATTTCTATAAAAAGAAATAACATTTTCTTATGATATATATTAGAAAAAGTTAATGTTTTGCCAAGATGTACAAAATATAAAAAGTTTTTGAATCTGACAGTGCCCATTTAATGTTTTAATCATTCAGTGTCTCACTGCTCAGATCCTCACTGATTGCTAGATATTTCTAGGTGAAGTGTGAGCTTCACTCCCTGGCTTAATGCTCTTTCAAGAAATGGGTTCCATTACAGTTTATGGAGGACATCATCTGCAAAGTGACGAATTGAGGGCCAAGCTGAGTTAAGTACACTACCATGTGCTTGACCTGGCTATATCTAGTGATCAGTGGGTCTTAGCAATGAGACCCCAACCAATGAAAACGTTAACATGGCTATATGACATGTCGAAAGTTTTTTTTTTTTATGATAGTAATGCTTTAAATATTGACATGTCTATCTCAGGGTGATGTTGACCAGTATGAAAACTGCAAAAAAAGAATTTTTATTTATTAAAACCGTGTAGGGCAGAGTTGGCGTAGAAAAGATTGTAATTTTTGCCGATTTTTGTTCATTTTTTATAACTTTTTTTTTTTTTTACAAAATGGGTGGGGCTTAGCAGGAGAGTGTAGCCTTCCAAACCCCATCACATTTACTATAATTCTTTATAATTCTCTATTTTACACCGCTTATGCTACTTTTGAAGTAATGAGCAAGGTTTGGCAGGAGGATATGGTCTTTCTCACTCCAACACATTTACTATAATTTATGGTGTATATTATAGCAGAAATACAGCAGAGTGGCAGACAGTCCGAGATGTGGCAAAATTATTTAGAAGCTTGCTTTTTGTTTGAGCCATCTTAGGTATTATTACCGTTAAACAGAAGTATATATAATGGCAGCCTTACATAAATTACCGTACTCCTAAAGTGTTTTTTTTTTTTTTTTTGGGCCTCTGCAGTTTTTAGTTTTTTTTTTTTTTTTACCAAAATAAATAGCAGGATTTAAGAGGGATGGGAAATATAAAGAAAAAAAAAACCTTCATTTCTCCTTCTTGCTTGCCCATTACTGGCTATTGGATAAAAAAAAAAAATGTTAAAACTGAGAAACTACCCAAATGTTGGCCATATTGTATATCGCCCAGCAACAGATGTAACAGGAGACAAGAATAGATAGTTTTACTCACTTGGGAAAGAAGGCAGATCTTTAGAGAGAGTTACATTTATTTACATGTATATTTAAAAGTTCAAACTGTTCTGACAGTACTTTCGCACTAGGCTATGTTGAATAAAAAAATTAAAAAAAGGCATAAAAAGGTCTAAATGTAGATTTGACAGGTGGCTGTAATACAACTTATTCAGGAAACCAGATCCACACTACAATAGAACAATACATCCTCTTACCTTGAGCGAACTCAAACTGTCTGCTCACAGTTGGCAGAGTTCGGTTAAGTCCCAATATTCGATCCAAGTGGAAAGCAAACACTTCACTCATGTCCAAGGGTCTTCTCACAAGACCACAAATTCCCGGGCACACAAATGATAGTACGGATGGAACAAGCTTTTTCTTGGACGGGGTTTCATAGATAAGATATGCCTGGTTAGAAGGCAACTGAGCTATTTTCTGTATTCTTGAGTCAGCCAAGAACCTCATTGCCCTGATGTCTTCAGTACTAAACCAAGGAGGGGCACGGTCACTGTAAATCCTAATATTACTTATGTGACTATCCCCCCTTGCGTCCCTCAATATGATTGCCTCTGTGTCCTTAGACTTATGAGTAGGGGTACCTTTGTGTATATACCTTTCAATAAACTTGTCCTCCTGTCTCCCAATGTCCTGATGCATGCTGTATCCAAACTCATGTTGTCCAACAACTCCAACTTTCCTCCTCTTCTTTGGTCTCACTGTCCCCCTAATGTTGGCTGGCTTGCTCCTTTTGGACCTCAAAGTGATATATACAACATTTGGCTGGAGTGTTGTAGAACTGTTAAGAGCACCTCCAAGTGACTGCAAATTTTCAACATAAAAAGTGTTTTGTTCCAAAAAGGTCCTCTGCTGCTCAGAAGCTCCATCGCCTTCTGTGTGATCAGTTCTAGCATCTTTATGCTGTGGGAAAAAATTACCTGCCTGGGTTACCACAAAAATCCCATAGAGCAGACATGCAGTGCAGACCAGCAGCAGATTCCTCCTGCTCTTGGGACGTCTCCCACTCCAAGCCCTAAAGATCCAGGAAAAGAATAATAGAACAAATGAGCCTCTAAGTGTTCCAGGGCGAGTAGAGGTCATCTCTCCAGGCATCCTACATAGTGACAGGTGCTAAAAAGCTGGGATCTCCTGCTGGGATCTTGCATGCTGCTTAGAAATACTATATGAAGCAGAAGGAGCTTGTGCTGAGCCTGAGAACAGGAATGTGACTGTGACCCTCCACCGCACAGAGTCTTCTATCAACTACCACTAGGGAAGTGAATGAATGGAGACAACTGTGTAAACACAGAGAGGAGGAGATCTCCAGTGCAAATGTCAGGGTCTGCCTGTCCAGCAATTGTTACTGGGAGCTCTTCACTGCCCTGCCAGCAAATGTCTCTGTGCATTAAGAGTTAATTCCGCAGCTCACAATGAATATCTTAGTATTAAACTATGCTGTTAAGAGCTGACAGTAACTCTCTATTATATAATAGCATAGGAATTCCAGGGAGAATTAGAAACATGCTTGTGTATTATACTTAAATGGAAACAATGCCTAAAGACTCCAACGCCCTTATTTCCCAGTTATCGCCTTATAACGATGACAAGTCAGAATGATCTGCTCATTTCTGGTCCATGAAGTTCTTTAGCTTTCTGTCCTGCTATGGACTTTGTTGCTAGTTCTGAACTTTGCTGGATCTCGCTTGTTCTGGCTTGTAAAGAGCAATTCTCTTACAGCTGTAATATGTGATGTGGAAATATTCTATTCTTTCTGTGGTCAGCAGCTGAGCCATCATCTGTTCACTGACCTCTTCCTCTATCTCTGGGTGTTTTCTTCCTACTTGTAGCATGAGAGCTGGGGGCAGCATACAATAAGGAAAGAGGGCTGCTCTATGTATCTGGCTCATGTACTGTGGAAGAGGTGAGCAATGTTTAATCTGCATCTATCTGTTTAAACATAGAGGGAGGGTACTTTGCTTTTTTGGTTGGATATAGAAGCAGTCTGTTTTGCACATGCTGGTCTTTTCATAACATCCAACTGTCGTTATATTGGGAAGATTTACTAAAGGGGTACTCCAGTGGAAAACAAATGGTGCGAGAAAGTTATACAGGTTTGTAAATGACTTCTGTTTAAAAATCCTAATCCTTCCAGTACTTATCAGCTGATGTATACAACAGAGAAAGTTGTGTAATTCTTTCCAGTGTGACCACAGTGCTCTCTGCTGCCACCTCTGTCCATGTTAGGAACTGTCCAGAGTAGGAGCAAATTCCCATAGCAAATCTCTCCAGCTCTGGACAGTTCCTGACACGGCCAGAGATGTCAGCAGAGAGCATTGTAGTCAGACTGGAAATGACTACACAACTTTCCCTGTAGCATACAGCAGCTGATTATGCAGAGGATTAAGATCATTTTTTTTTTTATAGAAGTAATTTACAGTTCTGTATAACTTTCTGATGACCCGATAACCTGGAAAATAGGGATGATCGGAGCTGTCAGAAACAGCCCCGATCATCCTAAAGGATAGGAGCGAGGTGGCAGGGGTGAAACCTCCTCCTATCACCTGCGATTGGCCGATCAGGACTGATCGGCGAATCACAGAGCAGGGGCGGGGGGGGGGGGGGTGAACGTTCATTTCCCCCGCTCTGCTTTGGCTGTCTGGGTATGCTGGGAGTTGTAGTTTTGCAACATCTGGCGGGCCACAGTTTGGAGACCACTGTACTTCCAGATGTTGCAAAACTATACCTCTCAGCATGCCCAGACTGTCCAGGCATGCTGGGAGTTGTAGTTCTGTAACATCTGGCCCTTCATGCTGGGAGTTGTAGTTTTGCAACATCTGGAAGGGCATTGTTTGGAGACCACTATACAGTGGTGTCCAAACTGTAGTGCTCCAGATGTCAATTCAAAGCATGCCGAGATTGTCCAGGCATGCTGGGAGTTGTAGTTCAGCAACATCTGGCCCTTCAGAACTATGACTCCAAGCATGCTTGGGCAGTCTGGGAATGCTTGGAGTTGAAGTCTTGCAAGATCTGGATGGCTACAGTTTGGAAACCACTACACAGTGGTCTCCAAATTGTTCTCCAGTTGTTGCATAACTACAACTCCCAACATGCCCTTGTCTGTGCATGCTGGGAGTTGTAGTATTGCAACAACTGGAGGCACACTGGTTGGGAAACATTGTCTGTTTCCTAACTCAGTGTTTCCCAAACTGTGTGCCTCCTGCTGTTGCAAAACTATAACTCACAGCATGCACAGACCATGCTTGCTGGGAGTTGTAGTATTGCAACAGCTGGAGGCACATGGGTTGGGAAACACTGAGTTAGGAAACAGACAGCGGTGCGGAAACACTGCGGTAGTCTGTTACCTAACTCAGTGTTTCCCAATCCCAACCATTGTGCCTCTAGCTGTTGCATAAATACAACTCTCAGCATGCACGGTCTGTAAACACGGTCACTGTAAATCCCGGCCCGTGTGAATGTACCCTAAAAACACTACACTACGCTACACTAACCCTAAATAAAGAGTAAAACACTACATATACACTACACCCTTACACTGTCGTCACCCCCCAATAAAAATTTAAAACGTCTTGTATGTCAATTTTTCCAAAACGGAGCCTCCAGCTGTTGAAAAATAACATCTCCCAGTATTGCCAGACAGCCATTGACTGTCCAGGCATGTGGTGAGTTTTGCAACAGCTGGAGGCACCCTGTTTGGGGAAAACTGACGTACAGTATTTTTGGTGGAGGAGGCAAGTGAAACGCTTGCATCTGGGTACACCCCTATAAAAATCCCTATTTCAGGCCTCAAATGAGCATGACGCTCTCTCACCTCAGAGCCCTGTCTTATTTCAAGGCAACAGTTTAAGGCCACATATGGGGTATCTCCGTACTCGGGAGAAATTGTGCTACAAATCTGGGAGGCTTTTACCCCTTATGGAAAGGTAAAGTTGGGGTCTACACCAGCCTGTTAGTGTCAATTAAATTCATTTTTACACTAACATGCTGGTGTTGCCCCATTTTCATAAGAGGTAAAAGAAAATTAAGACCCACAAAATTTGTAACACAATTTCTCCTGAGTACAGAAATACCCCATATGTGGATGTAAAATGATCTGCGGGCGCACAACAAGACTCAGGAGTGAGAGCGCACAATGTACATTTGAGGCCTAAACTGGTGATTTGCACAGGGGTGGCTGCTGGTTACAGCGGTTCTGACAAACTCAAAATTTTGGAAACTACACCCCTCACAGAATGTAAAAAGGGGTATAAGTGAGCCTTAACACCCCACAGGTGACTGACAGATTTTTTAAACAGTGGTCCTTGAAAATGAAAAATGTAATTTTTCATTTGCACAGCCCACTGTTTCAAAGATCTGTCAAATGCCAGTGGGATGTAAATGCTCACTGCACCCCTTGTTACATTCCTTGAGGGGTGTAGTTTCCCAAATTGTTCTGGCACCATAGGGGCTTCCTAAATGAGACATGCCCCCCAAAAACCATTTCAGCAAAATTCGCTTTTCAAAAGCCCATTGTCGCTCCCTCCCTTTTGAGCCCACTAGTGCACCAGCAGATCACTTTACATCCACATGAGGTATTTCCTTACTCGAGAGAAATGGGGTGTGAAAATTTGGGGTAACATCAGCATTTTAGTAAAAAAATTAATAAAAATAAATAAATAAAAAAAAAAAACATTTTCACTTTCATGTGCAACTTCAACGCAAAGTCATCAAACACCTGTGGGGTGTTAAGGCTCACTGTACCCCTTGTTACGTTCCTTGAGGGGTGTAGTTTCCTAAATAATATACCATGTGGGGTGTTTTTCGCTGTTCTGGCACCATAGGAGCTTCCTAAATGGGACATGCCACCCAAAAACTATTTCAGAAAAATTTGCTCTCCAAAATCCATTGTCGCTCCTTCTCTTCTGACCCCTCTAGTGTGCCCACAAAGCACTTTACATCCACATATGAGGTATTTCCTTACTCAAGAGAAATTGGGTTACATATTTTGGCAGGCTTTTTCTCCTTTTACTCCTTGTAAAAATAAAAAATATGGGTCTACAAGAACATGTTAGTGTAAAATATGAGGATTT
Source organism: Hyla sarda (assembly GCF_029499605.1). Classification (NCBI taxonomy): domain Eukaryota; kingdom Metazoa; phylum Chordata; class Amphibia; order Anura; family Hylidae; genus Hyla; species Hyla sarda. Next base: position 135,607,469 of record NC_079189.1, on the reverse strand, counting down.
TGAATTTTCACCTCCGCTTTGCTGCTATTCCTGTGAAACATCTAAAGGGTTAAAAAAAAAATTCTGAATGTCATTTTGAATATGTTGAGGGGTGCAGTTTTCTTAATGGGGTCCATTATGGGGTATTTCTAACATAAAGACCCTCAATTTCACTTCAAAACTGAACTGGTCCCTGAAAAATTCAGATTTTCAAATTTACTTGAAAAATTGCTGCTATACTTTGAAGGCCTCTGATGTCTTCAAAAAGTAAAAACATGTCAACTTTAAATTGCTAAAAAATGTTTTATTCTCATCGTAGTAGCCCTTTATGAGATGTGCCTCTTAAAGTGTACGTCCAATGATGGTCCCAGGAGCATGCTATCTGTTTAAAATTAGTAGCAATTTCTGAGCCTGAAACTTGTCCTGACACTATCACAATCTGGAGACGATTTTGCTAAAAGACCCATGGACTTGCAGATCACAATGGCCTTGAAACAATCCTCAAGCTAAGAATTTGCATCAAATTTTAAACAAATATCCTGCTGCCAGGACCATTATTGAATTTACACCTTAGATGTACAGATAAATTGTAGATGCTACTGAGCAATCTCTGGGAGGTCATTCTACGAGGGGGGGGGGGGGCGATCTCTGCTGTAAATGGTGGTGGATTTAGTGTTATCTATTAACTGAAGTCATCTTTCACTGTACTGTGTTTGTTGTGAAGAAAGGCATTACTGGGAAATTATTTGTACAGAACAGAAGTCTCAGCTTAGTTTTAAACCTAGTGGCCAGGATGGAAGCATCACCAAAAATTATTTTTTTTGTACATTTGTTTAAGATACGAAAGATTTTACGAACAAACCACTTACTGTTCATTGATCTCTATATGCATAGATGAGCTAACTGACAGATTCATCTGAAACATATACAATTGGTAACAGACAGTGTTTAACATTTAACATTCAGTGAAATGGTTACATATTCCTGTAATACATAACTTTAAATTGCTGACTGATCTATTCTCCTCGGCCGACTACTAAAAAACTATTTTTGGCAAAGAAATAGAAATGTTACAGATCTTTGACTTAGGGTTGTTTGTAGGGTCAAAATATACCACTGCTATATTAAAAGGTTATTCCAACCACCATCAGTTTTCCCCTATCCACAGGATAGGAGATAACAACCGATTGATAGGGGTCTGACCACTGTGACCCTCACCAATCGCAAGAATGGAGGAAAATTGTGACCCCCCAATGACTAGAGTGCTCAGGTCATTTTCAGTAGAAATTTTTTGTATAGTTGCATAAAATTCTTGAAGTGTAACCATAATTTGTTTCAGCAGGAATATGCATGGCTCAGTTCATTTTCTATTGGGCTTCTTAACAATGCTGACTACAAACAGAAGGCACAACTATTGTGCAACCTACTCTTCTTGAAAGCAGCAGCAAAGTCAATCATAGTTTTTTCACACTCTATAGGCTCTCAAGACAGCAAAATATTTTGATATTTAATTGTTTTTTTTTCTGAGGAATGTTCATATCAAATTGAAAAATCCAGATCCTGTCTTGTTGAAATAAAAAAATACAATCCTTTAGCATTTAAACGAACATGTTTCGAGCAAAGTCACTGTTAGTCAAAGTAGAAAGGTATTTTTTGTGGAAGACAGTAAAATTATAGAGATTGCAATATATAGCTTAACATTTGCCACAAGGACGACACATCATACAATAATAGCCTTTAATAATGCCACCATTAGCAACACATCTACAGGGGTCACATGAGGACATCACATCACTGCACATACAGAGAGAAGTGGGAACTATCATTACACCAATAAGGTGGGTCTAATGCAAACTTCATTATTTTTCTGCTGCAGCCCCTTTCCCCCAAAACCTCTAAATATTACCAAGTGACTGGTTTTGTATGAAACATGTTGTTCTTATAAAACATGACACAAAGTAGATAAGGCAAAAAAAAAAAAAGGCAAAAAAGCCTACAATGACTGTTTGTATGACTTTTCTGTTATTGTGGAAAGTCATCATGTTATGAAAAGTGCAATCCTCACATCCTCAAAATTTACATATTGCTGAACTAGTAAACTAAAAGTCATAAGACTTGCCCTATGTCACAAGGAAATACTTAAACCCGAAACAAATACTACAGCTCTTCCTTTATCCTGTGCTGAAGCAGTTTTAACCATAAATTATACTAGTCAAACTTCATGTGTTAACAATATGTTTGTCCTATGGTAATGCTGTTAATAATCAGACATAAAAAAAATGTGTGATCAGCTGGAGCATTGTGGCTGTACATTGTATCTACCATGCAGCATCTAGTTAGAATATATTATCCTGGAACTGCAATGGGGACCTCTACTGGTCTATATGTGGCTTTGTTTCGGATGCACAAGATTATTGTTTTATTTCTAAGTTCACAAAACTATACAAGAAACCACAAAGTACACTGACATTTAATTGTAATGAGCAGTGAAATGACATGAATTAACATATTAGACATTACAGCATGTTAAGATAAAACCCCCATATAAAGAAAAGAATGCATAGTCTTTCCATGTTAGCATTTATTGTAATGTTTTTGCAAGTCACATTTTGCTATATTTTCTTTCCTATGCAATGCAAAGTGTACTCGACTTTAATAACTTTTTTTAACAACAAGCAGAATATGTATCAGAGAGTGGATACAATAAATAACATTTCAACTGGGGCTGCCTGGACTGGGGGGGGGGGGGGGGGGAGGGGGATTTTCTGCTTTTAACCCAAACTTATTCTTCTTGCAAAGATGTGGATTTTTGTATTTTTTATATAGAAAATCAACAGGTTGCACTCCCCCTGAACAATCTAGGATTGGTGGTGGAAGCATAGAAGGTGTAGAGATGTGGACAAAAGGAGGTTATGATTGTTTGCAGAGTCTCAAATATACTCATGGGTTATATAGCATTAAAGTCAGAAAAAAATGGAGAGGCCAGGAATCAGGGAAGTAATTCAAGTTTGAAATGTATCCAAGAGTGAGGTCAGGAACAGAGTAAAAGTCAAAAACAGAAACAGGATCAGAAGCACAACAATGTAAAACTGAGTCAGAAAGGAAATAAATCGGGCACCAGATGACGGAAGACCTTTACAAATACACTGTCTAGGCTAACATGATCTGTAAGCATAGGTCCTCATGGCAAACCAAAGCAAGCAAAAGCAAGATGTGCCAGAGTGTAGGCATAGAAAGCAGTGATTGACAGCTGCATGGAGTTGGAAAGGGGAGCTGCCCGGCAACTCGAAGAGACTGATGACCACAGCCATGACTGAGCGCAGAGATCCAGTGCTGGAGTAAAGAGCAGTGAGTACAGTACCCTCATCCCCAGGAGGCCTAAAAAAATTCTTGAGAAAAAAACCTCACCTTAAAGTTAGCCAATAGTAGAGCATTGATGCCATTGTTGGATACCCAGCTACATTACCCCTCATGATGTCATGCCCCGCCCCCTCAATGCAAGTCTATGGGAGGGGACGTGACAGCCGGCCCCCTCCCATAGACTTGCATTGAGAGGGTGGGGTGTGAAGGCATGAGGGGGGGGGGGGCTATGGCATCACGAGCTTCCGGTGCCAATTCCAGCTTTCGGAATAGTTTGTTCTAAACGCTGAGCAGCGGAGTACCCCTTTCAGTTAGATTAGATTTAGATTCAGATTTACCTTCGTGCAATCTATTTATTTATTTATTTTATCTCTTAGTCATCTTAATATTCCAGAGCAGACATTAAATGCATCTTGACCCTAGAGACAAATTTGTTGTCAACCATAGGGAGAAGTAGAAAGACATGAAAAAAACTGGAAATCTGAAGAGAAGGTGGCAACTGTTTGATTACATGGAAGGAACCAATGAAAACAAGTAAAAGCTTATAATGTATTACTTTCAGATGAAATTTTTTTTCATGGAGAGCCAGGCTTTATTCCCTGGAAAAATCTCAAGAGCCATACGCCTAAACTTGGTGCCACTTCTACTGGTCTAAGCAGATTACAAAATTAATAAACCATTGTACAGATGTTCTGAATATCAGTTTTGAAATGAACATACACAGTACAGGATAATACATATTCCTTGATATAATGTTAGCAGTTTTTTTTATTCAAAAGAGAGAAAATGGGACAATTCTCCGGCGCACCCTGTGCCATATATCTGGTGGTAGAAATAGTAAGTAAAAAAAAGACCAATCCAAGTAGAAAAAAGTCGACAACTCACCAGTCTTCTTAGTTTCTTTATTGAATACTCACATTAAAAGTACAGGAGAGGGACAGTTTGTGGGGGGAGGGGGGTACAGCAGGCAACAGTAGCCGTTTCGCACTGATTAGTGCTTTATCTGGCCTATATACATCTCAAGACTGCAGGTAACATTTATACAGGTGCAAGACACACCTTCAACCAATCACCGTTGACTGTTTTAGAGTCACGTGGTTAAAAACAAAAATACGACAGGTGGAACAGTGATCAAGGATAAAAGGAACATTAATAAACATACTGCCATATCGAATTTATCGTTCAGGCCCAAAGGGCCGGTAGCATTAGTTGTCATTATCCAGTGTGCTTCTCTTATTAATAATTTCTTATCTATTATTATTCCTGGTGAAGGATAAACACGTTCTAATCCTACAAACTTTAGCACTTCTGCATTGCCCTTGTGTGATTCTATTACATGAGATATAAGGCGAGGTGCACCTTTTCTGGTGCGAATAGAATAGAATTGTTCTCTGATACGTGTGAACAGGTTTCTAATTGTTTTGCCTATGTAATAGAATCCACAAGGGCAAAAAAATCGCATAAACAATGAATTTAGACCTACATGTTATAAATTCATTTACAGTATGTGCTACTGACCCAGTCCGTAATGTTTTAGAATTCATGTTATATTTACAAAAATTAAAATTTTTACAAGCAAAATTGCCTTTTGGGGTATATGAATCAAGCCATGTTGAATTGGTTTTTTTAGAGCCAGAATTTTTTAACATTTCTCCTACCATCCTGTTTTTTCTATTGGCTGATAAGTGGTTCCTTTTTGCTATGGCGGATATCTCTTCATCAGTTTCTAAAATAAACCAGTTTCTGCGTATCGCTTGTTCTATGACCTTATTCATAGTAGTATTTGCTAATGAAAATGGGAACCTTCTTGTTTCTGTAGTCTGGTTATTTTTATTTTTCAGAACTAATAGTTGATTTCTGTCTAATTCCTCTGCTCTCTTTCTCCCCTCTTGTATTAATTTAGTAGGGTATAGGCGTTCTTTTAATCTATTTTCTAGTTCATCTGCCTGTTTCTGATACGTGTTCTCATTAGAATTATTTCTTTTTAATCCAAGCAACTGGCCATATGGGATTCCTTTTTTAACTGTGTAAGGATGTGAGCTATTAAAGTGGAGTAAGGTATTTTTTGCTATTTCTTTCCTGTATCCTTCACTAACTAATGTTTGATTTTCAATTTTAAATCTAACATCAAGAAACTCTAACGACTTTCCTCTGTATTGATGTGTAAATGCCATATTCATTTTATTGGATTGATTTAAATATGTCACAAATTGTGCAAATTGTTGTTCAGACCCGGACCAAATAAGTAGCACATCATCCACGAGTCTCAAATAAATTTTGATATATTGTAAATATGGGTTGTTTGTTGAATATACGTGATGTTCAAGCATGGCCAGGAACAGATTAGCATATGTGCAGGACACTGGGGTCCCCATAGTGTCCCCAGTGTCCTGCCTATACCATCTGTCCTGGAATATAAAAGTGCTATTAGTGAGGATGAATCTAAGAGCATCACATACAAACTTGACATAGCCAGCAGATTTATCGGTAGTTGATAAAAACTCTTTTATTACCTGTACACCCGTATCATGCGGTATACGGGTGTACAGGCTTACAACGTCAATAGAGCATAATTTCCAGTCGTCTTGCCAGTGCATATTGTTGATGAGTTGCAGCAAGTGTTGAGTATCTTTAATGTATGAGGGGATAGCCTGTAACATAGGTCTCAAAAGCCAGTCAACATATTGTGACAGGTGTTCTGTCACTGAGCCGATCCCGGCGATGATGGGACATCCTGGAGGTCGGCTCAGTGATTTATGAACTTTGGGTAAATGATACTATTTAGCAGGACTCAGAGTTTCAGGGACCAATTTTTCTGCGGCTCTATTTGAAATTATACCCCTAGAGACAAAAATCCTCAAAAAAGTTTTCAACTTAGAAAGGATTCCCATGGTGGGATCAGCAGAAAGGGGAGTGTAGGTTTCTCTATCTGATAAATGCCTTTCGGCTTCTTCATTATAGTACATTTTCGACATAATTACTACACTCCCTCCTTTGATCTAGTCACTATGACATCGCTGCGTTTTTTTTTTTTGTCAAGTTTCTTTTTATTGTTTTCCAAGTAAGTAAACAAGTTTACAGAAAGGAAAAATAATACATAACAAAACAATACAAGTATTTTTTGCAGATGCAGCTGCCTTTCGATCCTATCATGGGAATGAAGATAGTGATTATCGACAGTGTACAAAATAGCGTTTCCAATGTAAGATCAGTTATAATCTCAGCTTTAAACAAAATGACCCTAATAACTGGGAGAAGGGGTTAAACCGGGTGGGGGGGGGGGGGGGTGGAGGGTAGGAGTTGAGGGCGAGGGAGGGAGGGCAGTAGCAGAAACACCAGTTTCTACCTGACACATGTGTACTTAGTTCCTGGTAAAATCACATTTTAGTAAAGGTAGTCCATGGAGACCAGATGACTTCGTATTTATCATAAGAACGTTGTGCCCTATGTGAGAGTTCTTCGAATCTGCATATCTCGTGGACCTTCTTTATCCATTCTGAGATGGACGGTGAGGAGGTTTGTAACCAGTATATGGTATTAAAGATTTAGCAGCTGCAATCAGATGGGTGACTAGGGAATGTTTGTGGGGGGAATAGTCTTGAGAAGCCAAACTCAAAAGTACTAATGATGGCGTGAGGGTAATCTGTTTTTGGAGGATGCGGGAGATCTGCATGCCCACTTCTCTCCAAAAGGGGGTGATGATGGGGCAAGACCGCTGCGTTTTTTTTAACACATTAAGTGCGGTAATTTCTTGTGATGGCAAATTAGAAGTCATTTGGGGATACAATATAGATTATACATCTTTTGTGACCGCTTTAGAAAACAGGTTAAAAGAAGAATTTATAACATGTAGGTCTAAATTCATTGTTTATGTGATGTTTTGCCCTTGTGGATTCTATTACATAGGCAAAACAATTAGAAACCTGTTCACACGTATCAGAGAACATTTCTATTCTATTTGCACCAGAAAAGGTGCACCTCGCCTTATATATCATGTAATAGAATCGCACAAGGGCAATGCAGAAGTGCTAAAGTTTGTAGGATTAGAACATGTTTATCCTTCACCAGGAATAAAAATAGATAAGAAATTATTAATAAGAGAAGCACACTGGATAATGAAAACGAATGCTACCGGCCCTTTGGGCCTGAACGATAAACTTGATATGGCAGTATGTTTATGAATGTTCCTTTTATCCTTTCTGATTGTTCCATCTGTCGAATTTTAGTTTTTAACCACGTGACTCTAAAACAGTCAACGGTGATTGGTTGAAGGTGTGTCTTGCACCTGTACAAATGTTACCTGCAGTCTTGAGATGTATATAGGCCAGATGAAGCACTAATCAGTGCGAAACGGCTACCGTTGCCTGCTGTACCCCCCACACACACTGTCCCTCTCCTGTACTTTTAATGTGAGTATTCAATAAAGAAACTAAGAAGACTGGTGAGTTGCCGACTTTTTTCTACTTTGATTGTGCATTTGGAACCTGTTTCATTCAGCCAGAGCACCACCTGTCACTAGAAGCCTCTACCCTTCACCCGTTCTTACCTGTCCATTGTGGTCTCTCGATATACCCCGCAGTAGCCGAACTTTTCCTTTCTGTTGCTAGTTACCTTAAAAAAAAAAGACCTGCTCACCTTAGTGTGTTGCGCTCCGAGCACAACACCGACATTCGCCTTAAGGGGCGGGCGTGGAGAAGAGCAGCAGCAGCCCGTGTCTATCTGTACCCAGGGTCCTGGGGCGGTGTGCAGCACTGTAGATATCCACAAACTCAATGACGTGTGGGAGGAAATACGACATTTCCCTGGCGTTTGCTGGATGATTGAGCGGAGTAGTAAGAACTCTGAACTTCAAGGCAGTTGCAAATGAACAGGATTTTTATTGTGCAAAACAGGATGACAACGTGTTTCGAGGGGACATGCTCCCCTCTTCCTCAGGTCAGGGGCCACTAATAGTAGTGTGACAGTAGCTCACCAATGCATTTAACTCCAAGATGTCCAGACAGCACAGAACAAAGACAAACTCAAAACAAAGCTTTGCCACTGAGCTCTGGAGGGACTCCTGGTAGTGTTAATAGTGATTCCCACCACGATTTGACCTTCCGATGCACATATATGATTTTGGAAGCTCAAATCGCCTGAAATCATATGTTTGCATGGACAGGTACTGACAGATACGGAGACATTAACTATTATGGTGCTGCGGACCTGATCGTAGTCAGCTAGGGGCTACGATCTGGTCATTTTTTCAGCATGTCAGATTTTTGACACGGACTAATTGTGTCAGACCATGATTTTCAGTCTGTGTCAAAAATCTGACATGCTGAGAAAGGGACCAGATTGTAGTCACTAGTAGACTAAGATCGGGTCCGCGACACCATAATAGTTAATGGGCCACAACCTATCCGTGCACAGATACGATTTCATCTGATTTGAGCTTCTGAAATCATATCTGTGCAGCAGGCACTTAAATTGTGGTGTGAAGCCAGTCTAACAGCCAATTGTGGTTTAGCAGCCAGGATATGCCTTGGATCAATGATATAGGCCAGAACCTTAGGCAGTAAATCTATAAGTTAAAAGGATCTGGAAAGAGGATCAGCTCTAAAAATATCTACTGGATAATAAATGAGGATGAAATTAAAGGGAAAGGAGTACCCACCTAGCTCGGCATGGATTCAATCTGTGGGGGGACTGAAAAACATTTTAATGGTAAGTGAATATAGTCACTGATAACTCTGCTCCCTCCAAAAGAGGACATAATTCCTTTAAAGTGTGCTTTAACTCCAGCAACTCACTATTACTTATAGAGAAACTATTTTCAGCTGGTGAGAATTTCTTGGAGAAAAGTACAGAACTATAATTAGTTCTTCTCTGTTTGCTGAGAAAGTACTGCGCCCACACCAAGTAAAGAACTGTCAACCTTCAAAAAAGACTGGCCTGTTAGGATCTGGCCTGAAGACAACGGGCAGCAGGACTTCAGATGGTTTAAGACTAGTTCTGCAGCATGAGACCATTAAAGGGGTACTCCAGTGCTAAACATCTTATCCCCTATCAAAAGGATAGGGGATTAGATGTTAGACCGCGGGGATCTCACTGCTGGGGCCCCCGCGATCTTTCCTACAGCACCACCGTTTTTCAGCTGCACAGAGCAAGGATCGCTCTGTGGCTGATGACGGGCAGTGCAGGGGATGAAGTATCTTGACGTCACGGCTCCGCCCCCACGGCCAGGCCCCCTAAATGCAAGTATATGGGATGGGGGTGTGGTGGCCGTCACGCCCCGTCTTATAGACTTACACTCCTCCGTGCTCGATCCTGTCTGATAGGATTCCTCCGTGCTCTCTCCTTTCTGATAGGACTCCTCTGTGCTCTCTCTCCTGTCTGATAGCACTTTCTTGTAATACATTACTTTAAATTCATCCTCTGTGATTAATCCTCCAGCTTTAGCTTACATTAAAGGGGTTATCCACCATAAGGTGATTTTAGTATGTACCTGGCAGACAGAAATGGACATGCTTAGGAAGGATCTGCGCTTATTTTGGGGCTTAATGGCTATGTCATGAGATTACCATAACACTGTGGCTAGCTTTTTGTGAACTTGTATTTCATGTTTGATTTTTTTTTTTTTTTTTACTACAAATCCCACAATTCCATTTTCCTCCCTCCCACACATCAGCCACACCTCCCACTGAAACAAAAGACCTGTAGTTTTAAATCAGGGTGCCTACAGCTGTTGCAGATTGATCTCTCCCCCACCAAGGGATCCCTCCACCCATTGAAGCAGACATGCTCCCTGTCATCAGCTGACTAGTGAGTCAGATCTCGGCCGCATTGCAAGCTGGGAAAAATCTGAGTGGGGTGAAAATAACAGAAGAATTGTGAGAAAACCATCACACACAGGTACAGACACTATATTAAGAACTACACTAACTTTACAGCCCCTGTAGCATAGTGAAATAAAAAAAAATTCCTGGAATACCCCTTTAAGATGTTTTTCAGTTCTGCAACATATGTGGTTGTAGGATTCTGTTCCAGTTTAGTCTTGATCCCTCAGCAATCTTAGAACCATATTTTTATATTCCTCTTTAGTCATTATAACAATATTGCCCCCCTTATTGGAGGGATTTATAAGGATTGACCTCCAGCTGGCCACAAATGTGTATGTGTCCACTCAAATAATCAGAAACAGACTCCATGAGGGTAGTATGAGGGAGCCAGGTCCACAGGTGGGGGTTGTGCTTACAGCACCAAGAACACCAAGATTGGCAAATTCACCACTGGCACCTTGAGCTCTTCACAGATGAAAGCAGGTACACACTGAGCACGTGACAGAGTCTGGAGATGCCGTGGAGAACGTTCTGCTGCCAACAACATCCTCCAGCATGACCGGTTTGGCGGTGGGTCAGTAATGGTGTAGGGTGGCATTTCTTTGGGGGGGCCGTACAGCCCTCCATGTGCTTGCCAGAGGCAGCCTGACTGCCATTAGGTACCGAGATGAGATCCTCAGACCCCTTGTGAGATCATTTGCTGGTGCGGTTAGCCCTGGGTTCCTCCTAATGCAAGACAATGATAGACCTGGCCCGCCCATTCCCCAGACCTGAATCCGATTGAGCACATCTGGGACATCATGTCTCGCTCCACCCACCAACACCACGTTGCACCACAGACAGTCGAGGAGTTGGCGAATGCTTAGTCCAGGTCTGGGAGGACATCCCTCAGGAGATCATCCGCCACCTCATCAGGAGCATGCCCAGGCATTGTAGGAAGGTCATACGGGCACGTGGAGGCCACACACACACACTACTGAGCCTCATTTTGACTTGTTTTAATGACATTACATCAAAGTTGGATCAGCCTGTAGTGTGGTTTTCCACTTGTATTTTGACTCCATATCCAGACCTACATGGGTTGATAAATTTGATTTCCATTAATAATTTTTGTGCGATTTTGTTGCCAACATATTCAACTATGTAAAGACGAAAGCATTTCATAAGATTAGTTCATTCATTCAGATCTAGGATGTGTTATCTTAGTATTCCCTTTATTTTTTGGAGCAATATATATTATTTTTTTAATTGGTTCCAGGATGACCTTTGTATGTTGAAACCATTGTATGTTGAGACCATAACTCTACGGAAACCTGGTTCTGAAGCCTCAAAATGTCATCCAAAAATAGGAAAAAGTGAGGATTAAAGAGAGATAAGTAGATAACTAATATGGATAAAGCAAGTGCTTACATATAAAAGTAAGACAGAGCTGCTGGGAGCTGTAAATCACTGTCTATGTAGAGGACAGCTTATTCCGGGTCCTGTATAGTACAGTGTCCAAAACATTTTTAAATATAGCTACGCCACCTGGAGCAGCTAACCCTGGCACAGGTAAAGTACAGAATATGTAGTACCTCCCTGTACTGAAGGGAGGCACTACCAAACAGCCAATCAGTGCATGCGCTTCAGTAATACAGTTGTTTTACCAGTAAAATGCCCATTCTGATTGGTCAGATCTTCAAGCCATTGACACATTTCACACATCTGGACTGTCTGTAGCATTGTTTGTTGGGTCTGTATGTTGAAACGATTGTATGCTGAGGTCATTGTAAGTTGAGGGATCACTGAACACATGTGTATAGGTGGCAGGTGGTACAGTGCTTCTGAAGGCACGCATGACTCTGTTTGATCTATTTACCTGTGCATTTTATCTCATGTAATTCCCTCTTCTGATGTTCTCATGTGTTCTTCTCAGCCTGGCCTATGTATGGTATTGCCCTCTGTTGGTGATGTTATGGCAATTATGATTATGCAAACTCCCTAGAGCTGTAGCTAGCTCTTTCTGCTCCTGAGGCGAGAACAGAAAATTGCACCCCCCCCCCTCTCCCCCACATATTTTGGCTTGGGGCACAAAATTTAGCAGGACACCCTTACCACATAATTTTTTATATGTTGGCTATATGTAGGACCCCCTGTAGGTAGGTAGCTTGGTTCCAGTTTCACCCCTTTTACAAGTGTAGAGGAGAACAGGGGTGAATAGGTGTAGAGAAATGACAGAGAGGTGTACATCGGTGACAGTGAGGTGAACAGGAGTGACAGAGGGGTGTATATGGGTGACAGAAGGGTGGACATGGGTGACAGAGGGGTATACTTGGGAGACAGAGGGGAAACAGATGGGGTGCACATGGGTGTCAGAGGGGTGTACAGGAGTGTCAGAGGGGTGTAGAGATGCGATAGAAGGGTGTACATGGATGACAGAGGTGTAGAGGGGTGTTCATGGGTAACAGGGGTGTAAGGGTATGACAGGGAAGACAAAGGGGTGTAGAGAGGTGTACAGGGGTGACAGAGGGATATACAGGGGTGACAAGGGGTATAGAGGGGTGACAGAAGGGAGGGGGTTCAGTACCTGTCGGCGCCGCCCCTGCTCCTTCCACATCATTCTGCTGAGGGACCAGGGAGAATCCAGAGTCCAGAGCTGCTCCACAGGAGAGGAAGGATACACGAGGATTGGATCTGCAGCATCACCCGTCCCGGCACTGCACACAGACTTCCCTCCCGCCTGGCCTGTACGCCTGTGACTCATAGGTGCGCAGGCCTAGGCAGGAAAATCTAAAAATGTTAGCACCATATTTCCCAGCAGAGTGTCCTGGCACCCTGGTTGGGAATCAATGCCTCTGTGTAATGTGTGCTGGACTTCCTGAGCAAGCAGGTGCAGCAGCCAGGACCAATGCAACAGCGCACCTGAGGCGATCACCTCACCTCATGGGAACTACAGCCCTGAAACTCCTTTCGTATATGCACTTTATTGATCTCTGGAAGCGAATTGTATGTACTTTTGTGGCCTGTACCTCTTTCTTCTGCACCTATGTACTCCTAGTGCAATTCTCTCCATGTTTACACTCATTTATGTATGTTTTTAGTTGTTACTGTGAATAATAAAATATTGATACCTTTTCTTCCATGGTGACTGGTGCTTGATATTTGGTGACTTGTGTATATGATATATGGTGTGTGTGTGTGTGTGTGTATATATATATATATATATATATATATATATACACACATGTAAATGCTCAGACTAAAAACTTCCCTTATTTTACAATACAGATTTCCTTCATATTCTGTGTTTGCGAATAGTACAGTGTGAACTTAGTGCAATAACATTCAAGTATTTCTCTCCATCACGTGTACATGGGTAGAAGGCTGAAGGAAGAAATATATTTACCATTACTTATGTGCTCTGCAGCCACTTGCTCCACTAGCACGGCCAGTCCTGGGATGCAGCCTTGAGTGACAGCTGAGAGGCCACGCCCACTTGCTATGCAACCATCCAGTCTGTTCATTTGGGAGGTGAGCAGACACAATACTGAGCCCGGACCTCTCAGTCACGTGATGAGGAAGAAAGTCACCTGACCTGTTGTAGTCTGAAGCAGAAAACAAAGCACATAGGGGAGGTGGGAGCGAGTGCAGCCGGAGCCGGGTAAGTGTCCTCCTGTCCTATCACTATGAGCTGAGCAGAATGGGGACATATATACACACACATATATATATATATACACACACAGACACTGTATAAAGAAGCTTAGCACAGAGACGTGTAATGAGCCTCCTGTTTCCATTCAGAGACATAAGATTGCACAATATAACTAGTGCTGCCCTTATGTGAGGAGGATAGCATTATCAATAGCAGGTGCACATCTCTCTGCTGGTTTGTTACAGTGTGTCAGTCTGGAGTCCAGGCTGTTCAGATCACTGAGTTTTGCTGCCCTCAGAATGTTGTAGGTTTTCCTATTAACTTTTGAAGTGGATCTGCAATACCAGACACAACCTGTTGACAACAGCGGTGCTGTTTTTACAAGAAAGAAGTAGCCTGATTCTAATCCTGGACAACCCCTTTAAATATAGGGTGGGGGTATCATTGGAGGGGCACTTAACCCCTTGGGGACGGAGCCCATTATGACCCTAGTGATGGGAGCATTTTTTTTTCAAATCTAACCTCTATAACTTTATGCATTAATAACTCTGGGATGCTTCTACTTATAAATTTGATTCTAAGAAAGTTTTTTCGTGACATATTCTACTTTTTCTTAGTGGTAAATTTATGTTGATATTTGCACCATTTCTTGGTGAAAAATTCCAGAATTTGATGAAAAATGTTTACATTTAGCATTTTTCTATCTTTGAAGCTCTCTGCTTGTAAGGAAAATGAATATTCCAAATAAATTACCGTATTTTTCGCCCTATAGGACACACCGGCATATAAGACGCACCCAATTTTAAAGGTGCAAAATCTAGAAAAAAAAAGATTCTGAACCCAACAGTGACCTTCAACCTGCGGACCTCCAGCTGTTGCAAAACTACAACTCCCAGCATGCCCGGACAGCCAACGGCTGTCCGGGCATGCTGGTAGTTGTAGTTTTGCAACATCTGGAGGTCCGTAGGTTGAAGACCACTGGTATAGGAGGTAATACTCACGTGTCCCCACCGCTCCGGACCCATCACCGCTCGTCACCGCTGCCCTGGATGTCGCTCCATCGCTGTCGACGCGTCCCTGGGGTGTCCCCAAAGCTCCGGATGTCTTCTTTCCCGGGATCCACGCTCTACGTCGCCGCCATCACATCGCTACGCACGCCGCTACTATTGGATGACGGGACGGTGTGCGCGACGACGTGATGACGTTGAAGGAGAGCGCCGGCCATGCAGGGGATCCCGGCACGGAGCAGACACCGAGGAGGCAGGTAAGGTCCCTCCCGTGTTCTGTAAGCTGTTCGGGATGCCGCGATTTCACCGCGGCGGTCCCGAACAGCCAGGTTAGTGTCACTTTCCCATCAAACGCGGTGGTCAGCTTTGATCGCTGCATCTGAAGTGTTAAAGGGGATAAGTTTGAGATCGCGGGGGGTCCGACCGCTGGGGCCCCCTGCGATCTCTCTGTACGGGGGCCAGGCTCTCGGGCCAGATAGCGGGTGTCGACCTCCGCACGAAGCGGCGGCCGACACGCCCCCTCAATACATCTCTATGGCAGAGCCGGAGATTGCCGAAGGCAGCGCTTCGGCTCTCCCATAGAGTTGTATTGAGGGGGCGTGTCGTCCACCGCTTCGTGCGGAGGTCGACACGCCCCCTTCCCACGGGCTGTCGGGGCTCCGTACAGGAGATTGCAGGGGGCCCCAGTGGTCGGACCCCCCGCGATTTCAAACTTATCCCCTATCCTTAGGATAGGGGATAAGTTGTTCACCACTGCGTCACCACTGGACTACTCCTTTAATACAGGGCATCACCCCGATCGGTGATGTCCTGTATTAGCCGCGGGTCCCGGCCGTTGATGGCCGCTGGGACCGCCACGATAAGTGTGTATTCGCCGTATAAGACGCACCAACTTTCCCCCCCCCCCCCAGTTTTGGGGAAGAAAAAGTGTGTCTCATACGGTGAAAAATACGGTGCATATTGTTTCACATATGCAACATGTCTACATTATGTTTGCATGATAAAGTTGACATGTTTTTACTTTTGGAAGACATTAAAGGGCTTCAAAGTTCAGCAGCAATTTTCAAATTTTTCACACTGTACCCCTTATTACATTCTGTGTGTGTGTATGTGTGTGTGTGTGTGTGTGTGTGTGTGTGGGGGGGTCCATTGTTCCGGCACTATGGGGGCTTTGTAAATACACATGGCCTTCAATTCCGGACAACTTTTTTCTCCAAAATCCCAATGGCGCTCCTTCTCTTCTGAGCATTGTAGTTCACCAGCAGAGCACTTTACATCCACATATGGGGTATGTTCTTACTCAGAAGAAATGGGGTTACAATTTTTTTTTTTTGGGGGGGGGGGGGTTCTTATTTTCCCTTGTGATTTTCCTATCCAATTTTAACGAAAATTCACAGGTGGGTATTTTTTTTTTTTTTGCGTTTATGTCAGAACCGCTGTAAAATCAGTCACCCCTGTGCAAATCACCAATTTAGGCATCAAATGTACATAGTGTGCGTTCACTCCTGAGCCTTGTTGTGGGTCCGCAGAGCATTTTACGCCCACATATGGGGTACTTCCGTACTCAGGAGAAATTGCATTACAAATTTTGGGGGTCTTTTTTTCCTTTTACCTCTTGTGAAAATAAAAGTATGGGGCAACACCAGCATGTTAGTGTAAATTTTTTTTTTTTACACTAGCAGGCTTGTGTAGACCCCAACTTTTTATTTAAAGAAGGGGTAAAAGGAGAAAAAGTCCCCCAAAATTTGTAGTGCAATTGCTCCCGAGTATGGAAATACCCTATATGTGGCCCTAAACTGTTTCCTTGAAATACGACAGGGCTCCGAAGTGAGAGAGCGCCATGCAAATTTGAGGACTATATTAGGGATTGCATAGGGGTGGACATAGGGGTATTCTAAGCTAGTGATTCCCCAACAGCTGCAGGCTCCATTTTGGAAACACTGCCGTACGATACGTTTTCATTTTTATTGGGGGGGGGGGGGACAGTGTAAGGGGTGTATATGTAGTGTTTTAACTTTTATTGTGTGGTAATATAATGTAGTGTAATGTTTTTAGGGTACATTCACACTATCGGGGGTTTACGGTGAGTTTGCGCTGCAGCGGAAAATTTGCAGCAGCTCAAACTTGAAGCAGGAAACTCACTGTAAACCCGCCCGTGTGAATGTACCCTGTACATTCGCATGGGGGGGTGGGGGGGGGGCAAACCTCCAGCTGTTTAAAAACTACAACTCCCAGCATGTACTGACAGACTGTGCATGCTGTGAGTCGTACTTTTGCAACAGCTGGAGGCACACTGGTTGGAAAACCTTCAGTTAGGTTCTGTAACCTAACTCAGTATTTTCCAACCAGTGTGTGTCCAGCTATTGCAAAACTACAACTCTCAGCATGTACTGATCGCCGTAGTTATGCAACAGCTAGAGGTACACAACTTCAACTCCAGTTTAGAGACCACTGCTAGGCAACTCACCTGCTTCCGTAGGATCCAGGGAGCCGCATCGGCGACCACTGCTGCCGCTGATAGTCTCCCGCTGCCGTCGATGATGGGTAAGTGGACCTTCGGCCCCGTCGGTTCCCCATTCTCCCCAGCCTACTGTGGGTGGGCAGAACGGGGGAAACGAACGTTAACGCCCCCGCCCCTGATCTGCTATTGGTCGATCGCTTCTGATCGACCAATAGCAGGGATAGAAGGGGTGGCACCCCTGCCACCTCACTCCTATCCCTTCAGGGGGATCGTGGGTGTCTTGGACAACCCCGATCCCCCTTATTTTCCGGGTAACCGGAGACCCGTATGACCCGGAATCGCCGCAAATCACTGGTGTGAATTCATGAAATCGCCCAATTCATGAAATCTGCAGCATAAACTCTTCAGCTTCAAATATGCGCAGGATACTGTACATGCGAATCCCCCTTAAAGGATTTTACGTTTTAAAGGCACCATTATCGTGCACAAACTATATTACTTTAAGAGTGAATCATTCAGTAGTGGCTGCACCTGGTACTACAGTTTGTCTCATTAAAGTGATATTCTAGAGTTGTTGTACTTTTAAGTTATGTGCCCCTGATGCCAAGTTATGCATCTGTAGTGGTTCATGCCCTTTTTTTTGTATTTCATGCCCCCAGAGCTTCTGTATTCTTGTGCACTAGAAATTACTGTGTCTAAAGCCTTTTCCAGGTTCCTGTGTGGCTTGAGACAACATGACGCAGGTCAGCTGATCACAAGGGGCTTGTCTGCTTCTCAAAGCTGGCCCTGCGGGATGTACAGATGGGCCTTACATGTCTTTAGGGGGCTCACTTGTCAGGGGTGACAAGAAGCAGCCAAGCCCCCTGTGAGCTGCTGGCACGCAACATATTGGCCCTGATTTACTAAGAATGGAGTGTAGGTTTATTTGTGGGTTTTAGTTCCCTACAATTTTTTTCCATTGTATTTACCACATTTTGTAAGGTTTCCCTACATTTTGCACTTTCCCTACATTTTGCATTTTTTTTACACATGTTCTGATCTGTAGGGTTTTCCTCAGCTCAAATCCACCACATTTTCTGTGGAAACCTTAGTAAATATGTTGGGTTTTTGTGAAAATGTTTGGAACACACCCCTTTTTAGTGACCATGCCCCTTTTCCTGGTGGGCATGCCCCTTTTTTTAAAGCATTTTCTTAGTGAAATGGAGAATTACCGTATATACGCGGGTATAAGCCGACCCGAATATATAAGCCGAGGCCCCTAATTTCACCCCAAAAACCTGGGAAAACTTATTGACTCAAGTATAAGTCTAGGGTGGGAAATGCATCATCCCCCACTGTCATCATCCAGACCCCCCCCTGTCATCATCACCTCCTGTCATCATCTAGACCCCCCCTGTCATCATCACCTCCTGTCATCATCCAGACCCCCCTGTCATCATCACTTCCTGTCATCATCCAGACCCCCCCTGTCATCATCACTTCCTGTCATCATCCCCCCGTCATCATCACCCCCTGTCAAACCTTCCTCCCCGTCATCATCACCCCCAGTCAATATCCCCCCCTGTCATCATCCAGACCACCCCCTCTGTCATCATACAGGCCCCCCTTGTTGTCTTCTCACCTCCCCAGTTATCTGGGTCCTGTTGCATAGTAGCTGCGGGGACCGTTCGAATTCCGTTGGGGAGGGTGAGCTGGTCCGGGCCATCCATCTTCACCTGGAGGCCCTCTTCTCCGCTCCGGGCTGGCCCCGGACTAGTGACTCTGCATTGCCACCGTGCTGGGACGTCCGTGACGTCAGGGGCGTCCCTGCGCACGGACGTCCCAGCACTGCGGCGTCAATGCAGCGTCACTAGTCCGGGGTCAGCCCAGAGCGGAGAAGAGGGCCTCCAGGTGAAGATGGATGGCCCGGACCAGCTCACCCTCCCCACCGGAATGGGGAGGTCCCTGCAGAGAAGATGGACGGCCCGGCCTACCAAAACCCAAAATCCGCTGCTGCTCAACTTCAGCAGCTCATAAGTACTGAAAGGATTAAGATTTTTTAATAGAAGTAATTTACAAATCTGTTTAACTTTCTGGAACCAGTTGATATATAAGAAAAAGTTTTTTTCCTGGATAACCCCTTTAAGAACATTGCACTCAGTGCAAAATGCATTGAGCATTAAAATACATACGGCTGTGTCAGTTTTTTGTTTCTGATACGGCAACCGTATGTCAAAAACAAGATGTGAATATAGCCTTACATGGCTTTATCCGTTCATTCCTATTGAAGTGCAAAACAGGCAAAAGTCCGTTAGAGTTACATAGTGTATCTGTGGACAGAATTATGTCTCTGCATAACCATGGCTTAAAGGGGTACTCTGCTGCTCAGCGTTTGGAACAAACTGTTCCGAACACTGGAACCGGTGCCGGGAACTCGTGGCATCATAGCCCCTCCCCCTCATAACATCCCGCCCAGCCCCCTCAATGCAAGTCTATGGGAGGGGGCGTGGCAGCCGTCACACCCCCTCCCATAGACTTGCATTGAGGGGGTGGGGCTATGACACCACAAGCTCCCAGCGCCGGCTCCAAACGCTGAGCAGCGGAGTACCCCTTTAAATGTGTTCCTAAATTTTTCACTGCCCATTAATTTTTATCACATTTTCTTTAGATCCAGGAAGGACCAAAGAAACCATGGAATACTGGATGACTGACAATAACCATACTGTCAATAGTAATGGTTCCAATTTAGCAATTGGCTTCACATCGTCCATTGTATCCGTTGTTTTATTTGGTTCTAACTTTGTCCCGGTAAAGAAGTTTGACACAGGAGATGGTAAGAAAATCTGGTGTGTATGTTTGACCATGTTTTTGTGGACCAGATCAGGCACTGCTATATTGTTTTTTTACAAATGGGGATGCATTTCTCCTCTTCTGTTTTCTATTAATTCAGTGGCGAGCACAGACCAGATAAAAATGGCAAACTATTTTAGATGTGAAATTTTATTACATAAAAATAGAAGTCTCAAACTAACTAGAAATATAATGAGTTCCGCATTTCCTCTTTTGAATAGAGCAGGGGCTGCTATTTAATTCAGTTCTATGGCTCTGATGAAGATAGTTGAGCGCTGTACTGGGTTATCTTTGTCGATCCTATAGAGTTGGATGGTGTTGCAGCACGTATGTCTAACCACCACTCCATTCACATTCTGATGATCAGTGGGGGTCCCAGGGGTCAGTCTCCCACCAATTAGACCTGTGGATATGTAATGTGTTGTTGATGAGAAATATAATTTTAAGAGTTTGTCCCATTAAAGGGGGTACTCCCGTGGAAAACTTTTTTTTTAAGATCAACTCTTAATCATTCCAGTACTTTTTAAGGGCTGTATACTACAGAGGAAATTCTTTTCTTTTTGAATTTCTCTTCTGTCACGATCACAGTGCTCTCTGCTGACCTCTGCTGTCCATTTTAGGAACTGTCCAGAGCAATCGAAAATCCCCAAGCAAACATATGCTTCTCTGGACAGTTCCTGAAATGAACAGCAGAGGTCAGCAGAGAGCACTGTGGTCGGGACAGAAGAGACATCCAAAAAGAAAAGCATTTCCTCTGTAGTATACAACCCCTAAAAAGTACTGGAAGGATTAAGATTTATTAATAGAAGTCATTTACAAATCTGTTTAACTTTCTGGCACCAGGTTGATTTAAAAAGAAAAAAGTTTTCCTCAGGAGTACCCTAGTCAGTGGGAGTTACGCAGATTGCATAACTTCCCCACTATGGCTTCTTGTCGCTTTTCCAACCACTTCTAGTGGCTGCAAACAGGCTGGAGGTGGTAGATAAAGCAAAGCAGCGAGATAGGAAACCTATTTAAATTAATTTTATTTAACTGGTCATTGCCTTAGCAGCTAAATTAAAGTTGGGGCAGTGATGAGCTCATTGGCACCTGTATGGCTTCAGAAAGGACCAGTGATCAGGTGATTTTCCGGTACATTACTTGTGTGATCCATTAATGTGGGCCCTTTTTGATGTCATATGGAAATAGGTTGTAATCATAACACTTAAACATATCTAGTGACATGAAAACATATACAGCACTTGGTTTTCCTATTGTGTGATTGAATGTATGGCTTCCGTCTTTAGGCATGTTCTTCCAGTGGGTTCTTTGTGCAACTATATGGATAGTGTCTTTAGTGGTCAATTTAATTCTTCGGAGTCCCAAATTCTGGCCTCTTGCTATGGTTGGAGGTTTCGTTTGGGCCACTGGTGAGAAAATACATTTTATATTCATTTCTTTTTTTGCTATGTGATTTCTATTTCTAAACAATTGGTGCCCCTGTTTTAAGCCCAAACATTAGTTGCTACATGTCAATTTTTATATGATTTTTTTGTATTTCATTGAAAGAGCCTTTAGAATTTAATTTCATGTCCTTAGAACATGCCTACATTTTCTTCATGAGAGCACAGAGAAAACAATGTAGTCACCGCCTTGTCACAGAAAAGCTTTTTTATGTGAGTCATGTGTTTGAGCAATTGTTCTCAATAAGATTCCATGGAAATACAATGTTCCATTGTGACCAAAAGAAACAAGAATTGCATCCAGCTCTGTTGTCACGCTAGATTACTTCACTGAGTTATACCAGATGACAATTATGGGGTAAAGGCAAATACATTACAATTCTGGAACACACCTAGAATTCTATATTATTTTGTTCTGAATAACAGAACTATTTGAAGAAGAGAAGAATATTTGCAACCCTTTTACGTTATTAAATGCCCTCATATTACAAGCCTGCATAGGAAATTCTTACATTAGGGTCATGAAGCCAGGAGGTATCCCCAGCAATCCACAATTACAGCATTACAGAAAGAGTGAGTTTGTATGGAGCCACATCATACATGCTTGGCTGCTGTATATATATACACTCCTCAGATCCACTTGGGATCTCCATTCTAGTGGAGCCCTCCCATGATCTAACCTGTGGATAGGTGATAAACATTAGACCTCTGGGGTCCGCACCACTGGTTTTAAATGCTTTTTATTTCTCCAGCTTCCAGAGACAAGATAACTTATGAGAAAGGATTATACTCTTTTATGCCAATCTGTAATTATGACTTCTATCATTCCAGGTAATATTACAGTCGTTCCAATTGTAAAGACAATTGGACTTGGTTTAGGCCTTCTTATTTGGGCATCTACAAACCTTCTAACTGGATGGGCAAGTTCAAGGTACTGATATCTTATCTATGTATCTTTTATTATGTATTTTAGATAACAGTATCTGAATGTTATTTATTACCTAAGGAGTGCATACATTTTATACTGAATTGTTTAGTAAAACTTAGCAGACCTAATATTGGAATGTGACATTATATATCAGGGAACTGTACCATTTTAGGTGTAAAGGCTACCATTCTCAGAATTCAAAGCACCAGTTCAATCTCTACACAGACATTGGGAGGGACCTCCCAATATTTATTTTAGTTGAGTTGCGATAGCTGTTTTCGGATTCCTATAGGAGCTGGAACTCCTGTGTTTTAAAGTAAATCTGTCATCAGTGTCACCTGCACTAACCTGTTGGTACAGAAAGGTAGTGCAGGCGACACTGATGACAACCATACTTACCTGATCCCGTTCCACGCTATATTCCTCTGTATCCTCCATTCCAGGGCCGAATTGGAGCATCGGCGGAGCTTTCTAACTTCATCGCTGCTGCTTCTCTGCTAGGTGACATTAGGAAGCTTCGCTCATGCTCCAAGTCTCCCCGGAACAGAAGATATGGAGAAAGATAGCGAAAGAACAGAAGCAGGTAAGTATAGTGTCACCTGCACTACCTCTCTTGATGTATATAATAGTTTATGCAGGATTTATAAAATGCAGCGGTTTACATGCATATGTTGCTGCAGTGAATTTATTAGACAGCATATGATTAGAAGATATATTTATAAATATGTCACTTACAAACAAAAGAATAGCTGCACAAAAGAGGTAAATTATATATTTCTCCCATGTGAAGTCTACATTGGTTTTCAAAGGGGTTTTCCAAGTATTTTAAAGAAGTAGTCATATGTGACCACTGCAGCCAATCACTGAACTCCAGCATTATATAGCACTGCTTCTATCTGCTGAAACATTGTAATGCTTGAAGCACATGACAAAAAACATTCCGACTTTGTACTCACAGGTTTGGACTGTTTGGCATTAACCCGGAAGAAGTAGAAAGGCCATATTTAAACTATGCAGGAGCAGGTCTTTCAGCTTTAAGGTAAAGACTTGAAGAATACTCCAAGTGCATCACAGTCATATTCTTTAAATAAAATGTTTTCATAGTCATTTACTTTAAATGTCTACCATTGAACAGAAACGTTTTAGCCTAGTTTTGGGCTAAAGGCCCTTTTACTAGGCAATCAAAACTCAGGATTTCATGATTATTTCAAAATCTACATAATAAAATGAAAAATTATGAAAAAACAAACAGTTTAAAAAAAATATATTTAACTCAGTTGATTAAAACAATAGATAATTTTCTGATGGCACATGCCCTTTAGCCGCTTGATGACGCGTAATGTACATTTATTTTGCAGCTGTCTGGGCCTTACAGGGTTATCCAGGAGCAGAATAACAGCTGATTTCTTCCAAAAACACCACCATACCTGTCCTCAGGTTGTGTGTGGTATTGCATCTCAGTTCCATTGAAGTGAATGGAGCCAAGTTATAATGACACACAAAAGCATAGGACAGTGGTGGTGCCCCGGACCATGAAGCGAGCTCAGAAATTTAGCTTGTTTCATTAACTGTGAGTGACGGCTGCTATTAACAGCTGGCACTTACTTAGAATGACCGCATCAGTGATTATGCTGATGTTGCCATTAAAGGGAAACTGACAACTGGTTCACCCTAAACCCAAAACACAGAGTTATAGTGTGGGTAAACCTAAGTATAAGATGTATCACTTACATCAAATAAGTGGTCCGGTTGCAGAGTTATAGCCCCGTTGCTTGTAATCTAATCTGGTCTTTTGAGCAATGGAGGTAGGAGCTGCCTTTCCGAGCTTCCCTGCCTCCTTCCTCCGTTCTCACATATGCCCACTTATCTGTTGAATATGTATAAATCTTCACTCTCAAGTCCTAATGACCTGAGAGCCTGTGCCCAAATAGGCACCCTGCTAGAATAGCACAGGCACCGCTTCCTCTCTTTATCCCAATTCCTAATGACGTGGAGCCTATGCCACATCATTAGGACTTAAGCTTACAGCTGGGAAAAATATCCTTGTGTAATACATAGAATGTTTATTCAACATATTGGCATATCTCCCTTTGATAACTGTGATCTGTTGAGAGTATTAATAAGGACATGAAGTTTAAAGGAGTACTCCAGGATAAGAAAACGGATCCCCTATCCTACGAATAGGGGATAAGTATCAGATCGCGGGGGGTGCGACCGCTGGGACCCCCCCCCGCGATCTCCCGTATGGGGCCCTCAGCTCTTTGCCGAAATAGCGCATTTCGACCACCGCATGACACAGCAGCCGACACGCCCCCTCAATACATTTCTATGGCAGAGGTGGAGGCTGCCCAATGCAGCGCTCTGGCTCTCCCATAGAGATGTATTGAGGGGGCATGTCGGCTGCCGCGTCATGCGGGGGTCGGGCACACCCCCTTACCGCTGACTACTGGGGCCCCGTACGGGAGATTGCAGGGGGGCCCAGTGGTCGGACCCCCTGCGATCTGAAACTTATCCCCTATCCTTAGGATAGGGGATACGTTTTCTTATCCCGGAGTACTCCTTTAACCATAGATAGTTGCTTGTCCATGGCTATGCAATAGATTATTCAATAAAAGCAACAGAGGAATAAACTATCTCTCTACAGATACACTATACAACTGTAGTTGGTTAATTGTTGATTTTGTAAGATATAAAAGTTGTGAGATTTGTAATGCATTAATGTTCCAAATCTTTTCAAATGCAACATTTGTATTTGCTTTTTAGTGCAATAATTTTTCTATTTGTGAAAACTGAAGTAAAAACTGATACCTCAGAATCAGAAACAACCCCAATTCTAAGGAATAGTGTACGTATTCTATAGTAAATGTTCTGTTACATTTTAGCAGTTTAAAAAAGGTATATTTATCTGTCATGTGTAACTGGCACATGGTTATTATTATTTTTCTAAATTATTTAAATTTAACATTTTTTTTGAAATTCAGGAATATTTGGATATGTTCTAACCAATGAATAGTTTTTTCTGAATTACAGTAGATTTATGTTGCAGAACATATCCACACTGTTTATATAGAATGTATTTAGTATTTACCTTGCACTGCAGTGCAGCATAGCAATTTTACTCCGAGGTTATCCAGCCTTTATCCTCAAACTAGGACATTAGTATTAGGTTTGCAGGCTTTTTAAAGGGGTACTCCGGTGGAATTTTTCAAAATCAACTGCTACCAGGAAGTTAAGCAGAGTTGTAAATTACTTCTATATCGAAATCCTAACCCTTCCAGTACTTACAAGCTGCTATATGCTCCAGAGGAAGCATAATTCTTTGTTGTTCTTTTCAGTCTGACCACAGTGCTCTCTACTGACACCCCTGTCCATGTCAGGAACTGTCCAGAGCAGGATAGGTTTGCTATGGGGATTTGCTCTTACTCTGGACAGTTCCTGACACAGACTGAGGTGTCAGCAGAGAGCACTGTGGTCAGTCTAAAAAGAAAAACAACAAAGAATTCCACTTCCTCTGTAGTATACAGCAGATGATAAGTAATGGAAGGATTACGATTTTTTTAATAGAAGTAATTTACAAATATGTTTACCTTTCTGTAACCAGTTAATAAAAAAAAGGTTTTTCACTGGAGTACCCCTTGAAAGACAGTTGTGTGTCCGCTGCAGCCTCTTTAAAGGGGTTATCCAGCCCCCCCAAAAAACATCCACCATCTACAGGATAGGTGATAAGCACCTGCGATCTCCAGAACGGGACTCCGACTCTCAGCTGTATAGTGAGTGATAGATGGCATTTGGGCAGAGCACTCAGGTATATCCAGCGCTCCGATAGACAGTGCTCCATAGTGCACAGGGTGGATGAGGCCCTTCAAAAAGTATAGTGTTTACATGTACAAACTTCAGACAGCTCATTGATGGGGAAAGAATGCTAGAGGCCAGACTCCCATTGACCTAACATTGGTGATGGCCTATTTTGAGAAAATGTTGTAAACTCCTAGTAGACAACATATCCTTTCAGCTTTATGCATATGTGTGTGTCTCATTGGCAGACCCTGATTGATCACAAGAGACTGCTCTGTTGGTTTCAGTTTAGAGCATCATTGTTGTACGAGTATAGTCTGTAGCCTGACAGCATTATGGCCAAGAGAGGCAACAAGAGACAAAATTGTATAAAGCAGTGGGAATGTCATTAAACCATTATGTTAGAATCCATCATTACTGGAGATGCTGCCAGCTGGGAAAGATATTCAGTTTAGTTTTTTAAGTTCCCTAGTGAAAGTCTGTGCAAAATGATATGCAGAATAGGTTCCCCTTATATAAATTGCTATGCAAAGCTGTCATTCAAGAAATGGTGATCAGGTATGGTTTTGGCAAAATTATTTTTAGATTTTAATATTTTTTTTTCTTGACTATATTACCTTTCAGGAATCATTACTGATAACTTTGATACTGATGTTTTATGGATGAGTTACCTGTGTCTTTCAAGATGATGGTTTAAGTTATTCAGTCAGTATTATACAATTTTGTTAAATTATGCCCTTTGAAAAAGCAATGTACTTTGGGGTTTCAGTTTTTCAGATCTCAGTTAAGAAGCAAAAACATTTTTGTTTTGAATCCAGAGTCTTAAGTCATTCCTGCTCTTAAAACTGAGGGTTTGTTACTTATTAGTATAGGTAAGATTTCTGAAGCTGGAGACCACAACTGGAAAGATCTGAAAGAGGATTGCCAAGATCAGTAACAAGCTGGGGGCGCATCTACTCAATTTCTGCTTGAGTCTGAACCTAATGAATCTTTTAACAATTAGTTTTATTTAACATTCATTCAGCAGTCAAAGTGCTGTGGCTGCACAGGAAAATCGGGGACGACACTTGGAGGTCTCCTAGAACAGCCTGCGCTATTGTAGTATCTGATTGTGTGTAATGTGCAATTGCACCACTTTAACTTCTGAATATGGGTCTGCACCATATATCACAATGAAATCGCGATTTTTGCGAATTGCGATATAGCGATTTCACCCTTTCAAAACATGTGTGATTATTAGGAGAAATAGTGAGACACACCCTGAAGGGGACGGGCCGTGCCACACAGAAGCAGACCAGCAGATGAAACATGGGAGCCAAGCCGGTCACTGGGCTATGGCAGTGGCAGGCCCAGCTCCCATGCAGCGCATACCGACCCCTCCAGCCTGTGTCTCACATAGCTCAAAGCTGGGAGGAGGGGACTTAACCGTTCCACGACTGGCTGCCGTATGTATACGGAGCAGCCGTGCGGCGGGTCTATGAGGCAAGCTCAGCAGTTGAGCTGCTTCATACTGGCTAATGCCGGACATCACCGATCCGGGTGATATCCGGCATTAGCCCTTTAGACGCCACAATCAAAGTTGATTGTGGCGTCTAAAATGCCGAAAACAAGTGCCGGTAGCTCAGTGGAGCGGATCGGGACACCCGCGGCAAAACTCATGGGGTCCCGATCAGCTTAGCTTTCTTCTTCCTGTCCGATCAGTGGTCCAATAATGCAGCCTGTAGTAATGGAGCACCAATAACACTGATCAGTGATGTGCTATAGCAGTGATGATGAACCTATGGCACGATCAGTGGTCCAATAATGCAGCCTGTAGTAATGGAGCACCGATAACACTGATCAGTGATGTGCTATAGCAGTGATGGTGAACCTATGGCACGCAAGCCACAGGTGGCACACCGAGCCCCCTCTGTGCGTATGCAGCCATAGTTCGCCAGGCGGGGCAAACCGGTACATCCCTGTGTCCCAAAAGATCTTTTCGGGACACAAGTATGTCCCGTTTACCTTTCTGCGGCCCCGTGTTAACTTTAAAAACGCAGGGCTGCCGGGAAGTAGCGCACGCAGGGACGTCACTGACGTCCCATGTGTGCGCCCATAGGAACGGAGGAGCGGAGCATCGAGGAGGACGCGCGCTGGCCGGCATGGTAAGTTACAAGCTACACTTCAGCTTCGATGCTCCGACCACCGCTCCTTCGGTCCCGGGACCTACTGCTGCAGTAGATCGTGAGTCCTGACCGGAGGAGCAGTGGACTGAGCACTGTGAGGAAGTGCACAGACATACAGCCTCCAGCCATACACTGTATATGGCTGAAGGCTGTGTATCTGTGCTGGAACTATACTGCACCTAATGTCGGGGGACTGCAACCTAATGTGGGGGAACTGCAACACAATGTGGGGGAACCTACTGCCAACCTAATGTGGGGGAACCTACTGCCAACCTAATGTGGGGGAACCTACTGCCAACCTAATGTGGGGGAACCTACTGCCAACCTAATGTGGGGGAACCTACTGCCAACCTAATGTGGGGGAACATACTGCCAACCTATTGTGGGGGAACATACTGCCAACCTAATGTGGGGGATCTGCAACCTAATGTGGGGGAACATACTGCCAACCTAATGTGGGGGAACATACTGCCAACCTAATGTGGGGGAACTATACTGCCTACCTAATGTGGGGGAACTATACTGCCTATCTAACTTAAACCTCAGTATTCTGATTTAATTGCTGTGCTAGCACTTTGAGGGGAAAAAAAGTTGGCGTGCATTACGGTTTGGGCACTCGGGGTCAAAAAGCTTTGTAATCACTGTGCTATAGCCTCCTATGGCACAACATTGATCAGTGTCTGCAAGCAAAAGATTACGTCTGTGTGTCTCCAGTTGTTGCAAATTTACAACTCCCAGCATGCCTGTGCAGGAAAGTTTTAGGGGTCAGGAGAGGACATTTTAACTCCAGTGCAGTAAAACTTTTCCCCAATCCAAAGGTAGGGTATAAGTTTTAGAGCACGGGGGGTCCGACCACTGGGGCCCCCCTGCGTTCTCCTGCACAGCACCCCGGCAGTCCGCAGGATGGGTGTGTGCTGATCCCTGCACAAAGCGGCAGCTGACACACCCCCTCCATATATCCTATAGAACAACATGGAGGGGGCGTGTCGACCACCACTTCCTGCGGAGGTCGGCACACCCCCTTCCTGGGGACTGCTGGGGTGCTGTGCAGGAGAACGTGGGGGAGTCCCACCTGTCGGACTCCCCACAATCTGAAACTTATACTCTATCCTTTGGATTGGGGATACTTTTAACCACACTGGAGAACTCCAATCCACCCATTTTAAGTTGTCTATATAAAATGAGGGGAATGGACATGAAATAGGAGGGATTTCACCATTTGTTTATTATGTTGCAATCACATTGAAATCACAATATTTACCTCCATAATTGCAATCGCACATTTTCCCCAAACCGCACAGCTCTACTTTTGAACATATCTTTCATATTGACTCAAATTATTGGGAGATTTGTTTTAACCCCTTAAAGGGGTAGTCCAGTGGTGAAAAACTTATCCCCTATCCTAAGGATAGGGGATAAGTTTGAGATCGCGGGGGGTCCGACCGCTGGGGCCCCCTGCGATCTCTCTGTACGGGGCCCCGGCTCTCCGCCGAGATAGCGGGTGTCGACCCCCGCACGAGGCGGCGGCCGACACGCCCCCTCAATACATCTCTATGGCAGAGCCGGAGATTGCCGAAGGCAGCGCTTCGGCTCTGCCATAGAGTTGTATTGAGGGGGCGTGTCGGCCGCCGCCTCGTGCGGAGGTCGACACGCCCCCTTCCAGCGGGCTGTCGGGGCTCCGTACAGGAGATCGCGGGGGGCCCCAGGGGTCGGACCCCCCGCGATCTGCAACTTATCCCCTATCCTTAGGATAGGGGATAAGTTGCTCACCACTGAATCACCACTGGACTACTCCTTTAAGGACGCAGCTCATTTTCACCTTGATGACGCAGCCCATTTTGCAAATCTGACCACTGTCACTTTAAGCATTAATAATTCTGAGATGCTTTTACCTTTCATTCTGATTCCGAGATTATTATTTTTTGTGACATATTCTACTTTAACATAGTGGTAAATTTTTGTCGTTATTTGCATCCTTTCTTGGGGAAAAATCCCAACATTTCATGAAAATTTAGCATTTTTCTAACTTTGAAACTCTCTGCTTGTAAGGAAAATGGATATTCCAAATAAATGATATATTGATTCACAAATACAATAGGTCTAATTTATGTTGCCATAATAAAGTTGACATGTTTTTAACTTTTTGAAGACATTAGAGGACTTCAAAGTATAGCAGCAATTTTCTAAATCTTCACGAAAATTTCAAAATCTGAATTTTTCAGGACCAGTTAAGTTTGAAGTGGAAGAGGTACTCTCTCAAAGTTTATATCGTGCTCGCTTGGTTGGGATATTGCTGGAAGCTTAGTCTCCCCTTAAAGATGATGAGAGACTCATCAATAGCAGCCTCCCTTCTAGGGACATAGGCATCCCAAAATTTGGCCCTGAAGTGATTGATGACCAGCCTGATTTTATACAGCATTATGCAAATATTTCCAAATGGCCTCGAACCGGGGACGTGCCGTGGCCATATTGTAGAGCGGGGTCTGGTAAAGGACGTCCCCACTCCAATATTGCCTGACACCAGGTTTTTTGACATGGCCCATATGCAGCACGAAACCCCAAAATGTCCTCATTTCGGCTGCATCAACTGCAAACCAGCCATTGGGCCTAGCTAAAAGTGAGCCCGGGTTTGCTGCGACGGACTGTTGGGCGTACAGGTTCGTCTGGTCAACCAGCAGATTGACAAAGTAGTCACTGAAAAAAACCCTGAAATAGTCCATTTCAGTGAACCCGACGATGTCAATCTCGATTCCTGAGTCTCCAACAAACTCAGGAATCACGGTTTCGTGGCCCGCTGGCTCAGTCCAGGGCACCAGTGAACTTGGCTGGGGGGCTTGACTAATATGAACGCCAGGGGCACTCATCCTAGCATGGGACACAGGGTCAGGAGCAGAGGAGGTTTGCGGTCCCGCATGGCGGCATCTCTGTCGCCTTGGTGGCTCATCATCAGAACTAGATGAGGAGGAGGAGGAAATAAGGAAGCTGGGGTCTTCCTTGTCCTCTGAGGCGCTTTCAGTGTCGGAGGTAAGTATGGCATATGCCTCCTCCGCTGAAAACGCCCTGCGGGCAATTTCCCTACTCCAATGGGGAGTGAAGTGTATATATGTGGGGGAGAAAAACTTTATTTGTGTATGTGCTGTGTGTGGTGTGGTGCGATACTATCTCCCCAACCTAACTAACTAAACCCACCCTAACAGAAAAAATATAAACAAAAAAGTAAAAAAAAAAAAAAAATATGGACTTCTAGCTCAAAAAAAAGCCCTGCGCCAAAAAAAAAAGCGTGTACCTAATCAGTGGTGTGTGCACTGATTAGCACTTGGTGGCGGCAGGGGGTGCAGAAGTCAGTGGGGGGTCAGGCCACTCAGCCCAGAACAGTGGCTGGTGGCATATACACAGACCCCCACACAAAATACCCAAAAAATAAAATAATAAAACGCTTAACCCTGAAAAAATGCACCCGCCTGAACCCCCCAAAAAAAAGTTGCTGATCAGTGATAAATCACTGACAGCGGTGGGGCAGGCCGCACACAGAGGTATGGTCCGTCCACACAGCACAGGCCTGCTACTGGTGGCACGGACAACCTATAAGTGCAAAGTTTTTTCAAAATTAAAGGGGTACTCCGGTGCTAAGACATCTTATCCCCTATCCAAAGGATAGGGGATAAGATGCCTGATCGCGGGGGTCCTGCCGCTGGGGACCCCGTGATTTTGCACGCAGCACCCCGTTAGAATCAGTCCCCGGAGCACTTTCACTCCGGGTCTGATAACTGGTGATCACGGGGGCCGAAACATTGTGATGTCATGGCCCCGCCCCGTGTGACGACACGCTCCGCCCCCTCAATGCAAGCCTATGTGAGGGGGCGTGGCAGCTGTTAGTAAAGAGAGGGATTAATGGGCCATCGGGGGGAAGGAGAGATGAGCATGACAGGTAGGCAATCCGTGCTCAGACTATGGAGTGCAGTATTGGCGGGACATCATTAACTTTCTGAGAGAGAGATTGATAGTGGGGATGCCAAGGTATGTTCCTAGGTGCAAGGCCCGATAAGGACCCCTCCAGTCGTACGCATTGTTTGTCAGTTTGGTGATGGAAGCAATCAAGAACATGCGTTAATACCGCTGCTAAGTAATAGGAGGGGTAGTCCGGTAGTGGCAGGCCACCCTCCGACTTTCCCCTTATTAGAATAGTGCGTGCCAATCTGGGGCGTTTACGTGCCCAAACAAAGCTGGACTGAAGCGCAGAGAGTTCCTCGAAAAAAGAAACGGGGTATGTGGCAAGGGATGTAGGAAAAGAGATAGAGAAGACGAGGGACGACATTCATTTTCAAAATGTTGATTCTACCCAGCCAAGAAAAGTCTCTGTGCTCCAATCTAGCCAAGTCAGATTTGAGGGCATGCAGTAGGGGAGGAAAATTAATGCGGAAGCTGTCCGCTGCGTTAGCTGGTACATGGATACCTAAGTATTTGAGCGAGCTGGTTTGCCATCTAAACGGGTAGTTTGTTTCCAGTTGGTGAACTATCTGCGAGGAAAGTGTGATATTAAGAGCTTCACATTTAGAGGGATTTAATTTGTAGTTACTATATGTAGAGAATTGGCGTATAGTATGTATTAGAGAGGGGAGAGTAGTGAGTGGGGAAGAGAGATACAAGAGGAGGTCGTCGGCGAAGGCCGAACATTTGTAATGGCACGACGGGATGGAGAGGCACTTAATGTCATTGTTTTGGCGTATTGCCACCAAGAGGTGTTCCATGCAAAGGTCATACAGCAATGTGGATAATGGGCATCCCTGTCTAGTGCCATTACAAATGTTAAATGGGGCAGAGAGTTGGACATTTATTCTGAGCTTGGGGGCATGTGTACAACGCTATTATGCGGGCAATCATCAGCGATCCCATGCCTATCTGAGCTAGGGTGGCCCTCAAAAATTTCCAGTCCACCCTATCAAAGGCCTTCTCTGCATCCAATGATAAAAGAAATAGTGGGGTACAATGTTTGCGAGCATAATGGATAGTGGAAAAGGTGCGGAGAGTGTTGTCCCTCGCCTCTCTGCCACGTATAAAGCCCACTTGATCTGGGTGGACTAGGTACGGCATATGATGTGCTAGCCTGTTGGCAATTAGTTTGGCAAAGAGTTTGGCGTTGGTGTTAATTAACGAAATGGGGCAGTAGCTACGGCAAAGCAGAGGATCCTTACCCTCTTTTGGGAGCACAGTGATGAACGCCCTCAAGAAGGAAGGTGAAGGATGCTCTTATCTGATATTGAGTTAAAGGCTTTCAGCAATGGAGTGGACAGTTCTAGTCTGAGGCACTTAAAGAATTTGGCTGTATAGCCATCTGGACCCGGGCTTTTGCCAGCAGGCATGGAGGAGATGGCTATTACTAGTTCCTCAGAGGAGAAGGGTCGCTCCAAATCCTGAACGTCAGGGAGAGGCAATGAGGGAAGAGCCATTTCAGCTATATATTGCACTAGTGTAGAAGATGCAGGGGCAGAAGTAGACCTGTTCAGAGGTTTGTAAGAGTAGTAACTGCGAAATGTCTCGAATGTCGGGAGAGAGGCAAGTTGGGGGTCCTGTCGGGGGTCTAATGGATGGGACAAATAGAGAAGATCTCTTCTCCCTGAGAAGCAGTTTGCCCGATTTGTTGCCCCATTCATAAAAAAACTGTTTACCCGTCACTTGTTTGTAGTGTCTGTTTCGAGTTCATGAGAGCTGGGAGTTCATTACGTACACGAATGATGTCACGGTAAAGCGTGTCTAGTTGTGACTGTATCGCGTTTCAAGGTCACGCAGTTATTGGTGTAGGGTGGACATTCTAGCAGTCGCCTCTCTCGAGTCTTGCCCCTTGGCACATGAGGATACATCTAAGGACGCATTTTAAGGCTTCCCATTTGAGTAGGGGTGATGTTGTGTCTGGGGCATGATCGTGCTGGAAGTGGGAGATTGTGTTTTTAAGCTCTTCCAAGCACAGCGATTCATTTTGTCTCCACGTAAAGTGTGGTTTAGCTAGGGAAGGGAGTATTATGGAGCAGTGGACAGGTGCGTGATACGACCATATAATTACTCCAATGCGTGTGCCCGTGACATTGGGTAAAAGCCGGTGAGGGCAAAAGATATATAAAAGACATCTGTTTTGAGTGGGAGTAAAAGGTATAATCCCTGTCCTGAGGGTGCAATGACCTCCAGATGTCACTAAGTTTCAGGGTATGGAGCTTCCTTCTGAGAGCGCGTAACTTGCTTTGAGACAAGAAGTGCCGGAGGATGTATCCTCTTGAGGAAAGAGGGCTACATTTAGGTCTCCGCACAGAAGAATGGGGCCAGTCACGAAAGCACTCAAAGCATCAAGCGTTCCCAGGAGGAAGGATATTTGGTTCTGGTTTGGGGCATACATTGCAGTGATGGTAAACACAATTCGCAAAAACATATCGGGCGTTGGGTTCTAGGGCCGAAGAGGTAATGGAAACAGGTAGGGATTTGTGGAATGCTATAGAACCACCCCTTCGTCCTGGCCTCAGGATTCACACTATGTAGCCATGTTGGATAGTATCTATTGTTTAATACAGGCAGGTAGGATAGTATCTATTGTTTAATACAGGCAGGCAGGACCTTCTTTGAAATGGTTCTCCTGCAGCGTCAAAACGTGCACTCTTTGTTTGTGGTGGGAGTATAAAATCTGTGCACGTTTTTCGGGTGTATTAAAACCCTTAACATTAAGGGTGGTCAGGGTAATGTTAGCCACCATGATAGGGTCGTGTGTGGATATACCACTTACCACGGGTGCCACGAGAGTCCGAGCTGTCCGGTCCACCAGGTCCCAATGAGGTCAAGGTTGAAGTTCTGCAAAGAAGAGGAGAGAGATTAGATAGGGAAAGTGTCATTGGGGAGGTAAGAGTGAAAAGTAGCCATAAGAGAATGAATACGTGGGTACTAAAAGAGGGGGCCATGAGGGCCAAAGATGAGATCGGAGCCAGTCCAATCGTCTGACTAATGTGGGTAGCGTAGAAGGTACGCCAGGTATGAGGGTCGCACGGGTCCCCAGGAGGTCTTTACCGGGGTAACTAAGTGTACATTCATGTTTAGGGCCTCACGTAGGCTAGGGAATTCCCCAGGCTCAAGTAAGGGGAATTGCGGTGTGGTGAGGCATAGTGCAGGTTAGCAGCCGTCAGCCCACGTAGTGTAAAAATGGTGGGAGGCAACAGTAAACAAGTAATGTATAACAAAGTAGTAGGGATGCAAGAACAGGGAAACATCTGAAGGAATAAACAACAGAGTTATTGACATTTTGTTTCCCGGCCGAGGCCCATGGGTCGCTGACCCACACTGAGGGCCACAGCTGACGGGGATCAAACAGCAAGTAAATAAGCAGTAGACAACTTCGGGGATCAGGTCTGGTGCTTGGATCTTTGGGGTAGCGGAGTAGAGGCACGGGCTGGATCCTCCAGGCGTCTATCGAGGGACAGGCTTCGATCAGGGGTGGCATTGAGGGAAGACTGTCCCAGCAGAAAGATGCAATACCAATCCGGCAGAGGTATCGGTGAAAGTTTGAAGGTCTTTAGGAAGTTAGCAAGATCATCTGGGCGTCTCAAGATTGCAGATGTTGTGCCATGTTTCGCAGTAAGGGAGAAGGGTAATCCCCAATGGTAGGTTATTTGGGCATTTTGCAGCAATTGGAGTAGCGGTTTCAGGGTCGCTCGTAGGTGAAGGGCACGTAGGGAAAGATCAGGGAACAATTGAATCACAGTCCCATTATAAGTGAGATTAGGATGACGCCTTTATTTGGACATGATCTCTTCTTTCAGGGAGAATCGATGAACCCTGCAGATGACCTCTCTCGGACGTCTTGCATCTGGGCTTTTTGCTTTCAGGGCCCAGTGGGCTCTATCCAGCTCAATGTAGTTATCTGGAGGTTTTTGGTGGAGTTCATTGAAAATCCTTTGCAATGTCCCTGCCAAATCCTGTTGAGAAACAAATTTCAGGAGTCCTTTAATCCGGATGTTACTTCTCCGGTTTCGATTATCCGGGTCATCCAGGTGGTCAATTTCAACAGCTTGCTGGATAGATACCGTAGGTTGGCTGTGGCTGACTGCAATTCTCGTATTTGGGTAGTCACAAAAGCGTGAAATTCCTCTAGGGATAGAACCCAGGTCTGGAGGTTGGTGACGTCTGCTTTGACGGGTTGCAAGTCCTGGCGCCAAGCCTTTTTGAGATCTGTAGCCATCGTTTGTATGTCAGATTTGGTTGTTAGCAGCACCAGGAGGGCCTGTAATTCTTGATGGTTCTTTAGCGTGTTTACCGCCATTTCAGGTTATGGCAGAGTGGGGTCAGAAAGGGCCAGTGGATGCGGCTGGGGGTGTGCAGGTGTCCGCTTTTTAGGCGTTTGTGAGTGGGGGGCAGCAGACCGCTCAGCTTTCAAGGTATCGTCAGAAGAGCTGCGACCGGCATAGAGTGAGGTTTTCAATGGTGTTTTAAACAACTTTTCTTTTTTTTTTTGCCGGGGGCTAGCTCCCCAATAGTCTGGGGTGTCACTGTCAACAGAAGAGGCAAGTAAGTCCTCATCAGAGTGTGATGTATCAGAGTTCATTTCAGCTGCCCATTCTGTAACATCCTGTGCTGGCGGACCAGGAACTCGAGTGGAAAGAGAGGCAGGTATAGGGGATGTCACAGTATGCACATCTGCAGGGGTATGTGCAGGTAGGTAACTGGTGGGAGCGGCGGACATCCCAGGGTTTAGTGCTGTGGTAGCATATGCAGCAACTCTGTCCCTGGGGCCATGAGAAGCCACAGGTGATGTAGCGGGGTGTACTATGCAGGAGAAACCCCATCAATTGTGGCTGTAGGTGGTACAGATGAGTGCTGAGGTGTGGGAGAAGAGATGGGGACAGAAGAGAGCAGGCTGGCTTCTTCTCGTGGGGTGGGGTAGGCAGCCACATAGGATTGAACGCAGGCTGAAGCAGCACATGTTTGGGCAGCCATTAGAGGGGCCGGCTGCTCGTTTCTCAGAAGGAGCGGTGAGGGAGCCATGGGTGCAATTCTCTGCATGCAGGAACGGGCGCTCAAGGGTGTCTGTGGAGGAACAGTTAGGTGGGTCTCTTGTTGTACCTGTGTATCACCAGTCAGTGGGGCAGCAGCATCAGCGTGCTGCTTGTCTGTAGTCTCCGGTGGGGTTTGCAATCCCTTCACTGAGCGGGGCTGTGCGGTGTTTCTTGCAGCGTGAGCTTGCTGAGAGGGAGAGAGAGGCTGCGGCCGTCACGGACCTGGCTCCGGACATAGGCTGCTGGAAAAAGTCCATTATAAGCTGGGAATTGTCCCCGAGAGTAGTAGGTGCCTTCTTTTTGTTTTTCCTTCGGGAATTGCCTCCCATAATACGGTGGAAAGCCTCAAAATTCGGCGGCCCAGGCAGAAGCTCCTAAGGCATGCGTCTCATCGCTAGCGTGCCAAGCCACGCCCCCAATTAATTGGTTTTTAATGGTAATGCTGTGTTTTTGCTTACTTACAATTCTAACAAACACCCAGCTGTGTAAGCAGGACCAGACAAATGTTTCCATTCGTTGGCACTAAGGAAAGATCCTGAAAATGTAATTTACTATGAATTAACCTACACAAAAGCAGAAAACATGTCTTATAAGCCACAGAGACACTGCTAAAGTATAAAAGACATTGGCCCTCATTTACTATGAGTGCAGTGTCGGTTTTGTTAAATTTTTGCTTTTCCAACCTTTTTTTCTCTTGGTATTTACTAATCTTTCTCACTTTTCCTGATCTTTATAGTCGCAGAGAAAAGATCTGTCACACGATAATTTGTTGCAGAGTTCATCTGTTGCACAGTAAAATCTGTCACAGGGTTAATACTGTCGCACATTAAAATCTGGCACATGCATAAATCTGTCACAATGAAAATTCTGTCGCAGTGCGACAGATTTTTAGAATAATAACCAGGAAAAGAAAAAAATATATATAATAATTTGTGAAAAAATATATGTATAGAAAAAAAAAAAAAAAAAAAAAAATATATATATATATATATATATATATATATATATGTGTGTGTGTATATATAGTTATCCCTCAACTTACAATGGCCTCAGCATACAATACTTTCAACATACAATGGTCTTTTCTGGACCATTGTAACTTGAAACCAGACTCAACATACAATGCTACAGACAGTCCAGATCTGCAAAACGTGTCGATATCTGGAGAACTGACCAATCAGAATGGACATTTTACTGGTAAAACCCCTGTATTCCTGCAGTGTGTGCACTGACTGGCTGTCTGGTAGCACCCCCTACAGTACAAGGAGGTATCACATGTTCTGTACTACTCTTTACCTGTGCCAGGGATAGCTGCTCCAGGTGGGGGTGGCTCCATTTTACTTTTTTTGTGACATTGCATGTACTGTACAGGACCCTGAAGAAGCTCCTGTCCTCTACACAGACAGTGATTTACAGCTCCCAACAAATCTTTCTTACTTTTATATGCAAGAACTTGCTTTATCTATATTAGTTATCTACTTATTTTTCTTTAATCCTCACTTTTTCCTATTTTTGGATAACATTTTTGGGGCTTCAGAACCAGTTACCAGGTTTCCATAGAGTTATGGTCTCAACATACAATGGTTTAAACATACAATGGTCGTCCTTGAACAAATTAATATTGTAACTTGAGGGACCACTGTATATGTGTGTATATATATATATATATATATATATATATATATATATATATCGTATTTTTCGCCCTATAGGACGCACCGGTGTATAAGACGCACCCAATTTATAGGTGCAAAATCTAAAAAAATAAAGATTCTGAACCCAACAGTGGTCTTCAACTTGCGGACCTCCAGATGTTTCAAAACTACTACTCTCAGCATGCCGGACAGCCGTTGGCTGTCCGGGCATGCTGGGAGTTGTAGTTTTGCAACATCTGGAGGTCCGCAGGTTGAAGACCACTGGTATAGGGGGTAGTACTCACGTGTCCCCGCCACTCCGGATGCGTCACCGATGCCCTGGATGTCGCTCCATCGCTGTCGCCGCATCCCCGTGGTGTCCCCAACGCTCCTGACTTCTTCTTCCCCGGGATCCACGCTCTCCGTCGCTGTCATCACGTCGCCATCATCACACCGCTACGCACGCCGCTCCTATTGGATGACTGCGTGCGCGACGACGTGATGACGTCGAAGGAGAGCGCAGGGGTTCCCAGCACGGAGAAGACACCGAGGAGGCAGGTAAGGTCCCTCCCGGTGTCGTGTAAGCTGTTCGGGATGCCGCAATTTCACCGCAGCGGTCCCGAACAGCCCGACTGAGCAGCCGGTTTAGTGTTATTTTCACTTCAGACGCGGCGGTCAGCTTTGATCGCCGTGTCTGAAGGGTTAATACAGGGCATCACCGCGATCGGTGATGTCCTGTATTAGCGGCGGGTCCCGGCCATTGATTGCCGCAGGTATTCGCCGTATAAGATGCCCCAACTCCCCCCCCCCCCCCAGTTTTGGGGAAGAAAAAGTGAGTCTTATACAGTGAAAAATACGGTATATATATGTGTGTGTGTAATATATATATATATATATATATATATATATATATAGATATAGATATAGATATAGATATTATATATATTAGAGAGAGATCTCTAGATATTAAAAACATTTATAAAATAGTTATATATATATGATTCACCACTATTACTGAAACAATAGGGGGGGGGGGGCGTGTTGAAAAAAATCAAGATGTGAATATAAAGCTAAAACATTGTTTAAGCTAAAACATTGTGCAAAAAAATTACAAGTAAGAATCGCTTGAAAAGACGAGGAAGGCAAAGGAGCAAACAGCCAGAGAATTTACTCTGAAGCTTTAAAGTGTAGGGTTTTCTTCCCAGAAAATTCACATGATTTTCAGAGTGGTTTTCAGAAAAGACGAGTGATTTTGGATGAAATGTGGAGAACACATTTTGTAGGTTTTGTTTTTTCACTCAGAGTGATTTAGATTCTGTCGTGTTTTTTCTGCTGCACATTAAGGCACAAAACCCTACAAAAAGTCGGAATCCTGTTAGTACCATAAATGAGGGCCATTTAGTAAACTTTTCAAAATGTAACATATTTTTCATCTGATCTTTTTTTTCCCTGCAGATTAACAGCCAGGAACACACTATTACAGATGAATCATGGGTAGACAAATTATCACCTTTACAAAGGCGAATAATGTAAGCAAGCATTGTAATGTAAATGTGACAAATCAGCAGCATATTTAGATGTACAAGCTGAGATGTTTGTAATCTGCACAAGAAGCTGGAATGGTCTGCAGATTTGTAAAGGGATGGCGGCCACACACCATTTGGCCATTACCAGTTCTATGCGGCTAAGTTATAATGGATTAAAATGACCGTATACTACATATTGTTCAATCAATCAGCTGAATACATTGGTGTAAACAGCAACATACAAGCAAACATTTTCAGAATTTCAGAGATAAACATAAACTTCATGAAATGTGTAAAGTCAAATCATTTTGCTGGAATCACATGCAATTTTCTTTGCATCTACTCAAGAAGTATAAAGGAAAGACTGATAAAGTATAAAGGAATAAAGTAAAATAAAGTATAAAGGAAAGACTGACTCAATTGTAGCCACTCTATTGAGTTTGGCCCAAAAAGTTAATTTGCAACTCCAACCTCTAATAAATCTTTAGCTCCTCTTTTACAGTTGTCAAAAATTCTATATAGCTTTTTCTTATGAAATATCCAATATGGAGGCCATTACATGTTTTATAGTAGTCATTCACATTTCCCTTTTATAACTAGACAGATGTCTACAGAGTTTTCTAACTCATCCCCCCCCCCCCCAAAAAAAAAAATGTTTTCATTTTTACTGGCTTATTTTTATTACTGTAAAGAAAAAGGGTAGCTTACCAATATACTTATGCCCTAGGTAAATTTCAAGTGCAATCGTTGAATGTAATATCCTGGAAAAATTTCTGGAAAAAATTCTGACTTTCTAGACATGCCTACTTCTGGAATAAGTAAACTTGTTAGCAAAAAAATGCTGCAAAATGTAGTTAATTTATTTACAACTAGCTGAGTACCCGGCGTTGCCCGGTTTTTCCTTCCTAATCCTTGTTGGGGAGGAAAATAAACAAAGGAGGAAGCTTTTGACTTCATATCCCGTCCTCATATATTGTTGTCATATCCCGTCCTCCTATCCCGTCCTCCTATCCCGTCCTCCTATCCCGTCCTCCTATCCCGTCCTCCTATCCCGTCCTCCTATCCCGTCCTCCTATCCCGTCCTCCTATCCCGTCCTCCTATCCCGACCTCCTATCCCGTCCTCCTATCCCGTCCTCCTTTCCCGTCCTCCTTTCCCGTCCTCATATCTCGACCTCCTTTTCCCGTCCTCCTTTTCCCGTCCTCCTATCCCGGTCCTCCTGTCCCGTCCTCCTGTCCCGACCTCCTATCCCGACCCGTAATATGTGTACCAGTTATTGAAATATCGCCAGCCGTACAGAAGTTATGTGGGAACATACATTTCCCATTGATTTGCATGGGACTTTAAACAAAAACCCTGACCCTCACAAATGTTAGTGAGGGGTAGTTAAGGGTTAAATTAGCTATCCTATATTTTAAGTGGATATATAAGTAACGTGACCAAGTATTAACGAAATATCTCAAGCCGTTTGGAAGTTATGCAGTAACATATATTTCCCATTGACTTGTATGGGACTTTAAACATAAACCCAGACCCTGGCAAATGGGGGTGAGTAAGGGTTAAATCACCTATCCTATATTTGTTGTTGACATATAAGTAACATGTGTGCCAAGTTTCATGTTAATATCTTTAGCAGTTTGGACGTGATGCTAGAACACACACACGTTGAGTTATATATATATATATATATATATATATATATATATATATATATATATATATATATATATATATATATATATATATATATATATCACAGTGAAGAAGAAGCATAGTACAGTGCTCTTTTTATGCCCTCCAAAAAATCTAATGCAGATAAAAATATGCAAACTGCATATTATCTGATCAGTTTTTCCCAATATATGGTACAATTTATTAGAAGGAAAATATTGCTATATTGCTCATATAGAAAAAAAACTAAAACAAATGCTGTGAGTCCTTCGTGGCATTCAGATACTTTTGATAGTCTTAATATTTGCTGCTATACCACAGAGTATTATTATGGTAATTGTTTATGTCAGATATTGCTGAGTATCACTTTATATGTCACTATGTCAAATAACTTGCATTTGTGAATAACTCATGAGCCTGATAAGATGTCAGACCATACTTTAGAAGTTAGCATTTATTGAGCCAGAACTGGAACAATTTCCAGCTGTTATACTGGTCTTTAGCATTCAATTTAAATAGTGCTTTGTGTCATTGGAGTTTGAAGACAATCAATGAAGCATGGAAAGTTCTTTGTGACTAAGGGCCTAGAGAAGGGTTCATTTTCAGAATAAACAGTATCTTTTAACTGCAAAAAATGTGGATACTCTATTAAAGGCCCAATCCACAGGAAGATATTAGATAACACCCTCTACATCTGCGTTGGTCCCCATCACCTAAAATATCTGTCCATGATGTACCTATTTTCTTGGCAAGTACAAGCTCTTTAGAAGGCTGTTAGATGTACAATAATAACAGAAGATATCAAGATGCCCTGCTTGACTGAGGATGAGATTTTTGGAAGCCTATGTGTGGACCATGAGAATGTGTTAAAAAGAATTATTGTAGGTTTCCTGAAAATAAACTAGGGAAGTGGCAATAGGAAACAGGCAAGTATTCAGCTCACCACTCCTGCAGTCTCTGTTTAATTCCCCACCTCAGAGCCCGGACAGCCAGAGCATGCCAAACACAGTCCACAGTCCATAGCCAGCTCTCCTCTCGAATGGCTAAACCATTGAGAAAAATATCTGGTAGAGGCAACACCTAGGGAAGATATCATATTGTCTATTCTTGTTATAAAGATGGTGGTGGTTTTGTTTCCCTTCCCTCTTCTCTCT
Organism: Hyla sarda; assembly: GCF_029499605.1. Lineage (NCBI taxonomy): Eukaryota > Metazoa > Chordata > Amphibia > Anura > Hylidae > Hyla > Hyla sarda. The sequence continues at coordinate 135,564,038 of NC_079189.1, read as the reverse complement.
TCCCTGCACCCTATTCTCTTTCAACCACTATTTTTAGTCTTCTATGGATACGTTATCTATTTGCTCTTTCAATGTGAAAGGGTTTAATCAGCCTGACACCAAATTTCCTATTACCTCCATAACACATTTTAAGACCTCTTCCCTCAATGACCGTCAATATCCTGCCTGGTATTGCTTGACTGATGATGACACTAAAACTAAGGGGTATCCATTGGTTTCAAGTTTTTTTTTTCTTCAGCTGTCCTTAAGTTTTTATGTGATCCTCTTGGTCGCTACCCTTTTCTCCAATTATCTAATGCTTCTCTCTTATTTAAGATTGCCTCTGGTTATTTTTCACATAAGAGTCAAGTTGCATTTGCCTTGATAATGCTCTGAAGTCTTTTTGGATGAATTTGCGGGCACCTTGCAGATATGCCTCGGGGGTGACTTTAGCTGGGTCTTGGATCCAATGCTTGACTTGTCTACTGGTAAGTTTTCCCTTTCTCAGAACTCCGCAAGCTCAGGAAAAAATGGTCTACCTGTAAATTAGTGGATCTTTGGCATGTGGTGCACCTGGATGTTAAGGACTACACAAAATTTTCCCCAGCACATAATTCTTACAGACGTCTTGATATGGTTTTTTACCAGTCACTGCCTTCTCTCTGTCTCACACTGGTCCTTGATAGATTATATACTATGGCCCAACCATGCCCCATTGCTTGCTCTGTTTTAGTTTGCTTTCGGTGCGCCCTGTCCTTTGTGCTAGAGGTTGAAAGACTATTTACTTAAGGAAGAAATGTGCTTGATGAAGGTCCATCATACTACTTCTGACTGTTTGCAGATACATCAAACCGACTCTACTTCTGTTCCCATTAAGTGGGAGACTTTGAAATGCATGGTCAGTTGTATATTTTTTTCTTTTGGGATCATCTCACTAAGGAAATTTCCTTGAAATTTGTCACTGTTCGAAACTTTAGCCTCCTTAGCATACCTCAATAAACGCTCCTACTCAGACACAATACATACTCAAATGTCCACCACAAGACAGCAACTTCTTAATTACCTTGATAAGTCAGTCTGCCTTGAGGAGAAAGTCAAAAAGGTTTATTCTGAATTTGCTGATACCAGTGGTTATCCGGGTCTTTACACCCTAGGACTTCCTCATCATACATCCTCATACTCAATTCGCCCACTGAGTAAAGTGCACGCTATGCAGCAAATTATGACTGAGTTTTGCTCCTACAGTCATTCCCTTAACGATATTAAGGATACGTATGCTGATGTTTTTGTTTCCCTCTCCCATGACAAGATTAGAGATTACCTTCGGAAATATAGCCTTCCCTTCCTGTCCTCTGACAAATGGGAGAACTTAGGAAGGCTGCTGGAGTCTGAGGAGGTGTCAGAAGCCATCAAATATCTCAAAAATGGCAAAAGTCCTGACCCTGAGGGTTCACAGCTCATTTATTTTTAAAGCTGCTACCTTACCTCCATATCAAAATCTACTCTTTTGGCACTTCAATTGGGAACCCTGCTTCGCTTCTTGATTCATACTGACTAGGTCTGTTTAGTTTTTTTGCATGAAAGCTAGGGATAACACCTTAAAGGAGTACTCTGGTGGAAAACTTTTTTTTTTTTTTAAATCAACTGGTGCCAGAAAGTTAAACAGATTTGTAAATTACTTCTATTAAAAAATCTTAATCCTTCCAGTACTTATTAGCTGCTGAATACTACAGAGGAAATTATTTTCCTGTCAGCTCTCTGCTGACATCATGACCACAGTGCTCTGTGCTGACATCTCTGTCCATTTTAGGAACTGTCCAGAGCAGCATATGTTTTCTATGGGGATTTTCTCCTACTCTGGACAGTTCTTGAAATGGTCAGAGGTGTCGGCAGAGAGCAGAGAAATCTTTTTTATTCCGCTATTTGTACCAAAATTGGCGAATTTTGTGCTTTTTTTGGATGTTTTTTTTTCGGCGTTCACCGTGCAGTATAATTTACATTTATAGTTTTATAGTACACGTCATTACAGACGTGGCAATACTAATTATGTATATGATTTGTGTTTTTGATCTTTTTTGGTGATAATACAGGGCTTTTATTGGGAAATGGGCATTATTTTTTATTTTTTTACACTTCATATTTGGTTATACAGGTTATACTATGCTGCAATAAATTTGTACTGCAGCACAGTATAACCCGATCATCTGCACACAGCATAGCCTGTGCGATCCAGCCTGTGGCTGTATCTCACAGGATTCCGTGGCAGGCAGACAGGAGGTCATGATCTGACCTCCTGCTACCATAGCAACCAACGGCGACCCACGATCGTATCACGGCGCCGCCGTTGGGGAACAGGGGGAGGGCTCTCCCCTTGTCAACATCATAATTGCTGTGATCAGGATTGTGCCGGAGATCGTTATGACGTATGCATAAGTCCCATCGTGCGAACGTGTCGGGTGCTGGGACGTATGCATACGTCCTATAGCCGGAAGGGGTTAAAGTCATTCTTTCTTATGGCTTTCTCTAGATCCCATTCCTTCTCAACTTGTTTACTCTCAATCAATGCTAAAAAGGCCTTTGATCGAGTATGGTGGAAATTATTGAGTTTCTTGCCTATATTTGGGATTTATATAAAGGAGCTTCTGCTCAGGTGCAGGTTAATGGTGCTTTTTCCTTCCCTATCCATACCCAACAAGGTTGTCACCTCCTTTAGGTTATAGTCACGGAATAATGTCTTCATATCATCAGATATTTTTTTTCGTGGGTTGCCTCCCAATTTTCCTCTAATAACCAACCTTACTCTCTTTGGTACCTTGGTGTTAATATTGTTGCTGATCTTCATAAAATGTTTGCGGCCAACTATACCACCCCTCTTACGCAATATTTTTAATGTGACCTTAAAAACTGGGGCCTTGTACTTTATGCAGACCCTGCCTGTACACATTCCTGTTTCTTAATTTTATAACTTTCTCACGCTGGTGATGCGATTTGTGTGGTCGCCTGGTCGTCCATGACTGCAGCATCAGTTGCTGATTCGAAGTAAAGAGAAAGGCGTGGTCAGATTGCCTGACTTTCACATATACTATAGGGCTAGAGTCTGCACACAATCACTAAATCTCTATCATCACTCCACTACTAAACAATGTGTTTGAAAGTTAGCTTTTCTCCCTTCCACATCGCTGCTCTTCTGTTGCTTTAGCTTTATTCCCGTTGAATGCAGGATTAGTGGCTCTGTTGGGCTGTAGTGCCTCCTCCTGACCTTGGTTAAGAGAGGTTGTCACTGGGTCATTCCTGACTCCTTAGAAGACCTTTACATCTGAGCCACCTGGGGTTTGGTTTACAGATAAGAGACTTAAACATTTTTATTCCTCTTTGTTGCCTAAATCACAAATACACAGACAACTTACTCCAGTTGAACAAATGTGCGTTCTCTACATGCCCTCCTCCCACACAATTTCCTTAGTTTATGGAGTGCAGCGAGGTTCAGTGAAACTTCCAGGTAAGTCTGCGTACATTAAGTGGAAGCCAGATCTCCATAAGGAATTTACTACCAAGAATGTTTCCAAAATGTTTCTTTCTAAGGCTTCTTTCTCTTACAGGAATCAGAAGCGTAATTTTAAGGTACTGTCTGAATGATATCGGTGCCTGGTTTGGTTTTATGAGAATCCTTCTGCATCAGCTGTTTGTTGACAGTGTAGCCAGGCCTTGGGTACATATTTACACACTTGGTGGGACTGCCCTCTCATCTTCCTGTTCTGGCTTTCAATCTATGATCTCTATTATAAGGCTTCCTCTTACTCAGTTTAACCTAGCCCTGAGTCTCCTCTTTTATCTCTTTTATGGGGGTCACTCTCGTGGGCTAAAAAGGTCTTTCTTTCCTGGTGGCTGCTAGGGCTATTATCCCTTGGCACTGGAAATCCTCAGTGACATCTTCTAGAGCGGAGTTCACAGGAACCTTGAACTTCGTGCGTAGGATAGAGAAATTAGTAGCGACCGACTTGGTTGCCTTACATTCTTTTGCTAGTCTTTGGCTGCTCTGGGACTCTTTCAGAGATAAACCCAAGTTCCTTCATTGGGCAGGATAATTGCTATGCTTGGAGTTGATCGTGCCGGTTTACCCCTCCCTTTCCACCTTCTAAAAAGCCTCTTTGCCTGCTTTTTTCTTTCACAATTTTTATTTTAATGAATATAGGTTCTGCGGAACCCATGCACTACACTTCGGATCATCTATGTTTCTTTCTGATGGCTACTATTACACTTGACTGGGTTTTCAGTTATCTGTGCCAGCCTACCCTACTGTCAGATGAGGTCTTTTCCCTGCATGGTCACTCTGACACCTTTTTTCACTTGTAATTGTGGTCCGAACTCATATCTTGCACTGTTTGTGTTTATTTTATCTGAAATGTTCAATAAAAACAGTTTTGCCATAAAGTTGGTGGCTGAATTCATGGCAGATGCCTTTGCTGAAACAGTTAAAAAGGCAACAAGACCAGCAATGTTGGCTGATAAGTTTTTACTCTAACTTAAAGCTATGTAACATCCCCTTCAAAGGTCCGCTGGTCTTTGGCTCAGAAGTAGAAACAAATCTTACAAAAGGCTTGAGATAGGAAGAAAAACTCACACTAAATATTTTTTGTACTACTAGCAACCAGAATCAGCAAGTAGAAAGAAAATGACTGGATATTCTTACAGAACCCTAGCTCCTCTTCATACTTGTGATACATACATCACATACATACAGTGATGCCAGACTGGTTGGAGGAAGACAGTTGCAGTAGCTCTTCCCCCATCAGTTGGAAAATCCTTGGATCCTTCATTTACAGATACAATCTACAATTAAATTTTTTTTATTCTTTCTCTCAGTAAAACTGGTGTTTTTTTCTTCTAGTACTTCATTTCATCAAAAAGTTATGTACCGTATTTTTCGCCCTATAGGACGCACCCAATTTATAGGTGCAAAATCTAAAAAAATAAAGATTCTGAACCCAACAGTGGTCTTCAACCTGCAGACCTACAGATGTTGCAAAACTACAACTCCCAGCATGCCCGGACAGCCGTTGGCTGTCCGGGCATGCTGGGAGTTGTAGTTTTGCAACATCTGGAGGTCCGCAGGTTGAAGACCACTGGTATAGGAGGTAGTACTCACGTGTCCCCGCCGCTCCGGACACATCACCGGTGCCCTGGATGTCGCTCCATCGCTGTCGCCTTGTCCCCGTGGTGTCCCCGACGCTCCGGACTTCTTCTTCCCCGGGATCCACGCTCTCCGTCGCCGTCAACACGTCGCCGTCATTACGTCGCTACGCACGCCGCTCCTATTGGATGACGGCGTGCGCGACGACGTGATGGCGTCGAAGGAGAGCGCAGGGGATCTCGGCACGGAGAAGACACCGAGGAGGCAGGTAAGGTCCCTCCCGGTGACCTGTAAGCTGTTCGGGACGCCGCGATTTCACTGCGGCGGTCCCGAACAGCCCGACTGAGCAGCCGGGTTAGTGTTATTTTCGCTTCAGACGCGTCGGTCAGCCTTGATCGCCGCGTCTGAAGGGTTAATACAGGGCATCACCGCGATCGGTGATGTCCTGTATTAGCGGCGGGTCCCGGCCATTGATGGCCGCAGGTATTTGCCGTATAAGATGCACCAACTTTTCCCCCCCAGTTTTGGGGAAGAAAAAGTGCGTCTTATACGGCGAAAAATACGGTAATCTCCTCACAAAAAGTTTTAGTAGTGTCTCTGTGTACTAAACTGAAATATTTGAGTAGTAGATATATGACTGAATTGCCCAATAATACAGTTTAATATGTGAGCTAAAAGTAAGACGACTGTTACTCATTTTATCTCTTCTCTCTGTAACAGAGGGTCAGTAATGGCAGTAGTAGCTGGAGTTTTGTATGGTTCCTGCTTTATTCCAGTTCTGTATATCAAAGATCACAGTAAAAACAATGAAAGTATATACGCTGGATCAAGTCAGTTTGGTAAGAGAAATGTAAATTGTGGTGTGTGCATGTTTTTAAACAAATTTTTTGCTACATAAAGGGGTTTTCATGTGTTTTTTTAAGAATACATCCAGCCTGAAAGAAGTATGAAAAAGAAACCTTTGCAACATAAATGTATTTTGCTTTGGTTTTTCTTGCATTACAAAAAAAAAAAAAATTGTGGTACACTTTTCTTTACAGGGATTCCTGTGTTGAAAAAGTAATATATTGGCATATACCATTCTGCTGGAGCATTAGGCTACATTCAGCATATGCATTGGCAGCACATATGCTGAACATAGCCTTATAACTTGATGTAAAGTGTAAAAACATGATGTAAAGCGTACAAACTTTAAGTCTAGGTGCTGTTACCCAGCTGCCTTCCTCCACGTTACATATGGGAATGTGAAGGTCCTCCATTACAAGGGGGGGAATGGTGCTCTTGGCTAGATAGAGGAAGCATGTCCTGCTTTAAATTGGACAAGGACAGAAGAATCCAAACCCAGTAAAGATATCACTGTCCTTATCTAGTTTGGACCATAGTAGGATATTCACTCCATACTAGCTGGATTTGCTTTATTTTACAGCACTTCAAGTACAATTGGCTAAAAAGCTCTTCTCTCTTTCAGATGTTGATTATGTGTTTGCACATTTCAGTGGAATATTCCTCACTAGCACTGTATACTTTCTCATTTACTGTGCTGTCATGAAGAACCACCCCAAAGTCTACCCTGAAGCAATACTGCCTGGTAAGTTTTCTCAAATATACAAATTCAGATGAGTAATTATTTTCAGGGACCCTCAGTACCCAATATATACAAATATAAAGTGCAACTGATAAAGATGCTGTTGGTCTCCATGAATTGAATTTAACCCCTTTCCCCACCATTTACCATGCTGTAAAAACAATATAGCTTTATTCTCAGATTTACAATAGGCAAAATAGAACATATCTTATAAGAAAAAAAATGTGTTGCCACATTCCAAGACCCACAATATTTTTATTATTGTAATTTTTATTGGTGTCATTTTGGGGCAACATATGACTTTTTGATTGTTGTTTGTTTTTTGGAAGGCAGGTTATCAAAATATTGCTGGTGGTAATTAGATCATGAGCCCAGCTTGTCATGTGACAGCAAAGGAACAGAATGAGAGATTGTTTCAGTTTACTCTAGCCCCACTGTAAAAAGGTGGCGGGATAGAATAAGGACCCTGTGACTGCCATAAAAAGACTTATCAGCAGTTATTAGAGGTTATCTATACAGCAAGTTTGTTATTAATTTGCTTAGGGGGTGGTAGTTAAAATAAAAAAACTAAAACACAACTATTTTCCTTGACCCTGTCCCTGCTGTGCAGCGCTTTCAGATTTGGGGCTAATATGTATCCTGGAAGAAGCGTCACAATGACGTGAAACAGGCTGTAGCCTCTGTCTAGACCCTGCACTCGCATCAGACAAGTTTGTTTTTCAGTACTGAAAGATAAAGTCTGCAATAAACTTCAGGAAGATGAGAACATCCAGTAAATGCTATGTCTTTCAATTTCTTTTTGTGGAATGTCTATATCACTGTTGTCTATGGATGTTTAACTCCTTAAGGACCAGGCCATTTTACCCCTTAGGACCAGAGTGTTTTTTGCACATCTTACCACTGTCACTTTAAACATTAATAACTCTGGAATGCTTTTAGTTATCATTCTGATTCCGAGATTGTTTTTTCGTGACATATTCTACTTTAACATAGTGGTAACTTGCATCCTTTCTTGGTGAAAAATCCCAAAATTTGATGAAAAATTTGAAAATTTTGCATTTTTCTAACTTTGAAGCTCTCTGCTTGTAAGGAAAATGGATATTCAAAAAAAAAATATTTTTTTTATTCACATTTCCAATATGTCTACTTTATGTTTGAATCATAAAATTGACGTGTTTTTACTTTTGGAAGACACCAGAGGGCTTCAAAGTTCAGCAGCAATTTTCCAATTTTTCACAAAATTTTCAAACTCACTATTTTTCAGGGACAGGTTTGAAGTGGATTTGAAGAGTCTTCATATTAGAAATACCCCACAAATGACCCCATTATGAAAACTGTACCCCCCAAAGTATTCAAAATGACATTCAGTCAGCATTTTAACCCTTTAGGTGTTTCACAGGAATAGTAGCAACGTGAAGAAGAAAATTCACAATCTTCATTTTTTACACTCGCATGTTCTTGTAAACCCAATTTTTTTATTTTTACATGGGGTAAAAGGAAAAAATGTATACTTATCTTTCTAGCCCATTTTCTCTCGAGTAATCACATACCTCATATGTCTATGTAAAGTGTTCGGGGATTTTGGAGAGAACGTTTTTCAGAAATGGTTTTTTGGGGGGGCATGTTGCATTTAGGAAGCCCCTATGGTGCTAGAACAGCAAAAAAAAAAAAAAAAACACATGGCATACCATTTTGGAAACTAGACCCCTTGAGGAACGTAACAAGGAATTTAAGTGAGCCTTAAAGGAGATGTCCGGTGCTCACTTTTCTTATTGTATCCGTTCTGGGCTGAAAAATAAAAGAAAAAAATTTTCTCTTACCTGCCTAGGCTCCCCCGGTGCTTCAGTACATGTGTTCGGTCCCGGGCTGTATTCTTCTTACTTCCTGTTAACCCGGCACGTCACACGGAGCTTCAACCTTTTACCGTCCGCAGCGATGTCCCGCCTCAGCCAGTGATAGGCTGAAGCTCCGTGTGACGTGCCGGGCTAACAGGAAAAAGAATACAGCCCGGGGACCGAACGCCTGTACCGGAGCACCGGGGGAGCGTAGGCAGGCAAGAGAAAGCTTATTCTCTTTTTTTTTATTTTTATTTTTTTTTGCAGCCCGGAACCGATACAATGAGAAACGTTAGCACCAGACATGTCCTTTAATACCCCACAGGCGTTTCACGACTTTTGCATATGTAAAAAAATATTTTTTTTTCCACTAAAATGTGTGTTTCCCCCCAAATTTCACATTTTTGCAAGGGTTAATAGCAGAAAATACCCCCCAAAATGTGTAACCCCATCTCTTCTGAGTATGGAGGTACCCCATAAGTTGGCCTGAAGTGCACTACAGGCGAACTACAATGCTCAGAAGAGAAGGAGTCATATATGGCTTTTTTTAGAGCAAATTTTGCTCGGGGGGCATGTCGCATTTAGGAAGCCCCTATGGTGCCAGAACAGCAAAAAAAAAAAAAACACATGGCATACCATTTTGGAAACTAGACCCCTTGAGGAACGTAACAAGGAATAAAGTGAGCCTTAATACCCCACAGGGGTTTCACGACTTTTGCATGTGTAAAAAAAATATATATTTTTTTCACTAAAATGTGTGTTTCCCCCCCAAATTTCACATTTTTGCAAGGGTTAATAGCAGAAAATACCCGGAACTGGCTCCGGAAAGTTAAACAGATTTGTAAATTACTTCTATTAAAAAATCTTAATCCTTCCAATAGTTATTAGCTTCTAAAGTTGAGTTGTTGTTTTCTGTCTAACTGCTCAATGATGACTCACGTCCTGGGAGCTGTGCAGTTCCTATGGGGATATTCTCCCATCATGCACAGCTCCCGGGACGTGACATCATCATTGAGCAGTTAGACAGAACACTTCAGAAGCTAATAACTATTGGAAGGATTAAGATTTTTTAATAGAAGTAATTTACAAATCTGTTTAACTTTCCAGAGCCAGTTGTTATATAAAAAAAGGTTTTGCCTGGAATACCCCTTTAATATTCCTGACATGGTTCCTGTTAAAGGGGTACTCCAGTGAAAACCTTTTTTTTTTTTTTTTTTTTTTATCAACTGGTGCCAGAAAGTTAAACAGATTTGTAAATTACTTCTATTAAAAAATCAAAATCCTTCCAGTACTTATTAGCTGATGAATACTACAGAGGAAATTTTATTTTTGGAACACCGTGCTCTCTGCTGACATCACGAGCACAGTGCTCTCTGCTGACATCTCTGTCCATTTTAGGAAATGTACAGAGCAGCATATGTTTTCTATGGGGATTTTCTCCTACTCTGGACAGTTCTTAAAATGGACAGTGATTTCAGCAGAGAGCACTGTTTTCATTATGTCAGCAGAGAGCTCTGTGTTCCAAAAAGAAAATAATTTTCTCTATAGTATTCAGCAGCTAATAAGTACTGGAAGGATTAAGATTTTTTAATAGAAGTAATTTACAAATCTGTTTAACTTTCTGGCACCAGTTGATTTAAAAGAAAAAGTTTTCCACCGGAGTACCACTTTAAGGCTATGGAATTTATGTGCGGAATTCCACATTGGAATTCTGCACAGATATTCCACAGCAGCAGAGTTCCATTGATTTCAATAGGATTCTGCTGCATTGTTCACATAGCACAATCTCCGTACCTGAAAAATCTAACATGGAATTCAAATTCCGGTGTCCACAGAAAGAATAGACAAGTCAGTAGTTGGAGAATTTCATATTCTGCTAGTTCAGTTTTTCTTAGTTTTTCTTAGAATTTAGAACATGAAATATTGCATGTATGTAACCCAAGTGTATATTCCTTATGTTTTAAAGGATTTATCTCTGGGACGCTGTGGGCAATCGCCAATTGCTGCTGGTTCCTGGCTAATAACTATCTAAGCGCCGTGGTCAGCTTCCCCATAATAACTACGGTCAGTATTTTCTTGATAATAAATATAAAGATATTGGGTAAATTATGCTGTTCAAATGTAAGTCTTCTAAATGTCAAATATTCAGTTAAACAGCAAACATTTCCCGCATGCTGTATTGGCAGGGTATCTAAGCGATCATTTAGTTACCTTTTTATTTTTTATTATTATTGTTATTATTATTAAAGGGAAGTAATATAAATCTTGCTGTAGTTATTTAGGTAAATTTGTCTAAAATTACTACAGAAATAGCCTGGATTTCTGTGAATTGGATAACAATAAATTCTGTCATTGGGACTTGATTCATACAGCCAGCAGTATTATGCAGAATATTGCCTGATAATGAGTATTCCTGCTAAAAAAGAAAAACAAAAATGAAAAAGTAAATCTCTTCAAACTAGGAAATGAGTGAATTGCCACCTTGTATAGCCCCAATAGGAGTATACACAAACACCTAATACCCTACAGCCATTCTTGTGTATATTATTCCTATAGTCACAAGCCATTATAAGCTTTTTGAGTTTACACAGACACTAATGAAAGGATTACAATATTTGCATAGTTTTATGATTTATTTTTCTTATTGTTGCTCTAGGGTCCTGGATTGGTTGCTGCACTTTGGGGAGTTCTAGTTTTTAAAGAAATAAGGGTAAGTTATATGCCCTATACATATCTGTAGATCAAGTTGTGCTGTCAGACTCATTACAAAGGTTTTATACTTTTTGTAAAAAAAATAAATATATATATATATATATATATATATATATATATATATATATTTATACTATAGAATGTACACATTTCCAGTCTGTGCAGTCATTCAATGGACACTGTCAATTCAAACAACTTTCTGCGCTTTTATAGCCAATGTGATTCCTAAAATATTACAAAATCACTTAATTTACCAAAATTAAGTCCTTACCCCAGAAAAACAGGTGCCTGCTATGAGGAAATTTATGTCTCTAGCAACAGCAAGACCTTGGACAATTCCCAGAAAGTGGGGTGAGATGTATCACGTGCAGGGTAGGGAGAGAGTGTGAGAGTCTGGCAACCCCTTAGTGTAACCCCCTTCATTGCGGTGCTGTTGTTGCTTTCATTTCTGTTTACACAGTCCCTTGCGAATCCAGTGCATCAGCAACCCCTTCTCCCCTCCACATTCTATCTGTGCTAGTGTAATGTGTACATTATCCTTCAGCACGGAGTCAGTCTGTTCAGTGCACTTTCATCAGCACTATGTAATTGCATAGCAGTAAGGACTTAGTGTAGTGCTGTGGTGTGATTGGCTAGGCAACTAAGGGGACAGTGCCTGTGTGTGTGTGTGTGTGTGTGTGTATTACTGGCAAACAGCCCAGCACTGGTCCCACCTTTTTACTAACAGTAAGAAGAGCACTAAAATTACTTTGTGGCCACTCTGAAGAGTTATTCTACTACATCCAGGGAGGTTTCTAGAAAATTGTCTGAAATGACAGGTTCACTTTTAGTAGGAACACTCATTGTTTACTGTCATGTGGTGCTTGGCTATTTACAGGGACAGGCTTTGTCTTTGTATGCATCACTGGGAAAATTCTTGAAAAGTACTACAGCCAAGCAAGGGTTTTTTAGCAGGATTTCTGAGTTTTTATACTCGAGTATAAGCAGAGTTTTTCAGCACGGTTTTTCATGCTGAAAACGCCCCCCTCGGCTTATACTAGAGTGAACAAAAAAAAACGTTTTGGCTTTAGCTGTGAGGGGATGGTCCCGGCCGTCCATCTCCGCCTGTCAATCCCTTCTCAGTGGTCTTCAACCTGCAGACCTCCAGATGTTGCAAAACTACAACTCCCAGCATGCCTGGACAGCCGATGGCTGTCCAGGCATGCTGGGAGTTGTAGTTTTGAAGCATCTGGAGGTCCGCAGATTGAAGACCACTGCGTCCTTTATCACCCTTCCTTCTCACCAAGGGGAAGTGAGTAGAAAACAAAAGGGGTCTGGATGATGATGATGGCCGCAGTGGTCTTCAATCTGCGGACATCCAGATGTTTCAAAACTACATCTCCCAGCGTGCCCGGACAGCCAATGGCTGTCCGGGCATGCTGGGAGTTGTAGTTTTGCAACATCTGGAGGTCCGCAGGTTGAAGATCACTGAGAAGGGATCGACAGGCGGTGATGATGAAGTGGGGGTGATGATGACGGGGGTCTGGATGATGACGGGGGGGGGGGGGATGATGTATTTCCCAGCTTAGGCTTATAGTCGAGTCAATAACTTTTCCTGGGTTTTTGGGGTGAAATTAGGGGCCTTGGCTTATATTCGGGACAGCTTATACTCGAGTATATATGGTAGGTGCATTATTCCTCCATATTGTTAGGGCATGTTTACACATGGGGTATGCCTGAAATTTCTGCTGTGCATTTTCAGCTGAGGACTTATATGTAGGTTAGCCCCATCCAAAGCTACTTTCCAATTCCATTGTATTCCATTGGAAATCTGCATCTTAAATAATGTAAAAAAAAAAAAAAAAAAACACGTGAGAACAAGGCTCAATGAAAATATCTAATACTGCAAAAATCCAATGTGTAAGCTCAGCCTGATATAGGTGGATGGCCCATTAGAGAGTCATACACCTACCTCTGAGATCACTACATTACCATGACAATGTTGTATCTTGTATACAATGAAAACTTCTTTTGGATAAGTGTTGAAAAATTTTGGAATACTGTGTACCTTTTCATCATACCATAAACATGCTTTATTCTTTACCTCACAACAAGAGGGCTGGGATGAGGAGAAAAGCTTGTGTGTACCCAGCAAGTGTCACCCCCTCTACACAGATGATGTCAGGCATCGACGACATGCTTTACATGCTGTGTATTTATTCTGCCTGCCTTTTTTCTTTTTATTCCTCTGGTGTTTTTATTTTTGACTGTTAATTCTATTTTCAAAATGAACATGTTATTAAAAAACAGTGTTATGTTAAAACCTTAACATCACTTTACCTTTTTTTTTATAGGGAATAAGAAACTACCTGCTGCTGATACTGGCATTCTGTATCGTACTCCCAGGTTCTCTCCTAACAGCTTTTTCTAAAACATAATTTCTCCACTAGATGGTGCCACGTGTGTGTTATTGTGAAATATGTAAACTGCAGCATGTTTTTCTTTTTTTTTTTACTTTTTTTCTATGATGTTACAGTGGATATGTTTAAATATACTGCCCATACTTTTATAACTGTGCATTCAGTGTAATTATTTCATAGAATTTTCCTTAATTTTTTGTATCCGCCTTTATTGTTCTGTGTACAGGACTTCTGTGTGGTTGACATGACATGCACACACAAATGATTGCAGTATTATGTGCATTACTAAAAGCCATGGGAGAATGAGGAGTTTTTTTTTTTCTGCATACCATTAACATTGGTGTTCTGAACACCTTATATATTATGTGTGTACAGTTAATACTGAACAACTCCATACCATATCTGTGATATTTTGGGGCTTTAACCCCTTAAGGACTCAGCGTTTTTCCTCATCACCTTCTAAAAATCATAACGCTTTCAGTTTTGCACACAAAATTCCATATGATGGCTTATTTTTTGCGCCACCAATTCTACTTTGCAGTGACAGTAAAAGTAATTTTACCAAAAAATCCACCGCAAAACGAAAATAAAATTAATTCTGCGACAAAATTGAAGAAAAAATTTCACTTTGTAAATTTTGGGGGCTTCCGTTTCTACGCAGTGCATTTTTCGGTAAAAATGACACCTTATCTTTATTCTGTACGTCCATACAGATTAAATGATACCCTTCTTATATAGGTTGGATATTGTCGTACTTCTGAAAAAAATCATAACTACATGCTGGAAAATTTATACGTTTAAAATTGTCATCTTCTGACCCCTATAACTTTTTTATTTTTCCGCGCACGGGCCGGTATGAGGGCTAGTTTTTGCGCCATGTTCTGAAGTTTTTATCGGTACCATTTTTGCATTGATCGGACTTTTTGATCGCTTTTTATTCATTTTTTTATTATATAAAAAGTGACCAAAAATACGCTATTTTGGACTCTGGAATTTTTTTGCGCGTACGCCATTGACCATGCGGTTTAATTAATGATATATTTTTATAGTTCGGACATTTACGCACGTGGCGATACCACATATTTTTATTTACACAGTTTTTTTTATTTATTTATGGGAAAAGGGGGGGTGATTCAAACTTTTATTAGGGAAGGGGTTAAATGACCTTTTATTAACTTTTCTTTTTCACTTTTTTTTTTTGCAGTGCTATAGCTCCCATAGGGACCTATAACACTGCACACACTGAACTTTTACCCTGATCCCTGCAGAGCCATAGCTTTGCAAGTGTCAGCGTTCTAGGGGCTCAATTGCTCAAGCCTGTAGCTCAGTCTTGGAGCAATCAAACGCAGATCGGATGCGACGGAAACAGGTTAGGGGACCTCCGCTCGTGTCCTAGCTGATTGGGACATTGCGATTTTATCGCAATAGTCCCGATCAGCCCAACTGAGCTGCTGGGAAGCTTTTACTTTCATTTTGGACGTGGCGATCAACTTTGATCGCTGTGTCTGAAGAGTTAATAGCGCACGGCACAACGATCGATGCTGCACGCTATTAGCCCAGGGTCCCAGCTATCATAAGCAGCCGGGACCAACCCGGTGTGATGCGGGGTTACGGTAGGACCAGAGTGTTTTTTGCACATGACCACTTTCACTTTAAGCATTAATAACTCTGGGATGCTTTTACCTTTCATTCTGATTCCGAGATTGGTATTTTGTGACATATTCTTCTTTTTATTAGTGGTAACATTTTGTCGATACTTGCATCATTTCTTGGTGAAAAATTCCAAAATTTGATGAAAAAAATTGAAAATTTAGCATTTTTCTAACTTTGAAGCTCTCTGCTTGTAAGAAAAAATGGACATTCCAAATAAATTATATTTTGATTCACAAATACAACATGTCTACTTTATGTTTGCATCATAAACAGGTTAAAAAGCTCTGTATCTTACCTTTCTTCTTGAACACATAGTGTAATTTCCCAGCAGTAGAAAGTGGGAGTTTCCAAGCATGCATGACATCACTGAAGCCTGCTGGGGCGCCACTTCCACCCTCACATTTTGCAGCATTTTGATGAATAGAAGACCTTAAGCTCTGTGCATGTTTCAGTCTGTGTTGCTATCAGTGAGGCTCTGTGGCAGCCTTTAGTCTGTGCAACTTTCTGTGAGATTCTGTGCAGCTGATTATCAAGCTCAGTGCAGAGAAACACTTCCCGGGTTTGGTCTCCTGCCAGGCCGAGACCAAACTCACTGTATTAATTGTGGCAGGGAACAGAACAGAGCCACCTAGTGACCATTTTTTATATTAAACATATATATGTTGATAATTTTAAAAAGAAGTGAATGGGAAAGTGTCTGCTAACTACACAAGAAACACTACATTAAACGTTTTATTTGGTGACAGGGACTCGTTAAAAATAAACCCTGGGGCAAAAATCACAGAAAAATTGCAAGACCACCATGAAACACTGGTACATACACTATATTATGACCTACATTAACTTTTTTATTTTATTTTTTATGGTGTTTATTTTATTTTATTTTTTATTACATTTTTATTTCATTATATCAAAATTACAGAAAATGCAAACCCCTATAAACATTTTTCCCCAAAAATCACCCTCCTGCCCAGTTCCCCACCCCAACCCACTACCAGCTAGGATGCCTCTCCCCACTTCTTCCAAGGCCTCTCCCCACTACTTCCATTCAGTTTCTATTTTCCGTCCCATCTTTTTTCCTTGGTAATATATGGCCTCAAATCTTCTCATTTGTTCTATTTCCCTCTGCCACTCAACACAACATGGACCCTCAGGCGCGATCCATCTCCTCAGAATCATTAGTCTAGCCATTCCAAAGACCTTGATTATAACACTTTTTCCTATCCTATGTAAGAACACAGGTGTATACTGAATCCTATGTATCAATTTTATCATTGAAATTTTATGATTCATATTTAGGGATGAGTGTGCGATGTTGGAAAACACTTCCCTCCATTCTTCCCCTTCTAGCTGACCAACCTCTTGCTTCCATTTATCCCTACTTTTTTTTACCAGTCCCTTATACACATTACCCAGTATTTTTGTAGAAGAGGACCGAAGCCCAAATATATAATCCATTAACTCATGTCTATTTATTAGCCATCTGGGATTGTTTTTCTCCTTTTCAAATGCGCTTTTAATTTGTAAATACAATAATAATAATTATTCTGATTTATATTAAATTCCTGATTGTGTTCTCCACTCTTTTAACGTGTTCTCTACCACTAAATCTTTAACTCTAATTACCTCCTTTTTCTCCCAATCTATGTACTCTCTCAATTTCATCATTTCTGGAAAATATCCATTACCCCACAATAGTGTATAGTGCATACTCCCCTTAATGCCCAGTAATCGTCTCGTGAATCTCCATACTTTATTAAACATATTACAGGTGGGAATTCTTCCCGAATCAGTGTGCATACATCTTCCACCTTCAATTAACTCCACTGTGCTACCTCCCTTGCAGCCCAATTTAGAGAAAAAAACCTTTAAGACATCCTCTTCCTTGTAGTCAATATGTGCCACTATATAATACAATTGCATATTTGGTATACCAAAGCCTCCGCTAATCAAGGGAGGACTCAAAAATGTGTGTTTCATACGTGTCTGTTTCCCATCCCATAAAAAACCATTGATCTCACTCTGTATTTTATTATTTTCCCCTAACCATATAGGTGCTGCTCTTACCACATGCAAGACCATGGGGAAAATAATTATTTTTATCAGACTAATCCTTTCAGCCATATTCATGCGCAGTTTTTTCCATATTTGAATTTTATTTCTTACTTTCTGTTTTAATGGAACAATAATCAGCTGAACAAAATCTTCTATATTTCTAGATATTTTAATTCCTAAATAATCTAGGCCCTCATTTTCTGGCAGCACATTTATCTCTCCCTGAAAACCCATGCTATCTCCTGACAACATTAATAGCCCCGATTTCTTCCAGTTAATCTGAAAGCCAGAATATTTACCATAATCCTTAATCCACTCAATAATACTAAATCATTTTCTTTTTGGGTCTGGTACAAATAGTACCACGTCATCCGCATAAAGCAGTATTTTCTCCTCCTCTTCCTCAACACCAAACCCATCAAACAGCCTGGAGCCCCTAACCAGCTGCGCCAGTGGTTCAATGAAGAGGGAGAAGAGCAGCAGTGACAGAGGGCAACCCTGCCTAGTTCCTCTCTGCAGCAACACCACCTCCTGAGAGATTATATTATTAATATTAATTTTGGCTTTAGGGGGATTTATATAAAGCCCTCAATATTCTCCAAGATTCATGTGTTCCACTATCTTAAAGAGGAAGCCCCACTCCACCCTGTCAAACGGTTTTTGAGCGTCAAGGGACCGGATGGAGCGGGGACCTCCCCTCATCCTGTACCTGCATATTCAAAAAAAACTCTTCTGATGCTATTATAAACATTTATTCCCTGCATGAATTATTTTAGTTCCTTCCCTATTAACTTATCAATCACTTGCTGC
Source organism: Hyla sarda (assembly GCF_029499605.1). NCBI lineage: Eukaryota > Metazoa > Chordata > Amphibia > Anura > Hylidae > Hyla > Hyla sarda. Next base: position 135,545,879 of record NC_079189.1, on the reverse strand, counting down.
AAGCGCCTGACCCATATTTTAGCTAGTATTTTCTGGTCTGTATTTAGGAGCTATATTGGCCTAAAATCATCCATTACGCCACTTTCCCTACACTAGCTTTACAGCCCCTGTAGCATAGTCAAATAAATAAAAAATCCCGGAATACCCCTTTAACCCCTTAAGGATTTTTCCACTTATTTTCCACTCGTTTTTTCCTCCTTACCTTTTCACTACTTATAGGACCAAGCCCATTTTGACCAGGCCAATTTTATTTTAGCATTTTCGTTTCTTCCTCCTCGTCTTCTAAAAATCGTAACTCGTTTATATTTTCATCCACAGACCAGTATGAGGGTTTTTTTTTTTTTTGCGCGATCAGTTGTCCTGCGTAATGACATCACTCATTTTACCATGGCGCAACCAAAAAAATACTATTTGTGAGCGGAAATTAAAAAGAAAACCGCAATTTAGGTTTTGTTTTCACACAGTACAATTTACAATAAAAATGGTGTGTTCTTTATTTTGCGGGTCAATACGATTAAAATGATACCCATGATTACATACTTTTCTATTATTGTTGCGCTTAAAAAAACTTTTTAACAAAATTAGTATAAAGTTTAAAATCCTTCTATTTTGACGATGTTTAACTTTTTCATATAACAACGGCGGTATGAGGGCTCATTTTTTGCGCCATGATGTGTACTTTTTATTGATACCACATTTGTGTATACACAACTTTTATAAAAAATTTTTTTAAAATAAAAAGTGACAAAAAAGCAGCAATTTTACGTTTTTTTTTTTTGCATGTGAAGGGACCTCCGTGCGCCGTTCTGGATGATCGGATCGCCGCGGCAACGCTGTGGGCAATCCGATCATCCATATTTCTGACCGCACTGCCGCAGATGCCTGTGATCTGTATTGATCACGGCATCTGAGGGGTTAATGGCAGACATCAGCGCGATCGCAGATGTCTGCCATTACCGGCGGGTCCCTGGCTGCGATTAGCAGCTGGGACCAGCCGCGCATGATCCGAGCATCGCTCCGACGCTCGCGGTCATGTACAGGACGTAAATATAAGTACTGCAGCAACAGGATGTAAATTTACGCACCTAAAATTCCATATTATGGCTTATTTTTTGCACCACCAATTCTACTTTACAGTGGCATTAGTCATTTTACCAAAAGGCAAAATGGAAAAGAAATTTATTGTATGACAAAATTGAAGAAAAAAATGCCATTTTGTAACTTTTGGGGGCTTCCCTTTCTACGCAGTGCATTTTTCTGTAAAAATGACACCTTATCTTTATTCTGTAGGTCCATACGGTTAAAATGATACCTTACTTATGTACAGTCATGGCCGTAAATGTTGGCACCCCTGAAATATTTCAAGAAAATGAAGTATTTCTTACAGAAAAGGACTGCAAGTGGCTCAGGTAGTGCAGTTCACCCAGGATGGCACATCAATGCTAGCTGTGGCAAGAAGGTTTTCTGTGTCTGTCAGCGTTGTGTCCAGAGCATGGAGGTGCTGCCAGGAGGCAGGCCAGTACATCAGGAGACATGGAGGAGGCCGTACGAGGACAACAACCCAGCAGCAGGACCACTACCTCCAGCAGGCCACGAATGTGCATGTTTCCACTCAAACTGTCAGAAACAGACTCCATGAGGGTGGTATGAGGGCCCGACATCCACAGGTGGGGGTTGGGCTTACAGCCCAACAACGTGCAGGACGTTTGCCATTTGCCAGAGAACACCGATATTGAAAAATTCGCCACATGCACCCTGTGCTCTTCACAGATGAAAGCAGGTTCACACTGAGCACGTGACAGTTTTTTATACGATTAGTTCATTCATTCAGATCTAGGCTGTGTTATCTTAGTGTTCCCTTTTTTTATTTGAGCAGTGTATTATAAACAAGCAAATATGATGGAAATATGATGGCTGTGTTCATGGAGCATACTTCGTGAATTCTGTCACTTTCGCATGGAAAAATAGCACTGCATGCTGTCCTGTATTTCCCATCACAGTACTGGATCCCTTGGCAGAAAGTGAGAAATATATGGGAAAGTATCTACAGCGTGACATGTCCCAACTGTTTTGAGGTACGAACCAAGCAAGGCTCAGTTCTGCCCACTTTTTAGCTATACACAAACCATGAAGAGAGTAAGCCACCTATTCACACCTGGGTCCATGTTATGCGTTTCTTGTGAGGTCTCTTCACTCACTTCTGTGAGTTTAAGATATTTATACACTAAAGCTAGTTAAGAAAAAACTAAGATTTATGTGGGTTGGGTTGAATTCTTTCTCTACATATACACAAACCATGACCATGAGTACCAGATTTATACCATGCTGATATAAAACAAGACACGCATCCTGTACCTATACTGTGCATCTTCGACACTGAATAAAAAGAGTCTGCGTTATCGCAAATATGAGAGAGGAACAAAATATAGCATGCATTTCTTTGTGTACTATTTAAGTTTCTACTGGTTTAATATGTCAGCTTTACTAACAATGACAGTAGTGTTTAATATTTATCTATAGCAAACAACTCCCACACTATTTTAGTTTTATTGATGTTGAATAATTCATCCCCTACTTAACCAGTGTGCATAGTACATTTATCTGAGAAACCCTGTGTAAGGTTACCCTTCACTTCACTACGGTGACTTTCGCTACTTATTAACAGATATATTGAGGATTTGGGTGACAGGATGGCATAGATCAATAACATACCTTGCATTTCTCGATCCATAGGTTCAATTTGTATACAGTATACAGTTTGTATGGATTTTTGCTTTTTATCTTTTAACAGGAATTTTCCATTGTGTTTGCTTTTCTTCCCATTCGCCAAATGCATATTGACAGACAAATTCCAATTTCATTCAATTTACTATACATCCGCATAAAAATAAACCAAGAAATGGAGCTACTCAAGTAATGATGAATAACAAAAATAATTAATCTTTATTTTACATATGGTTATAAAGTGTTAATATGATTAAAAAGTAGGAAAATGACACAGATAGGCGGTATACCTGGGACAAATATGTGTCAAAGCAAACATGCAATGAGTACTAACACTGAAAAAGATGGTATTTAACAGATTGCTACATCATAGGGATACTGCAAGCTCAAATGTCTACAAGGCCGGAGCCAGAGAAAAAAAAAGTACAAGTGCAATATAATGATACCTTTAAATAAGGGCATATAGCAGTGAATAATAGAATAGTACATGCCACAGTGCAGATAGAGGCACCAAAAGACCCAGGATGCCACCAGGCAGCAGCAATCTGATTGGTCGCTATGGGCAACTTTTCCTCTGGACAGGTTTTGAGAAATCTCCCCCATGGTGTTTTGGCTAAATGAAAGTAGGAAGTACTGGGAACATTGAAATGACATCAGGGTAGCCCAGCATACCTTGAGGCTATTAACAAGATCACATGACCCCAGGTTATCCAACCATTGCTTTGTATTATATGCAGTACAGCTTCCAGGCCAATGAGGACACAGCAGAGGGGTGATAAAGCCCCATGCACTGAATTGTGACTGCCATTTTGGTGAGAGGAAGCTGAAAGAAAGGAAAGACTACTTATCCCAGAAAGCCTTTAAAAATCCTGTAGAATTCCAAAGCAATCTTTCTCTTTATGGACCTTGCTTTGTGCACTTGGGCACAGTCATGCTGAAACAGAAAAGGGCCTACTCCAAACTGATCACATAAAGTTGGAAGCATAAAATTGTTCAAAATGTCTTGGGATGTTGAAGTATTAAGGTTTCCCATCACAGGAACTATATGGCCCAAGCCAACCCCTGAAGAACAACCCCACAGCGTTATCTCTCTTCCACTAAACTTTACAGTTGGTACTATACAGTCGGGCAGGTAACATTCTCCTGGCGTTTGCCAAACCCAGACTCATCCATCTGACAATCTATGTAAGACTTGCATGCAGCTTTCTGGGGCATGCCATAAGCTCCTGTAAAGTCACAGTTTTTGGTGATTTTAATGCCAGATGAGGTTTTGAGCTCATAATTTATTCGAGTCAGCAAAGCGTTGTTGACTTCTATCCCTATACAACCCTATCCTGTAACTATATGTGATATGCCACTTCATAGCTGAGCTATTGTGGTTCCTAAACGCTTCCACTTGCAATGGTGACATACCATGTTCACATTAAGTGAGCTGTGTAGAACAAAACCATTCTTTCATAAATCTTTGTAAAGGCAAACTACATTGGTACTGTAGGTGCACCAGAAGCCAATGATTATAAGGTGTGTCCCAATACTTTTCTCCATACATCACATATATTTGCATATGTATATATAAAGAGAGAGTTATAAGCTGGCTATGAACAATAATTACACTTTCATTAGATAAGCTTTTCTAATTATGTTTAACAAAGATGGGATGAACAGATTAGTACAGTACAACCTGCTGAATATTAAAGTGTTATCATCAAGGCTTCTCTTCATCTGATACAAATGTAACACTGGATCTCGTGAGCAACATTGTTCATGGAACTGAGTTTATCCTGCTTGTATCACAAGGCTAATTTATAGGTTCATTGCTGCATGCCTTTTGAAATAAGATTGGGGTAAGGGGACTTTTAGATTTTTGCCAGGTTTGTAACACAAAAAAGTAGCATATTTTTGTCCATCACTCAATTGTGCAAACATTTATGACTTTAAGAGAAATTATGTCACACTTAAAGGGGTACTCCGCTGCTCAGCATCTGGAACAAAATGTTCCAAATGCTTAGAGCCGCGACCGGGCTCGTGATGTCATAGCCCTGCCCCTCATGACATCACGCCCCACCCCCTCAATGCAAGTCTATGGGAGGGGGCGTGGCGACTTTAATGGCGGTAGCGGGGCATGACATCATGAGGGGCAGGGCTATGACGTCACGAGCTCCCGGCGCCGGCTCTAAGCGTTCGGAACATTTTGTTACAAATGCTGAGCAGCAGAGTACCCCTTTAACACTTTTTTAAAAAAAATATATGTGGAGCTAGATTCACACAGTGTCAATTTCAAAGTGAAGTGCCTGAGCAACTGCTAGTGTGCCTCTTAAAGGGGTACTCCGGTGCTTACACATCTTATCCCCTATCCAAAGGATAGGGGATAAGATGCCTGATCGCGGGAGTCCCGCAGCTGGGGACGCCCGGGATAATGCACGCCGCACCCCGTTTGTAATCAGTGCCCGGGTCTGATTACGGTCGACCGCAGGGCTGGCGGCGTGTGACGTCACGCCTCCGCCCCGTGTGATGTCACGCTCCGCCCCTCAATGCTAGCCTACGGGAGGGGGTGTGACAGCTATCACGCTCCCTCCCGTAGGCTTGCATTGAGGGGCGGAGCGTGACGTCACACGTCGCCGGCCCTGCGGTCGACCGTAATCAGACACAGAGCGAACACGCTCCGGGCACTGATTACAAACAGGGTGCCGCGTGCATGATGCCGGGCGTCCCCAGCGGCGGGACTCCCGCAATCAGGCATCTTATCCCCTATCCTTTGGATAGGGGATAAGATGTGTAAGCACCGGAGTACCCCTTTAAACAATCCAGCTTATCGAGAGTCAAAGTCTGTGCCTCATACTCTGGCCCAGATTGGCAAAAATTGGACCTGATATTTTAGACTATGCAGCCTTCTTTTGTTATGTTGAGTTCCGACTGCTGGATCCCTACTGATTACCTTGGATCAGGTGACCCTAGTCCTCTTTCAGATCCCTTTTCTCCCCAGACCCCTCTGTCCCCCTTCAGACATTTGTACATTGTCCAGCTTCAGTGCCTCATCCATGTTCCTTCCACTGTCCAGGGCAATTTATCAGTGAATTAAGCGACATCCAGCCAATCTCAAGGTGGGGCAATCAACTACAGCTCCAGCACTCACACCATGTGGTGGTAGGACATTTTAGTCTATTTTTGTGTTCCAGAGATCAAGGTTAATCCTGTCACTGGCATTCCTGTAGATTTAGCCTTGCTAATTTTTCCTGACCTTCTGTGACCTAACCTTCACCTGCACTGTGACCATTCTTCTGGCTGCTGACTTTGTACTACCTATCTGCTTATATGTTGCAATAAAGATAGGAAGAATTTGAACATCCCTTTGTGTGTGCTAGATCTTGATTCATCTCTTATCTGTTGATGTACATCATGGACCTCTCTGTCTTGTACATTTGATGACCCAAGAGATATGTAGCTAGCTGCTGTGGCCAAGTCTAAATTTGTAGCAATTCTAGTTAACCTCTTCTTTGCTACATTGACTTTGTACTACACTGCTGTCTAGGTTTAAACCACTGCCTGTTTCCTCATGTTGAATTTGCCTTCTGGTTTTGTATCACACTACTCTCTAGGTTTCACCAACAGCTTTTCTTAACTCTGTCTTGGCCTTTATTACTTTGTACCTTCCTTTCATGCCTGTTTGTTATTGACCTGGTTTGTATGACAATTCTGCCTACTCTGATGCCCCTGCATGTAGTCCAGTGTAGGGACCATTTCCCAGTTGGAGTCCGCTGTTTATGTCAATATTGTCAAAGTTGTTAGGAAAGGAATTTGGGATAAAGTGATAAGTTGCACTCTTACCCTAACCCAGATGTGACAGCCAGATGGAATAAACAAGCTGTTTGTGTGAATTTTAAATCATGAGGAGAGTGTGTCCCTGTAGTTCTCAAGGTTCATACCACTGTGGCTTTAGGGCTCTTTCACCTAGTGTCGGCCCAAGAACTGTATATAGGGTGATTTGCTGCCTATAGATCGATGTCCTTTTAACACTGCTAATTATCATTTAACAAGCGTTCCACTGAACCATATGAGGGCTTTGTTTTTGCAGGACCAATTTGTACTTTGTAATTCCTTTGTTGCTTTTTCCATAACATATGCTCCAAAACAAAAAAATGTTATGAGGTAAAATTGAAAAGAAAAAGCAATTTAGCAAATTAGTTTTTATTTTATTTTTTACGTTATTCATTGTCAAACAAACATGTTATCCTTATACTTTAAGTTGGCACTATTAAAGCAATACCCAATTTGTATAGTTTGCATCATGTTTTAATAACTTTCAAAAACTCTTTTTTATTTTTTTGTTAACCGGGCTGTATGAGGGCTCATTTTTTTTGTGCCATGATCTGTAGTTTTAATCAGTACCATTGTGGTATTGATCAGACATTTTTGATAACTTTGTACTTAATTTTTCTGTGGTATGATGTGATAGAGTTTTTTTTTTCTTCGTTTTTTTTTCTTTGTTTTTTTTTTTTTCTTCGTTTTTTTTTATACCCAAGAAGAACATTCCACTGAGCAACCTCATGGGAAAAAGATCCAGCACTCCGGGTGTAGAAAAATATAAAAATTATCTTTTATTCCATGTCCATAAAATTGTTCAGATGAACCACAACATTAAAATCCAACGCATTTCAACAATCCTTTATCAAGGTACTCAAAGATTACAACCTAGGTAGCGAATAAATATACTATATCTGACATGGTACAGCCTACATCTGCTAGAAACCCCACCTACCAAAATCATTCAGCAGCTATTAGTTAACCCCTATTATACCACTACTATCCAGGCTGCAGAAATAGAGAAAACGCTACATGTGCATAATGCTCTACTATTTAATGACTTATTTCATATGATGACCATACATGGAAAAACATATTATACACTTCACATTATTAACAATCCTAGACCTCGCATATAACAACAACCTACAACTCTATATTAAAAAAAGGTATATACATTTGAAAACCTGTAATAAATGGGTGAACAACAACAAAAGAGGCTAAGATATTATGAAAGCAACAAAGGTATGCCCCTGACAGAAAACACTACATATAGAGTAGCAACTAGTCTTAAAGGGGGTGCTCTGGTATTATAGCCTTATGCACATGTAGCGTTTTCTCTATTTTTGCAGCTTGTTTCCCCAAGATGGAAGTAGTGGTATACTAGGGGTTAACTAATAGCTGCTGATGATAGTAGGTGGAGTTTCTAGCGGATGTAGGACATACCATGTTAGATATAGTATATTTATTTGTTACCTAGGTTTTAATCTTTAAGCACCTTGATAAAGGATTGTCGGAACGCGTTGGATATGCTTTCACACAAAGGCTGTGCGTAATCCCGTGCACCTAAAGTGTAGGATGCGGAGGAGAAAGACCAGAAGATGTACGGTGAGCTGTATTTTTTTTATTTTCTATTCTTGTATTTTTTATTTTATGTTTATGACATTCACTGTACAGGATATATTATGTTATATTTTAATAGTTCGGACAATTATGCATGTGAGGATACCAAATATGTTTATTTTTATTATGTTTACATATTTTTATATGGAATTTGAGAAAAAGGGGGTGATTTAAAGTTTTAATATGGAAGAGGTTAATGTATTTGGGTTACATTTTTGTAAAACCCTTTGACTACCTCTGCCGTGGATTGCACGGCAGTGTGCATGAAGTTGCTCGCTGCAGAGCCATACATTTACAGCGCATGTCCGTAAGGATTAAATGGATCCATAGCCTCATCCTGGGTTGAAAGTGTGGATGCCATATTTCATACCCTCTGCAGAGCAGATACTTAGGGGGAGATTTATCAATACCTGTGCAAAGGAAAAATTGACCAGTTGCCCATAGCAACCAATCAGATCGCTTCTTTCATTTTGCAGAGGCCTTGTTAAAAATGAAAGAAGTAATCTGATTGGTTGCTATGGGCAACTGGGCAACTTTTCCTCTGGACAAGTTTTGATAACTCTCCCCTACAGTCTTTACCATCTACTGTAGTTTCTTCAGACACTATAGGCTTCTTTGTCTCTGACTTTTCTTTTGGTAGAAAAGTTTTGCAATTGGTGGTCACTCCCTAAGAATATCTCTTCTATTATTTTTTGATAATATTTAATGGTACATGTTATAGCCAAATCTCATATATAGAACAATAGAAGTACAGTTCAGGGGTTAGTATAGAATCACAACATCCTTGTATTTATACATGACCAAGGAACTCCTTTGTGACTATTATCATTGCTATATCTTCTCACTCCCATTCTATAACATATGAGTGTTTAGATTGGTGACTAACATGTCATAAAGTCGAGCGGATTGTACATATTATTTTAATCACTATGCCTATACCTTCCTAGTCCCTGTTCCACACCCTTTCTCAGGAGATGGGAGATTGTCACTTAGTAGCATGACTATCCAAACTAAACTTAAAATGCTAATATACCTGTAAATGTCTTTGCTGATTTAATGTGAAGCTTTAACAACACGTTATTTATCCAGGACATTTTCTATTGTCCGCAGAATTTCAATCCGATGCCCTCCAGACCACTCTCAGAATAATCTTGCAATGTAGACTGTCATAAAAATTGTGGAGGATTTTTCATAACCTTGTGTATTATCACTGCAGAGACCCATATTTTTGTACCATTTCATTGGCAGTTTATAGCAACAATATATGCAATATATGCAGTATAATATATTTAATCCCTAAAAGTTTTTAGCTACATTTAGCAGCTAAAATGCAGCTGAAATGCAGCATCATTTTTAAAATAGTTTAAATAATTTGCTTATCCTGTTCTTATTACTGAGAAACACTAAAACATAACTTTTATTTTACAGGATTCTATAAAAACATTCAATCAAAAGACCACCAAATACAAAATGAATTTATGGCCGCACCAAAACGAAATAGCAAGTGAATGTACTACCAAATCAGATACCACAACAACAAAAACTTTTACAAAGAAATATGCTTACAGGGAAGGAACAGGATAGAGGTAGGGTAAGGGGAGGGCCCCCTGACAAATATTGCATATTTTTTAACCTGTTCTTACTCCTTAAATCCTTAATGTAAGGCCTCATTCACATTTAGTTTTCAGCTGAATATCAGTATACATCAATATACTGTACCAGCATTAAGTATGCCAATGTAATGGCATATGTTTCACTAAACTCTTACTTTGATTCTGGAATCTACTCTTAACATACACTGGTGACGTAGCCTGAAAAAGAGATACAAACGGGGCCAAACTTATTCATAACTAAAAGTTTCATTCTTGTTTTTTTTAAAGGGGTATTCCACCCATAGACATCTTATCCCCTATCAAAAGCATGGGGGATACAAAAGCTGGGACCCCCCACGATCTCCAAGCAGCACTTGGCATTCTCTACCGGGCTGCTGCTCCAGTCTCGGAAACCTCTGTGTTTCCGGAACTGGAGACATGACGTCACGCCACACCCTATCGTGACATCACACCACGTCCCCTCCATTCATGTCTATGGGAGGGGGCGTGACGACCTGAATAGGGGATGCAATGTATATGGCTGGAATACCCCTTTAACCTCTTAAGGGACGTCCCCGCACTCTGGGCTTTTAGGACCCAGGAGGTCCCCGTACGTCCTGGCGTTTTCCGGTCTCTGCCGCTCGCCGGGCAGAGATCGGAACCGGATGCCTGCTGAAATCCTTCAGCAGGCATCCAGGGCAAACGCCGAGGGGGGCCATGTAGGCCCCCCATGTCGCCGATCGCCGCAAATCGCAAGGGAAATCGTCCTTGCGATCTGCGGCGATACCGGGCTGATCGGGTCTCTGGGACCCGACCACCCAGTAATTTCGCATGATCCCGGCTGTCACAGACAGCCAGGACCATGCTAAAGTTAACCGACCAATCGCAGGAGGGGGGGGGGGGGTTACTTCCTCCCGTCCTGCCCGGCCCCTTGAAGTCCGGAGAGGACGGGAGGAAGACCGGAGGACGCGGCGGGGGACGGGGGAGTGCTGGGGACCAGCCCCGGTACTTACTTCGTCCCTGAAGACCCGGATCCAGACGATGAAGGCGGCGGCGACAGGTGAGTTGATCTTCAGCCGCGGTCAGGCCCTTTACAGCAATGCACGTCGCCGTAAAGCAACATGCATTGCTGTATTGGGACCCTGTATACTACAACTCCCAGCATGCCCAGACAGCCCTTGGCGTCTGGGCATGCTGGGAGTTGCAGTTTTGCAACTTCTGGAGGTCCACAGTTTTTGGACCACTGTGCCCTTCCAGATGTTGCAAAACTACACATCCTCAGCATGCCCTTACTGTCCAGGCATGCTGGGAGTTGTAGTTCTGTAACATCTGGCCCTTCAGATGTTTCAGAACTACAACTCCCAGCATGCCTGGACAGTTTTGGCATACTGGGAGTTGTAGTTTTGCAACAGCTGGAGGCACACTGGTTGGGAAACATTGTTTCCTAACTCAGTGTTTCCCAACCCGTGTGCCTCCAGCTGTTGCAAAACTATAACTACCAGCATGCACTGAGACTGTGTATGCTGGGAGTTGTAGTTTTTCAACAGCTGGAGGTCCCCCCCCCCTGTGAATGTACAGGGTACATTCACATGGGCAGGGGGCTTACAGTGAGTATCGGGCTGCAAGTTTGCAATGCAGCAAATTTTGCGCGGCAGCTCAAACTCGCAGCGGGAAACTTGCTGTAACCCCCACCCGTGTGACTGTACCCTAAAAACACTACACTTCACTACACTAACACAAAAATAAAATAAAAAGTAAAAAACACTACATATACACATACCCCTACACAGCCCCCCTCCACTCCCCAATAAAAATGAAAAACTTCTGGTACACCACTGTTTTCAAAATGGAGCCTCCAGATGTTGCAAAACAACAACTCCCAGTATTGCCGGACAGCCGTTGACTGTCCAGGCATACTGGGAGGCACCCTGTTTGGTAATCACTGGCGTAGAATACCCCTATGTCCACCCCTATGCAAATCCCTAATTCAGGCCTCAAATGCACATGGCGCTCTCACTTCGGAGCCCTGTCGTATTTCAAGGCAACAGTTTAGGGTCACATATGGGGTATCGCCGTACTCGGGAGAAATCGCCTAACAAATTTTGGGGGGCTTTTTCTCCTTTCACCCGTTATGAAAAGGTGAAGTTGGGGTCTACACCAGCATGTTAGTGTAAAAAAATAAACTTTTTACAATAACATGCTGGTGTTGCCCTATACTTTTCATTTTGACAAGAGGTAAAGGGGAAAAAAGCCCCCCAAAATTTGTAACGCAATTTCTCCCGAGTACGGAGATACCACATATGTGGGCGCAAAGTGCTCTGGGGGCGCACAACAAGGCCCAGAAGGGAGAGTGCGCCATGTACATTTGAGGTGATTTGCACAGGGGTGGCTGATTGTTACAGCGGTTTTGACAAACGCAAAAAAAACTAAACCCCACATGTGACCCCATTTCGGAAACTACACCCCTCACGGAATGTAATGAGGGGTGCAGTGAGAATTTACACCCCACAGGTGTCTGACAGATCTTTGGAACAGTGGGCTGTGCAAATTAAAAATGTTGTACAGCCCACTGTTCCAAAGATATGACAGACACCAGTGGGGGTAAATGCTCAATTTACGCCTTGTTACATTCATCAAGGGGTCTAGTTTCCAAAATGGTATGCCATGTGTGGGTTATTTTGCTGTCCTGGCACCATATGGGCTTCCTAAATGCGACATGCCCCCGACCAAAATTTGCTCTCAAAAAGCCAAATATGACTCCTTCTCTTCTGAGCATTGTAGTTCGCCCGTAGTGCACTTCAAGTCAACTTATGGGGTACCTCCATACTCAGAAGAGATGGGGTTACAATGTTTGGGGGGTATTTTCTGCTACTAACCCTTGCAAAAATGGGAAATTTGGGGGGGAAACACACCTTTTAGTGATTTTTTTTTTTTTTTTACATATGCAAAAGTCGTGAAACCCCTGTGGGGTATTAAGGCTTACTTTACCCCTTGTTACGTTCCTCAAGGGGTCTAGTTTCCAAAATGGTATGTCATGTGTTTTTTTTTTGCTGTCCTGGCACCATAGGGGATTCCTAAATGCGACATGCCCCCGAGCAAAATTTGCTCTCAAAAAGCCAAATATGACTCCTTCTTTTCTGAGCATTGTAGTTCACCCATAGTACACCTCAATTCAACTTATGGGGTACCTTCATACTCAGAAGAGATGGGGTTACAATGTTTGGGGAGTATTTTCTGCTATTAACCCTTGCAAAAATGTGAAATTTGGGGGGAAACACACATTTTAGTGAAATTATTTTTAAAAATTTTTTACATATGCAAAAGTCGTGAAACCCCTGTGGGGTATTAAGGCTCACTTAAATCCTTGTTACGTTCCTCAAGGGGTCTAGTTTCCAAAATGGTATGCCATGTGGGGGATTTTTGCTGTTCTGGCACCATAGGGGCTTCCTAAATGCAACATGCCCCCCAAAAACCATTTAAAAAAAACGTACTCTCCAAAATCCCCTTGTCGCTCCTTCGCTTCTGAGCCCTCTCCTGCGCCCGCCGAACACTTTACATAGACATATGAGGTATGTCCTTACTCGAGAGAAATTGGGCTACAAATTGAAGTATACATTTTCTCCTTTTTTCCCCTTGTAAAAATTCAAAAATTGGGTCTACAAGAACATGCAAGTGTAAAAAATGGAGATTGTGAATTTTCTCCTTCACTTTGCTGTTATTCCTGTGAAACACCTAAAGGGTTAAAACGCTGACTGAATGTCATTTTGAATACTTTGGGGGGTGCAGTTTTTATAATGGGGTCATTTGTGGGGTATTTCTAATATGAAGACCCTTCAAATCCACTTCAAACCTGAACTGGTCCCTGAAAAATTGTGAGTTTGGAAATTTTGTGAAAAATCGGAAATTTGCTGCTGAACTTTGAAGCCCTCTGGTGTCTTCCAAAAGTAAAAACATGTAAATTTTATGATGCACACATAAAGTAGACATGTATATGTGAATTTAAAAAAATTATTTGGAATATCCATTTTCCTTACAAGCAGAGAGCTTCAAAGTTAGAAAAATGCAAAATTTTCACATTTTTCATCAAATTTTGGGATTTTTCACCAAGAAAGGATGCAAGATACCACAAAATTTTACCACTATGTTAAAGTAGAATATGTCACGAAAAAACAATCTCGGAATCAGAATGATAACTAAAAGCATTCCAGAGTTATTAATGTTTAAAGTGACAGTGATAAGATGTGCAAAAAATGGCCGGGTCCTGAGGTGTAAAATGGCTGGGTCCTTAAGGGGTTAAAGGGGCTCTCCAAAGATTCCCTTTAAGCAGAGCACAGTGCATTATGGGAGCTCATCAGCTCATATGCTTTCTAAATCATCTAGCAGATATGTATAAAATGAGATATCTGGAGTTTCACTACAAAAAAAAACAGTCGTACAAGGTTTTTCCACTTTAGTCATTTATGGCATATGTCATGTTATCCTGTAGTTTACAAAGTAAATTACCGCTAAAACAAGTTACATTTAATGTCGAATGTATTTGCATGTTCCCTTATAAATACATGGATATATTTGGTATCCTTATGTATGCTTTTAATTACTTCTGAATTCTCTATAGATTTCAGCTTGAGATCAAATCAACATTGTATAATTGCACTGCTTATTTGTTTTTCCGTTTAAGTTCTTAAATATGTAGTTTGTGAAATTCCTATGGATCGTCTGTAGACATAGCGGATTAGCATAGACATCGCTCTACGTCATTTGAGAAATTGCTGGTGAGTACTTTTAATAGATGTATTCTTCCCTTGAGAGTGAAAGTCTTATGAGAAACCTTCTGTGATCAAATGCAATATTTCTTATTTTCAGCTTGCAACAAACTATAGCGTGTTTTAATCTACCAACAGGTCTAGTGTTGCCGGAATTTAATATGGTTCACACCTTATGTCAGACGTGGAATGAAAATCAAAATTCCTTTGCTTCAAAATATTGAGGTCTCATACTCGGACAGATTCCATTGCTCCAGGGTAAAGCAGAGACTTTCCCTTATATGTCTTATTTGTGGAGTAACTCATCCTTATTATGCTATTTCTGTAAACAGTAATGTAAAAGAAAGCAGACAGCAGACAAGTTGGCATAGTAGGCACATTACCTCAGGCACCATTTTATTTGGGGAGTTGACAAATGCCAAATGCACAGTTTTCTGGACACTATGTATTGCAACTATCCATAGTTAAGAAATATGTCGACTAATGCAATCTGTGATCAAGTGTTAACCAAAGTAGAAAGATCTAAAGAGAAGAATTAGATTTCCCAAATGAATGCTTGTTTACATGTGCATATTTTTTCTGTCTAGTTTTGCCAAATAAGGGATTGAGTTAGTCCTAATAGGGGAAAAAAAGGAAAACCTTCCTCAAAACAATTCTTATTCACCTTGCCTGTTTTCAGCACCTCACCTTCAATGAGTACTTCAAAAAAAATAACATATATTAAAATAGATTTAACTGTTTTAGTTACAAAGATTTGATTAATATTTGTTATAACAAAAAAATTATATATACACACACACATACATTGGTCCCTCAAGTTACTATATTAATTGGTTCCAGTACGACCATTGTATGGTGAAATCATTGTATGCTGAGACCAAAACTCTATGGAAACCTGGTAATTGGTTCTAAAGGCACCAAAATATCATCCAAAAATAGGAAAAAGTGAGAATTAAAGAAAAATAAGTGGATAACTAATATAGATAAAGCAATTCCTTACATATAAAAGTAAGACAGAGCTCCTGGGAGCTGTAAATCACTGTCTATGTCAGTGTTTCCCAAGCAGGGAGCCTGCAGCTGTTGCAAAACTACAACTCCCAGCATGCCCGGACAGCCAAAGGCCAAAGCCAAAAGCACCGGAGAACCCCTTTAATGTCCATTCTCCACATATGTTGTTTTAACCCCTGCATATTTTGTGAAATAGAACGTGTGTTTTCTCCTTGTGAGCTCAGAAATGCTTATGACTTGATAAAGGGAGGAATCCCGAAAGTTTGTCTCTACAAAATCTTGTTAGTCCAATAAAAAAGGTATTACAAGATATTGCAACTACCGATGATTTAGCATTTTATACATATATATATATATATATATATATATATATATATGACCTAAAAAAGAGTCCACATGCAGACAACACAGTAGACAAAGACAAAAAAACTGGGGCTCCCAGATGTTATAGTAAAAGAAAACAGATCCCCCCTTATATAGATGGAGGCCAGGTAGGATAGGTTGGGGCAGAATCAGTAATAAGTGTACTGTATGAAGAAGCACATGGCTGGGACAGGACTAGGCAACAGAAGGAAGTACAGGAGGAAGAGAGTGGGTATATAGAACACAGAGCTGAGGCAGTAAGAGGGGGGAGTGCTAATGGGGACCTGATGCTGGAGGCAGTAGTGACCACAGACGGAGAGCTGGGAGAGCACAGCCCGATCCAGAAGTGGTAAGAGAAGGAGTGCAGACATGTGTCTCCTGCTGGCATGACATAATTATTGGAATTCTCAACACAATGTTATTTTTCAAAAATATGATTAGTATCGTAGTAAGAAGCAGAGAAAGGTGTGGTTTAAGTAAGTTTTTGACCCATTAAAAGGGTTCTCTCCGCACAAGAACACAGCTTCACCGGTAAATTGGGTAACGCATGCAAAAGAGAATTGTGACATAAATCTTCCCCAGATGGGAGGCACACATATTGAACTATTGCAAAAGACTGTTAACAAATAAAACTAAAGGTGCTGCTGTCAATTTTAAAAGGGTACTCGGGTGGGGGGGAAAAATTAAAAATAAATATCAACTGGTGCCACAAAGTTAAATAGATTTGTAAATTACTTCCTGTTTGTTAATCCTTCCAGTACTTATCAGCTGCTGTATGCTCCACCGGACGTTGTATTTCTTTCTGGAGTTCTTTTCTGTCTGAACACAGTGCTTTGGGCTGACACCTCTGTCTGTATCAGGAACTGTCCAGAGCAGGAGAGGTTTGCTATGGGGATTTGCTTGTACTCTGGATAGTTTTTTTTACATGGACAGAGGTGTCAGCAGAGAGCACTGTGGTCAGACTGAAAAGAATTCCAGAAAGAAATACAACTTCCTCTGGAGCATACAACAGCTGATAAGTACTGGAAGGATTAAGATTTTTAAATATAAGTTAACTTTCTGGCACCAGCTGATTTAAAAAAAAAAATTCCACCGGTGTACCCCTTTAAAGTATCTCAGGCCAGTGCTTTAAAACCTATGAACTCTGATTCACAGTCTCTTAGTTAGGCCGTAGTTCTGAGTAGTGAAAATCTTACTAATTTCTGCATGGCAGCAGGGGAAAGCCTTCTTCCGTTACACACCAACACCAGACCTCCTGACCATGAGCAGTCTGGGCTTGTCACTCCTGAAATACTACACAGAAGAGTGATCATTCAGTACAGGATCATATGTGGCATAAACAGATGTGTTAGTGACTCAAGCCAGGGTTCCAAGGTTCCCAGAGTACCTCCATCCCAAGCAAGAAGTTACTTGAACTATATTAATGCTATGGCTACCTTATCAATATCCAACACAGCAATGAAAGCCCATGATCCATAAGTGTTAGTAAGAGTTTCCAGGTCACTTTGCACTCCCCTTCGATCATGAAGTGAAATTTGAATCAGCACATTAAAGTGTACCTTTATTTTTGTTTATTTTTGGGTTAAAAAAGCTGTCCCTGCTGCTATTTCCTGTGTGTGTCTGTGCTAAGACAGAAGATAGGAAGAGCGGGCAGAACAAGCAGGCCTCTGTGCAGGCTCCTGGCTTGTCAATCAGCCTGCTGTGTGAGCCAGAAGTGTGTCACAGAGCCTCACTGAACAGAGCCCTGCTTGTTCTCACTGCAGAGTCCTGCTTGTCCTCAGTGCCCAGAGCCCTGCTTGTCCTCAGTGCCCAGAGCCCTGCTTGTCCTCAGTGCCCAGAGCCCTGCTTGTCATCAGTGTACAGAGCCCTGCTTGTCCTCAGTGTACAGAGCCCTGCTTGTCCTCAGTGCCCAGAGCTCTGCTTGTCCTCACTGCACAGAGCCCTGCTTATCCTCAGTGTACAGAACCCTGCTTGTCCTCAGTGTACAGATCCCTGCTTGTCCTCAGTGTAAAGAGCCCTGCTTGTCCTCAATGTACAGAGCCCTGCATGTCCTCAGTGCCCAGAGCCCTGCGATGTCCTCAGTGCCCAGAGCCCTGCTTGTCCTGAGTGTACAGAGCCCTGCTTGTCCTCAGTGCAGAGAGCCCTGCTTGTCCTCAGTGCACAGAGCCCTGCTTATCCTCAGTGCACAAAGCCCTGCTTGTCCTCAGTGTACAGAGCCCTGCTTGTCCTCAGTTTACAGAGCCCTGCTTGTCCTCAGTGCAGAGAGCCCTGCTTGTCCTCGTTACACAGAGCCCGGCTTGTCCTCATTGTACAGAGCCCTGCTTGTCCTCGTTACACGGAGCCCTGCTTGTCCACGTTACAGCGCCCTGCTTGTCCTCAGTGTACAGAGCCCTGCTTGTCCTCAGTGCACAGAGCCCTGTGATGTCCTCAGTGCCCAGAGCCCTGCGATGTCCTCAGTGTCCAGAGCTCTGCTTGTCCTCGTTACACGGAGCCCTGCTTGTCCTCGTTACACGGAGCCCTGCTTGTCCCCGTTACAGCGCCCTGCTTGTCCTCAGTGCACAGAGCCCTGCCTGTCCTCGTTACACAGAGCCCTGCTTTTCCTCATTACACGGAGACCTGCTTGTCTTTGTTACACGGAACCCTGCTTGTCCTCATTACAAAGCCCTGCTTGTCCTCAGTGTAGAGAGACCTGCTTGTCCTCAGTGTACAGAGCTCTGCTTGTCCTCAATGTACAGAGCCCTGCTTGTCCTCAGTGTACAGAATCCTGCTTGTCCTCATTACACAGAGCCCTGCTCGTCCTCAGTGTATAGAGCCTTGCTTGTCCTTGTAACACAGAGCCCTGCATGTCCCCAGTGCACAGAGCCCGGCTTGTCCTCAGTTTACAGAGCCCTGCTTGTCCTCAGTGTACAGATCCCTGCTTGTCCTCAGTGCAGAGAGCCCTGCTTGTCCTCAGTGCAGTGAGCCCTGCTTGTCCTCAGTGTAAAGAGCCCTGCTTGTCCTCAGTGCAGTGAGCCCTGCTTGTTCTCAGTGCATAGAACCCTTCTTGTCCTCAGTGCTTGTCCACCCACACTTCCTGTATTTGGTCTCCTCACAGAGACACACAGGTAATAATTGCAGAGACAAAAATATCCACATTTTTTTAACAAATGTATATTGCAAATATACCTATAATAATATTTTCTACATTATATAAAAGGTTTTTGAAAATGACAGGGTACATTTTTAGTCTTGTTATGTTTTATAGCTTATATGTGTGCTTATGTTGCATACTATGTACAATATTTATGCCTGCATTATTATTTTCATAGATAAGAATACTATTGGTGCTCAAAGTCTAAAAATATGGGGGACGCAATGTGTAAAATATTACTTAAGTCTATTGTAAAAATAAAAGCATTTTAAAAGCATTATTTATAAAAAAAAAAATTTAAACCTACATAATCTTTTATATATTGTGCCCCTAAATTTTGTGTAGACCTTGATCCTTAATAGTTTTCTTATCTTTTTATCTATTCTTAAGACCTAGTAATAGGTATAGTTTTTTTTGGGGGGAGCCTACCTATATTGTTGTTGTTATTTTTATAGTTTATAATATTTATTATATACTGTTATGTTTCACAGTTAACGTAAAATCTGTCATAAGTGTCACCTGCACTAACCTGTTGGCACAGACAGGTAGAGCAGATGACACTGATGACAACGGTACTTACTTTGTCCAGTTCTATACTGTGGTGCTCCGGCAATCCTCTTCGGTATCTTCAGCTTTGGGCCTGACTTGGAGCATGAGCGGAGCTTAGTGACATCACCACTGTTATTCTCTGCTTGGTCCCGCTGCTAGCAAACAGCAGCGGTGACGTCACAAAGCTCTGCCCATGCTCCAATTCGGGCCTGGAGCTGAAGATACCAAAGAGGATTGCCATAGAACCACAGCACAAAAGAGCCCAGGTAAGTACCATTGTCATCAGTGTCACCTGAACCACCTGCCTGTACCGACAGGTTATTTCAGGTGATACTGATGACAGATTTAAAATAGTGTGTGGTAGAGGGTGTGATGCAAAGGGCAGATGGAATTACCCTAGGGGCAGATGGCATTAACCCATTGTATTTGTGACGCTAGGGCGTGGTTTATCCTCAATACCACCTTAAGGTATACCGCTGGATCCTTTGCTAGGTACTGGGGCAATAATGACTCCGACGTCAAGTTACTGATAACGGTAGGTTTACTGAGGTTGGACAGATGGAAAAGGCTGTACAGTTCAGCCAGGCCCACGGAGGTGACAAGTGACTCTTGCCACCAGGCTTGCTGGGACATGTAATAGATATGGTTACTTTAATGCAGGCCACGTTGACTTGACAATTGGTGACTGTGACTGACTTGACTTGACTGATGACTGACAATACTGAGACTGGGACTTACTTGTAGCTGCTTGTGGCTGCAGACTGGACTTGAGGCCTCCTATGACTCTGGACATTCTCTAGGACTCGACTTGACCTCAGCAAAGACTTGTAAGGAAAAAGAGCGAGCTAGCTCCTCCCAGGGCTTATATGGGGGAGACTAGCAGGGAGCCCATAGGTCACCCCTGGGATCACCTGTTCACTGGTACCTCCTGGGTAACAATCACATGACAAGTCACATGGTAAACAGTCTTAAAATGACAATGCTTTCTGAACACATTTCATGGTATAATACATTAGAAACATATTTACATGGGGGACAGATGCAAGGGAGCCCAGGGGACACTGTAGGGAGGCTGCCTGACAGGTAACACCTCCCGTACTGGGCCACCACAAGTGCAACACCCTGTCCTACTCCCTTTAAATGGAAATTTAATGTGAGCAAAAATAACATATATTATTATTACATTAAGAGATCAACACCTTGTTTTTGTTACCAAATACATGGGAGTAATTGTTAAAGGTTTCCTGTATACAGTAGGCACCCTGCATCCATTATGCTACATAATGGGATATAGTTTGCAAAACTGAAAATAGTATAAATTATGTATTGTCTCTAAGTTCTAAACCTGGACATATAAAAGTATAAATAATATTTATTTTTGTTTTACAAGCCTAACACTTCTTTATTCCTGTAAAAGATAAAATTAGGAATGGCTTGGAAATGGCCAGAGTGCACCAAATAACTTATTTATATAATACATTTTACTTAAAGGAAAACTGTCATCAAGTGTGTAGTGAGGGTGACAACCATGCTTACCTGTCCCCATTCCATGGTTGCATTGTCTCACTATCTTGCTCCGGGCATGGGGTATAGGAGCTTTCTGACATCCGGAAAGTAGAGAAACAGCAGCGGTAACGCCAGGAAGCTCCACCCATGCCACCAGATTGCCACAAAGTAGATGACATGGAGCAAGATAGCGAGAAACACAGGGACTACGGATCAGGGACAGGTAAGTATGGTTGACATCAGTGTCACCTACAATACCCACCAACAGGTTAGTGCAGGTAATACTGATGACCGTTTCCCTTTAATAACCTGGGGATGGGAGCACAGGAAATAAAAAGGTAAACTGCATTGGAATCGGCATCATCCACACTATTAGCCTGTACCCATAGATTAGTGTGGATTATGCTGGTAACAGATTACCTTTTAATGGTGGCACAGCTCCAAGGTGGAGAGCCCCAGTCAACTCTCTGATAGCCTGGCTGTTGTCATACAGACAGTGTCTGGGCCTGTAGGCGGACAGCAGACAGGACACTGACGGGCAAGGCTAGCTTCAACCGAAAAAAAAAGTTTAGCTAGATCCCTTTAGTGTGCTAAACTTGACAATTAGAATAGTACCTTTGCAAATTACTCTGGGTGTCAGGTTGGGTTGGAGAGTATTCCTGGAAAACCCCTTTAACTGCTTCTCTCTAGGGTTCTTTCTAGTCGCACATGAAAACATATAATGTGTCGGCAGATAAGAACTATTTTGGCCCATCTAGCCCTTTCTTGTATGAAGGATAGCCTTATCCCCTACTATGCTATATATAAGATAATATGAAGGCAAACCAGAGATTTACCACAGCACACTGCTAGCGCTAAGATATGCAGTACAGTATGTGAAATATAACATTTAGAAACAATGTTTTACATTGCAATACTGCTATACAGAAAAATAACGTTTTTTTTTGATTAGTTGCATATAGTTTAGCAGGAATATTTATCCTGTTATGGCTATTTTTACGATTCTCTGTTTTACTTTTTCCTGCTGTTTAACAGATCATGATATGCACAGCATGCCCAAATAAATCCTTTTTCACAATTTTCAGCATGACCAAAGATTCACACTGCAATCAAAATATTCATGTTTTAAAGCCTGATTGAAGCATAGTGTTTTCTTTTTTATATAACCTGCTTAAGGTAAACAATCTTCTAAATTGCATATGGATCCGCTATTATAAACTCTCTGTAGTACATAGTAATAAGAGGTACAATGAGATCTTCTGAGAAGACAACCCACTATCCAATGTAGATACATTTTTTTCTACCGAAACCCCAAAACTACTTATCAGACATCATCTGAATGTACATCCATACTGTGCCGCACCACCTAACTCAAACTAGAAGGAGGACAAGACTTGCAAGCAGTATCAAGGGAGAAACGCTGCCAGCATTGTGTCATTGTGTTTTTGGATAGGAGGCAGGAAGAGGGAGGTTGTGGAGGATGCAGCCTATGTTAAACTGCAAACTTCAATGGAAATCATGCAGGGGACTAATAGCTAAACTGGGGATGAAGAAAAAGGTGGAAGTCATACTTAAGGTCAAGAATTAAAGGTGGAGCCATGTTAATGGCAGAAGTGAGTGAAGAAGCCATGCTGGAGGCAGAAAAATTATAGGAGAGTCATGTTGGGGACCATGAATAAGAAAGGGAGCCATTCTGGAGACTAAGAAGGAGATTGGAGTCCTGCTGGAATGTACAAATGGTAGGGGGGGGGGGGCTGGGGGGAGCCATGCTGGGGACCAGGAGTGAGAGAGAAGCCATGCTGCAGACCAGAAATTATGAAAATTCATACTGGAAAGAAGTTGTGGAGCCATGTTAAAGATGAGAATTTAGATTGGAGACCATCATGGGGACCAGAAGTGAAATGGGGATCCTTGTTAGGGATACGGAATCAAATGGGGAGCCATGCTGGTGTATAAGAATGAGATGGGGAGTCATGCTGGGCACTAAAAATGAGAAGGGGAGTCATGCTGGGAACTAGGAATGATATGGTTAAGCCATGCTGGGCACTTGGAAGGAGATGGAGAGCCATGCTGCATACCTGGAATGAGATAGGAAGCCATGCTGTGGACTAGATATTAGATCAGGAGCCCTCTTAAAGACTAGGAATGAGATAAGAAGTCAGAAATAAGTAAGGGAGTCATGCTGGGGACTATGAATCAGATGAGGAGTGATGTTGAGAACAAGGAATCGGAGAGTAGCCATGGTAAGGATAATGAATGAGAAAGCATACCATGCTGAAGATTAGCAATTTGACACATAATAAAAGACGTGATTTTTTTGCTCTTTCATCACTATTCATATTTTCTTGTGTGCTGTACATGCATGTTGACTGCATAAGACACGGTATCTAACATTCTGTATACTTTTGTCTTTGAGAGGATCTTCCACTTAAAAAGACTCAGATTCCCGTGGCTGTTTTAAAAGGATTTCTCAGTATATCAAAGCTGTTTTTAAACTTATAACATGTTCACTTTACTGTTCTGTACTTGTCTCCACTCATGCAGTACTTGACCTTGTCAATCCTATAAATCACTGACATTTGATAAATTGACTGTTTGGATCAACTGTAGAGAGGAAAATACAAATTCTAATGGTTATAAGGCATAGTACGTAAAAAAAGTGCGGTGCTCTGGACCATGGGTGCTAGGGAGAACACAATATACAATGCATTTGTTTTTGTAAAGTTTTTAGACCTTTTTCACTTTTTTCACATTTTTTTTATATTGCAGCCTTATGCTAACATTTAAATGATCTAATTAGAAAATATGTAGAAAAAGTATCAAAGGCACTCAATTCGTTGCTCTCACTAAGCTAAGCTTCAGCTGAGATCTTTTGTTGTCTACCGATGGCCAGTTGCTTTTAAAGAGTACGTGTCACCAAACTAAACTTTTAATATATTTTTCCTTATGTAATTATAACATTCTTAACCATTACATGTTTTTAATGTGATTGAAAAAACAGCCACTAGGTTGCTCTGTTCTGTTCCCTGCGCAAGTCAAACAGTTAGCTTGGTCTCTTCCTGGCCTGGCAGGAGAACAAACTTAGGAACTGCATACAGAGCATGACGAGGCACAGCTCTGACAGGCTTTAGTGATGTTGCACCTACTGGGGAACGCCCACTTTCTCCTGCAGGGAGCTCACACATTGTGAGCAAGGGGAAAGGTATCATACAGAGCTTTTTAAAGCTCTGAATTTTTTTTAAAGGCATATAACATTTTTTTTAAAGGGAATATAATCTGAGTTAGTTTAGAAAATATGGTTTGAGGACAGGTACTATTTAATGTATCAGGAATAAAGTGTACAAGTGATTTTATAGGTGAGTGCCTTTGATACTTTTTCTTCATATTTTCTATTTGGATATATTGTTTTTATTCTCAAAGTACTAAAATTGTACCCTCAGTTTTTGTATTTTATGGTTCTTATGTGTAGGAGAGAAGTCAGTGGTGCCACCCGTCTTTTCTCTTTAGTGCCTTGATTTAAATTATTTAGTTGTCCCTGATCATTATGCACTCAATATCCCATAATGACAAAATAAAAATAAAATTTTACCAAATTTATTAAAAATAAAAGAAATTTAATTTTACATGGACTTAAGTATTCAGACCCTTGGGTATGACACTTGAAAATTAGCTCTGATGGTCTCCAATTTCTCTTGATTATCTTTGAGATATTTCTACACCTTGATTGTAGTCATCCGTAGTACATTTGGTGTGTTGGATAGAATTTGGAAAAAATAACCCCAGCTAAATAAGTCTTTAAAGCTGACAATGCATATCAGAGCAAAAACCAAGCTATGAGGTAGAAAGTACTGCCTGTAGAGCTCAGAGATGCAATTGTGTGGATGCACAGATATGGAGAGGGGGACCTAAAAAAAAATCTGCTACCAAGAAAACCGAGGCATGATTCTTAAATGCTTAAATGAAAGAAATTTTGAACACCAGGACTCCTAAAGCCGGCCACTCCACTTACGTCGGGGCAAAAGAACCTTGACAGGGTAAGAGAGGTAACCTAGAACCCAATTCCAACTCTGGCTGAGCTCCAAAAATCCGGTATGAAGATAGGAGAAACTTTCAGAAGGTCAACCAAATCACTATAGCACACCACCAATCTGGACTTGGCAGATTGGTCAGAAATATTTTTTCAGTAAAACACACACAAAAATCCATCTAGAGTTTACAAGAAAAGTACCTAAAGGACTCTCATACCGGTTCATCACCTGCTCAAATACCATCTATACATTGAATTATGGTGGTGGTAACATCATGCTGTCGGGATGTTTTTCAGCTGCTGGCACAAATAGACTGATCAGGGTCTAGAGAAAGCTGTACCTCAGACTGGGCCAAAAAAATATCAGGTTGACACGACTTTTATCTCTGTGCAAACAGTTCAATCTTGTTAGTGCAGGCTACACTGGTGGCTGAATATGATTTCAGTCAGGTCAGCTAATTTTAAGCAAACAGAGCTAAGAATGTAAAATATGACATTTTATACCAAATATATATGCATATTATTATATATTCAATCCATTACAGGTTTACATTCCAACAAGTTAATGACCCTACATAACACAGCCAGGACAACATTTGAGTGGCTTAGGGATAACTGTCTAAATGTCATTGAGTGGCCCAGACAGAGCCCTGAGTTGAACATCTCTGAAGAAACCTGAAAATGGATGTCCACCAACAGTCCTCATCCCACTTAACAGAGTTTAAGAGGGGCTGCAGAACACAACTAATCCAGGTGTGCAAACATTGTGGCATCATAACCCATAAATACTAGAGGCTGTAATCACTGCCAAAGGTGCTTCAACTAAATACTGAGTAAAAGGTCTGAATACTTACGTTAATGTAATATTGAAGTTTTTCCTTTTTAATAAACAATCATGGATTTTTACTATTCAGTTTTCACTTTTATTTTATCACAAGACAACAACATAAAATGTGAAAAAAGTTAAAGGGTCTGAAGACTTTCCGAATGCATTGTATTTCTTAATAAAGTTAATAAAATCTTTTCTTGTGCCAGTTTGTGTAGCCATTTGTAATACAAACATTTTGTCTAGGTTTAAAGGGGTATTTGGGGAAGGGGGTGCTGATGAAAGGAGAGATGCTGTGCCGTGTCTGGACACAGAAGGGACTTCAGGGAGCGGTTCAGGGTAAGTTCAAACAGGGAAAGATGTAGAACCAGCTGTCACTGTAGTAGGTAGGATGGCTGGATACGTGGATAAAGCAAGGTCCGGTGGCTGAGAGTCCACATAAGGATTAGGAGGATTAACCTGGAGCCGGGTAGGACTTAGGTTATATTTTCAATATATTCGTTAAGTCCCTGTGGCACCAATGTTTTCAGTGTAAAAATCCTAAAATTCTCTCTTCTGCGGAGAGTCGCTAAGCGCTGATTTGTGTCACTGGGGATGTGTTCAATTGGGGTAATGGTGAAGTTACAGTCATGTTTCGCTGCTCCAAGGCGAGACATGATGTGGAGTTGGTAACCTCTTGAGATGTTGGATCTATGCTTATTAATGCAGTTGCTGAGTGGCTGAATGGTGCGCCCAATATACTGTAGACCGCACGAGCATTGCAGAAGATAGATGGTATAGGTGGTACCACAGTTCATGAAGTGTTTGAAGGTTTGAAGGGTAGGTAATACCAGTGGTGGTGGAGGGGAAAGTCTTAATTCTGCTGGATATGTTTTTGCAACATTTGCATTTGGTTCAGTTGCATTTGAAACTGCCCAGTATTTGCGGGGAGTCCTGAAGAGTGGACTGGTGGGCTCTAGTCTTCAGTTTGCTGGGTGCAAGTATGTTTTTAAGTGAGAGGTTTTTCCTGAAGGTGATGGTGGGTCGGGCTGGTAGGATTTCTTTGAGAAATGGGTCTAGTTGTAGAGTTTTCCAGTGTGTAAGTAACATTTTCTTGATCCTTCGGTGGTCACTGCTGTAGGTAGTGATGAAATTCCAGGCATAGTTGTGGTTGTCATCTTTCTTCTTTTTTCTAATGTTGGTAGGTCTGGTGTCTAGATTGGTATCATTAGTCCCTTTCTGAACAAGGCAGTTTTCTTGGGTTAGTGTTTTTTTTTACTTGTGTGTGATGAGTGAACGTGGGTAATTTTTTTGCTTTGAAGCGCTTGTCAAAGATAGTACTCTGTTCCTTGTAGATGCTGGTATCAGTACAGTTATGCCGTATGGCTTGTATTGCCCAAAGGGGATATTGAATGCCACTCGCCCATTACCCGTTCTAAATGGTGGCTCCACATAGTTTTGTCTTTTTTTTGTCTTTCCCGCATCACTATCATGAAGACCACAGCTACACCCTGATTGGTTGCCGTACGCCTGTCTTCCCTTCCTATTGGTTGCCGCTTTCAAAACATCCCTCTGCGCCACTGAACAGTGCCATACAGATCACACGTAATGATACTCCACTGCTGATTGACTGTTGTAAGCCGACATGAACCTATCAGATCAATGAGGTCTCCGACAACACCACGAACCTTCTCCTATTGGCTGGCCATCATCACGTAGCCAACTTGAAATCAGGACAGCGCCATTCACCACCCCACTGACATCACCTCAAGCCAGGCAAGTGATTGGCTACTGGAAACTCTTTTTTCTGATTGGTCCATTTAATGCTACAGTTATAGCGCTTTTGTTTAAAGATACTTTAAAGACTGTCCTATGATCTTATATGTGTTTTTAACATGTTTTACCTACATATACCTGATACTTACCTACAGCCCCTTTTTTCATATAGATGGTGTTCACACTGTTTGTTATATTTTATATGCTAATTCATGATCTCACAACCCACTTTTGGTGCCTTTTCTCTCCAATTTTTTAAACCCCACTGTCCCACCACCATGTATACGACTTTTACATGCAATTGAAAAATGGAGATTACCTTCCCGAAACACGTTTTGCCAGTCTGTTGTTGTACATGATGCTTTTATGTCAAGCTATCAATAAAGGAGGTTTTTGATGCCTACAATACGACTCATTGGATCATATCTGGGTGGAAGCGCCACTGCAGTGCCTCTTTTTTCTTTGTCCATTAATCGCTTATTATGGACCTCTGCCAAGGTACTGTCACCAACACTGCAGGCTTGCATACCGCCCATCCACCGCTACCTATTTGGATGTCACTACTAGGGACAGAATTCCTCACAGAGGAACCCCGCACCGACCACCCGCACGGGGATACAAGGCGCTGATCTCTCCAAACTTTTACGTTGTGTAATCTCCTCTTAGCATTATCATTAGTGCACCAGTCTCATGGAAAAAAATGGTTGGTATGTGATTATGTATAGTCTAAATAAATCTGTAAACTATCATTACCACTTTTTTTTTTTTTACAAATGTCATCAAATTTGATTCTTTAAAATGAACATTTTTATTAGACTTATTTCCCATCTACACACTGTACCCTCTTGAAAATAACAAATGCAGTTTTATTAATTTGTACATAAATCTAACACTTTTCAAGTCTGTAGTGTTAGGGTGTTAGTTAAGGGTTTTAGCTATGCAAATTGGCTTCTTGCTGAGCCTTTCATACCCAGTATCAATGGATAGAATTAAATTTGTCACTCTTATAAAACATCTCAGTTTCTCCCTTCTCCCCTATATAAACAGAAAATATAATAGCGCCTTTCTTTGTATGTCCTACATTACTCATTGTGCCGCTGACATTTTATCACAATTTTCTTGTTTCTCCTGTCACATTACTGTTGTCTTCTATCTTACCACACTTCATCATTAGCTGAACATTCACTTTCTCATACAAAATATTATAGCTCACTCACATCACATAGCTGAAAAATAGGATAAATCCACATTAAAGTGTAATACTGCACAATAAGCAGTGGCGATTGAGACACAAAAGGCTGCAAAACCTGTGCAGTTTATATGGGCACTGTCATTAAAACTAATTTTTACTATTGCCCTGCCTATGTTAAATAAAAAATCTTTCTAATGTACTTTGTTTAAAAAATATTGTTTTCTATGATTTGTGTTAAAAAAAGCTGTCACTGGGTTTCTCCCTACAGAGCACATTTCCCTCCATTTCCCTCCATCTCTCACATTTCCCTCCATCTCTCACATAGACTTTGGACTCCTGCTGGCCTGGCAGAAGTCCAAAATCAGGAAATGCAGTCTGGAGTGCTGAGGGGTGTGTGTGCAGCCTTAGCCAATAATAGCTCATCTCACACTGAACTGCTCTGGGCTGTGTGTAGCAGAGTGAGGGAGGAAGTTCTCCGCTGTATGGCTTCAGATGAATGTCATGCCTGCTGGGGAACGCCTCTTCCCAGTCTGTGAATCTGACTGAGACTGAGCAGAAAATACAGAGCAATATCAAAGTAGAAAACTAAAAATAATAAAAATATAAAGGCAGGGGGTGGTTTATCATGATGGGGCAGTGAACTGGGAGGATTCATGATGGGGCAGTGAACTGGGAGGATATTAACATTTAACAAGAACATGGAAGGTACTCTTTAACCACTCAAGGACCTAGGGCGTATGGGTACGCCCTGGCTCCCTGGTACGTAATGACCCAAGGCCTACCTGTACGCCCGTGGGAATTCCGGTCCCCGCTGCACACCGGGCGGGGACCAGGATGCCTGCTGAAATCATTCAGCAGGCATCCCGTGACAATGCCACCGGCGATCTGTGTCAATTCCGGTCATACGGATCACGTGTGACCCGATGACCTGGAATTAGAAGGTTTACTATATACCACCAATCACCTCCCATAGCTGGGGGGGAGGTGGCGATCCCGTCACCTCCTCAGGAGCACTGCTACTGGTCAGACAGTAGCAGCCAGCAGAGGAGGGGTTAATGTCCCCTTCTCTCAGCTCTGTAGCCCACCAAGCTCAGTCAGCAGGCAGAAGGATCCAGGGAACCCCCCCCCCCCCCGCCCTCTGCATAGATCTGTGCCCCTCAGGGCTAAAGAAGAGGTGTTAGTGCAGGGTGAGCATCAGTACAGAGACAGGTAGGAGGTTTAAAAAAAAATATATACATATATATATCCTCCAACCCCGACCCCCTAAAAGGTCCTCAAGGGTCCACCGCAGATTTTGCAGCATGACCCGGGCCCCATTAGGGTTTCAAGGTGCTGCATTTGCCCCCCCCCCCTTTTTTTTTACTATTTTATACTGTTGTGCACCCATCCTCTTGTTGAGCAGATGTAGGTCAGAACTTTATTACTGTCATGCTCTTTATGGAGGTGAAGTTGAGATCTAATTTGCATTCCAATAAATATTACAGTATTTTAAGAAATATGTAAGATTTATATCATAATTACTCCATCTAGATGTTATCTGTTTATAACTCTGGAAATGGAAATGTCCTGTCACTGCCCTGGAGGAACTGTCAGAAGATTCCAAGTTTGATTTACAAACCCTGTTTCTTCTAAATCAAGTGCTTGTAGAAGTCCCTAAGGACATAATGAGTAGCGAATGCAAATGCGCTAACTGAGGCGCAAATCTACACCCGCCTTGACTTGGCTTACAAAACTGGCAATGGACAGCATTATTAAAAGGATTCCACTAATTGTCGCACGGGTTAAAAAGTCGCACAAAAGGTTGCAGAGGTATCACGATTCAAAGTGGAGTACTGAAGTAAGAAATGTGATCAGTACCATATTTATCGCATTTCACCACATAAATTAAGGGGGTAAAAAGACGTTCACCTACACCACTCTTGATAAATTCCCCCCACAAACCTTATTATTCCACCCCACCCCCATAAACCTTATCACCTTTATATCTTTTTTCATGTAGAATAACAGATGGCTGACGCTGCTGGGTTATGCAGGGTTCCTTACAAAGCGACCACTAGTGCTCTACTCATTAGAAACAGGTCCTTTTTAGAATCTACAGTAAGAGAGAAATAAAAGAGGCACTCACACATCTTTTTGGCTTCAAGATTTATTAAATCCATACATTGATGCATGACTGTAGCAGACAGACAGCAGTGTGTTTGTAATTTGTGACAGCTGTGTTGCACTAGAATAGCACTTCAACAGACTTGGAATGAGTTTATTCAAGTGCTCTGCTAGTGCAAAACAGCTGTCACCCATTAGAACACAAACACACTGGTGTCTATGTCCGCTACATTCATGTGTCGATGCATGGATTGAATAAATATTAAAGCCAAAAAGACCTGGTGAGTGCCACTTTTATTAGTATTTTACGGTGGTATAGTTAGGCAGATTGTTTACTTCCAATGGATCCAATTAAAATATTGCCAGGTCAAGTGATGCCTACACAGCTGCTTGGGCTCAAGGTTTGGCACAGTGCCTTAAAGGGGTTCTCCCTTATTTATACTGTTCTTTGTTATTATGTTTGTGTGTATAAGTATGTGTTTTTTTATGTGTCTTGTGATTATGTATATATGTATTTTCTTACCTTTTGTGAAGATCCGGAAGCTGGCCCCTTTTTCTTCCAGCAGCTTGCTGTGTAACCTCGGCCTCCGCCATGTTGTGTTCGGTAAGTGGGATGTCGGGGGGTGTGTTCTTGCTTCTGTCCTTCCTATCTTCTGACATCCGAGGCAAATATTTTCTTCCTGTTTCTTCCGTGGCTCAGCGACGAATCTGCGGCCTCTTCCGGCGCATGCGCAGGTAGTTTTTTTTTTTTTTTTACCAATAAAGTTTTTTTTGTCTAATTGACAAACTGTCTGCGCATGCGCGAGTACGCAAGTGCTACGCTAACAGCGTAGCGTACGTTAGGTCTACGCTAATAGCGTAGCTTCGTGCAAGCGCAGACAGTTTGTCAATTAGACAAGAAAAACTTTATTGGTAAAAAAAACAAACGGCATGCGGCGGAAGAGGCCGCATATTCGTCCCTGAGCCATGGAAGAAACAGGAAGAAAAGATTTGCCTCGGACGTCAGAAACATAGCCCCCGACATCCCACATACCGAACACAACATGGCGTAGGCCGAGGTTACACAGCAAGCCGCTGGAAGAAAAAGGGGCCAGCTTCCTGATCTTCACAAAAGGTAAGAAAATACATATATACATAATCACAACACATAAAAAAAACACATACTTATACACACATAACACACAAACATAATAACAAAAAAACAGTATAAACAAGGGAGAACCCCTTTAATCCATCAAAGTAAGAAGTATTTTCATGCAAATAACTTAGGGTATTATCATGCTGCGTTGGATGCAGAATATTGCTGTGTATCCCACCCTGAAATCACTCAGTTTCATTAAATCTAGAGAGGAATATTGGTTAATATATGGCAAACAACCTGAACCTTATGGACCATAGTATAGCAGCATACAGTAGATGTGTTGAGGAATGATGTGTTTTTTGAATTGTGATAAAAATGATCCAGTCTGGACTTCTACTATATCATGTGAACTGGTTTATTTTGACATCCCAAAGAAATAAACAGGAACCATTGAAAGATTTGTCTCTATTTGTTTCATGGCATGTGTAAATGAATAAATAAATGTAAGGATATATGCCGCCCATCCATACATAGTTAGAGCATGCGGAGGCATTTAATTACGAGTATTGAGCTTTACTCTTCCCGCATTCAAATGAATTCTGAAATCTGAAATGCTAATGTACAGTAAATGTTTGGCTTTACTTCACTGGGTTGCTTCATCATCACGGGGGCATAGATCATGCAGATGTGGAGCTAATTGTTGACAAGCACAAAAGTTGCATTATTCCTCACAACCAGCTATTACCATATGTTAACTACTAGCAGAACTCGCTCCTATGACGGGGATGTTTATGGCTCCGTAGAACAGCTGGTTATTTTTACCTAGCATTGCAAATCTAAACTTTCAGGTTATTATAATTAATGTCAGACACCTAAAGGTAATACTTAACATGCATATAGTTATGATGGGTTATTATGGTAGGTGGGATGGGCAGGACTATAAATTGAAGCTATTAAATTAGGAGGTGCCTCCGTGTTCCTAATCCTTTGACTTCCAATGCATGTAATGTTATGATACAGTATCTTTCTGCCACCAGCTGAAACATAAAGCAAAAGGATGACTTGTAACAAGCTTTTCTTGACAACATTCCTGGTTCTGTGGATTGGAGTCTTCTCTGTGCCTGCATTTACTGAAAATAGTAAGTGAAATAACAAATAACTATACATTCATCTGGCTTTATTAGATTTGGCTTGCATGTTATTGATGGCCGCATCTACCTGGATTGTATACTGTTTATGCATACATTTATTATCACAACACATTTTCTTGGCCTGCTCTTCTAGAATATCTGTAGTGTGATTGGATTATGGTTATAAATATGAAAAGACCAAATGTTACCAAAAATAGTTCACGGATTTTGCATAAAAAAATATGTAATATAGCCTGTGTCACCCATGGTTATACATATGAAAAGACCAAATGTTACCAAAAATAGTTCACGGATTTTGCATATAAAATATATAATATAGCATGTGTCACACAGTTTATTTCCATGACAGAGATATAGGAAGCAGCTAAATGAGAAACCTTTGAAACCGTAAATACATCTGAAATGACTGAGCAGTTACGCATTATTGAACTGACGTTCATATTTTTTTCCGACTCAAGAGATAAAGTATTATGTACAGACTGGAGAAAAAAGAACCATCTGCTGCAAGTGGGACCCTTGACCTGGGATTTTTTTTGCATGTTTTTTATAAAGTCCATAATTTACATTTTAAAACAGATGGCTGTGATATAGTAGCGTGAGTCTGAATGAGCTATGATTTTGCTGTCATGGAGAAGGAAGATGGGTTTCACTAGTTCTAAAATGTTGTCTTTTTAGTATATATTTAAAGACAGTTTGTTTTAAAATTGTGTAGAACCATAAGCACTTCCATTTTTATTTACAGAGTAGCCGGACAGAGGAAGTCACTGGAGAAGAATGTTGATTTCTATTTAGGGTAGACAGGCAGACAGGCAGACAGACAGGACAGATTGTCAGAGAGATGGATGGACAGATAGATAAATAAATGCACAGGTTTTATTTCTTTATGTGCCATGAGAGTCCCAAGTGAACAAATGATGAATAAGCATACAGAAAGCATGCAACGTTTGGCTAGGATGATAGGGAGGGATATTTTTAAGAAACATGTCTTTTTCACATGGGAAGAAATGTGGAATATCTCTATTTAAATTCGTCTGTACTTTTCATATGAAAGATCATAGAATGTTGCAGAATCTTCTAATACCTTTATATCGGACTAACTGTATTTTGTAGATACAAGCTTTCGGGTCTTTCTTTTTCAAGTCAAAAGAATTTCTGAGCTCATAAGTAGGAAACACACAGGTTACAGATAACATATCTATTTTTTTATGTCACTCATACTGTACTTTTAGGTTTGTAAACATATCTTTTTACCTGTTTTGTTACTGCCTCTTTTTTCTTTCTTTTTTCATAGGCAAATGACTGACCTAAAGTGGACATGTCAACAGTAAAATAGGGGTGCAACTAACTAAGCACATGGCTAGATAGGGGTTGTCCTCAGGATTCCAAGTATATGATTTTTCTTTAATTCATAGTCCTTTCTAGTGCCAAGTTAGAAGCCTTTCTTGTTATTATAAAAATGATGAGACTCAAAAGCTCTAAGGGCATTCCCCAGCATAGCAAGAGCCCAGGAACATTTAGCACATATCCTCTATATCAGCTGATACTCAAACAGTGTAGGTGGATGTAGTTGGCCATAGGATGGTGATATAGAGAACATGGGATGGACTTACCTGGGTTCTTGCCATGCTAGGGAACACTTCCTAGGCTTTTGATCCTCATTTACATAAAAACAAAAAGACTAATATCTCAGTGCTGAAAAGGACTATAATAAAGGTATTCCCAGAATCATGATTACGAGCCCTTTGCAGACATATGCTTATATATACTTCTGTTTTTTCTCTTGACTAGTCAACTTTAAATTCCATAAAAATTAGATATAACTTATGGACCAATAATGTAAGTCACTTAAATGGAACCTGTCAGGGGGTTTAGGCTGCCCATTCTGAGAGCATGAAATCACAGGGGGAGAGAAGTTGAGTTTTGTGATATAGAGGTTTATATTATTTGGAGCAGGATTTCTGGCTGAAAATCAGAATAAATTGTGATAGAATTCCTGGGAGAGATAATGAGAGTTATGATTACTCCACCCACACTTAGTGATTGACAGCGTCCCCTGTATCATTGTGTCCACAGAGAAAGCTGTCAGTCATCTTTTGTGGGCGGGGAGTCTCAGCTAGGACTCCTATCAGGATTTACTGTTCTCAGAAATACATATCAAAGAGCTCAGCTTCTCTCCCTCTGTAATATTCTGCCATCAGATTAGGCAGATAAATCACCTGACAGGTTTACTTTGAGGCCACATGTGTAAATATGGGACTTAAAATGCTTTACGATTCTTTAAATCCTTTATACTGGTTGTCTACAGTATATCATTCCATAATTTATTAGAGAGCGAAAAATTATAATCTATACAGTATATTCAGTGAGAATATCCTAAAGGAACATCATTTAAATTTACTTAGAGCTCAGGCTGAGAAAAGAATTAGTTATATTATAATAACAGTAAGGCTGCATTTTCCAAGCACTCAGCTTTTTCTTAATTCACTATATGTTAGTTTATAACGCACTTTCACCATTTAGTATGTGCCATAGCGCCAACAGAATCACCTTATAGGACGACTAAATAATATAATAATAATGACTCCACAAAAGAGAAAAAGAAACCGGAGCGCTCACCAGTCCATAGCAGGCAGGCCAGGCGTATACGATAATCCAAGGACTGAGCACCGGTCCAAGCAGGGAGGCGGCAGATGGAACCAGGGGGGAGCTCAGACTTCGGGCCACGGACCGTTACACGCCCCTAGGCACTTCGTCAGGCCGCTGAGATACCGGGTCTCACAGCCGCCTGACGAAGTGCCTAGGGGCGTGTAACAATCCGTGCCCCAACGTCTGAGCTCCCCCTGGTTCCATCTGCCGCTGGACCGGTGCTCGGTCCTTGGATTATCGTATCCGCCTGGCCTGCCTGCTATGGACTGGGGAGCGCTCCGTTTTCTTTTTCTCTTTTGTGGAGTCATATAGGCTGCTGTTTATTTCTTAGTGTGCAGCGATCACTATCCTGCCGATACATACACCTTAGTCCGATATCCAAACCTTGTATGCACGGTTATTATACAACACGGTGGTGCTGGTTGAACTCTCTTTCTTTGTGAATTTGTAATATAATAATAATATTTGTTTTCACATTTGAACCATGCCCCCTTTTATGCAAAACCACACATACTTTTTGCCAAACTCTGCCCACCTGACAATCCGAGTGCAAAACTCTATTTATTTCTGATTTGTTTAAAAAAAAATGTAATTAACAGATTTTACGCCATGATTTTGGTGCACACACTTTTATTTATTTCTTCCCATGTTTATTGCTTCTGTTACCAGAATTTGGACATTATTATTATTTAATATACTACAAGTTAATTGAATACATCTGATGCTATTATAATCTGTATGCTTCTTTTTCCCTGTAGCTAAGCCAGGCTTATGTCCAAGGCCAGAGACTTTCATAAGATCCACAGGTCCCTGTGATAACAGTTGCTCAAAAGACGATGATTGCTTAGGGCATATGAAATGCTGTGATACCAGATGTGGATATAAATGTGTCTATGCAGGTATGTTTATCATTTTTGTTACTGCCTCTCTTTATGTTCCGATACTAGATATATGATCCATTAACATGACATTTAAATTAATGAAAGCATTACCTTTATATATTCTCAGACATCATGCCTATATGATAGAGCACTGACTTCAGAGGATTCTGTAGTATCCCCAGTGTACTGTGAAAATTTACTAAAAATAAGGGAAAACATTGAATATGTAGTTAAATATACAGTATATTATAAAGAAGCTGACTATATACGGATGTGTATTTCCGTACCTTTTCTGATGGGCAAACATAAGTCAAAATATATCACAAGAGATGTATATGTTATATTGGGGGTGGCTTTACCTCCTTAAAGGGGTACTCCGGCCCTAAGACATCTTATCCCCTATTCAAAGGATAGGGGATACGATGTCTGATCGCAGGGGACCCCCACAATCTCTCATGCAGCACCCACCTGTGTGAGCTGCATGCAGCGCTGGAGGCTGCAAGTCAGAAGCCTCATGACCACGGGGTCGGAGTATCGTGAGGTCACGACTCCGCCCAGTGTAACATCACGCCCTGCCCCCCCTCAATGCAATTCTGTGGGAGGGGGCGTGACGGCTGTCTATGGGATGGGACGGAGGAAGGCAGGGACCTGATCAGGACCCAGCGATTATGCTGCAGTGGTCCCGATCAGCTTTGTAAGCTTGCCTGAAATGCTTTATACCCATTTGAGATGCCAAAATAATCTTTGATTAAAGACCCTAAAGGGTAAATGCTGCAGATTGGTCCAATCGGTGATGTCCAGCATTAGCCCCATGAGACACATTTGCCTCCTGAGCCCACTACATACACCAGAAGTGTTACAATGGGCAAACATTTAAAGAGTACCTGTCATCAACTAAACTTTCCCTGATCCCCCTCCCCATCTGTCCCTTACTCTAACTATGCCTATCCCTGTGTTTATTGAGGTTTAAAACGCTGTGGAAATACCTTTTTTTATCCCTCTTCATTAGCTAAGGAGCACTGTCTTTCTGAGGGGTGGAAGGAGGCGGGTCCCGGCAGGCATGATGTCACTCTGCTTCTGCCAGTCTTCCTGTATGCTGCTCTCCCTCTGCAGCAGTGTTTCCCAACCAGGGTACCTCCAGCTGTTGCAAAACTACAACTCCCAGCATGCCCAGACAGCCAACAGCTGTCCGGGCATGCTGGGAGTTGTAGTTTTGCAACAGCTGGAGGCACCCTGGTTGGGAAACACTGCTCTGCAGTGTGCATACAGACTAAGTACAGGGGAGGGATGGCAGCCTCTGTCTCTCTCTCTCTCCTGTATCTCTCTGCACTAAAAAGTCAATGCTGAGAACCAGGGGCGGTGGGAGCAATTACGGAGGTAGTAATTAAGATGAATGTCGGGGGGGGGGCACAGAGCAGGGAGTGCAGTGAGATAATACAATGTATAAGATAACGTGTGGTGAGGGGCAGGGGGAACACAGAGCAGGGAGGTGACTGGCCTCTGTTATATGAGAGGCATGTGCAGGCTTGTAGCTCACAGTGCTGCTCCAGGCTGGGAGCGAGTCCTGAGCTGAGAGTACTGAACTTCCTGTGGAAGGACCAGAGCCCTTTCAGCATTAGTCCTAAAAGCTGTACACTTACTATGAAAAGCATAGGAAGCTGCCTGCAGACCAGGCATAGAAGAGAGACCCCTAGTGGCCAAAAGTATAAAATGAAAAAACTGGTATAAATATTAATATTTTTAAGGAAGATATATTACAATATGTCTTCATTAATGATTATGAACAACATATTAAAAGTTTTTGTTGATGACAGGTACTCTTTAAGCCGTTGTCCTGAAGGGGTTGCTAAGACCAGCATATCCATATACTGGTCTTAAGTAAAGTTCCACCAGTCTTAACCTCTTCAGGACGCCAGGCGTATGCATACGCCCTGCATCCCGAGTCCTTAAGGACGTGGGGCGTATGCATATGCCCGTGGGAATTCCGGTCCCTGCCGCTAGCCTGTTGGGGACCGGACCGGGATGCCTGCTGAGATCATTCAGCAGGCATCCCGGCACATTGCCGAGGGGGGTCCTGAGACCCCCATGTTGGCAATCGCAGAAAATCGCATGTCAATTCAGACATGCGATTTTCTACTATTCCGGGCTGATCGGGTCTCTGGTGACTCGATCACCCGGAAAATAGGGATGATCGGAGCTATCAGTGACAGCCCCGATCATCCCGAGGGATAGGAGCGAGGTCGCAGTGCTGCAATCTCCTCCTATCCCCTGCCATTGGTCAGAACTGATTCTGACCAATGGCAGCGCAGGACAGTGGGTTGCCATGGCAACCCCCCCCCCCCCGTTCTGCCCACGGGGGGAGAAGGTGGAGACCAGTACCTTACCTAAAGATGGCGTAGGGACCGAAGATCATCGTGGAGACAGCGGAGATCCCGGCTTAGGTAGGGAAACGACAGTTGGGGGGGGGGGGGGGGGGGAATTAAAGTGAAAGTAAAGCGATCTTTACTGTGGCAACCGCTAGGAAGGCAGAACTGCAACTCCCAGCATGCCCAGAGAGCCAAAGACTGTCTGGGCATGCTGGAAGTTGTAGTTTTGCAACATCTGGAGGGTCACAGTTTGGAGACCACTGTTACATTCATGCCCAAATGGTAGCCCTCCAGATGTTGCCAAACTACAACTCTCAGCATGCCTAGACTGCCCAGGCATGCTGGGAGTTGTAGTTCTGCAACATCTGTCCCTTCAGATTTTGCAATTTTCATGAAATTTTTGAAAATTGCTGCTCTACTTTGAAGCCCTCTAATTTTTTCAAAAAGATAAAATATGTCTATTTTATGATGCCAACATAAAGTGGACATATTGTATTTGCGAATAAAAATAAAATGTATTTGGAATATCCATTTTCCTTACAAGCAGAGAGCTTCAAATTTAGAAAAATGCTAAATTTTCAAAAATTTCATGACATTTTGTGATTTTTCACCAAAAAAGGATGCAAGTAATGACGAAAATTTACCACCAAAATAAAGTAGAATATGTCACAAAAAAACAATCTCAGAATCAGAATATTCGGTAAAAGCGTTTTAGAGTTATTAATGCGTAAATCGACAGTGGTCAGAATTGCGAAAAAGTTCCACCTCTGTCACTCATGATGGTTTTATTGAGAGATGCCAGCACATCTAAGCTTGCCCATGTGGCAACCTCAGAAATCAACAACAGCTCATGGCTGGTGTAGATTTTTACTACACTTTACACCTGTTTGCAGTTATAAATTGTAGTTAATTCAGCACAAGGGAGGCCACAACCCCTTAAAATCATACCACGGCCCCTGTCCACCCACATGTTTAAAAAAAAAAAAAACAGCTAGTGATTGACAGGTCTGCACCAGGGCAGGAATGATAAATCTGCTAGTATGTTACAATATTATATTGAATTTATGTCCTGAGAATATGGAATCTTTAGGAAAGGTAAGGGGGGACACATCTTTCGGATATGGTGACTAGAGATGGAATTTCAAGACAGTTTGTCCTAAGGTGTCTTAACAGGGCTTACCATAGGCCATATCTTAATAGAAGACCCACAGTCTTCTGAGCTGATGATTTTTTCTCCAGTTGGTTTAATCCATTCACACTCTAAAGTAGTTTGTCATTGCACCTTAATTATATGTTCTTTTATGATAAATGTTTCCTTTAGAACGTCCAGGCTTCTGCCCATTCAATGACCTACCCCATGAAGCAGGTATGACAAAAAGACCAA
The DNA here is from genome assembly GCF_029499605.1 of Hyla sarda. Taxonomy (NCBI): domain Eukaryota; kingdom Metazoa; phylum Chordata; class Amphibia; order Anura; family Hylidae; genus Hyla; species Hyla sarda. The sequence goes on along the minus strand of NC_079189.1, from coordinate 135,505,408 downwards.
AATGTTCAAGTGATTTTGATTGTCGGAAAAATGCTAAGTGTTGTGAGCGGGGATCTTCAAAAGACTGCCTCCCTGCATTAAAGGGTGAGTTTTATTACTACTTTTACTGAGCTGCTATTTGTTATTAACCCCTTAAAGGGGTACTTTGCTTCTCAGCATTTGGAATAAACTGTTCCAAACACTGAATAGCGGAGTACCCCTTTAAGGACATGTGCCATAAATGTACGGCGCTGCAGCGAGTAACTTTCAGCACCATACATTTACCATGCATTTTAGGTAAAATGTGTGATGTCATTGCAAAGTACAATTGGTTGCACAAAAAAACAAGCCCTCATATGGGTCTGTGAACGGAAATATAAAAGAGTTATTGATTTTAGAAGGCGAGGAGGGAAAAATGAAAAAGCAAAAATAAAATTGGCTGTGTCCTTAAAGGGGTACTCTACCCCTAGACATCTTATCCCCTATCCGAAGGATAGGGGATAAGATGTCTGATTGCAGAGGTCCCACTGCTGGCACCCCCCTCAAACTCTGCTGCGGCACTGCAGTCATCAGTTGCACGACCCTTTGGTGCATCAGCTGGTACTGCAGGGTGATCGCAGGCGTCACAGCGGCGGGCGTCCCAGCTGCGGGCCCCCTGTAATCAGACATCTCATCCTCTATCCTTTGCATAGGGGGTAAGATGTCTAGGGGTGGAGTACCCCTTTAAGGTCAAAATGGGCTGTGTCCTTAAGTGGTTGAAGGCCCTTCCACCAAGTAGAGAGAACCCAATAAATATTGGGATTCCAACAGTATACAAAGTCACAGACCTAGTAGTTTCAACCCAAGATAAATTCATGATAGTAATTAATTTGTATTATCACAGGTAAATTTCCACTTGAGTTGTTTGTGTGGCATCTCTATAAGCAGTCTTCTAATTTCTAATGCACATAGTAATAGTCATTCTCTCCCATAGGCCTAGCCTAATAAACAATAATTAAATCCATTGACTCACCGTTGTTGTCTTCTCTTATTGTAGTAATTTGCTTTCTTCTTTTTTTCATTTCACAAATCAACATATACGTTTATGGCCTAGCCAATTTCAGTGAATTTTCTATTTTGCAGCATATACTGCTGATTTTTCCCAAACATCTTCCCAATGTGGAAATACACATTCTCCCTGACCCCTGGTAGTATATCATTTCCACTCTCTGTTAGCACTATTGAGTTTTCAGTAGAAAGCAACGACCTTTCCTTCCTACCTAGCAATGAACCACTTTGAGAAACACCAAATATTCCCTTCTCATGTGAACAGCCCTGTCCCTGACTATTTATTCTATCTTCTTCTGAACACAAAAAACACCATAAGAAAATAAAAATCTGTTAAAACCAATTTCAGTAATTCTTTTTATCATATTACTAGTCAGTAGTGTATATGTCTCTTTGGCAAATCTTCCACATTTCCACAACAATTTCATTTGCTATGTTTTTTAAGTTTATCTACCAGGCAAACAAGAAAAACATTTAACCATGTAATTCACTAGGTCAGTTGTGATGTCACTTGTAATGTCCATTTATTATTTTTTTATTTTTCTGTTTGGTGTGTATTCACACACTAGTTTGCTCTGAGCAGTTTGCTATTCTCCTTGGATTGGGAATAGTTAATGCTCAGAACCAATGAGATCTTGGGTGTGTCTATTTTATCCAGAGTTCTCCTACATTCTAGGTCTGGTTATTTTGTGCAATAATGCTTCTATGATGTCTGTGCAATACTCTGACTATATCCGCTTGAGCATTTACCTTGTATTTATATTGTGATTTTATCTAAGTTTTAGCCATGGTTAAATAGTCTTGTTTATTGTAGATTTTACTCTGTTACATTTGTCAGTTACATTTGTCAGTTACATTTGTCAGTTACATTTAGGATTAGTATGTCTGTTCTTCTTAGTCTGTGTTCACACTGTGAGAACCCTGTCCTGTTCCTCCACATAGTGAAGTTTGTTTTTGAATTTATCCTGTCTTGCATCTTCGAAATATATCCTTTTTTGAATCTTGAGAAATATCCTGTCTAGTATCCTGACTAGAGTTCCTCTACGTTCAGTGGCGTAGCTATAGAGGTCGCAACGGTCGCCATGGCGACCGGGCCCCTAAGCCAGCCCCTTGCCATATTTACAAAAAAAAAAAAAAAAAAACCTCCCTGGCAGTTCTGCTCTCCGGGAGACCCCCTCTGACCTCCTTTTCCAATACCCCCCTGAAAAAGGAGCATGGAGAAGGGGAGGGTGTTGGAAAAGGAGCATGGAGAAGGACAGGGGTTAGAAATGGAGCATGGAGAAGGACAGGGGTTAAAAAAGGAGCATGGAGAAGGGGAGGGTGTTGGAAAAGGACCATGGCGGAGGACAGGGGGGGGGGGGAAAGGAGCAGGTCAGGGGGTGGAAAAAAGGAGCATGGAGGAGGTCAGGGGGTGGAAAAAAGGAGCATGGAGGAGGTCAGGGGGGTGGAAAAAAGGAGCATGGAGGAGGACGGGGGTTAGAAAAGGGGCATGAAGCGCCGTTCATTTACGGCATGGCTATGAAGTTAGTGCAGGAACTCCTGCGCTCACTTCATAGTAGTTGCACATAGTGGCATCCTCTGACCTCAGAAGCCAGTGTTTTCCAACTATGGTGCCTACAGCTGTTGTAAAACTACAACTCTCAGCATGCCTGGACAGCCAAAGGCTGTCTGGGCATGCTGGGAGTTGTAGTTTTGCACAAGCTGGAGGTGCCATGGTTAGAAAACACTGGCTTTTTGCCCGGAATACCCCTTTAATGCTCACGATACACACTAAAATTACCTTTCTGTTACTGCATAGAACTTACTAACCTGCATTTTTTTCAAATCATTGACTGTCTTTATAATAATTGTAAATGTTTAATACAGATGTAATACTACATACATGCTTACCTTTACCTTATGTCTACAGTTTTTTTTTTCCAGCTAAACATGACATCGTACTTTAAAAATAAATACAAAACTGTGCACTTTATTTCTGCTCACTTTGGGATCAAAACGGCAATATGCAAACAGGACTTTGTGCAATTATATACATTTTTTTTTATACTTTTTGCTTAGGCAAAGTATATGTTACATCTAACAAATAAGAGTCTTCTCCTTCACTACTTTTCAGAAAGAAAAAAAAAACAACAACAACAACAACAGAATAAACATACAAAAAAATAAAAACAACAATAGAGTTGATGGGGTTATTCAGGAAAAGAAAAACAAAGTTCATTTCTTTAAAAAAAATATTGCTCTCTGTCTGTCACCGGATTGGGTGTGTCAGGATCTGGGTTGGTAGCGGGAAGAACACGGGAGTGGATCCTCTGTGTCAGTGAGGCGATGGTGTGGGCCGTACCAGGGGAACAGAATCTAAGGGGTTACTGGTATTCACCAGAGCCCGCCGCAAAGCGAGATGGACTTGCTGCGGCAGGTAACCCCCAGGTCGTTCCACCCGATAGTGACTCAACCTCACTGACTGCTGAGACAAGCGCGGTACACAAGGACTAGGCAAAGGCAAGGTCGGACGTAGCAGAAGGTCTGGGCAGGCGGCAACGGTTCGTAGTCAGGGGCAACGGCAAAGGGTCTGGATATACAGGCAATAGGCACATGGGAACGCTTTCACTGGCACTAGGGCAACAAGATCTGGCAAGGACAGGAAGTGGGTTTTTATGTGTAGGGAGTGATTAGGAACTAATTGGGCCAAGCACCAATTAATGGTGCACTGGCCCTTTAAATCTGAGAGACCCGGCAGGCATGTCCCGCCGCGCGGATCGCATCCCCGTCGGGGACACAGAGCAGCGCTCCCAGTCAGCGAGTCTGACCGGGGCGCTGCAAGGATGAACAGGACGCCACAAGCGCTCCGGGGGAGGAGCGGGACCCGGAGCGCTCAGCGTTACAGGGTGTGGTTCTACAGCTCAGTTCCATTGAAGTGAATGGAGCCAAGTTGTAATACCACACACAGCCTGTGGACAGAGGTGGAGCTGTTTTTGAAATAAATTTGCTCTGTTTTTCTATTCCCGGATAACCTCTTTAAGGCTTTTGTATATGGACTGAATATCGATTGAATGAGCGTTCCTAGGAACACTCAATAATCAGCTAATGTTAAAGGGTCAGCGTTCATCCAGTGCATGAGGAAACTCTCATTCGTTGGCTGGTTGGATATCGACCGGGCATCACCCTGTGTAAACAATGATCATATTAAAGAGTCACATGAACGATTCAGCATTTATGTGTTGGTCGCAGCTTCCTGCAGGGTTACAATGGCTGCTTCAGGCAAACTGATGGGGCCCCGTTCAAGAGACTGCTGGGAACCCCCGTGATCTATAACTTATCCCCTATCCTTTGCATAGGGGATAAATTATTTTTAACTGCACTAATCCTTTAACAAAAAGCAAATGTACACATAACACTTGAAACCTTTCTGCATCGCAGCACGGCTGTACTAGTTCAGATAGATATGCTGTTCCATTACGAATGACAACATATTTAATACGGTAAACAGACTGCAGCAGTTCTTTATAGCACGATATTAAACATGTTTGTAATCATTTATGGACTTGTACCAACACTATTATTATAGTAAGTTTTTAACCTGTTTCTTTTTTTTTTTTTTATTACTTGTTCAGAAAAGCCAGGAGTATGTCCTAATTTCTGTGATCCAAAATCTCAACTTAAGTGCTCTACTGATAAAGATTGTCCAGCGAACCTTAAGTGCTGTCCTAACTGTGGCCACACGTGCGTGGTATCTGTAAAAGGTAAGTACTTCTCATACACCAGATGTGTTCACTTTGTGCCAACGAATAGGCTGCATATGGTCCTCAGGCTGAATGAGCTGAAATAGAATATTTTACTATGAATTACTGCAGAAAACATGACAGCAATCGTCTTTTATCTGAACTGATGAGCATCTAAAACAAAGTAGAACTCATTGAAAATGTGCGTCCTTGCAAACAGCAAAAATGTCATATTGGCATTTGTCACATTGTCATCTGACACTGGGAGATGTCATTTATTTTCTTTGTTCTGACACATTAAGGGGGAGAACATAACAATGTGTCTTTTGTGTATTTCAAAATACACAAATGAAAATGTAAATTACTGCATTAAACATTTCCACCAGTGCTGTTGTATATGAGTATATAGGCCAGAAACGTATTTGCATCTGCAGAAAGAATAGTAAAATACAATGGCATACAAAGAACAGGCAAAGAGGATACGCAAAGCAGCTCACCACTGCCACCCTTTGGAGGTAGCTTTCCTATGAAGTCAGTGTTTTATTCTAATTAGGAGTCCTAGAACATGACTGGGAATATATGCCAAGCCACAAATCTCTCCAGAAGGCAAGATTACACATATTTCCTTCTTCCCAGAATTCCCATTGGAGTATGAGTCTTGTAAGTCTCCACATGTCTTTATGCTCTCTTTAAGGACAAAAATTACCCCATTGGTTTCAATACATAGAAGAGAGCACTGCTTAGTCTTTCTTGTTATCAGACTTGGCATTTCAGAAGAAAATAGTTAAATTCTTGCTTTCTGTGGTCATGTAAATGATCCTAGAAACCTTATGAAATCTAAAGCTGGACTATACCAACTATATACTATAATGGTTCAGGGGCTAGAAAACATCGAGGCTAGCTGACTAGCGATACAACTTCACCCCAAAACAGGGATTGTCCCTTAAAGCTTTACTTGGCATGGTGAAAAAATAATTAGGGCAGTTGGCATCAATGCATCATGGGGCCTAAGTAATATACAATAATTGGCATTTCTAGATCTTAACCCCTTAAGGACGAAGCTCATTTTCACCTTCACTTTAAGCATTAATAACTCTGGGATGCTTTTTACTTTTCATTCTGATTCCGAGATAATTTTTTCATGACATATTCTAAATTATGTTAGTGGTAAATTTTCGTCGATATTTGCATCATTTCTTGGTGAAAAATTCCCAAATTTGATGAAACTTTTTAAAACTTAGCATTTTTTTTAACTTTGAAACTCTCTGTTTATAAGGAATATGAACATCCCAAATAACTATATATTGATTCACATATACAATATGTCTACATTATGTTTGCATCATAAAGTTGACATGTTTTTACTTTTGGAAGACATCAGAGGGCTTCAAAGTTCAGCAGCAATTTTCCAATTTTTTTAAAAAATTTTCAAAATCGGAATTTTTCAGGGACCAGTTCAGTTTTGAAGTTGATTTGAAGGGCCTTCATATTAAACGTATCCCATAAATGACCCCATTATAAAAACTGCACCTATCAAAGTATCCAAAATGACATTCAGAAAGTGTGTTAACCATTTAGGTGTTTCACAGGAGCAGCAAAGTGAAAGAGAAAATTCAAAGTCTTCATTTTTTAATCTGGCATGTTCTGGTAGACCCAGTTTTTGAATTTTTACAAGGGGTAAAAGGAGAGAAATCTTTGTAACCCAATTTCTCTTGAGAAGAGAAGGAGCGCCATTGAGCTTTTGGAGAGAGAATTTGGTTGGAATAGAAGTCGGGGGCCATGTGCATTTACAAAGCCCCCGTGGTGCCAGAACTGTGGACCCCCCCACATGTGACCCCATTTTGGAAACTACACCCCTCACAAAATTTAATAAGGGGTCCAGTGACCATTCACACCCCACAGGCGTTTGACAGATCTTTCTGATCTTACATTTTTCATTTTCACGGACCACTGTTCCAAAAATCTGTCAGACACCTGTGGGGCTTAAATGCTCACTGTACCCCTTATTACATTACGTGAGGGGTGTAGTTTCCAAAATGGGGTCACATGTGGGGGGGGGGGGGGTTCAATGTTCTGGCACCATGGGAGCTTTGTAAACACATGTGGCCTCCAATTCCAGACAAATTTTCTCTCCAAAAGCCCAATAGCGCTCCTTCACTTCTGAGCATTGTAGTACGCCCGCAGAGCACTTTACATCCACATATGGGGTATGTTCTTACTCAGAAGAATTGGGGTTACAAATTTTGGGGGGCTTTTTTTCCTATTTTCCCTTGTGAAAATGAAAAATTTAGGGTAACACCAGCATTTTAGTTAAAAAATGTTTTTTCATTTTCCCATCCAACTTTAATGACAATTCGTCAAACACTTGTGGGGTGTTAAGGCCCACTATACCCCTTGTTATGTTCCGTGAAGGGTGTAGTTTCCAAAATGGGGTCAAACGTTGCTATTTATTTTTTTGCGTTTATGTCAGAACTAGAGATGAGCGAACTTACAATAATTCGATTTGTAACAAACTTCTCGGGTCAGCAGTTGCCGACTTTAGCCTACATAAATTTGTTCAGCCTTCAGGTGCTCCGGTGGGCTGGAAAAGGTGGATATAGTCCTAGGAGAGAGGCTTGCTGGGAGATGTAGTTATACAACAGCAACTACAGGTACGCAACTTCAACTTCCAGCATGGCGAGACAGCCGTTTGCTGTTCGTGCATGCTGGGAGTTGTAGTTTTGCAAGATTTAGAGGGCCACTGTTTAGAAACCACCGCACAGGGATCTCCAAACTGTGGCCCTCCAGATGTTGCAAAACTACAGTTGTAATTTTGCAACATCTGGAGGTCTACAGTTTAGACACCACTGTATACCAGGGATATACCCCTGCCACCTCACTCCTATGCCTTCAGGGGGATCAGGGGCGCTTCTGGGGACCCGCATGATCCGGAATTGCCGCAGATCACCAGTCAATTCAGACCGGCGATATGCGGCAATTCCGGATCATGCGGGTCCCCAGAAGCGCCCCTGATCCCCCTGAAGGCATAGGAGTGAGGTGGCAGGGGGTTGGTCGATGTGCCGGGATGCCTGCTGAATGATTTCAGCAGGCATCACTGTCCGGTCCCCGACCAGCTAGCGGCAGGGACAAGAATTTCCATGGGCATACCTGTACGCCCCTATGTCTTTAAGGACTCCCTGTGTCCTAAAGAGGTTAAAGCAGACCTCAAGGATCCTTCTTACTCTGGCTCATTTTCAATCCCTGGTAATCAGATTCTCTTTGGCAGCTTAGTTGCTTCATGTACAGTAAATACTTTTACTACTACTAATAATAATAATAATAGTCATAGTTTTTGTAATTAGTAGCAGTAGTAGTAGTAATACTATCATGGAAATCTTTGCTCTCTCTGCACTGACTTCCTAGGGGGCCTTTGGTGGCCTTATGCTTTTATACAGCAGCCAATCTAAGTAATAGAGCTAAAGTTTAAGCTATGATGAGACATTAGAGGACCAGCCTTATCTAAAATGAAAATGGGATTAAGTACAAAACTACTTTAGACTCCCTATACATGATATAACTAAGCTAAATTTACAGATAGCATAAAGTATGCTGAAATATGCTATGTAAGCTAGGTTTAATAAATAAATAACTAAAGCACAGCAAGCAAAGAGGAAAGTAAGTAGCAGGTAAGCATTAGCCAGAGGTAATGGGAGGTCGACTATAACAGTAAATTATACCCTTCTTCTTTTGGGATAATGCAATGACTGGGTTTTTTATGTCCCATAGATCACCATTAATTGCATGTTATATTACTCTGTAGAGGGGTCTCACAGCAAATCTATAGAAGTTACAGTGATCATAAATCACGATTTCCTTGTTATTGAATTAGGAAATCACTACTCCATTGTATTCTGTCAGCTATATATGCTACTGGCCGTCCATGATGCCATTTTCTACAAAGACTACAGTAATTGAAACAGTGAAAATGTAAAATAAAAGCACAAAATTAAAAAGATATGACATATATTCAGTCTAATATTTGTCTCTTTACAGATTTATTTCATAGACCACTAAACCTCATATGTCCAATATTTTGTAAGAACTAATTGCTAGAGAGCAAACAGCCGGATGTGTGGAAAATGTTCTATGTCCATATGGTCTGCACTTATGCTGTGCTAAGGATTTTAATTTCTACCTCTACTTTCTAAGAATAATACAATCAGATTGATTATAGGGGAAGGGGGGGGATTTGTTAAACTGGTATATGTACAACACATTTTGCACAATTCTTTTTATACTTTTCCTTTTTGTGACACTTTTGCTACTTTTAAAAAACTCGGGCAAGACCTAGTCAGTGCAGATAAGTGGCAGGTCATGACCTCCAAAAGCCCTATGGATTACTTTAATGTATGCCAGAAATTGGCATAAATTATGGCTGAAATCTACTCCAAATTAATAGCTAACATAGTGTAGTGCTCATATAGTGAGAAATGAAAAACAAATATAAAGCACTGTGCATCAGTACACTCTTATATTACCAGTATATGAAATACCGGTCACGATACATTCCACCCTCTCATGTGTTTCTTGATTTGACAGTTAAAAGCAAATGGTCAACACACCTTGGGGCTGAATTACCAAGGTGTTTGGACCGAGACCTTGTGACACAATTGGGCACATATTATTTTAGACACATTAATATATTTTAGTTACTGTTTAACTATCATGTGACGAGGAGACATGGTTTAGAGAAAAAAGGGTGTGGCTTTATAGAAGGGGCATGGCTAAAATGCAAATAAATGTTTATAATTGAGCCATTATATTGACATACAATATTGGTGCAAAGTAAGCCAACCAATAGCTAGCATAAGCCACGGTAAAAATTCAGAGCATGCTTAGATTAAAGGGGATTATATACAGCTAATTTATTTAAAAAACTGCTCCCCATCTGTCTCCAGGTTGGGTGTAGTTCTGCAGCTCAATTGCATTGAAGAGAATGGAGCCAAGTTGTAATATCACACCCAACCTGGGGAGAGACGGGGAGCGGTTTTTGAAAGAAATTAGCTCTGTTTTTCTATTCCTGGATAACCCCTTTAAGTTTAGGCTTATGCTGTCGAAAAATTAGACAGAATTAGAGGATCTTACTCATCGCTTGTATCTGTGGATTAGTTACTATAGCCTTGTTGTGATTCTATGTACAAGTATCTGATGCCTTCATGTTTACCTTTCTCATTTCAGTGAGGCATGCAGTTCCTGCAAAGTAAGATGGCAAAATAACCAAGACTCAAGACCCAAATATTTTTGCAGTTTTCTTTCCTCCTTCATAATATAATTGTTTATTATCACGTTAATAAACAAAATGACAATGCAATACAAAATTGTAATACAAATATACAACTTCATATTTTGCTTTGATTTCAGAATTATATTGAAATGACTATGATAATATGACCTTTCATGATGCAGCTACTGAGGAAATAAAGATTTATTTTGACAAAAGGGTGTAAGCGTTGTATGTGTTGATACTGGACTGTTTTGCTAAAGAAGTGTCAAAACTGGGAAAAAGGTGGAGTAGCTGCTAATGGTAACCAGTGAGATTCCACTATTTAACTTTTCTTTGCACTCATTTTGATACCTTTCGCTAAAAAATTGTATTATGGGGGAAGGATTATAACAAGGAGTTAATCCCTTATACTCTAATAATGTAACTTTCTTTACACCAAAATTTTGACATTACATTGTCATAACCTGAAATTTGCACTGAAATTATCTTTGGCCAAAATCAGGATTCAGGGTCCAATGTCAGGATTCAGGAAGGTATCACTGGCACAATAGTGCAGTAGAAGACTTTGCAAACTCGCCATAATATGACCATTGGTTAAATGAAAAAAACATTTCACCAGGCATGGAAGGGTATCATTTGGCTTAGCACTTAAAATAAAGGCAACAGGTAAGCCAACATTATTCATAGATGTATAGTGGCCTCCTGACTCTCCAATGACAGATGATGTTGAGGGAGCGAAGGGCCAGTTGGGTTTTTGTCGTCTGACCCTTTTGTTCTGGGAGGGATTTTTGTTAGGGGAGTATGCAGAGGTGAACCATGTGACTTATCTGCCCAATGGGACTTCTCAAAATCTGCTCCATATATACTGTAGTTCAGAGTTCAGTTTTGCAGTAGAGTTGCTGAGGTACAGTTGAAAAAAGTGTGAATTCTGTCTTTGAGGTGATTCTGAAGGAGGCCTGAGGCTTACTTCAGCAACCACGCATCTTCTACTACCAGTTAACCCCTATGCCTGGGTGAAAGTCAAAGCCTGGCGGCAAGAACTAAAGTTTGGGGATCAAGTCAAGTTAGTCACGTCCAAGTAACTAGAGTCTAGCGTGGGTAACATACAAGTCAAGTCAGTCATATACAGCACAATCAATTATAAGTCCCAGCAAGCCGATAAGCTTCCCTAAGTTCCCCGGCATCTCCTTCATGCTAATCTGAGCTGTAACGGATTGCACCACCTTTACAACCTCAGTAAAGCCAGTTATCTGTAACCTTGCGTCGGAGTAATTATTTCCCCTGTGCCTGGCACAGGAGAAGCTGGTCTACCTCGGGTGGTGTATAGGTCAACCACGCCCCTGGCATCATGAAAAGGTTAATTCACACATTACCCTCACCCAACACCACAAATAATTTTACATCAGATCCTTAGTATTCGATGTGAAAGACACAGCACTAGACAAACCCACCTGACTGGTCAGAAAGTGTTCTCTACATTGACTGTTACTTGTGATCTTGGTTTACAGTACAAGCACCTTAGTTCTAAGGTATTTGTATAAATAATTTAGTGAAATTAATCAAAATCCCATTTTATGTAATCATTTCTACTTGGTAACAAAGATTTTTATTTTGAGCCAAAAATACACGTAAACTGCAGAGTAAAAGATTCTAGATCCTTTTCGATTAAGCAGATAGTACTTGACATGGCTTTAATGCCTCCCTCAGGTAAAGCAGCACAACACTACTAATCTGTGATATCAGATGTAAGAGCTCTGCTGTCTCACTTTGTGTGAACAATCCTATCTGAAACAGTTTTTGGAGCATGAACACAAATATATAGCTTTCAGATGAGATTTAGAAAAAGCCGTTAACCATGTTACAAATCTTTGCTGGTTCAGTCTGCATCCTTTTTTCTGTAAGACTTCCAAGAAAATGTCCCAGGCTGTTCTGATTATTACCTTTTCACCATATGAAGCCAAATGTATAACTGCGTGTTAAATTAAATGTGTCATTTTGAAATGTAAAAATTCGGAGTAATCTACTTTGTGTTATCAAACCACCATGATATTTCAAAGTTTATCAATGCCAATAAATTTCACTTTCTAGGCCTATGTAATATATTCTCAATCAAAAAGTGTTACCTGTGCAGGCCACTTCTTTATCTACAAGAACAAGTCCAATAATCAATAGCCCATAAATAAAACATTCTGTCAATTATTACACATTGTACCTATCACACATCGTATTCCTATCATCATCCTCATTATTATCTAACAGCATGAATTATACATAGTCAGTAAAGGGGTCGTTGATAGCTGAGGAAGCTGCATGTGGCCACTTACAGTAGTACCATAAAGTTCCCATTTAAATCCTAATAGGGCATTTAGGAAAGGTTCTCCTAATGGAACAACCCTTTAAATGATTCAATGGTAATAAATTAAGACTGACTGACAGCTTCTAGTGCGTGGCATTTTAAAATCTCTTACCCTTGTTCCATCATTCGCTACAGAGTTACAAACGACTCTGAATGCAAGATAAGCACAAAAACTGTGTCTTCATAACATCATGTTAAAAGACAAGGGTTTGGTACCCTGGACCAGGAGTGGACAGAGATCTGGGTAGGATTTTTTTTATTTGTCCTTCTAATCCTTGCCCCAGGCAATTTTGTATCAAGCCTGTAAAACCCCTTCAATGCTATAGCAAACATAGACATTTACGTACTTTCAACCTTAATGCCTCAGAAATTCCCAGTGGGTGATAGATCTCACGCAGAGCAAATAACAGAAAACCATACAGGAGCGTGACTACAGATCTAAAATCATAAATTTTATTGATACAGAAAGTAAAAATACACATATGGGCAAAAAAAAAACAAAATATGAACAGTACACAACAACTGGAGACACAACAATGAGAACCAGGATAATAGGCCACTCTCACCCCAAATGGCTAAAATAAAGCCAAAATGCAAGTGTACAAAACAGCTAAGTGCAGATGAGGAAAGTTCCTTCAAAATAAACAGTACAATACCAAATCCCAAGATGAATCTTAAGTATATTACCAAGTTGTGAGAGTAAAACGGGGAGATGAGACGCCACTGCCCGCCACTGTACTTTCAACCTTGTGGCAACTGCTTCAGGAAGGTTGTTTCTTATTCCACGGTTTCTTGGTTGTTTCTTATTCCTCAATCCCACTGAAAGCCTTTAAGTTGAATTGGAAAGCCAGTTACAAGCTAAACCTATTAATCCAACATCAGCGTCTGACTTCACAAAAACTCTTTTGAGTAAATGGGCACAAATTTCAACAGAAGAACTCCAAAGTCTTGTGGAAAGCCTTCCCAGAAAAGTAATGGCATTTATAGCAGCATGTCCATGTCAGGAACTGTCCAGAGCAGGATAGGTTTGCTATGGGGATTTGCTCTTGCTCTGGACAGTTCCTGTAACGAATAGTGATGTCGCGAACATAAAATTTTCGGTTCGCGAACCGCGAACGCGAACTTCACCAAAAGTTCGCGAACCGACGAACCGCCATTGACTTCAATGGGCAGGCAAATTTTAAAACCCACAGGGACTCTTTCTGGCCACAATAGTGATTTAAAAGTTGTTTCAAGGGGACTAACACCTGGACTGTGGCGTGCAGGAGTGGATCCATGGCAAAACTCCCATGGAAAATTACATAGTTGATGCAGAGTCTGGTTTTAATCCATAAAGGGCATAAATCACCTATTATTCCTAAATGGTTTGGAATAACATGCTTTAGCCCCCTCATAGTTAGATTCCCCCCTTTAAACAGCACATAGATCCCCCTTTAGGCATCACATGTTAGTCAGCACATAGTTAGAGCTCCCCTTCAGGCAGCACATAAGATTCCCCCATATTAGGCAGCACATAGTTAAAGCCCCCCTTGAGGCAGCACATAGTTGGATTTGAACCCAAGGCCCCAGCACTGCAAGGCAGCAGTGCTAACCTCTGAGCCACCATGCTACCCTTAGCATAAATGGACAGAGATGTCAGCAGAGAGTACCAGAAAAATTAGGCATGTACACAGGCCTGAAAAATTTGGTATTGTTGAAGCCACTTCTGTAGCAGTGGCCATAAAAATTGCAGCACCATAACAAGTGCAGCTGCAGAGGCCAGAAAAATTAGGCATGTACACATGGATGAAAAATTTGGTATTGTCGCAGCCGCATCTGTAGCAGCAACCAGAAAAATTGCAGCCCCAGAAAAAGTGCAGCAGCAGAGGCCAGAAAAATTAGGCATGTACACCTGGCTGGAAAATTTGGTATTGTAGCAGCTGTAGAAGCGGCCATAAAAATTGCCGCACCATAACAAGTGCAGCAGCAGAGGCCAGAAAAATTAGGCATGTACACATGCCTGAAAAATTTGTTATTGTTGCAGCCGCTTCTGTAGCAGCGGCCATAAAAATTGCAGCACCATAACAAGTGCAGCAGCAGAGGCCAGAAAAATTAGGCATGTACACATGGATGAAAAATTTGGTATTGTCGCAGCCGCATCTGTAGCAGCAGCCAGAAAAATTGCAGCACCAGAAAAAGTGCAGCAGCAGAAGTCAGAAAAATTAGGAATGTACACCTGGCTGGAAAATTTGGTATTGTAGCAGCTGTAGAAGCAGCCATAAAAATTGCAGCACCATAACAAGTGCAGCAGCAGAGGCCAGAAAAATTAGGCATGTACACCTGGCTGGAAAATGTGGTATTGTCGCAGCCGCTGTTTGTTTCGCCAGGCAGAAAGTGCCCTAAAACATTGCGGCTTGAACCCTAGTTGGTGGCGGATAAGTCACGCAAGTCATCCGGCATTCAGAGTTCAAATACAGCAGCGTGTGGACCATTTTTAGCCCAAGGCAGCTCATCTGATCAGGCCTTGTTCAGTCAAATGTATCGCCCAGTGTCAGTCCCTTTGGGATCCATCCCTCATTCATCTTAAGAAAGGTGAGGTAATCCAGACTTTTTTGACCAAGGCGACTCCTCTTCTCAGTGACAATACCTCCTGCTTCACTGAAGGTCCTTTCTGACAGGACACTTGAAGCGGGACAGGCCAGAAGTTCAAGCGAAAATTGGGATAGCTCAGGTCACAGGTCAAGCCGGCACACCCAGTAGTCAAGGAGTTCATCGCTCCTCAGAGTGTCGATATCTGCGGTTAAGGCCAGGTAGTCTGCTACCTGTCGGTCAAGTCGTTCTCTGATGGTGGACCCCGAAGGGCTGTGGCGATGCGTAGGACTTAAAAAGCTCCACATGTCCTCCATCAACAGCATGTCTGTACATCATCCTGTCCTTGCCGGCGTGTTCGTGGGAGGAGGAGGGGGATTACTTTCACCTCTTCCCCTGTTAGATCCCTGTTGTGCTGTGACATGACCCTTATACGCTGTGTACAGCATACTTCTTAATTTATTTTGGACCTGCTGAATCCTTTCTGCCTTGCTGTAATGCGGTAACATGTCAGGCACTTTATGTTTATACCGGGGGTCTAGACACCCAGTACAGGTCGTTCTCCTTCATCCTTTTTATACGAGGGTCCCTCAACAGGCACGACAGCATGAAAGACCCCATTTGCACAAGAAAGGATGCTGAGCTACTCATGTCCCGTTCCTCGTCCTCAGTGATATCAGGGAAGGTATAATCTTCTTCCCCCCAGCCACGTACAACACCACGGGAATCAGATAGGTGACAAGGAGCATCCTGGGATGCCTGTTGTGGTTGGTCTTCCTCCTCCTCTTCAAAGCCACATTCCTCCTCTGACTCCTCTTCCTCACAATGCTCTTCCAGCATTGCAGCAGGTCCAGCAAGCGATGCTGATAAGGCTGTTTCTGGTGGTGATGGTGTCCACTACTCTTCCTCTTCATGCTCATCTACTGCCTGATCCAGCACTCTTCGCAGGGCACTCTCCAGGAAGAAAGCAAATGGTATGATGTCGCTGCTGGTGCCTTCGGTGCAACTGACCAGGTTTGTCACCTCCTCAAAAGGACGCATGAGCCTACAGGCATTGCGCATGAGCCTCCAGTAACGTGGCAAAAAAATTCCCAGCTCCGCAGATGATGTCCTAGCACCCCGGTCATACAAATATTCGTTGACGGCTTTTTTCTTGTTGGAGCAGGCGGTCGAACATTAGGAGTGTTGAATTCCAACGTGTCGGGCTGTCGCAAATCAAGCGCCTCACTGGCATGTTGTTACGCCGCTGGATATCTGACAAGTGCGCCATGGCCGTGTAGGAACGCCTGAAATGGCCACACACCTTCCTGGACTGCTTCAGGACATCCTGTAAGCCTGGGTACTTGAGCACAAAGCGTTGTACAATCAGATTACACACATGTGCCATGCACGGCACATGTGTCAACTTGCCCAACCTCAATGCCGCCAACAAATTTGTTCCATTGTCACAAACCACCTTGCCGATCTCCAGTTGGTGCGGAGTCAGCCATTTGTCCACCTGTGCGTTCAGGGCTGACAGAAGCGCTGGTGCGGTGTGACTCTCTGCTTTGAGACAAGTCAACCCCAAGATGGCGTGACACTGCCGTATCCGGGATGTGGAATAGCACCTGGGGAGCTGGGGGGTGCCGGTGATGTGGAGCAAGACGCAGCAGTGGAAGAGGACTCGGCCAAGGATGTTATGGAAGAGGATGGAGTAGGAGGAGTAGAGGAGGTGGCAGCAGGCCTGCCTGCAAGTCGTGGCAGTGTCACCAACTCCTCTGCAGAGCCACGCATTCCATGCTTGGCAGCCGTCGCCAGGTTTAACCAATGCGCAGTGTAAGTGATATACCTGCCCTGACCATGCTTTGCAGACCAGTTATCAGTGGTCAGATGGACCCTTGCCCCTACACTGTGTGCCAGACATGCCATAATTTCCTTTTGCACAGGTTGAGGATTGCCTTTTGTGCAAAAAAATTTCGGCTGGGTACCTTCCACTGCGGTGTCCCAATGGCTACAAATTTTTTAAAGGCCTCAGACTCCACCAGATTGTATGGTAAAAGCTGGCGGGCTAGCAATTCCAACAAGCCAGCTGTCAGACGCTGGGCTAGGGGGTGACTTTGAGACATTGTCTTCTTGCGCTCAAACATCTCCTTGACAGACACCTGACTGTGGGCAGATGAGCAGGAACTGCTCAAGGTGAGAGACGCGAATGGTTGAGAGGGGGCAAGGAGGGCAGCAGTGGTTGACCTGGCTGAAGATGCTGGACCAGGAGGAGGATGGCGGCTTTGACTTTGTGTGCTGCTTGTACTGACGTGTTGATCCCATAGGCGTTTGTGATGTGACATCATGTGCCTTCACAAAGCAGTTGTGCCTAGGTGGGTGTTGGACTTCCCACGACTCAGTTTCTTCTGGCACAGGTTGCAAATGGCCTCATTGTTGTCAGAGGCAGACACACAAAAAAAATGCCACACTGCTGAGCTCTGCGATGACGGCATTCTGGTGGTGGCAACAGCATGCGTTGATTGGCGTCCCGTCCGGCTGACCCGGGGTGCCGATGCATGTTGTCTGACTGTGCCACTAGCTCCTTGTGAGGACCTCCCCCTGCTTCCAACTCGTCTCCTCCTCCTCTCTGTCTCCCCATCTGAACTTTCCCCCTCTTCTTCTCTTCTAGCGGGCACCCACGTGGCATCCACGGACACATCGTCATCATCAACACCTTCACCGCTATCTGACACATGAAGAAAGGAAGCAGCAGCGGGTACAACATCATCATCACACCATACGTCCATGTGTGTAATGCTGCCTGACTGAGACATATCCCTGTTAACTACATCCTCTGGCAATAATGGTTGCGCATCACTCATGTCTTCAAACTGATGTGTAAATAACTCCTCTGACGGATCAAGTAAAGCTGCTGTGGTGTTAGTGTTGGTGGTGGCGGCAGGCGGGCAAGTGGTAGCATGAGAGGTGCCCAAAGCTAAGCTAGAGGAGGAGGACGGTGCGTCAAGGTTCCGAGCGGAAGCTTTAGTAGTAGATTGGGTGTCTTGTGATAGCCAGTCAACTTAGTCCTCAGAACTTTGGGGGTTCAGGGTATGTGGCCTCTGAACACTGGCCATTCTAGGGCCAAAGGGAATCCCAGCACCAAGACGGCCCCTGCGGGGTGGCCTTCCTCTGCGTGTCATTTTTTTGGTTAAATTTGCACAAGTGTCACACCAAATGTGATTTGCACTAGGGTGACACAATTTGCCCTGCAGGCAAAAAAAACTGGCAACTGTGGCGTGAACTGACAGTGACGACTGATTTTATTTAACAGCCAAAAAAGTTTTTTTTTTTTTATTTGCACAACTGTCACACCTAATAATATTTTCACTAGTGTGACACAATTTGCCCTGCAGGCAAAAAAAACTGGCAACTGTGACGTGAACTGACAATGACGACTGATTTTATTTAACAGCCCAAAAAGTTTTTTTTTATTTTTTTTATTTGCACAACTGTCACACCTAATATGATTTGCACTAGGGTAACACAATTTGCCCTGAAGGCAAAAAAACTGACAGTGACGACTGATTTTATTTAACAGCCAAAAAAGGTATTTTTTTTTTATTTGCACAACTGTTTCACCTAATGTGATTTGCACTAGGGTGACACAATTTGCCCTGCAGGCGAAAAAAATGGCAACTGTGACGTGAACTGACAGTGATGACTGATTTTATTTAACAGGCAAAAAAGGTTTTCTTTTTTTATTTGCACAACTGTCACACCTAATGTGATTTGCCCTAGGGTGACACAATTTGCCCTGCCGGCAAAAAAAATGGCAACTGTCATGTGAACTGACAGTGACGACTGATTTTATTTAACAGCCAAAAAAGGTATTTTTTTTTAATTTGCACAACTGTCACACCAAATGTGATTTGCACTAGTGTGACAATGAGCAAAAAAGCTTGCCAGCGGAGTTCCCCTTTTAAGCAGTGGTCCCCAACCAGGGTGCCTCCAGCTGTTGCAAAACACATGGACTGATATATTTCGGCCGTTTGAATACTGTAGTAGTTAGTTGCTTCATAGAAAAAAAGCTTGCCAGCGGAGTTCCCCTTTTATGCAGTGGTCCCCAACCAGGGTGCCTCCAGCTGTTGCAAAACACACGGACGGACTGATATATTTCAGCCCTTTGAATACTGTAGTAGTTAGTTGCTTTAAAGAAAAAAAGCTTGCCAGCGGAGTTCCCCTTTTAAGCAGTGGTCCCCAACCAGGGTGCCTCCAGCTGTTGCAAAACACACGGACTGACATTTTTCAGCCCTTTGAATACTGTAGTAATTAGTTGCTTGAAGGAACTTAAGTTTGATTCTGGAGTACCCCTTTTAACCAGCGGTTCCCTCCCAACCAGGGTGCCTCCAGCTGTTGCAAGAGACACGGACTGATATCTTTCAGCCCTAAAAAGGGCTTTTTTGGGTGCTGTCCTTAAAGCAGATGTTACACTAGTGCTTTAGAAGTAAACTGGACCCTGAATACACCACTTAGCAGCAACCTAGCTATCGCTTTCCCTATACAGCAGGAGCAGCTTCTCTGACCCGCCACTTCCTAAGCCTGCAGGATGCTGAATGGGGGTAAAATGGCATCCGTGCAAGAGTTAGGAGGGTCTGGAAGGGAGGGACTGCTGCTTATTGGCTATAATGTGTCTGCTGACTATGACTCACAGGGTCAAAGTTTACTGCAATGTTAAAGTATAGGGGTCGGATCGAACTTCACATATGTTCGCCCGGCGATGCCAACGCGAACATGCTAAATTCGACGGCGAACAATTAGCGATATCTCTTGTAATAAACAGCAGAGATGTAAGCAGAGAGCACTGTGTTCTGACTGGAAGAACATCCTCTGTAATATACAGCAGCTGATAAGTACTGGAAGGATTAAGATTTTTAAGTAGAAATAATATACAAATCTGTTTAACTTTCGGGCACCATTTGATTTAAAAAAAAAAAAATATTGTTTTCCATTGGATTACCCCTTGAAATGTAAGGATTTTTTTTTTATAGAAAATGTAAACAGAATAAAAAAAAAAGAGATAGGTATATATTTTCTTTCCAATTCAGTCTCAGTAGTCTTTTCTGCAATTCACAAGAAATGACATATCATAGATAGTGACCGTAATCTTAAAAAGTTCACAAGTCATAAGCCTTTGGCCTCATTCAGACCTTTGTAGATATTTAAAGCATAGCTTTGTGTACGAATATAGGCTGAGGATATCATTTTTAGGAAAAACATGGTGGATGTCTCTGTCTCCTGGCTGTCTGGGACCCTGTTTGAAATGTATATATCCTCTGGTCCTCGGATTATTTTTCTTTGTCTGTATACCCCTGTACTGTTTTGTATTCTGTTGGTGGTTACTTTACATATCCCTTGACACCTAGCTGTGAGTAGCCTCAAGACAGCTTGTTTGCTGATTGGGTTAATCGCGCATATCCTGCCAGTTGGTGCCAACGTGAACAAACGGTTTACATCTTACCTATAGTGAAATATGTCCCAGTTTTAGAAATATGTTTTCAGGCCTCCCCCTAGTAGCCATAGTTATATATCCCCCAGAATCATGATCCCCGAATATTAGGCTTTACTTAGAACCCAAACATGACCCCATTGTACCCATAGATTAAGCTGTATGTATCCCTAACCTGTATGTATCCTATAACTATGTATAACCCCTTCATGTATCCTATCAAAATGTGTGTTATAATGTCACCATATCAATAAGGGTACTGCCATCTATGTCACATCGGTGGTGTATGATGGGAGTTATGATTTATGAACTATCAATCTGTGTTTGAGAGGAGGTTGGGAGGCGGGATGATGTGGGCTGATCTAAGAAGAAGCTGGAGACCTCCCTTCTAACCCAACCCCCTGCTGCACCCATAAAAGAGGTGGGCCCACTCCATCTAGTTGTTACAAGTTTGGGGCCCATTCTGAATGGACTTGTGCCGCTATTTTTCTTCCTTGGCCCCAAGGACGGATTAGGACTTTACTCAATGACGTTAAGTATGGAACTCTTCTGATTTTTATTCCCCTTTTATTTTATAACTGTTTTGCACATTTTTTATGTCTGTTTCTTTAATTATTTTTGTAACTAAGTACTGTACCCTTTATGTATATTAAAGCCATAACTTTAATGCGTAGCCTTGTATGCTCTAACGAACCTATGGCCTTATTTGGTGTATAAGCGTGGCTCGTGCCGTTACCATAGTTTTGGTGTCAAAGCGCAGAGTGCAAGAATCTGTGTATGAACGGAGGCGTTCTATCGGCCTATTGATAGATGGTGGCAGCGTATTGGTGTGTGGGCATGTGGACTGGTTTTGGGGTGCGTGTAGCTCATTTTTGGGGCCTATTGTGGTAGGTGTGTGTGAAAGTGAGTGTGGAAGCAGAGTACCCCTATACCTTCCCGGCCGAGGTCACGTGTGCAGGAAAGACACGGGGACCTACAAACAGTGTGTATTTAAGTTGTGTCACTGGCTCATAAGGGAGCAGAGCGTGCTCAGGGGAGCCAAGAATGAACGTACCACGGTGGCAGCTTAGATGTAGAGTATTAGAGTAGATATTCTGCTGGGCTTTGTGTTTATTTTGTCCGCTCACTCTTTTCTGAGAGGCGTGGACGTGTCCGTACGCCATGTCGTGAGGGCTGTACGTGACACTTTGTAAGAATAGTTCTTGAATATCATGAATACTCCAAGGACTTGAATAGAAAGACTGGTCCCGAGGAGGAATCTTAAAGTGTCACTGTCACATGTAAAAACGTTTAAAACATTGGGTGTGGCGGTTCAGACCCCTACCAAATGCTGGAATGAACAGGGAGAAGTGTTTGGGCAGGTGCTTCTTTCCCCATCCCCTACCCACTGCATAAGACAGGCTCCATAGATTTCTATAAGGCTAAGTTTCCACTTGTTTTTTTTCCTGGCAGTTTTGGGATATCTGCCACTGCAGTTTTTGAGCCCAAGTCAGAAGTGGATCCATAAGGGAAGAGACGTGTGAGTCCTTCCTTTATATATCCTATTCCTTTTGAATACACTTCTGGTTTGGGCTCAAAAACTGCAGTGGCAGTATTCCAAAAACTGCCAGAAAAAAAACAAGTGGAAACTTAGCCTTAATATGTCTCCTGTAGCAAGGAAAGAGATGGGGAAATGGTGAGGGTCTGAACACGCAGACTCGACCGATTAAAACGGCGGCAGGACCCCCCCTCCCCCATGAGGCATCTTATCTCCTATGCTTTGGATAGGGGATAAGATGTCTTAGGGCCAGAGTACCCCTTTAAGTAAAAATTTCCTCCAAGTTAAATTCTAGAGTTGTATTTAAAGGGGTACTTTAGGGAACTAAAACCATAGCCCATTCCTTCCCACTCACCAACCCATTTATTTGTCTAAATATCATTCAACAGCTATATAAAGCAGTTTCTTTCTTTCAGCTTTCACTTACATGCAGGGAGCAAGAGAAAGACATCCTCTGCATTTCTGCATTCACTCCTCCCCTCAGCTGCCCGAGAATTGCCGAAGATATAGTGAGGGGAGGGGAAGGCAGAGCAAGGCAGGACACAACTCTGCACCTCCCTCCTGTCAGGAGGACATATATATGAACACCACTGTGCATATCTACGTCCCTCCTGTCATTAACTACACAATGACCAGAGACATAGGCGGAGCTGAGGGTTGCCTGTACGAAGCTGAGGGAGGTGCACATTAGTGTTCATGACAGGAGGGACATAGATATACAGAGTAGTGTTAATGTTAGGAGAACATATATATGAACACTACTGTGCATAGCTACGTACCTCCTGTCATGAACTACACAATAACCACTGACAGGAGCAGAGCTGAGGGTTGCATGTACGGAGCTGAGGGAGGCGCAAGTAGTGGAGCTGAGGGAGGTTTGTACAGAGCTGAGGAAGGTGCAGAGTAATGACTGCTGTGAAGGCGCAGCTGATGACTGCTGTGAAGGCGCAGCTGATGACTGCTGTAAAGGGGCAGCTGATGACTGCTGTGAAGGCGCAGCTGATGACTGCTGTGAAGGCGCAGCTGATGACTGCTGTGAAGGGGCAGCTGATGACTGCTGTAAAGGGGCAGCTGATGACTGCTGTGTAGGGGCAGCTGATGACTGCTGTAAAGGGGCAGCTGATGACTGCTGTAAAGGGGCAGCTGATGACTGCTGTGAAGGGGCAGCTGATGACTGCTGTGTAGGGGCAGCTGATGACTGCTGTGTAGGGGCAGCTGATGACTGCTGTACAAAACCAAAGGTTCACTTGGAAACAGCTTATATTGTTAGGCTATTTTCAAATGGCAGTGGAAACATTCCACTTGGAAATTGCACTGCAGCAGAGTCCCATTGATTTCAATGACATTCACATTAGACAATGCACACGGTGGAATTTCTGCAGTGAAAACAATTGCTGCAAAATCCCAATTTTGGCATCCACAGCAACATTGAACATGTTCATTATTTCTGCAGATTTCGCTTGGAAGTGCATTGCTGTCTATGTAGAAGACTCATTTCTAAGTGATCCTAGCATCGGCAGAACATGCCATTATGCCCAATGTCTGACCGTATTTTCTGGGCGGTCATTCCACAAATTTTCCACTGTGTAATACATAGCCTCAAGAAGAAAATAAGCCCCCACAATCATGGAAAAGCAGCAATTCACATTAGACAATTAACAAGATAATTTTATTGCACAGATTCTCATGACTACAAGGAATTTTACTAGATGTCAGTACATTTTTTGCTCCTTTTTCCATTTTTAAGATTAGACCTTAGTTTGATCATATGCTATCTTCTGCCACATGAAAGCTTTCCACTTGTTGAATCAAACATTTTCTTGCTCTATATTGTAAACAACAAAAAGTATATAGTATTTGTATTCCAACATCAGGAGTGAGTCTGAAACATGAAAGGAGTGCATGTCTTTCTATCATACTTTTACTCTCAATGTAGGTTCCACTGTGATATTGGATTTCATACAGTATACTAATGCACAGGGCTGACCAATTTCTGTTGTGTGAAAGTGGCTTAAAGATCAAATCATTTCACTTTTGGGTATGAAATACTTGGTCTTTATCTAAAATATAGCAAACTCCTGGTGAGATATTTCTCCAGTGTAGTGGAGCATTAGATCGGAACAGCACTGAAATCATAACACAGAGATGAAAGAGAAAAGAAACATGTAATAAATACAGACCTAAACTAAAATAATAGAAATTTGCAGCTCACAGCTATACTGTCCGAGGTTTACCTAGATATTCACCAATACCTTATGGTCCGGAAAAACACTAGAAATCAGAAAATAGTGGATCTAGACCTCAAGGAGGTAACCAGGACTATAAAAACTGGTACATGATGACTGATATATATATATATATATATATATATATATATATATATATATATATAGTGAATTATGAATGATTTGTAAAGAGTCCGTGCTTCAAGTACAAATGAATTTTATTAAAACATAACATATGGTAAATGTATAAACTGCTACCCTATCACAGGGCCCCTTTGTACAGGATAATAATCAGCATATACAGTCATGGCCGTAAATGTTCGCACCCCTGACATTTTTCAAGAAGATGAAGTATTTCTCACAGAAAAGGATTGCAGTAACACGTGTTTTGCTATACACACGTTTATTCCCTTTGTGTGTATTGGAACTAAACCAAAAAAGGAAGAAATAAAGCAAATTGGACATAATGTCACACCAAACTCCAAAAATTGTCTGGACAAAATTACTGGCACCCTTTCAAAATTGTGGATAAATAAGATTGTTTCAAGCATGTGATGCTACTTTAAACTCACCTGGGGAAAGTAACAGGTGTGGGCAATATAAAAATCACACCTTAGTGTTTGCATTGTGTGTCTGTGTGTGCCACACTAAGCGTGGACAACAGAAAGAGGAGACGGGAACCTCTTTCTGTTGAACAATCTCAACAATTTTAAGGTTACAAGTCCATCTCCAGAGATCTAAATTTGCCTTTGTCCACAGTGTGTAATATTATCAAGAAGTTCGCAACCCATGGCACTGCAGCTAATCTCCCTGGGCGTGGACAGAAGAGAAAAATTGATGAAAGGTGTCAACGCAGGATAGTCTGGATGGTGGATAAGCAGCCCCAAACAAGTTCCAAAGATATTCAAGCTGTCCTGCAGGCTCAGGGAGCATCAGTGTCCGCGCAAACTATTTGTCAACATTTAAATGAAATGAAACGCTATGGCAGGAGACCCAGGAGGACCCCACTGCTGACACAGAGACATAAAAAAGCAAAACTACATTTGGCCAAATTAACTTTAGTAAGCCAAAATCCTTCTGGGAAAACATCTTGTGGACAGATGAGACCAAGATAGAGCTTTTTGGTAAAAGCACATCATCCTACTGTTTACCGAAAATGGAGGCCCACAAAGAAAAGAACATGAAAAGAAATATGGCGGAGGTTCAATGATGTATTGGGGTTGTTTTGCTGCCTCTGGCACTGAGAGCCTTGAATGTGTGCAAGGCATTATGAAATCTGAGGATTACCAACAGATTTTGGGTCCCACTGTACAACCCAGTGTCAGAAAGCTGTGTTTGTGTCCGAGATCTTGGGTCTTCCAGCAGGACAATGACCCCAAACATACATCAAAAAGCACCCAGAAATGGAGGGCAACAAAGCGCTGGAGAGTTCTGAAGTTGCCAGCAATGAGTCCAGATCTAAATCACATTGAACAACTGTGAAGAGATCTTAAAATTGCTGTTGGGAAAAGGCCTCCTTCCAATAAGAGAGACCTGGAGCAGTTTGCAAGGGAAGAGTGGTGCAACATTCCGGCTGAGAGGTGTAAGAAGCTTATTGATGGTTATTGGAAGAAACAGATTTCAGTTATTTTTACCAAAGGGTGAGCAACCAAATATTAAGTTATGGGTGCCAGTAATTTTGTCCAGCCCATTTTTGGAGTTTGGTGTGACATTATGTCCAATTTGCTTTTTTCCTCCCTTTTTTTGTTTACTTCCAATACACACAAAGGGAATAAACATGTGTATAGCAAAACGTGCCTTACTGCAATCCTTTTCTGTGAGAAATACTTCATTTTCTTGAAGGGGTGCCTATCATTTACGGCCATGACTGTGAAATACATATAAAACTGCTAGCTACAGCGAATAAAATTATTAATTCAGAAAGTGTGTAGCTGAACTGTAATTCATAAACGATTTACTCCCCCCAAAAAAGTATATAACATGATAAATTACAATGGCTGATCTGGTGTATATAGCCTTGAAAAAGGCTGTTGCTGCCGAAACATTGCAATTGAATTGGGAATAAACCTATCCAGTTTTGCATGATCCTTGGTCTCCTGGTGCCGTGTTTTTTGGATTTGCATATATATATATATATATATATATTTCATGTGAATGGGTAGAAGCTGATGGCTCAAATATATGTTCTGGCAAATTTAGATGGGAAATCCCAATTACAAAGATACTCTGTCGTCCGGCATCTGATAATCCAAAATGGCTCTCCAATTGTTGAAGAGCCATTTTGGATTATCAGATGCCGGACAACAGAATATTTTTGTAATCGGGTTTTCCCATCTAAATTTGCTGGAATATATATTTGAGCCATCAGCTTCTACCCATATGAATAATATATACATTTACCATATTTTAAGTTTTTTTTTTATAAAATTCATTTGTACTTGAAGCACAGTCTCTCTACAAACCATTCATTATGCATATATATCAGTCATCATGTACCAGTTCTTATAGTCCCTGTTATGTCCTTGAGGTCTGGATCCACTATTTTCTGATTTCTGAACTAAAATAATTTGTATAATTTACACATTGTAAGACTGAAGGTGTGAACACGTTCCATTGTCTATATATGCAAATGATTATGTTCTGATTATGCAGTAAACCTGTAATGCATCTAGATCAGTTCAGAAATGTCAGAAAAATAATTATATCTATAGATAAAAAATAAAATAAAAGAATCAATATATCCAACTACGTTTAAAGACACCGCAAAAAACAATGTATATTACAAATATACATATAATATTATTATCTACATTACATAAAAAGTTTTTGCAAATGACACATACACTTTAAATATGGCATTCATGACTATAATAGAGAATAACTCTGGTAATGTTTTTGGCAATCCAAACAATTTTGACATTGTTTTCTACCACAAGTTGTACAATATACATAGTAGAAGTAGAACAATACTGCATACCCAGAAGTGACTGCATTTTGGAAACTACACCACCTAAAGAATCCCCCTAGGGCAGTAGTGAGTACTTTGAGTCCTTATTGTGTGGCTGGAGTTATTAGCAAGTCAGTGTAAAATAATCTAATTTCCTTTTGTTTTTCCCCCACAAATGCATCATTTGTGGGATGTACTTTTTATACATAGCTTATGAAATGGAGGAAATGCACCCCATCAGTCAGGAAGGGGTTACGGGAATTGCCTGTGCATTCTACATATTGCATGTTACATGCTTCACATGTAGCTAGATATATCACTCATGTAACAATTTATGTAACTTTATGTAATTTTATCCTTGTTAACATTTAAAAAAAAAAAAAACAGGCTCAGTCTCAAGTGGTGCTAAGCCTTATTTGCTATAAGAACTATAAATCTGAGCTATGCCTAAATCATTAGCTGGTCATAGCAGCGACAGTTTATTATTTCAAAAAAAGTCTTAGAATATTTCTAATAACAACAATAATACTTTCCTAAACATAGAACACTTTTCTTTTAAACTTTGATCCAGTGTGTTTGCGTCTAAGGATCACAGAGGAATTTCTACAGTGACCTATAGCCCTCCCTTCATCCTCATACTTCAAGCTATATAACATTTTGTACCTCCAGTATTTTTATCCAAAACCAGACTTTCACTTTTTTCTGTGTTTTGGTCACACCACTGGTTTTGGATTTTAAAAATGACTAAAATGAAGACAGAGTTCTCCTGACAACAGGCAGTGGACATCAAATTGCAGGCAATGAAGACACCTAGTGGCCAAGACTTCACAGCAGTTTCTATGGAGTGAGATGTTATTTTTGTAGGTAGGAGATACTGGTGCTAGGTTACGTGGGCACCCTATGACTAGGCTCACACTATGGAATTTTCTTCCTGCAATTCCGCTTTGAAATGTAGAATATAGTGAATGGGTTTCTGTTCACAAATTCACACTTAGGAATTTGTGAACGGAAAATCCGCTTGATTTGGCATTTGGATTCTGGCGTATCTCATTTTTCAACATAGACATATACTCGCGGAACAAATTGCAGTCTATTGAAGACTGCAGTGTCCGCGTGGTCCTAGCGCCGACCTATTCAGTGGGTCCTGGCCGCATTTGGAATCTCCAGACGGAAATTTTCTTCCCGGGGATTCCACAATATGAACCTAGCCTAATAGAGGTGGAAAACACCCTATTTTAGTCTATGCTACTATTGGACTAGTGATTTGCCTCTATACCACTTGTTATAGCAGTCTCTGTTTCAGGCAGCACGCTTTGTGTGGGAGATAGTCCTGGCTTGTGGCGTCTCAACCAAGTAGTGTTGTTAAAAAGTCGCTCTCCAGGTTGTGATGTCACTATCGAAACCTACGAGGGTCAAAATTACTCAGATGCATTTAAAAAAACAAATGGTTTCCTTTATCTGGAAGGTAGCAGTCTGATTCAGGCCCTGAATTGGACTGTTGCCTCCCTGATGAAGTAAACAGTTTGATTCTTAAATGCGTCCTAGTAATTTTGACCCTCATACTTCCATAGAGATGTCACAACCCGGAGAGCGACTTTTTAACAGCACTACTTGGTCGAGTCGCCAGTGGTTATTGATATGGTTTACTTATGATTATGTAGATACATCTTCTAATTAAACCTTTCAGGAACAGAACAATTTAAATAATATTAATTGAACTTTTTAATGCCAAGTAATATGTGGAAAAGTTCAAGTGTATCTAATCCCTTTAGAAATAATCTGGTCTCAAATCCTTGCATTAAAAGACTTCTAGGTCCAATAAACTATAGTTAGAATACACACATTTCCATGGGTGCTTCAGCTAGAAGTAAGACCATACTCATGGAGTAAATTATTTATTGATATCAACCATTGTCAATTAGTAAAACTGCAACTGGATTAAGTAGCAGCTAAGTATTGAGGTCTTACTTTTTTTGCCTTAGCGTTTAATTGTCATTCTATTTTCCCTGCAGCAGACAGCTCTGTGCTCAGTTTTCTTAAGCGTTGGTAGTCAGCAGGAAATCTTTGATTCCAACCTTATATTGATTACAATAGTAGCAGCACAGTGAGGCTTACTGCACGTTGTGGATACGTAGGGCACAGTGCTCAGGGCTCCATCAACTGCTGGATTTTTAACTCCTTAACAACCTGCACCATAATAGTATGGCATAGAGAAGTGCCATATGCCAATAGTTAACCACTTTGATGGCAAGGTTAAAAAGCATGGCCTCTATGGTGTTTGACACATAGAAGGGGCCCCCTCTAGTAGCCCATCAGCCCCCAATCATAAGACACTCATGGGTTACCATAACAGGCAGGGACCTGTAAAATAAATATATATTATTAGTGTAATAGCATGCTGCATGGGAAAGGAAGAGAGAAAAGTGGGAAGAATAGAGGGAGGTAGGAAGTCTGGACTGCTGTTTTTTATATGTCCTATGCCAAAAAAAGAAAAGCTTATCAATAAATCATATGTACTCCAAAGGGGTACCAGTAAATACTAAAAAAGTTTAGACTCTCAGATTAAACGTTTTTACATGAAACATGTTTTTATTTTGCTAAAGTACTAAGATGGTAAAAGGAACATATTTGTTATCACTGTGTTTGTGTCAAGTGCTGTATAAGATAAGATGTGTTTTTATACATTAAACAATTTACAGTATTGTGCCAGTTTTTGTAGGTGTAATATATTAGTATTAAACTAACAGTGGACAGTTGCTGCTGCTGGAATTTTTTAGGTTGTGACACATGTGAATATTCTGTACTCACTCTAACAGTCAGCTTCCTGACAATTTTTTCGCTCCATGGATTTTATAATTGATAGAATTTATTATGATTTATTATGGCTCTTACTTGCCAAACTGTTTATGTAAATTAGCATTTCCATAATAAACACCACTGTAATGACTGGTTCTGTCCGCACCCTGTGGGTTAATTGTGCATAGCTCTGTTGTTTATGTTGGTTGATGTGACAACACCCTGAGCTGCTTGGGTGTGGTTGGGGTTTCTTCTATCAATCAGGATTCTCCTTTCACCTACACTCTGATATATAAGGAAGTCACTTTCACTTGTGCTTTGCTTGTGAAGGTTACCTGTTGACTGAAGCTAGCACTCCCTGTATTTCTATTGTCTATTCTGGTACTCTGATCTTTTGGCTTGGTTCTTGACTTCTCTTCTGGTATTTGCATTGTTACTCCCCTTTCTCATGTTACCGATCTTGGCTAGTCTGACTACAATTTGACTGTGTGTTTGTCTTAGTGTAGCTCTGTTAGTTTGTGTGCCTCCAGCTGTTCCCTGACTCTGACTGTTTTGTAGTTTATTATTTTGACTGCACTTCCCCAGCACTTAGCAGGGAGGGGTTGTCATTGTGGTTGTCAATCCGTCACTTAGAGTGCATGTGCAATTTATTACCACAAATGTTATTTTGTATGCTTTATTTTTTTTTTCGGGGGTGGGGCTTGCATGTCTGTGTTTGTTCAGTCAGTGGTAGAAATATAAATTACTGTGGGACATGTCTGACAGTGTGGACCATGGGATGCCTCAATACAATTGGAGATCCTCCACCATTTATACAAAGTGTTCACAGGATATGTACCTTATTATGTTAAAGGGGTATTCCCATCTCAAGAAATTATCCCTTTTCCACAGGATATGCACCTAAGATATATAGGTATAAACTGATGCTTTATGTAAATTTTAATATATGTACAATGCATTTCTGAAAATGTACTATGTTAGAAATCTATATACTTTCCAAAGCCCAAATGTGCCTACCTTGTTTTTCCCTGTTTCCCTTGGTTATGACCAAGGGTAATTGGGGGAAAGTGTGAGCTCTATGGCATGGCAACAGCATGGTCACCATTCCAGATCAGATCCATGGGGAGAACAGTACAGAGATGTAGATAAATTTATCTAAACAACTGTTGTCATCCTTTACATATATTTATGTGGAACAAATCTGATATTACCAAATTTACTACCAACTTTACTTCATGAGAAAACCCCTTTAAGCCTTTTTGCCTGTATCCATAGTAGGAGTACATTAAGAGTCCTTAAACCTTTATGGACACATCTTATTAGAACCTTATAAGAAGCTATGCTGCTAAAGAATATTGAGAGTTATTGATCTAAACAGAAAAAATTATGTTGCTGTTTGTGTAAAATTAAATTATGTGGAGATAGTTTGGAGACATGTTTATGGATTGTCATTATAGTCAGGTCATTAATTTTGACCTCTGGTCATTCAAAAGCAGACTGTTTCTTGTACTGAGCATATTAGCTGTTTTGTGTTTCTACTTTACGGAGTAAAATGTCATGATTTCATGGCAAGCAGAAGTCTATGGAAAAGGTCAATCAGAGAGCAGAAAATATGTGTTTGAGTTTAAACATATGATTGCCTATTATTAGACCTAGAGATGAGCGAATTTTTTAAAAATTTGATTCGGCTGATTCGACGAATTTTACCCCAAAATTTGTTTTAGTCCAAATTTATTTGTGGTGATTAAAAATGGCTATTTCTGGCCTACAGAGAGCCTCAATAGGAGTTTAGAACATTTTGCCTTGCTGTTACACTCATAGGGTGTGTTCTGGGTTATTATGATAATAATACTGTTATTCAGTATGACATGAAGAACAGAGGCGTCCCTATAAGAATCACTGTCACAGAGTGGCACAATGACAGAGCCTGGAGGTGGCATCAGAATGAGGAGACCATATAGTGGCTGAATGACCCAGTGTGGAGGTGGCGACAGCATGAAGAGAACATTTAGTGGCTGAATGATGCAGCCTGGAGTTTGCGGCAGCATGAGGAGAACATATAGTGGCTGAATGACACAGCCTGGAGGTGGCTGAAGCATGAGGAGACCATATAGTGGCTGAATGACACAGTGTCGAGGTGGCAGCAGCATGAGGAGACCTTATAGTGGCTGAATGACACATCGTGGAGGTGGCGGCAGCATGAGGAGACCACATAGTGGCCGAATGACACAGCCTGGAGTATGCGGCAGCATGAGGAGAACATTTAGTGGCTGAATGACACAGCCTGGAGGTGACGGAAGCATGGGGAGACCATGTAGTGGCTGAATGACACAGTGTCGAGGTGGCGGCAGCATGAGGAGACCTTATAGTAGCTGAATGACACAGTGTGGAGGTGACGGCAGCATGAGGAGAGCATATAGTAACTGAATGACACAGCCTGTAGTTGGCGGCAGCATGAGGAGACTACATAGTGGCTTTCTCTGTAAGGCCCTACTCTCGCCCTATTAATTTCCTTCTTGTCAAGTGTTACTAACCCTAAAAAGGGTGGCCCCACAGAGGAAACTCTTTATTACCATCTAAAAACCCTGGGAAATGGCAGTGTTTGTAGGGGGAATAGGGAGAAGTTCCTGTGTGGGGCCTCCCTTTTTAGGGTGAGTAACACTTGCCAAGAAGGGAATTAATAAAGCAAGAGTAGGGCCTTACAGGGGAAGTTTTTACCCCCACTGGTTACAATGGACCATACGTTGTTCCCTTCCACCTTTTAGAGGTCTTTGCATCACATCATTACTTGGTGGTGTAGGTGGTACATGGTGTTTTTTGCACAATTTCCTTTTGTTTGATTTAAAAATAAATTTGGGTACATATATTTTATCCTAATAAAAGTTAAGTTTTAGCTAATTTTAACTAATTCTTACTTGTGGTCTCATGCCGAGGAATGTCTGTAACTGGGGAGCAGCGCCTTAAATATGTTTTGCACTATCCATATTTGTAAAGTGTTGGTGTGGCACCATGGTCAATTTACTCTCATGGTGGAAATCCTGGCTGATCCATGCCTGATTCATCTTCACAAACATAGTAACTGTTACGCCGAGCGCTCCGGGTCCCCGCTCCTCCCCGGAGCGCTCGCTTCACTCTCCCCGCGGCAGCGCTCCGGTCACGTCCTCTGACCCGGGGCGCTGCGATTCCGCTGCCAGCCGGGATGCGATTCGCGATGCGGGTAGCGCCCGCTCGCGATGCGCACCCCGGCTCCCCTACCTGACTCGCTCTCCGTCTGTTCTGTCCCGGCGCGCGCGGCCCCGCTCCCTAGGGCGCGCGCGCGCCGGGTCTCTGCGATTTAAAGGGCCACTGCGCCGCTGATTGGCGCAGTGGTTCCAATCAGTGTGTTCACCTGTGCACTTCCCTATATCACCTCACTTCCCCTGCACTCCCTTGCCGGATCTTGTTGCCTTAGTGCCAGTGAAAGCGTTCCTTGTGTGTTCCTTGCCTGTGTTTCCAGACCTTCTGCCGTTGCCCCTGACTACGATCCTTGCTGCCTGCCCCGACCTTCTGCTACGTCCGACCTTGCTTTTGCCTACTCCCTTGTACCGCGCCTATCTTCAGCAGCCAGAGAGGTGAGCCGTTGCTAGTGGATACGACCTGGTCACTACCGCCGCAGCAAGACCATCCCGCTTTGCGGCGGGCTCTGGTGAAAACCAGTAGTGGCTTAGAACCGGTCCACTAGCACGGTCCACGCCAATCCCTCTCTGGCACAGAGGATCCACTACCTGCCAGCCGGCATCGTGACAGTAGATCCGGCCATGGATCCCGCTGAAGTTCCTCTGCCAGTTGTCGCTGACCTCACCACGGTGGTCGCCCAGCAGTCACAACAGATAGCGCAACAAGGCCAACAGCTGTCTCAACTGACCGTTATGCTACAACAGTTACTACCACAGCTTCAGCAGTCATCTCCTCCGCCAGCTCCTGCACCTCCTCCGCAGCGAGTGGCCGCTCCTGGGATACGCTTATCCTTGCCGGATAAATTTGATGGGGACTCTAAGTTTTGCCGTGGCTTTCTTTCCCAATGTTCCCTGCATCTGGAGATGATGTCGGACCTGTTTCCCACCGAAAGGTCTAAGGTGGCTTTCGTAGTCAGCCTTCTGTCCGGAAAAGCCCTGTCATGGGCCACACCGCTCTGGGACCGCAATGACCCCGTCACTGCCTCTGTACACTCCTTCTTCTCGGAAATCCGAAGTGTCTTTGAGGAACCTGCCCGAGCCTCTTCTGCTGAGACTGCCCTGTTGAACCTGGTCCAGGGTAATTCTTCCGTTGGCGAGTATGCCGTACAATTCCGTACTCTTGCTTCAGAATTGTCCTGGAATAATGAGGCCCTCTGCGCGACCTTCAAAAAAGGCCTATCCAGCAACATTAAAGATGTTCTGGCCGCACGAGAAATTCCTGCTAATCTACATGAACTTATTCACCTAGCCACTCGCATTGACATGCGTTTTTCCGAAAGGCGTCAGGAACTCCGCCAAGATATGGACTCTGTTCGCACGAGGCGTTTCTTCTCCTCGGCTCCTCTCTCCTCTGGTCCCCTGCAATCTGTTCCTGTGCCTCCCGCCGTGGAGGCTATGCAGGTCGACCGGTCTCGCCTGACACCTCAAGAGAGGACACGACGCCGTATGGAGAACCTCTGCCTGTACTGTGCTAGTACCGAACACTTCCTGAGAGATTGTCCTATCCGTCCTCCCCGCCTGGAAAGACGTACGCTGACTCCGCACAAGGATGAGACAGTCCTTGATGTCTACTCTGCTTCTCCACGTCTTACTGTGCCTGTGCGGATGTCTGCCTCTGCCTTCTCCTTCTCTACAGTGGCCTTCTTGGACTCTGGATCTGCAGGAAATTTTATTTTGGCCTCTCTCGTCAACAGGTTCAACATCCCGGTGACCAGTCTCGCCAGACCCCTCTACATCAATTGTGTAAATAATGAAAGATTGGACTGTACCATACGTTTCCGCACGGAGCCCCTTCTTATGAGCATCGGATCTCATCATGAGAGGATTGAACTTTTGGTCCTCCCCAATTGCACCTCGGAAATTCTCCTTGGACTTCCCTGGCTTCAACTTCATTCCCCTACCCTGGATTGGTCCACTGGGGAGATCAAGAGTTGGGGGTCCTCTTGTTCCAAGAACTGTCTAAAACCGGTTCCCAGTAACCCTTGCCGTAACTCTGTGGTTCCTCCAGTAACCGGTCTCCCTAAGGCCTATATGGACTTCGCGGATGTTTTCTGCAAAAAACAAGCTGAGACTCTACCTCCTCACAGGCCTTATGATTGCCCTATCGACCTCCTCCCGGGCACTACTCCACCCCGGGGCAGAATTTATCCTCTCTCTGCCCCAGAGACTCTTGCCATGTCCGAATATGTCCAGGAGAATCTAAAAAAGGGCTTTATCCGTAAATCCTCCTCTCCTGCCGGAGCCGGATTTTTCTTTGTGTCCAAAAAAGATGGCTCCCTACGTCCTTGCATTGACTACCGCGGTCTTAATAAAATCACGGTTAAGAACCGCTACCCCTTACCCCTCATCTCTGAACTCTTTGATCGCCTCCAAGGTGCCCACATCTTCACTA
This sequence comes from Hyla sarda, assembly GCF_029499605.1. NCBI lineage: Eukaryota > Metazoa > Chordata > Amphibia > Anura > Hylidae > Hyla > Hyla sarda. The sequence continues at coordinate 135,469,897 of NC_079189.1, read as the reverse complement.
AATTGGACTTAAGAGGCGCCTATAACCTCATCCGCATCAGAGAGGGGGACGAGTGGAAAACGGCATTTAACACCAGAGATGGACACTTTGAGTATCTGGTCATGCCCTTTGGACTGTGCAACGCCCCTGCCGTCTTCCAAGACTTTGTCAATGAAATTTTTCGTGATCTGTTATACTCCTGTGTTGTTGTATATCTGGACGATATCCTAATTTTTTCTGCCAATCTAGAAGAACACCGCCAGCATGTCCGTATGGTTCTTCAGAGACTTCGTGACAACCAACTCTATGCCAAAATTGAGAAATGTCTGTTTGAATGCCAATCTCTTCCTTTTCTAGGATATTTGGTCTCTGGCCAGGGACTACAGATGGATCCAGACAAACTCTCTGCCGTCTTAGATTGGCCACGCCCCTCCGGACTCCGTGCTATCCAACGCTTTTTGGGGTTCGCCAATTATTACAGGCAATTTATTCCACATTTTTCTACCATTGTGGCTCCTATCGTGGCTTTAACCAAAAAAAATGCTGATCCCAAGTCCTGGCCCCCTCAAGCAGAAGACGCCTTTAAACGACTCAAGTCTGCCTTTTCTTCGGCTCCCGTCCTCTCCAGACCTGACCCTTCCAAACCCTTCCTATTGGAGGTTGATGCCTCCTCAGTGGGAGCTGGAGCTGTTCTTCTACAAAAAAATTCTTCCGGGCATGCTGTCACTTGTGGTTTTTTCTCTAGGACCTTCTCTCCAGCGGAGAGGAACTACTCCATCGGGGATCGAGAGCTTCTAGCCATTAAATTAGCACTTGAGGAATGGAGGCATCTGCTGGAGGGATCAAGTTCTCCTGTTATTATCTACACCGACCACAAGAACCTCTCCTACCTCCAGTCTGCCCAACGGCTGAATCCTCGCCAGGCCCGGTGGTCTCTGTTCTTTGCCCGATTTAATTTTGAGATTCACTTTCGTCCTGCCGATAAGAACATTAGGGCCGATGCTCTCTCTCGTTCCTCGGATGCCTCAGAAGTTGAACTCTCTCCGCAACACATCATTCCACCTGACTGCCTGATCTCCACTTCTCCTGCCTCCATCAGGCAGACTCCTCCAGGAAAGACCTTTGTTTCTCCTCGCCAACGCCTCGGAATCCTCAAATGGGGTCACTCCTCCCATCTCGCAGGTCATGCGGGTATCAAGAAATCTGTGCAACTCATCTCCCGCTTCTATTGGTGGCCGACTCTGGAGACGGATGTTGTGGACTTTGTGCGAGCCTGCACTATCTGTGCCCGGGATAAGACTCCTCGCCAGAAGCCCGCTGGTTTTCTTCATCCTCTGCCTGTCCCCGAACAGCCTTGGTCTCTGATTGGTATGGATTTTATTACTGACTTACCCCCATCCCATGGCAACACTGTTATTTGGGTGGTCGTTGATCGATTCTCCAAAATGGCACATTTCATCCCTCTTCCTGGTCTTCCTTCTGCGCCTCAGTTGGCTAAACAATTTTTTGTACACATTTTTCGTCTTCACGGGTTGCCTACGCAGATTGTCTCGGATAGAGGCGTCCAATTCGTGTCTAAATTCTGGAGGGCTCTCTGTAAACAACTCAAGATTAAATTAAATTTTTCTTCTGCATATCATCCCCAGTCCAATGGACAAGTAGAAAGGATTAACCAGATCTTGGGTGATTATTTGCGACATTTTGTTTCCTCCCGCCAGGATGACTGGGCAGATCTCCTCCCATGGGCCGAATTCTCGTATAACTTCAGGGTCTCTGAGTCTTCCTCCAAATCCCCATTTTTCGTGGTGTACGGCCGTCACCCTCTTCCCCCCCTCCCTACTCCCTTGCCCTCTGGTCTGCCCGCTGTGGATGAAATTTCTCGTGACCTTTCCATCATATGGAGAGAGACCCAAAATTCTCTCTTACAGGCTTCATCACGCATGAAGAGGTTCGCGGATAAGAAAAGAAGAGCTCCCCCCGTTTTTTCCCCTGGAGACAAGGTATGGCTCTCCGCTAAATATGTCTGCTTCCGTGTCCCTAGCTACAAGTTGGGACCACGCTATCTTGGTCCTTTCAAAATTTTGTGTCAAATTAATCCTGTCTCTTATAAACTTCTTCTTCCTCCCTCTCTTCGTATCCCTAATGCCTTTCACGTCTCTCTTCTCAAACCACTCATCCTCAACCGTTTTTCTCCCAAATCTGTTCCTCCCACTCCTGTTTCCGGCTCCTCGGACATCTTCTCGGTCAAAGAAATTTTAGCTGCCAAAAAGGTCAGAGGGAAAAATTTTTTTTTAGTGGACTGGGAGGGTTGTGGTCCTGAAGAGAGATCCTGGGAACCTGAGGACAACATCCTAGACAAAAGTCTGCTCCTCAGGTTCTCAGGCTCTAAGAAGAGGGGGAGACCCAAGGGGGGGGGTACTGTTACGCCGAGCGCTCCGGGTCCCCGCTCCTCCCCGGAGCGCTCGCTTCACTCTCCCCGCGGCAGCGCTCCGGTCACGTCCTCTGACCCGGGGCGCTGCGATTCCGCTGCCAGCCGGGATGCGATTCGCGATGCGGGTAGCGCCCGCTCGCGATGCGCACCCCGGCTCCCCTACCTGACTCGCTCTCCGTCTGTTCTGTCCCGGCGCGCGCGGCCCCGCTCCCTAGGGCGCGCGCGCGCCGGGTCTCTGCGATTTAAAGGGCCACTGCGCCGCTGATTGGCGCAGTGGTTCCAATCAGTGTGTTCACCTGTGCACTTCCCTATATCACCTCACTTCCCCTGCACTCCCTTGCCGGATCTTGTTGCCTTAGTGCCAGTGAAAGCGTTCCTTGTGTGTTCCTTGCCTGTGTTTCCAGACCTTCTGCCGTTGCCCCTGACTACGATCCTTGCTGCCTGCCCCGACCTTCTGCTACGTCCGACCTTGCTTTTGCCTACTCCCTTGTACCGCGCCTATCTTCAGCAGCCAGAGAGGTGAGCCGTTGCTAGTGGATACGACCTGGTCACTACCGCCGCAGCAAGACCATCCCGCTTTGCGGCGGGCTCTGGTGAAAACCAGTAGTGGCTTAGAACCGGTCCACTAGCACGGTCCACGCCAATCCCTCTCTGGCACAGAGGATCCACTACCTGCCAGCCGGCATCGTGACAGTAACACAGTAACATACTTCTAAAGGTTGAAAAAAGACCAGAGTCCACCAAGTTCAACCTACAACCCTAATCAGTCCTTACTGAATTGACCAGAGGAAGGCAAATAACCCTCAAACTAGAGGTAAAAATTCCTTCCCGACTCCAAATATGTAGGCCAGAATAAATGCCTGGATCAACGTTCTGTCCCTATAAATCTAGTATACATAACCAGCGATGTTATTACTCTCCAAAAAATGCATCCATGTACTGAAGAGACAAAAAGAAAAGAGGAGCGCGATCCTAGTGTATTATCAAAAATATTAAAAGCAAAATATTCAACATATATGTGCTCACCAGAGTTGGTTATGCTCAGAGCATAACATCTACAATAGCGCATCAATAGTGGGTCAGCAGCCCAGGAGAACCCCATCATCCAAGGAGGTCGGCAGGCAGTAGTAAAATAGACTATTAAAAAGGAAGAAATTTTCTCCAAAGCCAGGCGCTTCTCCCAATAAAAAGTTATCTTTATTCCATCAGGAAAGACATAAAAAGTTGGTATAAAAAGCACTTTCAACTTGTTTCTAGCTCGGACTGAGCTCTTTATCAAGACGTGCAAGATGCACGTCTTGATAAAGAGCTCAGTCCGAGCTAGAAACGCGTTGAAAGTGCTTTTCATACCAACTTTTTATGTCTTTCCTAACGGAATAAAGATAACTTTTTATTTGGAGAGGCGCCTGGCTTTGGAGAAAGTTTCTTCCTTTTTAATTGTCTATTTTAAAAAATGCATCCAGACTCTTTTTGAACTATTTTACAGAGTTCACCATAACCATATCCTCTGGCAGAGAGTCCCATAGTTTCACTGCTCTTACAGTAAAGAACCCCTCGTCTGTGCTGGAGTAGAAACCTTCTTTCCTCAAGACGTAGAGCAGTTGTACTCAACTGGCGGACTGTGGTCCAGCTCTGGACCGTGGCCGCCAGGCACCCGGACCTCCGGCCGGTTCTCTGTAGGCATCAGCTGTCCCGACATTCATATGGATCGGTGTCTTTAAGACACCAATACAAATGAATAGCTGAGCACAGCCAGAGCGATGGAACGCTTTGCTCCCGGCCCTGCCAATGCTTTTGAATGAATGCTGCAGGGGTCTTGGGGGGGGGGGGGGGGGGGGAGAGAGATGAATGCTGCAGGGGTCTTGGGGGGGAGGAGATGAATGCTGCAGGGGTCTTGGGGGGAGGAGATAAATGCTGCAGGGGTCTTTGGGGGGAGATGAATGCTGCAGCAGTCTTGGGGGGAGATGAATGCTACAGGGGTCTTGGGGGGAGATGAATGCTGCAGGGGTCTTGGGGGGAGATGAATGCTGCAGGGGCCTTGGGGTGGAGGAGGTGAATGCTGCAGGAGTCTTGGGGTGGGGGGGAATGAATGCTGCAGGGGTCTTGGGGTGGGGGGAGATTAATGCTACAGGGGTCTTGGGGTGGGGTGGAAGGTGAATGCTGCAGGGGTGGGGGTGGGAGATGAATGCAGCAGGGGTCTTGGGGTGGGGGGAATGAATGATGCAGGGGTCTGGTCTTGGGGGGAATGAATGTTGCAGGGGTCTTGGAGGGGAGATGAATATTGTAGTGGTCTTATCTTGGGGGAGTGTAAAGATGAATGATGCAGGGGTCTTGGGGGGGAAAGATAAATGATGCGGGTGTGGAGTGTTAAGGCAGAAGAGGGGTCTGGGGGGACAGAAAAGTGTAAAGATAAATAATTCAGGGGTCTTGGGGGGCAGAGGAGTCTGCAGGAGAACTTAGGGGGCTCATCCACATTGAGGACATTCCTTGCAGCAGAGTCCAAATGTTTTCAATGGTTTTCTACTGCTCTGTGCATACTGTAGAATCACCACAGTGGAATTCCCCCAGCAGAATGGACGTACACCCAAAGAACGAACATGTTCGTTCTTTAGGTGGACATCCATTAAGCACGTGGAATTCCACCGGACTGCATTGTCATCTATAGAGAGGGTGCACATCCGTGCAGTCCTATCGCCAATGGCTTCGGTGGCGCCTGCAGCAAGCGGACATTCTGTCAACTAATTATCTAGTGTGGAGAAGTCCTTAGGGGTCTGCAGAAAGAGGGGAAAATGGGTCTGGGGGGAGTGCAGGGTTAGGTTTCTGACAAACAGAGTAAACCGTGTCTGGCAGTATTATTTTTAGGGGTCATGATATCTGACAGGGTTATAATGATTATTGTCTTTATTCAGAGGAGGAGCATCTACTGACAAAGTAACCAATGATGTGAGGGCATCAGACTCTGCAGAGAAGATGGAGCTGAAAGAAGACAAGGACCAGATGAAGAAGAAAAGTAAAGACAACAGGGAAGATGTCTCCTGTGAGTCATTATATAATTGTGTATTCTTCTGACTGTCCCATCACAGCTGGAGTCATTTGTAATTTCTGCAGTGATGATGGGTGAAACTGTACCCCAACCTGTGGCTCTCCAACTGTTACAATACTACAACTCCCATAATACCTGAAGCTTTGCAACAATTGGAGAGCCACTTAAACCGAAGTGATTTTAGAGTAAGCAGCCTATTTTATTTTAATGGGTGTCTGACTGATGCGACCCCCACCGCAAAAACAAAATGGGCTGCATAGTCTAATATCCCTGGGCCTATTTGTGCTCCCAGTCGAGCCCTGGTAAGTAAGTGTATTACAGGTATTTCCCAACCTTTAACTCTACAGTTGTTTCACAACTACAACTCCCACCATGCTCTTCTGTCTGCATGATGGGAGTTGTAGTTTTGCAACAGCTGGAGAGTTCACATGGGGGGCAGACATAGGGACATAGTTTATATGGGGGGGGGGAGGCATCATGACACAGTTCATATGAGGGCAGGCTTAAATGGCAGTATTATACTCAGAAACAGGGTGTATGGAGGTATTATATCAGGGGCATGGGGTTTGACAGCATTATATTTAGGTACACAGCATGTAGTGGTATTATATATTCAGGGGCACAGTGTGTCAGTATTATACCAGGGGCACAGTGTGTGGCAGTTGTAGAACGATTATCACTTAATAAATAATGGCAGCACCTATTTCTGGCATGGCACTGCGGCAGCTAGGTGTGAACCAGGTCTTAGCGTTTAGCTCGGACCTTCACCTGATGGCAAACCTGGATAAGCGGACCCCTACTAAAGTATTTGAGTATCCCTGACGTAGAGGATGCCCCCTTGTTATAGATACAGTCCTGGGTATAAATAGATCATGGGAGAGATCTCTGTAAGGTCCCTGGATACGTTTATACATAGTTATTAGGTCTCCCCTAAGCCTTCTTTTTTCTAAACTAAATAACCCCAATTTTGATAATCTTTCTGGGTACTGTAGTCCTCCCGTATTACTCTGGTTGCCCATCTTTGAACCCTCTCCAGCTCCACTATATCTTTCTTGTACACTGGTGCCCAGTACTGTACAAAGTATTCTATGTGTGGTCTGACTAGTGATTTGTGCAGCGGTATAATTATTTTCTTGTCGTGGGCATCTATGCCCCTATTGATACACCCCATGATTTTATTTGCCTTGGCAGCAGCTGCCCGTCGCTGGTCACTACAGCTAAATTTACTATTAACTAAGACCCCTAAGTCCTTTTCCACGTCAGTCGTCCCAAGTGTGCTCCCATTTAATACATAATCCTAACCCGGATTTTTCCTGCCCATGTGCATGCATGTGTGAATCGCGGCCTGTTGCTTACCTCCTGCTGCTTGGCTTTCTGCTTCCCTACGTGCACGTCACCGCCTCCTAGGGCGCGTGTGAGGCTCCTTCTCTAGATTTAAAGGGCCAGCACACTAATTGGTGTCTGGTCCATCCCATACGTTATTTATTCCAGCTTCTCCCCCACTTCCCTGCTGGATCTTCAGTGACCCTAGTCTGAGATTAAGCATTCCTTTTGCCTGTTTGCCTCTTCCTGTGTGTCCAGACCTTCCTGCTATGTCAATTGACTACGCACCTTTGCCGCCTGCCTTGACCTCCTGCTAAGTTTGACTATGCTTCTGCCTCATCCTCTGGTACCTCGTCTTGCCCTGTTACCTGTGGGGTTGAGCCGTGTCCGGGGTAGCAACCTGGTTGTCACCTGCCGCAGCAAGCCCATCCTTAGACACCTTAGGCTCCGCTCCCTGATACGGTCCGAGTCATCGTCACACAGGTTAGTAGGATTCACATTCAGAATCGTAACAGCAAGATCCAGATAGGGATCCCGCTGAGGTTCCTCTGCCAGATAATCCGGATCTCATTTCTATCATGGTGCTCCAGTCACAGCAGTTGGCCCAGCAGGCACAGCAGTTGAGTTCGTTATCCCCAATGATGCAGCAGTTGCTAACTGCTCAACAACAGCCGCAACAGCCTCAGCCTCCCCCTGCTCCAGTGCTGCCTCCCGCTGCAGCATTCTCTTCTGGAACGAATCTCCGTTTGTCTCTTCCAGAGAAATATGAGGGGGATCCCAAGTCCTGTAGTGGTTTCGTGACTCAGTGCTCCATGCACATCGAACTCATGGCGGAACAGTTCCCTACGGAATGAGCAAAGGTGGCTTTCGTCATCAGTTTCCTAACTGGAAGGGCTTTGGCCTGGGCAACTCCACTTTGGGACCACAGTGATGCTCTCACAACCAATCTCCGGGCTTTCCTGATGAAATTTCGGGGTGTCTTTGAAGAACCAGCCTGAGCCTCCTCAGCCTGAGCCTCCTCCTCCGTCTCGGCACTGCTCAGTCTTTCGCAGGGCAACTCCTCTGTGGGCGAGTATGCCATTCAATTTCGTACCCTGGCATCTGAATTATCTTGGAACAATGAAGCTCTATGTGCCACTTTCAAGAGAGGACTTTCTAGGCAAATCAAGGATGTCCATGCTGCCCGGGAATTGCCCACTACCCTGAATGAACTCATACAGTTGGCGTCTAGCATAGATATCCGTTTCTATGAACAAAGTGAGGAACTTTGCCAAGAAAGGGAGTCTGCACGACCTCGGCTCTTTCTTCGTCTGGCACCCATCTTCCAGCAACCACTGCAACCTTCTACGATGCCTCCCGCTTTGGGGGCTATGCAGGTGGATTGATCTCGCCTGACCCTGCAGGAAAGAACCAGCCGACTAGCTGAGAACCTCATCCTATACTGCGCCAGTGCAGATAATTTCCTTAGAGATTGTCCTCTGCGTCCACAGACACAGGGAAACGCTTGCACCTAGGGTTTGTAGGAGAGGCCTCCCTAGGTGTGCATACCTCCTCTCCAAGCTTGAATTTGACTGTCCAGCTGTCTCTACCCTCCAAAGAGACTATCTCTGTTCTGGCCTTTCTGGACTCTGGTTCCGTGGGGAACTTTATCGATGCCTCATTAGTGCATAGGTATCGTCTGCCAGTAACCCACCTTCTGAAGCTATTGTACATCTCTTCGGTCAACTGAGAAAATCTGGACTGTACTGTCTTATTCTGCACAGTACCCTTGTCTTCTCAAGTTGGAGTTATGGATAAGGAAAAATTGTCCTTCTATGTACTTCCACATTGTACCACCACTCTTCTACTAGGCCTTCTCTGGTTACAACTACATGCCCGGCATCTTGACTGGAAGACTGGAGAAGTGCTTCATTAGGGCACTTACTGCTATAACAACTGTTTCCATACCCTGCTGTCCAAGTTGGTGTCTCCTTCCACCCCCCTGCCCGGTCTGCCGTCTTTTCTTCAGTATTTTGCTGGCATCTTCAGCGAGAAACAAGCTGAAGTTTTACCTCCAATTCGTCCTTACGATTGTCCTATCGACTTATTGCCTGGAACCCCACCTCCTCGGGGCAGAATGTACCCCTTCTCTGTTTCAGAAACTCAGGCCATGTATAACTATTTACAAGAAAATCTAAAGAAAGGTTTTATCAGAAAGTCATCCTCTCCTGCTGGAGCAAGATTCTTCTTCGTGGAGAAAAAAGACAGATCCTTGCAATCTTGCACCGACTACCGCGGCCTGAATAAAATTACTGTAAAAGCTATCCACTTCCATTAATCTCTGAGTTATTTGATCTTCTAAGTGGTGCTAGGATCTTCTCCAAACTAGACCTACAAGGGGCCTGTAATTTGATTCACATCCGTGAAGGATATGATTGAAAGACTGCGTTTAATACTCGTGATGGACATTTCGAGTATCTTGTAATGCCATTCGGGCTTTGTATTGCTCCAGCAGTCTTCCAGGAATTCGTCAATGACAATTTTTGTGACCTTCTATACTCCTGTTTCGTTGTCTACTTGGACGACATACTCATCTATTCGCTCTATGTCCAGTCTCATTGCCTTCATCTCCACCAAGTATTACAGCGTCTTCGAGAAAATTATCCCCATGCTAAACTTGAGAAATGTACCTCTGAAAAAAACAGCCTTCCATTCCTGGGGTATATTGCCACCAGCATGCATGATTTGCAATTCCTTTTTGCGCATGCGCATATAAGTAATTTGACTTTACCGGAAGTTACATATTTGTGGTTTACTGGTGAAGCGCATTGATGCGCTCCCAGTTATTATATGCGCATGCGCATTGCGTGATTTTCTTTAGGCGCATGCGCAAACTAGGATTCTTGCTTTCCGGATATCCGTGAACTGCATTCCACTGGTGAGACGCATAAGTGCGCTCCCAGTGAAGCAGCACTAAGATGACAACACGTGTATACGCCATGCTGCTTCCGGTTCTCTATGAAGGACGGAAGTAAACGCTAGCTAACAACAATGTGATTCAGATACATTTCAGGTGAGCAATTTTTTAGGGTATAGGGTATAAATTCGGGCTATGGTCACTTATTCTTGGGCCTGCACTGATTACACATGTAATGTATATATATATGTCTGTATATTTGTAACGCCTGTTACCCACCCCCCATATGCAGTTTCTGATTATAATTTTTGGCTATTTATATTTTTTTGGGCTATTTACATTTTGCTGTATATGCTTCTCTCTAAAAACCTCCTGAGGAATCCCGGCATATATTCAAATCTGGGGGGAAACGTGGAGAGGTTGAGGTTTGAGGGGATTGGTACCTCAATTTTTTCTTTAAGAGTGTTTACTGCATTCATTTATTCTTGTTATATATCCATGTGTTTCTTATACAGTTTCATGTATCCACTGATGAGAAATTTTAAAAACTTTTGTCAAAATCTCATGTATACACTGTATGGGCATCATATATGTCGTGTTTCCACATGAGGTTATACATGGTGGGCCATTTATATGGATACACCTAAATAAAATGGGAATGGTTGGTGACATTAACTTCCTGTTTGTGGTACATTAGTATATGTGAGGGGGGAAACTTTTCAACATGGGTGGTGACCATGGCGGCCATTTTGAAGTCTGCCCTTTTGAATCCAACTTTTGTTTTTTCAATAGGAAGAGGGTCATGTGACACATCAGACTTATTGGGAATGTCACAAGAAAAACAATGATGTGCTTGGTTTTAATGTAACTTTATTATTTTATGAGTTACTTACAAGTTTCTGACCACTTATAAAATGTGTTCAATGTGCTGCCCATTGTGTTGGATTGTCAATGCAACCCTCTTCTCCCACTCTTCACACACTGATAGCAACACCGCAGGAGAAATACTAGCACAGGCTTCCAGTAGCCTCTTCCACTGATAGGTAGGGAAAGGTTCATCCCATAGGAGTTAATGCAAGGGAAAGATGTATATATATATGTATATATATATATATATATATATATATATATATATATATCATTTATTGTTATTATTTATTCCAACTACCAGTTCCCTGCAACTACCTTTTGATTTTCTGCCTTGTTTATTTGCCCCAGTAATTGATCTTCTGCCTCTTCCATTATGTTTGGTGGCTTATATCAAACCCCTATCAGAATTTTTTTTTTTATCTCCATATATTTCTACTTATGACTCCACATTATTGTTTCCCTCCCATATTTCCTCTCGTAGTGCGGACTTCAGACTGGATATACAATAAAGACAAACTTATCCCCCTTTCCATTTTGTCCGATCCTTCCTGAATAGACTATAACCCTGTATGTTGACTGCCCAGTCACAGCTATCATCCAACCAAGACTCTGTTATACCCATTATGTCATAATTCTCCTCAGACATCAACCACTTCAGTTCGTACATTAATAAGTCTCACCTCTCTATCTACACTATCTTCCCCCTCTATGTTGTAGGTACCCTCCCCCCAGTCCCTAGTTTAAACACTCCTCCACCCTTCTAGCCATCTTCTCCCCAAGCACAGCTGCACCCTCCCAATTGAGGTGCAGCACGTCCCTACGGTAGAGCCGGTATCCGACAGCAAAGTCGGCCCAGTTCTCCATGAACCCAAACCCCTCCTTCCTACACCAGCTTCTGAGACACTTGTTTAACTACCTAATCACCCGCTGCCTCTCTGGTGTGGTTCATGGTACAGGTAATCTTTCAGAAAATATTACCTTGGATGGTCCTTGCTATAAGCTTGCAGCCTAAATCCCTGAAATCATTTTTAAAGGGGTACTCTGGTGGGAAAAACATTTTTAATCAACTGTTGCCAGAAAGTTAAACAGATTTGTAAATTACTTCTCTTAAAAAATCTTTACCCTTCCAGTACTTTTTAGCAGCTGTATGCTACAGAGGAAATTATTTTCTTTTTGAATTTCTTTTTTGTCTTGTTCACGGTGCTCTCTGCTGACACCTGATGCCCGTATCAGGAACTGTCCATAACAGGAGAAAATCCCCATATGCTGCTCTGAACAGTTCCTGACACGGACAGAGGATTCAGCAGAGAACACTGTGGACAAAACAAAAAAGAAATTAAGAAATAAAAGAATTTCCTCTGTAGCATACAGCTGCTAAAAAGTACTGGAAGGGTAAAGATTTTATAATAGAAGTAATTTACAAATCTGTTTAACTTTCTGGCACCAGTTGATTTAAAAAAAAAAAAAACAGTTTTCCACCGAAGTACCCCAAGGGCGTACCTGTATGTCCTGGATCCTTTCCAGTCAAAGCAGTTCGGGTGCGGCCTCTAACAATGGCCAGGACCCGTGGCTAATAGCACGCAGCACTGATCCCATTGCCGCATGCTATTCAAAGTTGATCGCCGCGTCCAAAGTGAAACTAAGCTACCCCCGGCTAGCGCAGGGGGCTGTTTGGGACCGCCGCGGTGAAATTGTGACATCCTGAATAGCTGTAGGACACGAGGAGGGTCCCCTTACCTGCCTCTTGGTGTCCGATCACCAAATGACTGCTCAGTGCCTGAGATCCAGACATGAGCAGTCAAGCGGCAGAATCATCAATCAATGGTTTTCTATGAGAAACCATTGATCAATGTAAAAGATCAGTGTGTGCAGTGTTTTAGCTCCCTATGGGGGCTATAAAATTGCAAAAAAAAAGTGAAAAAAAAAGTTAAAGATCATTTAACCCCTTCCCTAATAAAAGTTTGAATCACCCCCCTTTTCCCAATTAAAATAAAAGAACTGTGTGAATAAAAATAAACATATGTGGTATTGCCCTATGCGGAAATGTACGAATTATAAAAACATATAGTTAATTAAAGGAGGACTCCAGTGCAAATCATTTCATGGGCAAAGCATGCATTAAGTAAAGTTATGTAACTAAGTAATATACTTGCGCTTTGCATATTGAATGGATCCCGGTGTTTTTCAGCTTTCTGCCGCCGACCGGAAGCTCTGTAGTTCTCCCGTGTTTGATGACGCTCGACCCTGTATTCTCAGCGCTCCACTGCCATGTTAGCCCGGTGACTCACATTTCCCATGAGTCATTGCGGGCTCTGCCTGCCTCGGAGCCCGGAGTCGGCTACTCCCCCCTTGCTTATTTATTCATATATTCATGTTTGCTGAGCTGCCATAGGCTCAGCACAGCAAATGCCTATCTAGCGCAGCCGGCCAATCGGATGTGATGAGCGGACATTCTGGGAGGTGTAGTTTTTTACACTGTGCTGGTGATGCACAGAACCAGGAAGTAACGGAAAATTCGGGCAGGCATAGCGCAGGAATGGCTGGACCATTCTGCACGATATGAGGCTCTATGGCCAGGTAGGTGAATGGGTTACATTTTGATATTGGTTTATTCTTTTTATGGGGCATCAGAGTTTTTCTTTAAACCGCACGGTCAATGGCGTACGCGCAAAAAAATTCCAAAGTCCAAAATAGTGTCACTTTTTATTTAATGAAAAAATTACTAAAAAGCAATAAAAAATGGTACCACTAAAAACATCAGATCATGGCGCAAAAAAAGTTATAGGGGTCAGAAGATGACAATTTTAAACGTATAAATTTCCCTGCATGTAGTTATGATTTTTTCAAGAAGTACGACAAAATCAAACCTATATAAGTAGGGTATAACTTTAATCGTATGGACCTACAGAATAAAGATAAGGTGTCAGTTTTACAGAAAAATGTACTGCGTAGAAACGGAAGCCCCCAAAAGCTACAAAATTGTGTTTTTTCTTCAATTTTGTCACACAATGATTTTATTCCGTTTTGTTGTAGATTTTTGGGTAACATGATTGATGTCATTAATAAGTAGAATTGGTGGCGCAAAAATAAGCCATCATATGGATTTTTAGGTGCAAAATTGAAAGAGTTATGATTTTTTTAATGGTAAGGAGGAAAAAATGAAAGTACAAAAAACGGTAAAACTCCTGGTCCTTCAGGGGTTAAGGACACCCTACCTACCTCTTACTTTGTTATTGGTGCCAACATGTACCATGACTGCTGGGTCCTCTTCAGCACCACCCAGCAACCTGTCAACCCGATCAGCGATGTGCCGAACTTGAGCGCAAGGAAGACAACACACTCTTCGGTGATCCTGGTCTTTGTGACAGAATGCTCTGTCTGTTCCCCTAATAATTGAGTCTCCCACTACCAGTACCTGTCTGGCCTTCCCTGCACTCCTCCCTCCCTACTTACTGGAGCAAAAACCCCACTGGCGGTCATAGGCAGAGTCCTGCTGCAGTACTGCTAGCTCTGAAATGGAATCCCCCTCATCCGTCAACCAGGCAAACCTGTTGGGGTTGTGCCAGTTTCAGGACTATCCCCCCTGACACTTTTCCCTCTACCCCATTTTCTAACTGTAACCCAGCTAACTGCCTGATTGTCCTGCATCCCACTATTGTCCCCCACCTCTACCCCAGAAAGTACTTGCTCAATGAGCAGGAGACTCCTCTCCAAGTTGTCAATGCGTCTCAATGTGGCCAGTTGCTCCTCTAGATCCAGGATCTGGGCTTCCAAATGAGCAACTCGCACACATCTCGACAAAAACAATATGCACTCTGAAACTGCTGTTCAAGGATTGACTACATTGAGCAAGATGTACACTGGACTGAGTTTTCCAACATGGAGGTGATCTAGTTATGGGGATTTCACTGATCAACAGCCAAAAACAGACAGTAACTATGAGAATTAAATTCTCAGTAGACCTTGTGAGTTAAAGTCTCTACAGTGTAAGGAAAGTAACACTCACAGCTATCTCAAACTCCTGCTTTCAAACTCTCTGTGTTATAACTTTCTTTCAGCTGCCTCTCTTCCAAATCAGTGATTCCCCTATGTGCCAATGTAAGTACTCACACAAGTCACTTCAACTTCACAGATTTGCTCCGCACAGCAGATATCTTTCTGTTTTAAAACTCACTTTCAAGTTCCTCTCTTTCAAAACCCATTCAGACCGAGCAAGCTCGGAACTGAGTCCCAAACTAAGATTTATACACATGTGACCAATCTACACCTCCCTCTAGAGGCAGAGTACAGAAAGAAAGAGTGAAAAGGCTGTTTAAAATTCTATCAGTGATTCCTCTATGTGCAAATGTAAGTACTCACACAAGTCACTTCAACTTCACAGATTCACTCTGCACAGCAGATATCTTTCTGTTTTATAACTCTCTTTCAAGTGCCTCTCTTCCAAAGCACATGCAGACAGAGCAAGCCGATGAGTTGCTTCACTATGCAGATGAAGAAAGCAAATCATCAACGACTGTAGACTCAGTCTGCTGCTTATGGAGCTGGTACTGCTACTTCCACCCCACCCCTCCCCAGCAGCCATGGCAGTGGAAGGTGAGCGCAGTGGGCCTCCCGAGTCAGATCTGCAAGAGGATGGACGATGGCACAGATAGGTATCAGCCAACTGACTACGTTGGATGTCTCTGTAGTAGGTCAGTTTGTCCTCCCTCTCAGTGGGTGTAAAAAGGCTCCCATTTTGTGCCGATAGCAAGGGTCCAATAAGGTAGAGAGCCAAAAGTCCTCCCGCTGCCATATGGTGACAATTTGGCGGTCACTACGCAAGCAAGTGAGCATGCAATGAGCCATTTGTGCAAATGACTCAGAGGGAATCCCTGCCTTCTGCCACTGTGTGTCTAGGTCCTCTGTCTCGCCTTCCTCATATCCCTCTAGCTCCTCTGGCTGCTCCTGCTCCTCCTCTCCTGTCAGATGACTAGAAAAACCACCCATCTCGCAAAACCTAAACTGTGCTCCACTGTGACCCTCCTCCAGTTCAGTCCCCACAGGGCTCATGTTGCCGAGAGATTTAGGCGCCACGTCTCCAGTGCCCTGACCAGCCATTTTTTCCAACAGTAGATGAAGCAGTGAAATTACATTGTTCATCCCGTAATCCTGGCAACTGCCTAATAATGGGTCTTCCTCAAAGGGCTTGAGCAAACGGCAGGTGTCACGTATGAGCTGCCACTGGTTGACATTGGGGGATACCGTTCAGACGCTGCAGCTCAAGGAGGGTGTGCTTTGCGGTGTACGAGTGGCTGAAGTGAATGCAAAGTTTCCTTCCCATTGTTAGGATGTCTTGCAGATGGGGGAAACACTTCAGGAACTGCTTGACAACCAGATTGAACACGTGTGCCATGCAGGGCCAAGCCATGATCCCATTTCTTGATGAATCACTTTGAGCAGTTCCTCTCCTGTGTGACTCTGTTCGCCAAGGTAAACCATGTGAAGAACAGCGTGACACCGCTGTTCCCTGCACACATGGTATGCTGGAGGGGCACTGAGACTTGTCCGTGCAGAGGAGGTTGAGGACACGGTGGAGGATGAGGAGGCGGAGTCGCACACTGTCACAGGACCACCAGCCTGAGAGTGTGGAGGTGGAAGCGGTGTGACCTGTCCAAGTTGCTGTTGTGGCTGTGCAGGAACCACATTCACCCAGTGGACCGTAAAGGACATGTATTGTCCCTGACCGTAGTTACAGCTCCACATATCAGCACTGCCGTGAACTTTGGTACACACCGACAGGCTCAAGGATTAGCCCACCTTCTGTTCCACAAAATTGTGCAGGGCTGGTACTGCCTTCTTTGAAAAGAAATGATGGCTTGGGACTCTCCACCTCAGCTTGGCACAAGCTATCAGTTCTCTGAAAGGTCCACCACTTGAAGAGGGAGGGACTGAAGCTCAAGCAACTTGGACAGGAGCACATTCAGCTTCTGCGCCATTGGATGAGTGGGGATATACTGTTATTTCTTGGACATGGCTTCGCCAATGGATTGCTGGCGGAATGACTGACTCGAAGTAGGAGGAGCAGGAACTTCTGGAGCGATAGAAGATGGGTATGAAACACAGCTCCCTTCGGCTGAGGTGGTGGAGCTTTGGCTGGCTAAAACAGGGAGCGGCGTGCTACTGGGTGATGCAGCAGGCTGGACCACCACATCGGAGCCACGGTTCTCCCAGGCCACTTTATGATGATGCTGCACATGTTGACACAGGGCCTTGGTGCCAACATTGGGACCCTGGCCATGCTTCATCTTCTGCTGACACATCTTGCATATGGGCAGGTTAACATCCTCCGGATGCTTGATGAAAAACTACCACACAGCCAAGTAGCTGATTTTTCCACCAGCAATCCGCACTGATTGACTGCTACTGCCTCCGACTCCAGGAACCCCTGGGAAGGCAGGCTGCTGCAAAGCAGGTGGTCCACCCCCAGCACGTTTGGCTCCAGACTTTCCACTTCTGCCGCTATGCTGACTACCAACCATGTGACCACCTTGCTGGCTCAGCTGCTGCCTCATGGACAACCTGCAACCCTCTTCTCCTGATGATGATGAAGCCCCTTCTGCACCCGACTCCCAAGTGCGATCGGATTCATCATCATCGAGTTGTGTCTGCATGTCACTGATGTCCTCCTCAGGTTCCTCAACAGTGTCTGCTTCAGGAGCCTGAACGCTCGCAACATCACCTCGCTCACCACTCTCCTTATCACTACTGGCCCACCTAGCCAAGGAAGCGGCTGATGTCTCCTCCACTTCTTGGCTGAGCAGTAGCTGCTGATTGCCTCTAGTAGATCGTCCTCACTAAATAGTGGAGCTGAACCTACAGCACAAGATACTTCTGTGGGGGAGGGAACAGCAAAGGACAGTGGCAATGGGAGGACAGGGACTGCTGCTGCGCCATGCCAACTGAGGGTTGTGTCTGAGAAACCCACCGACTGTTGACTGTGGGTGTCAGATGTCACTTGTGATGAAGTGGATGAGCGTGATAACCAATCGATGACAGCAGATGGGTTGCTGGTCGAGACATGACCGCTAGCTGATACCGGGAGCTTAGACCTCTCGCTGTGACACCTCCTGCCACTCGCCCCTAGTCTGCAGTGACCTCTGCCTGATGAATTTAGGCCTCTGCCACTCGTCTGTGCACATCCTGATACTTTGTGCGTATATGAGGGGAGTACAATACGTTCCACCATACTTAAAACAGTATTTGTCTACAACACCAGCAGGTGTGTACTTTTGCCTGGCCTTTCACAGTATCTAGGTCCTTAAGACTTCAACAGGAACAAAATGTTACACCATTTAGATGTACGTATGTGGTATGCACTTATGAGGGGAGGACAATGTGCTCCAGTACGCTTAACCCCTTAAGGGCTTAGCCCTTTTTCACCTTAAGGACTCGGCCATTTTTTGCAATTCTGACCACTGTCATTTTAAACATTAATAACTCTGGGATGCTTTTAGTTATCATTCTGATTCCGAGATTGTTTTTTTGTGACATATTCTACTTTAACATAGTGGTAAATTTTTGTGGTAACTTGCATCCTTTCTTGGTGAAAAATCCCCAAATTTGATGACAAAATTGAAAATGTTGCATTTTTCTAACTTTGAAGCTCTCTGCTTGTAAGGCAAATGGATATTACAAAAAAGTTTTTTTGGTTCACATATACCATATGTCTACTTTATGTTTGCATCATAAAATTTATGAGTTTTTACTTTTGGAAGACACCAGAGGGCTTCAAAGTTCAGCAGCAATTTTCACATTTTTCACAACATTTTCAAATTCACTATTTTTCAGTGACCAGTTCAGTTTTGAAGTGGATTTGAAGGGTCTTCATATTAGAAATACCCCACAAATGACCCCATTATAAAAACTGCACCCCCAAAGTATTCAAAATGACATTCAGTCAGCATTTTAACCCTTAAGATGTTTCACAGGAATAGCTGCAAAATGAAGGAGAAAATTCACAATCTTCATTTTTTACACTTGCATGTTCTTGTAGACCCAATTTTTTAATTTTTACAAGGGGTAAAAAGGAGAAAATTTTTACTTGTATTTGAAACCCAATTGAAACCCAATTCAAGGACATACCTCATATGTCTATGTGAAGTGTTCGGCGGGTGCAGTAGAGGGCTCAGAAGGGAAGGAGCGACAAATGGTTTTTGGGGGGCATGTCACCTTTAGGAAGCCCCTATGGTGCCAGAACAGCAAAAAAAAAACACATGGCATACCATTTTGGAAACTAGACCCCTCAGGGAACATAACAAGGGGTAAAGTGAACCTTAATACCCCACAGGTGATTCACGGCTTTTGCATATGTAAAAAAAAAAATAGTTTTTTTTCCTAAAATGCTTAGTTTCCCAAAAGTTTTACATTTTTAAAAAGGGTAATAGCAGAAAATACCCCCCACAATTTGAAGCCCAATTTCTCCCGATTCGGAAAACACCCCATATGGGGGTGCAAAGTGCTCTGCTGGCGCACTACAAGTCTCAGAAGAGAAGGAGTCACATTTGGCTTTTTGAAAGCAAATTTTGCTCTGGGGGCATGCCGCATTTAGGAAGCCCCTATGGTGCCAGAACAGCAAAAAAGAAACACATGGCATACTATTTTGGAAACTAGACCCCCCAGGGAACGTAACAAGGGGTAAAGTGAACCTTAATACCCCACAGGTGTTTCCCGACTTTTGCATATGTAAAAAAAAATATTTCCCAAAAATTTTACATTTTTAAAAAGGGTAAAAGCTGAAAATACCCTCCAAAATTTATAACACAATTTCTCTCGAGTACGGCGATACTCCATATACCTCAAATGCGCATGGCGTTCTCACTTTGGAGCCCTGTCGTATTTCAAGGCAAAAGTTTAGGGTCACCCTAAACTTTTGCCTTGAAATACGACAGGGCTCCAAAGTGAGAACGCCATGCGCATTTGAGGCCTAAATTAGGGACTTGCATAGGGGTGGACATAGGAATATTCTACGCCAGTGATTCCCAAACAGGGTGCCTCCAGCTGATGTAAAACTCCCAGCATGCCTTGACAGTCAGTGGCTGTATGGTAATATTGGGAGTAGTTGTTTTGCAACAGCTGGAGGCTCTGTTTTGGAAACAGTGGCGTACCGGATGTTTTTCATTTTTATTGGGGAGGGCAGGGGGGCTGTGTAGGGGTATGTGTATATGTAGTGTTTTTTTACTTTTTATTTTATTTTGTGTTGGTGTAGTGTAGTGTTTTTAGGGTACAGTCGCACGGGCAGGGGTTCACAGTAGTTTCTCGCTGGCAGTTTGAGCTGCGGCAGAAAATTTGCCGCAGCTCAAACTTGCAGCCGGACACTTACTGTAAACCTCTGCCCATGTGAGTGTACCCTGTACGTTCACATTGGGGGGGGGGGGGACATCCAGCTGTTGCTAAACTACAACTCCCAGCTTGCACTGACAGACTGCACATGCTGAGAGTTTTAGTTTTGCAACAGCTGTAGGCACACTGGTTGTGTATCACTGAATTTGTGACCTAACTCAGTGTTTCACAACCAGTGTGCATGCTGAGAGTTGCAGTTTGCAACAGCTGGAGGCACACCGGTCGTGAATCACTGAGTTAGGTAAAAAAAAAAAACTCTGAGTTTCACAACCAGTGTGCCTTCAGCTGTTGCAAAACTACAACTCTCAGCAGTCACCGACAGCCAACGGGCATGCTGGGAGTTGTAGTTATGCAACCAGCAGATGCACCACTACAACTCCCAGCATGCACTTTAGCTGTTTGTGCAAGCTGGGAGTTGTAGTTAGACAACAGCTGAAGGCATACTTTTCCATAGAAAAAATGTGCCTCCAGCTGTTGCAAAACTATAAGTCCCAGCATGCCCATAAAGGAAGGCTGGGAGTTGTGGTGGTCTGCCTCCTGCTGTTGCATAACTACAGCTCCCAGCATGCCCTTTTTGCATGCTGGGAGCTGTTGCTAAGCAACAGCAAGAGGCTGTCACTCATCTCCAACTGCTGATCCACGTTGCCGCTGCAGGTCAGTCCCTCGCCGCCGCCGCTCCTGGGTTCCCGATCACAACATTGACGCCGTGGATCGGGGTCCCCAGCTGCCGGGGTCCTCTTCCTGCACCCGATCAAGTCCTCCGGAAGAGGGGCGGAGCGGATTGCGGGAGTGACACCCGCAGCAGGTGCCCTGATTGGTCGGCAGGTAAACCGGCCGACGAATCAGGGCGATCGTGAGGTGGTACCAGTGCCACCTCACCCCTGCTGGCTATGGCTGTTCGGGGCCATCAGAGACGGCCCCGAACAGCCTGTAATTCCGGGTCACCGGATCACTGGAGACCCGATTGACCCGGAACCCGCTGCAGAACGCTGGGCTGAATTGTCCAGCGATCTGCGGCCATCGCCGACATGGGGGGTCATCATAACCCCCCTGGGCGATATGCCGCGATGCCTGCTGAACGACTTCAGCAGGCTTTGGGCACCAGCTCCCCTCCGGCTCGTGGAGGGGGGCCGGGATTTGACAGGACGCACTCAAACGTCCTGAGTCCTTAAGGACTCAGAAAAGGGGCTGTTTGAGTACGTCCTGCGTCCTTAAGGGGTTAAGACAGTATTTGGCTACAACACCAGCAGGTGTGTACTATTGGCTGGCCTTTCACAGCATCTAGGCCCTTAAGACTTTACCAGTAACAAAATATTACACCACTTAGAAGTACGTATGTGGTATGCACTTATTAGGGGAGGACAATGTGCTCCACTACGCTTGCAACAGTATTTGTCTACAACACCAGCAGGTGTGTACTTTTGCCTGGCCTTTCACAGTATCTAGGACCTTAAATGGGCACTGTCAGATAGAAAAACTTTTGGTACGTTGTAAAGCATGCAAAACCAATAGGTTTTGTAATTGCTTTCATTAGAACATTTTTAGCATTTCATACTCAAAAAGCCAGTCAAACAACTGTGCCCCTGCTTGATTGGACACATACTAGTCCTGCGGTGTGGATGTGTCATCACCTATGTCATGGACCCACTTCCTTGATTGACAGCTGTCAGCGCAGGACTCACAGCTGGAGGAAAAATCCTTCCACTGGCAGCTTGTGTCCCGCTACTGTCAGTGAGGACAAGCTGGGAGTTGTAGTTTTGCTAATACTAGGGGAGATGTGAGCAGACAACATACTGAGAGAGTGGGCGGAGACCTGCCCAGTGAGGCCACGCCTCCTCACTTTGAGAGGAATTCAGACTAGTGAGCTAAATTAAAAGTGTAATAAATAAATAAATAAAGTTGCTAGACACATAAAAAATGTGATGTACATGGTCAGGATTAGGTACTGAGTGATATATTAAAAAAAAATGGTTTTTGTCGGATCTGACGGGTACACTTTAAGACTTTAACGGGAACAAAATAGTACAGCACTTAGATGTACGTATGAGGTATGAACTTATGAGTGGAGGACAATGCGCTCCCCTATGCTACAAACAATATTTGTCTACTTCACCAGCAGGTATGTACTTTTGGCTGGCCTTTCACAGTATCTAGGCCCTTAAGAGTTTAACAGAAACCAAATAGTATACCACTCAGATGTACGTATGTGGTATGCACTTATGAGGGGAGAACAATGTGCTCCACTATGCTTAAAACAGTATTTGTCTACAACACCAGCAGGTGTGTACTTTTGCCTGGCCTTTCACAGTATCTAGGCCCTTAAGACTTTAACAGGAACAAAATGGTACCCACTTAAATGTACGCACAGGCTACACTTAATAGAGGACATTATGCTTTTAGTGCTCTGCTCACTCTAACTGGCTGGCTTCTATTAGCTTTTCAGTTGTTGTACACACCAGTACTGCAGCACACTGTCGCTGTGTACTACACCGTAAATTGCACTTTCTCTCTCAATCTCACTCCCTTCCCTATCAGTGTTTCTAGGCTGGATTGGGGCTAAACGTGAATAGGTGTAAAAAAGCTTTTCTGTGAACACACTGCTCTCTGTTCCTCTCTGAAATAGAACTCTGATGTGACTGGGAGGTGAATCGCTGCTGTAAAAATTATTTTCTGTGAAACACACACTGTTATCTGTCCCTCTCTCTCTGCAATAAAAGGCTGAAGTGACTGGCCGCAAGATGGCTGCCAATGCCACAGGGGCGGCTGGCTGCTGATAGGCTGAATGCTGCATGTGATTCAGGGTCATCCCGCCTACCCTTGTTCCTGTCTTCCCAGGATTCCTTGCCCCATGTCCTCACATGTGTATCTGCCATTTTAGATGCCCTGGAGCCTGGACCGCACTAAATGGAGTTTAATGAAGCAATTCTCACAATCGGAATCGCAGTGATATTTCCATTTGTTACAAATCTAATTTTTCCTGAAATTCGTAACGAATTCGGATTTGTCAGATTCAATTCGTTGATCCCTAGTTAGTCCTTTCCACCTTCACCAAGTGATTTTTTAAGTACTTATTTGTACAGAACAGAATATTCAGATTAAGAAAAGCAATCATACATCTGCGATAGTGTTAGAGGGCTCAGAGGATTTGCAATAGATGAGATTAATAGAAGTGTGTGCTTTAGCTTTGTATTTTTCTCCTTGAAGCATAGTTGCCAACCGCCTGTAAATTCCTGGACAATCTGTAAAAATTGGGGACTTATTTCCAGTATTCTAGAAAAAAAATGAAGGCTTGTGTTTTTATGGAGGACCTTGTAAAGGTTATTGTAATAATAATCATCATGTTCACAGTACATGCTAATGATGTGTTAATATTAGTATTCTATACTGCATACTTATATTACTTATATATTAAAAAATCAGGTTGGCATTGATAGCCTGGCTTTGGAGTCCCAGTGAACGGTATCCAAATAGTCCTTTCACAGTAATCACAGTAGAAATGGGCACTATTGGTGAATGGGCTCCATAGCAATAATGTCCTACTAAAAAGAACATGATGGTTGGCAGCGCTTCATAAAGCTTTGTCTCTAAGCCTCTGTTCTTTAATCAGTGTTGCCATGAGAATATTGTTATAATCCATAATGGTTTCAATAAATGCAATTAAATGTTACAAATTTAGATTATAGATAATAGGCATTTATTATCACCATACACCATACATTTGTATAATTATAATGTGCTATACTTTAAGAATTTTAGAATTGTAATGTAAGGTAACAAATATGTCTGTTCTGTTATGCAAACTTGCTCTTCAAAAGGATATAATAAATACCTTATGAATTAAAAGTCAATTATTCTGTAACATAAAACGACTTTAGTAAGTAGTGCTTTATGTATTTTTATGTCATTATGGCTCTGGAGGAGAATAGTGTTGTCCTGTTGGTCCCAGACCTCATAATCTACTGGAGGGGTAAAGAATTTTTAGAAGTATGTCAAAGCCTTTTTATCCATGGTTCCTAACTATGCATAAACTAATGTAAAGTATTTGCATGGCTGTATAGCACTAACCTATAATGTTTTTACTAATCCCAAGAATGACAATTGAAATTAGAGATCTTCAGTGTTTAGCAATAATTTTTTTTGTGTCATTTGCATAAATTACATTTTAGTGGCGTACAATGATTTTAGTTTTTATACAGATAATAATATTTTCTACAAGATTATTTTATTTGAAAAAACTGCTACAAATGACGTTGTAACATGAATGAATGAGAATACTTAATATATGGTACCAGGACCTCCTGCTGGGTGACTTGTAAATAATGTACAAAAGAAATAATTGATGCCAATTGATAATATATAGTGTATTTTCCAGCGTATAAGACGTCTTTTTAACCCCATAAAATGTTCTCAAAAGTCGGGGGTCGTCTTATACTCCGGGTGTCGTCTTATACGCCAGGTGCTGTAGTCTGCCGGGATGCCCAGGGTATGGATTATCCATACCCCGGGCATCGCGGCCGAGATTAACTTCTCCTGTCACATTCTGGACATCCCTGTGTCCTGAAAGATCTTTTCGGGACACAAGGATGTCCCAGTTACCTTTCTGCAGCCTCGTGTTAACTTTAAAAATGCAGGGGCCGCCGGGAGGTAGCCCACGCAGGGACGTCACTGACATCCCGTGCATGCGCCCATAGCAACAGCAGAGCGGAGCAGCGAGGATGTGACCCCGGACCGGAGGAGCCGTGATCGGAGCACTGAAGTGGGGCAGTACACAGACATACAGCCTCCAGCCATACACTGTATATGGCTGAAGGCTGTATGTCTGTGGGGTCCACTGCCTACCTAATGGGGGGGGGGGGGAACTATACTTCCAACCTAATGCAGGGGAACTACAACCTAATGTTGGGGAACTATACTGCCAACCTAATGTGGGAGAACTACAACCTAATGTGGGGGAACAACACTGGCAACCTAATGTGTGGAAACTATGCTGGCATCCTAATGTGGGGGGAACAATATTGCCAATCTAATGTGGAGGAATTATGCTGCCAACCTAATGTGGGGGAACAATGGTAAGGTACCGTATCGCGGTAGAGGATAGTCTTACACAGTGAGTATATCCCAAACTCTATATTTTAACTGTAAAAGTTGGGGGTCGTCTTATATGCTCAGTCTTCTTATACGCAGGAAAATGCGGTATATTAGGAAATTGCAGGACTCTCACACAGCAGGTCATAACAACCAAATATGATGGATTTTACATTTATATACTGGAATCTGATTTCAACATACAGTCGTACGGTACATGGACTGAGTAGGCATAACATTAGCCCCTTAACCCCTTCCCGCAGAATGTCATATATAAACGCCGGGTTGTGCAGTGCGTTCGCGCATCCCGGCGTTTATAAATGACATGCAGTTAACCCGGCGATGCGCAGCATCGCACGGGTTAACTGGCAGAAGTCCCGCTGTTTCCAGCAGGGGACAACTTCTGCTTCACCCCCAGGACCATCAATTGATGGTCCTGGTCAGCGATCACTGTGATTGGTCCCTGTGGACCAATCACAGTGATCTGGGGTGAAAGTTCAGATCCCCCGCACTGCCCGCCCCTGGAAGTCGGGCAGAACGGGGGACGAAGGCTGCAGGGGCTCGCGGGGACCTGCGGCATTCGGGGGGAACACGTGGGGACCGGCGGACTTACCTGATCCAGCGGCGGGACCGAGGAGCAGCGCGGGACCGGCCACGTGGACAAGCAGCGACGGGTAAGTATGTGGTCCTCAGAGGCAGCAGTGAAGATCTTCACTGCTGCTTCTAGGAGTCTGAAAACTACAACTCCCAGCATGCCTAGACAGCCTTTGGCTGTCTGGGCATGCTGGGAGTTGTAGTTTTGCAACATCTGGAGGGCCTCAGTTTGGAGACCATTGTATAATGGTCTCCAATCTGTGCTCTTCCAGCTGTTGCAAAACTACAACTCCCAGCATGCACTGACTGTCCAGGCATGCTGGGAGTTTTAGTTCAGCAACATCTGGCCCTTCAGATGTTGCCGAACTACAACTCCCAGCATGCCCTTCAGCTGTCTGGGCATGCTGGGAGTTGTAGTTTTGCAACAGCTGGAGACACACTGGTTGGGAAACATTGTTTCTAACTCAGTGTTTCCTAACCTGTGTGCCTCCAGCTGTTGCAAAACTATAACTCCCAGCATGCACTAAAAGACCATGCATGCTGGGAGTTGTAGTTTTGCAACATCTGGAGGGCCCCAGTTTGGAGACCATTGTATAATGGTCTCCAATCTGTGCTCTTCCAGCTGTTGCAAAACTACAACTCCCAGTATGCATTGACTGTCCAGGCATGCTGGGAGTTTTAGTTCAGCAACATCTGGCCCTTCAGATGTTGCCAAACTACAACTCCCAGCATGCCCTTCAGCTGTCTGGGCATGCTGGGAGTTGTAGTTTTGCAACAACTGGAGACACACTGGTTGGGAAACATTGTCTGTTTCTAACTCAGTGTTCCCTAACCTGTGTGCCTCCAGCTGTTGCAAAACTATGACTCCCAGCATGCACTAACAGACCATGCATGCTGGGAGTTGTGGTTTTGCAACAGCTGATGCAAGCCCCCCCCCTTCCCCCCCCCCCCCCCGCCACGCCACCCCCGTGAATGTACAGGGTACATTCACATGGGCGAGGCTTTTACAGTGGGTTTCTCGCATCTTGAGATGCAGCAAATTTTGCGCTGGGAAACTCGCTGTAATCCCCCGCCCATGTGACTGTACCCTAAAAACACTACACTACACTAACACAAAATAAAATAAAAAGTTAAAAACACTACATATACACATACCCTTACACAGCCCCCCTCCCCCAATAAGAACGTCCGGTACACCACTGTTTCCAAAGCAGAGCCTCCAGCTGTTGAAAAACAACAACTCCCAGTATTGTCGGACAGCCGTTGACTGTCCAGGCATGCTGGGAGTTTTGCAACAGCTGGAGGCACCCTGTTTGGGAATCACTGGCGTAGAATACCCCTATGTCCACCCCTATGCAAATCTTAGGCCTCAAATGCACATGGCGCTCTCACTTTGGAGCCCTGTCGTATTTCAGGGCAACAGTTTAGGGCGACATATGGGGTATCGCTGTACTCGGGAGAAATTGCGTTACAAGGTTTGGGGGGCTTTTTCTTCTTTAACCCTTCATGAAAAGGAAATGTTGGGGTCTACACCAGAATGTTAGTGTAAAATGTTTTTATTTTTTACACTAACATGCTGATGTTGCCCTATACTTTACATTTTCACAAGAGGTAAAAGGGAAAAAAGCCCCCCAAAATTTGTAACGCAATTTCTCCCGACTACAGAGATACCCCATATGTGAGCGCAAAGTGCTCTGGGGGCGCACAACAAGGCCCAGAAGGGAGAGCGCACCATGTACATTTGAGGTGATTTGCACAGGGGTGGCTGATTGTTACAGCGGTTTTGACAAACGCAAAAAAAACAAAACCCCACATGTGACCCCATTTCGGAAACGACACCCCTCACGGAATGTAATGAGGGGTGCAGTGAGAATTTACCCCCCACAGGTGTCTGACGGATCTTTGGAACAGTGGTCCATGAAAATGAAAACTTGTACAGCCCACTGTTCCAAAGATCTGTCAGACACCAGTGGGGGGCAAATGCTCACTGTACCCCTTGTTACGTTCCTCAAGGGGTATAGTTTCCAAAATGGTATGCCATGTGTGTTTTTTTTTTGCTGTTCTGGCACCTTAGGGGCTTCCTAAATGCGACATGCCCCCCGAGCAAAATTTGCTCTCAAAAAGCCAAATATGACTCCTTCTCTTCTGAGCATTGTAGTTCGCCCATAGTGCACTTCAGGTCAACTTATGGGGTACCTCCATACTCAGAAGAGATGGGGTTACAAATTTTGGGGGGTATTTTCTGCTATTAACCCTTGCAAAAAGGTGAAATTAGGGGGGAAACACACATTTTAGTGGAAATTTTTTTTTTTTTTTATATATGCAAAAGTCATGAAACACCTGTGGGGTAATAAGGCTCACTTTATTCCTTATTACATTCCTCAAGGGGTCTAGTTTCCAAAATGGTATGCCATGTGGGTATTTTTTGCTGTTCTGGCACCATAGGGGCTTCCTAAATGCGACATGCCCCCCGAGCAAAATTTGCTCTCAAAAAGCCAAATATGACTCCTTCTCTTCTGAGCATTGTAGTTCACCCATAGTGCACTTCAGGTCAACTTATGGGGTACCTCCATACTCAGAAGAGAAGGGGTTACAAATATTGGGGGGTATTTCCTGCTATTGACCCTTGGAAAAATGTGAAATTTGGGGGGAAACACACATTTTAGTGAAAATTTTTTTTTTTTTTTACATATGCAAAAGTCGTGAAACACCTGTGGGGTATTAAGGCTCACTTTATTCCTTGTTACGTACCTCAAGGGGTCTAGTTTCCAAAATGGTATGCCATGTGAGGGTTTTTTGCTGTTCTGGCACCATAAGGGCTTCCTAAATGCAACATGCCCCCAAAAACCATTTCAGAAAAACGTACTCTCCAAAATCCCCTTATCGCTCTTTCCCTTCTGAGCCCTCTACTGCGCCCGCCGAACACTTTACATAGACATATGAGGTATGTGCTTACTCGAGAGAAATTGGGCTACAAATATAAGTATACATTTTCTCCTTTTACCCCTTGTAAAAATTTAAAAATTGGGTCTACAAGAACATGCGAGTGTAAAAAATGAAGATTGTGAATTTTCTCCTTCACTTTGCTTCTATTCCTGTGAAACACCTAAAGGGTTAAAATGATGACTGAATGTCATTTTGAATACTTTGGGGGGTGCAGTTTTTATAATGGGGTCTTTTGTGGGGTATTTCTAATAAGAAGACCCTTCAAATCCACTTCAAACCTGAACTGGTCCCTGAAAAATAGTGAGTTTGAAAATTTTGTGAAAAATTGGAAAATTGCTGCTGAACTTTGAAGCCCTCTGGTGTCTTCCAAAAGTAAAAATGCGTCACTTTTATGATGCAGACATAAAGTAGACATATTGTATATGTGAATAAAAATTTTTTTTTTATTTGTAATATACATTTTCCTTACAAGCAGAGAGCTTCAAAGTTAGAAAAATGCAAAATTTTCAAATTTTTCATCAAATTTTAGGATTTTTCACAAGGAAAGGATGCAAGTTACCACAAAAATTTACCACCATGTTAAAGTAGAATATGTCACGAAAAAACAATCTCAGAATCAGAATGATAACTAAAAGCATTCCAGAGTTATTAATGTTTAAAGTGACAGTGGTCAGATGTGCAAAAAACGCTCTGGTCCTTAAGGCCAAAATGGGCTTGGTCCTGAAGGGGTTAAGGACGCCACATGTCTTTACCTTAATGACTGAGCCCAATTTTTCTAATCGGTCCTGTGTCTCTTTAAGAGGTAATACCTCTGGCATGCTTTTACTTAGCAATGTAATTCTGAGATTGTTTTTTCATTACATATTGTACCTTGTATTAGTGTTAAATCTTTGTTGATTCATGCTGCATTTTTTGTGAAAACCTCCAAGATATTGTGAAAACCATTCACTGTATAGTAAAACTTATGTTATTTATATTCTGTGGGTCGATACAATTTAAATAGATTTTTTAATATACTTTTTCCCTTTTCTCAACAAAATCCTTTTTTCCCCTTTTTTGTGTTGTAATGTTCTGACAGCCATTACTTTATTTATTTATTCTTTTTTTTGTCCAACACCATTGTGTGGGAACTTAATTATTTGATCTTTTTTATTCCACGTTTTGGAATAAAATTTGTGTTTTTTGCATTGTTTTTTACGGTGTTCACGGTGTAGGATAGATACAATTATTAATTTATTGTACAAGTCATTACAGATGTGGCAATACCTACTATGTATACGTAGCGTCATTTTATTTTATTTTCATTTTTTGGGTGATAATACAGTGAGCCCTCAACTTACAATGGCCTCAACATACAATAGTTTCAACATACAATGGTCTTTTCATGACCATTGTAACTATAAACCAGACTCAACATACAATGCTACGACAGTCCAGATCTGCAAAACATGTCAATGCCTGGAAGAACTGACCGATTCACTGGTAAAACACCTGTATTATGCTGTATTCACATCTCATTTTTGCAATACGGTTCCCGTATCCAGTTTCAGTGTAAAAACCGAATGGAACCGTAGTGCAAACTGTATGTATAGACATGTCATTGAAAACTGTATGTCAAACGTAGCATCCGGTTGTGTATGTTTTGCACCATTTACGGTTTTATCCAGTTTTTTCCCGTACACAAAACTATAGTCTACTACGGTTTTATGTCTAGGTGAAAAACTGGATGCAACCTGTATACATTTCTATATTTTTTTTTTTAAATGGTGGTCAATAGGAACCGTACAGAACCGTATGTGCGTACGGTTGTATCTGGTTTGCACAGTACAGTTTTGCAGGTTGCACATGCGCAGTGCACGCCGAAAGTTCCTCCCACAAATAGAACAAGAAGAACTTTTACTAAGGACAAACATAAAACCGTATCTGTCTTTGTTTTCCAAAAACGTATTAAATCGTTTGCAACAGGACATCCGTTTTCAAACCGTATACAATTTAAATCCGTACAGAGGTGTATACAGTTGTACACAGTTGTATACAGTTCGGTCCAGTTTTGAGACAATTTTTTTTTTACAAAAAAATTAATACGGGAACCGTATTGCAAAAACGAGATGTGAATGCAGCCTTTCGGAAGTGTATGCACTGTATTCCTGTCTGGTAGCGCCTCCCTACAATAGAGGGAGGTATTACATGTTCTGTACTACTCTTTAACTGTGCCACAGTTAGCTGCTCTTTTGGGCACCAAGTAAGGGCAGCTCCATAACTTTTTTAGAACATTGCATGTACTGTACAGGACTCCTGTCCTCTACATAGACAGTGTTTTCCAGCTCCCAGCAGCTCTTTCTTACTTTTATTTGTAAGAACTTGCTTTATCTGTATTAGTTATCTAAAGGGTGGGCCATTTATATGGATACACCTTAATAAAATGGGAATGGCTGGTGATATTAACTTCCTGTTTGTGGCACATTAGTATATGTGAGGGGGGAAACTTTTCAAGATGGGTGGTGACCATGGTGGTCATTTTGAAGTCGGCCATTTTGAACCCAACTTTAGTTTTTTCAATAGGAAGAGGGTCATGTGACACATTAAACTTATTGGGAATTTCACAAGAAAGACAATGATGTGCTTGGTTTTAACATAACTTTATGTTATCTTTCATGAGTTATTTACAAGTTTCTGACCACTTATAAAATGTGTTCTATGTGCTGCCCATTGTGTTGGATTGTCAATGCATCCCTCTTCTCCCACTCTTCACACACTGATAACAACACCGCAAGAGAAATGCTAGCACAGGCTTCCAGTATCCGTAGTTTCAGGTGCTGCACATCTCGTATCTTCACAGCATAGACAATTGCCTTCAGATGACCCCAAAGAAAAAAGTCTAACGGGGTCGGATGGGGAGACCTTGGGGGCCATTCAACTGGCCCAGAATGACCAATCCACTTTCCAGGAAACTGTTCATCTAGGAATGATCGGACCTGGCATGTTCCCTGAGTCTTTCCAGCAAAATGGTGCACCACCACATTATGGGTGTCAGGTCCGAGCATTCCTAGATGAACAGTTTCCTGGGAAGTGGATTGGTCGTCGTGGGCCAGTTGAATGGCCCCCAAGGTCTCCCGATCTGACCCCCTTAGACTTTTATCTTTGGGGTCATCTGAAGGCAATTGTCTATGCTGTGAAGATACGAGATGTACAGCACCTGAAACTACGGATACTGGAAACCTGTTGTAGCATTTCTCCTGCGGTGTTGCTATCAGTGTGTGAAGAGTGGGAGAAGAGGGTTGCATTGACAATCCAACACAATGGGCAGCACATTGAACACATTTTATAAGTGGTCAGAAACTTGGAAATAACTCATGAAAGAATAAAGTTACATTAAAACCAAGCACATCATTGTTTTTCTTGTGAAATTCCTAATAAGTTTAATGTGTCACATGACCCTCTTCCTATTGAAAAAACAAAAGTTGGATTCAAAATGACCGACTTCAAAATGGCCACCATGGTCACCACCCATCTTGAAAAGTTTCCCCCCTCACATATACTAATGTACCACAAACAGGAAGATAGTATCACCAACCATTCCCATTTTATTAAGGTGTATCCATATAAATGGCCCACCCTGTATATTAATAGTTTGAACACTTATGCACGTGGCAGTACCGTATATGATTATTTTTATTTTTTATTTCATTATTTTATTTTAAAAAAATGGGAAAAGGAGGGGGAATTAAAACTTTTATTAGGGGTTTATTCACTTTTATTAACAGTTTTTTAACACTTTTTTGCCATGCAATCTTTTAATTTCATACACTGTTCAATGCTATGCCCTAGCAGAGCATTGATCAGTGTTATCAGTGCTCTGCTGCTCCAGCCTGCATGGCTGGCTGGGAGCAGTAGAGGACCGATCAGACGGCGAGGAGGGAAGTAAGGGCCCTCCCGCCGTCCTCTCAGCTGCTCGGGACATTACGGTTTCACCGAGATGATCCGGATCCACTGAGCTACCTGGATGATTTTACTTTCGTTTTATACACCATGATCTACTTTGATGGCGGCATCTAAACCATTAATGCTGGTCACGGCCCGATCTGCGGTGCCCGGCATTAACCCTGGGTCCTGGCTGCTGATAGCAGTCGGAACTCACCGTGTTTGAAGCATACTCAGCTTATTGGCACGCTTCAAACCCCGGTAAAGGGACTAGGGCATACAGGTACACCCTTGGTGCTCAAGTACCAGGATGCAAGGGTGTACCTGTATGCAAGAGGATAAAGTTTTAGAATATAAATAAAATATTTAGAAAAAAGTAGAAATTAATAGAAAAGTAGGAGTGCAGGCTACATTATCAGAATTCAGTATACAGGAATGAGCTAAGCGCTGCTGTATACCATATGGATGGCAAGGGAAGTAGTGATGCTATGTATTACTTCTTACCTCCTTAGGTGCTGCCACTTGGCACTTTTTTTTAGCAAAAAACACACACACACAAAAAAAAAAAACGCCAATGTTGAACTAATATGGTTGGTTTCCTACCATAGATTTCTAAGGGAGAGCAATGCCAAGATTATTTTTTTAAAGATTCTTAATCTCAAAATGCTGTGATTTTTGAAAACTGCCAATGAGCCAAAAAAGGTCTAAGAGCAGGGGAAAAGCCAAAGGAAAAAAGTTTTTGTGGATTTTATAAATCCCTGTGGACTGTCTGCAAAGATCTGGCTGATGCATTTTGTCTGCAAAAAAACAATGTGCAACAATTGTAGTGCCTTTTTTGCAGTTTTTGGAATTTTGAAATAGAACACTTTTTTAACACAGTTTTTATGCCGAAGCCAGGGGTGAGTATGGAAAGCATAGGAAACAAATAGGAAGGACTTATATTTCTGACCCACAAAAATTACATAAAAATCAGTGGAGGCATTTGTGATTAGATTCCCCTTACGAAGAAACTTTCTCTGACTCCTAACACATGAAATGTTTACATGCCAATGTCAAAGCTTTTGTATCAGTATTGTGGTACACACAAGTGAACATTTTCTCTTACACAATGCAATCGTAATTCTTTCAAATAAACAATGGGATTTACTCAACATTTAACAACTTCAAAAATGTGTTTGCTGTAGGCAAGGTAAATATTCAACCTGTTCCAGTGTGTTGACAAAGCCTAAATGTGTCTGAAGAAAATACAAATATGACTGCACCATACCTGGAAGGAACACTGTGTTCTGGACAGTGGCATAATTGCCAGTGACAAACAACCACATCTGAAGTGAACAATACAAATGAAGCTATAATTACCGGAATTGTAGCAAACCTATTAGTAGAACTTGTTTTTGTAAGATGGTTTCTTTAATTAAACCAATAGAGCTTTAATATTTTTGTCTTTTACACAAGTCTCTAAAATTCAGGCCCAAAAATCAGACCCTAATATTAAAAGGGATTGTCTCTCTATTATAGCCTATCCATTAACCCCTTAAGGACCAGGCCCATTTTGACCAATTTAATTTTAGCATTTTCGTTTTTTCCTCCTCGCCTTCTAAAAATCATAACTCTCTTATATTTCCATCCACATACCCATATGAGCTCAGGGCTTACATTCAAGCTTGTGGTATCGAGCGCTGAATACACAACTATGCAAACCATACATTGATTTACCAAGTGGTTTGAGTTGTTCCGTACTTGAGATCGTACCTACATACAAACCTGCGTACCTGTATAAATAAGAATGACTGACGAAGCGGTTGAGTTGTGCCCAATAACCGCGTATGAGGGCACGCCTAAAGAGGGCATACCCTATGGTTAATTGAAAAGAATAAGGGAGGGTTGGGAGGGTGCCTGGAACCACGTACGCCCCGCCTGTCTGTAGCGGGGGCGTTTTATAGTGGTGCCTCCTGCATGGCCCCACCTGTAGGTGCCGGGGGGGGGGGGGCGTGGGAATTCACACCCCCTCGCACAAATTCAGCCTTAAAGGCTTCCTACTTGTGCTCAGGGCTTACATTCAAGCTTGTGGTATCGAGCGCTGAATACACAACTA
Organism: Hyla sarda; assembly: GCF_029499605.1. NCBI lineage: Eukaryota > Metazoa > Chordata > Amphibia > Anura > Hylidae > Hyla > Hyla sarda. Next base: position 135,435,336 of record NC_079189.1, on the reverse strand, counting down.
TGCAAACCACCATACATTGACTTACCAAGCGGTTTGAGTTGTTCCGTACTTGAGATCGTACCTACATATAAACCTGCGTACCTGTATAAATAAGAATGACTGACGAAGCGGTTTAGTTGTGCCCAATAACCGCGTATGAGGGCACGCCTAAAGAGGGCAAAAAAGTCAAGAGGGAGAATTAATGACAACATTCCTGACCATGATAACCGACTCCACAACCAGTCATATCTATCTTTCCCTAAACTGTTCTTACTAGACTCAAGGAACCAGGGAGCTGTGCCTGCCGGCTAGCGACCACATGAGGCAGTACCTGACACTGGGAAGATAGGTGGTGACGCCTACTGCGTCCGGCCCGGCACTGGAACAGGACCTGACTGCGTGCTAGCTGATACGTTCATGTTGGCATACTTACTGTGGTGATTTGCCGAAAGGGGAACCGATAAAGCTTGTCGGGCATAACCTGTCCTCCTGTCCCTGCTGATAAGTGGCAAAATCTACATTGTTAGTTAAGTGATATGAAGTTGACTGGACTGTACCGTGAGTCATGTCCTAGCCTGCCAACATACCGTCATGGATGTGGTCTCAGGAGTAATGACCTGCAGCGGACGACGGGCCTCCTCACCCTGATCCTGCCTGCAGACTCGGCAGACAGTCAAGCCTAAGGACTATCATGCCTGCAAACAGGCATCAACTGAGCCGCCGTGTCCGCAGACATGACCGACCTCTGCGTGACTATCGTACCTGTAGACTCTGACAGGTCTTGCATGCCCTCGTGCCTGTGGATGTGACAGGCCTCTATGTGACTATCATACCTGTAGACTGACAGGTCTCACATACCCTTGTGCCTGTGGGTGTGACAGGTCTTCGCGTAACTGCTGTGCCTGGGATGGCAATCTGACTCGAACCTCATACCTGTAGGCGTGACAGGTCTTTCAGTAACCCTCGTGCCTGTGGAAGAGATAGCTGTTAGCGTGGCGCTGACATGGGTGGACGAGACAAATAATGCTTGAAATAACCATCTATGAGTCGTGGCATTGTGACTATGACCTGTGTTGACGGAACATTGACTGAGCCGTGAATCTCCCTGAAGGTGGAAGTGAATGGCAGCTGAGTGCCTGACGTGATGTATGCGTGGAGAAATGGGATGAGACTAAGTGTATGCTGTTGCGCTGAAGAAGAGTCAGAACAGCATACGCAGGGGCCCCCACTACGACGTGTCAGCCAGACGGTTGACCCACTGCCTATGTGTATCGAGTCATATTGCACTGGAGCAGAGTCAGGAACAACAGACTTCACCAGGACCCCGACTGAAGAGAGTCAGGACTGAGGAAACTGGTGGGTGAGGGATGCGCGAGGCTCTGAAGCCATGTCAGCAGCAGCGTCAGTGTGTGGAGCAAGTAACTGTGGTAAGCAATCAAGAGTGGACATATTGCACTGAAGCAGAGTCAGGAACAACAAAAATATAAATATTTTTTTCTTTTTCCCCCGAGCTGAAAGCTGAAGAGGAAAGCCACTTGTGGGGCTTTGGTAACCAGGGGAAATGATGCAACAATCTGGAGAAAGGGTATGCAAGCATTGTTGAGCTGTCGATAAGGAGACTGTGCCGGGGCGCCCTCAGTACAGGGTTTTGACAGCGAGGAGATAACCCCGCCCCCGCCCCCCCCCCCTTGACTCACTATGGCAGCAGAGTGCTGTGTGAAGGCCATGTATGTGTCCCTCCCCCCCCCCAAACCCCTGTACAACCCATCTAAAGCCTGATTCCGAGGGAACGTGGTATGTGTGGCTGTGCCTTTGCGTGCAGCATGCATGAGAAGTTTTATTTATTTATTTATTTATTTTTTGAAGTGTAAGATCTGACAGGGGTCTATAACCACAGTTGCTCGGTGTGACCCCCTGTGGGCATGGCATGTGGGGGGGTATGCCAGCCCTCTGTGTTTCGTGATGTTGTAGCTTTGAAGAAGTGTCAGTAACAGCAACTGCACAGTGCTGCCCCCTGCGCTGTGGCAGGTGTGACGGGGAAACAACCCCCCATGTGTCGTGAAGTTGTTATTCGGAAGACATGTCAGTGACAACAATTAAATCGCACGTTTCCCTGCAGGACGTGGCAGGTGAAGTGGGTTAACACTACTTGTGTCATGGTATGGATGTGCAGAATGACGTGTCAGCGGCCACAGTTTAGTGCGTGCTGTACGATAGTTAGAAGGTAGCAGGTGTGCATATGACAGATACAGATGCTTAATCTGTGACTGAGCAGTTACTATGGTAACGTGCTGTACATGATACCACAGCTGTACCCACTGTATGTGACGCTGTGAGCGTGTACAGTGGTCCCTCAACATATGATATTAATTGGTTCCAGGAGAACCATCATATGCTGAAACCATCATATGTCGAGTACATATGTCTATGTAAAAATAGTAATTGGTTCTGGGGCCTCGGAAACATTGTATGTGTAATACATATCTCTATGGGAAACTGCCAATTGGTTCTGGGATGACCATTGTATGTGGAGTGTATGGGGAGTGTTTAACAAACCAGGGTGCCTCCAGATGTTGCACAACTACAACTCCCAGCATGCATGTACAGCCATTGACTGTCTGGGCATGCTGGGAGTTATAGATTTTCAACAGCTGGAGGCACACTGATAGGGAAACATTGATATATGGGGTGTATTGTGTGTATATGTATTGTATGTGATGTGTGAGCGATCGTATATGGAGCGATATGAGGGCTCATGTTTTGCGCCATGATCTGTAGTTTTTATCAGTACCACTTTTGCTTAGGTTTTACTTTTTATAAATTTTTTATACATTTTTGGGGGAATAAAATGTGACAAAAAAGCTGCAATTTTTCACTTTTTTATTTTTTTACGTTAACACCGTTCACCATATGGAATAATTAACAATATATTTTAACAGTTCAGACTTCTATGCACACGGCGATATCAAATATGTGTATTTGTAATTTTTTTACGCTTTTTTTACTTTTTTTATTTTACATTTTTTTCCTTTTTTTTTACTTTTACACATGTCCCCATAGAGGACTATTAATAGCAATCAGTTGATTGCTAATACTGTTCAGTGCTTTGTATAGGACATAGCACTGCTCAGTATTATCAGTGATCTTCTGCTCTGGTCTGCGCAGACCAGAGCAGAAGACCCCAGGAGACAGCCCGAGCCAGGTGAGGGGCCCTCTGGCCACCATGCTGGATGATGGGATCCCCGTGGCAGCGCTGTGGGCGATCCGCTCATCCATTCAAAGTACCGCATTGCTGCAGATGCCATGATCTGTATTGATCATGGCATCTGAGGGGTTAATGGCGGACATCCGCGCGATCACGGATGTTCGCCATTACCGGCGGGTCCCTGGCTGCTGATAGCAGTCGGGACCTGCCGGGCATGACGCGAGCACCGCTACGGTGCTTGCGATCATGGTGGCGCGTAAATGTACATCAATGTACATACATGTATGATTGTGGAGGATCCTATCCTCTAATCACAGGACAGGGGATAAGTGTATGATTGTGGGGGATCCTATCCTCTAATCACAGGGCAAGGGATGATACGTGTATGATTGTGGGGGATCCTATCCTCTAATCACTGGGCAGTGGATAAGTGTATGATTGTGGGGGATACATGTATGATTGTGGGGGATCCTATCCTCGAATCACTGGACAGGGGATAAGTGTATGATTGTGGGGGATTGAACTGCTCGGACCCTCCTGAGAGCTTGAGGACAGGGTCCTTAATCTCCTGTCTGAGACAGCCAAGCACTATACCCAGATATGTCCTGCAGCTCCCATAGACAAGGAATAGAGCAGTGCATGTGTGACCGCGACTCCATTCTGGCAGGGGATTCAAGACGCAGTTGTTGATTCGCTTTAGGTCCTAGTGGTTAAATCCCTTCACATATTCTCTATCCTGTGGATAGGAAATAAGTTGTAATGCTGGGACTCAGACCCCAAAAATGCAATTCAACCCAAGGATGAGATTGACACCGAATTCTTATTCTTCAGGCTCCAGAAGTGGGTAGGTTAAATCTGTTTCTCAGTTTGTCAAGAGTCAAGAAGGGGTTTGGCAGAAAATATCTCCCTATCTTTCTTCAATCTGCATCACACACAGAACCACCAATGCAGGTGGCTGTGAACGAGGGGGACTATGGAAATTTAAACTGGCCATGCATATAAAACACGTGTTGACTAATTCTGATAGTTTCGACAGCACTAGCCGGCCATCCCTTTCTGACCACCCCTGAAGCTAAATCTCTTGGAAGAGAAGGATTGGGTAGTTGGATAACTGTCAAAATCCTTTGTCCTGCTTCCAGATGTGTCTGGCAGTGTCTATTTCTCCTCTCCCTATTCACAATACAGTCATGCTCAGTCAAGTTGAGTAGAGAGCAGGTTGTAGTCCGTATGTGTATGACAAGCTTTAGGGAGTCTTCCAAATTTGGGAAGTCTCTAGGATTTCTTACAACTTTCACTGGATTATGTTTTCATATATGTTGCTATACCGCTGAATTTTTCTGATCAATACTTGTTTTTTTACATGATATTCTGATCTAAATGTATGGCTTACTGCTGCTGGGCTCGTGAGCACAATCTGCTATACATTATTTCAATATATGTGTCATAATAATCAGGTCTGCCTTTTAAGATGTAAGATTTTAGTATTATTGTATGTATGGAATGCAATAGAGTTAATAGAAAATGTGTAATACTAATGCTGTGGACAAGATAGATAGAAAGATAGTGCTTTTATTAAGTGCGATATTTTCATATTTAAAAAAAATTATTACTATTATGCAATCACTTAAAGGGGTTATCCAGGAAAAAAACTTTTTTTAAATATATATATCAACTGGCTCCAGAAAGTTAAACAGATTTGTAAATTACCTCTATTAAAAAATCTTAATCCTTTCAGTACTTATGAGCTGATGAAGTTGAGTTGTTCTTTTCTAAGTGTTCTCTGATGACACGTATCTCGGGAACCACCCAGTTTAGAAGCAAATCCCCATAGCAAACCTTTTCTAAACTGAGCGGTTCCCGAGATACATGTCATCAGAGAGCACTTAGACAGAAAAGAACAACTCAACTTCATCAGCTCATAAGTACTGATAGGATTAAGATTTTTTAATAGAAGTAATTTACAAATCTGTTTAACTTTCTGGAGCCAGTTGATTGATATATATATATATATATATATATATATATATATATATATATATATATATATAAAGTTTTTTTCCTGGATAACCCCTTTAATATATATACACTTATATAATTACTTATACACAGTACCTTGCAAAAGTATTCATCCCCTTTTTCGTGTTTTTGGTACATTACAGCCTTGTGTTGTTAATCTGAATTTTATGTGATGGATCAAAATGCAATAGTCTGGTGAAGTGAAATGAGAAAAATATATAAATAAAACTATTGTTTAGAAATAGAAAACAGAAAATTGGCATGTGCGTATGTATTCACCCCTTTGTTGGGAAGCCCATAAAAAGCTCTGGTGCAACCAATTACCTTCAGAAGTCACATAATTAATGAAATGCTATCCACCTGTGTGCAATCTAAGTGTCACATGATGTGTCATTACATATAAATACCTTTTTTGAAAGTCCCCAGAGGCTGCCACACCCAAGCAAGAGGCAACAGTAACTAAACACTGTCATGAAGACTAAGGAACTCTCCAAACAAGTAAGGGACAATGTTGTTGAAAAGTACAAGCCAGGGTTAGGTTATAAAAAAATATCCAAATCTTGGATGATCCCCAGGAGCACCATCAAATCTGTCATAACCAAATGGAAAGAACATGACACAACATAAAACCTGCCAAGAGATTGCTGCCCACCAAAACTCATGGACTGGGCATGGAGAGCATTAATCAGAGAGGCAGCACAGGTACCTGAGGTAACCCTCGAGGAGCTGTAGAGTTCCACAGCAGAGACTGGAGTATCTGTACATAGGACGACAATTAGCCATACACTCCATAGAGTTGGGCTTTATGACAGAGTGGCCAGAAGAAAGCCATTGCTTTTAGCTAAAAACAAAAAAGCATGTTGTGAGTTTGCAAAAAGGCATGTGGGAGACTCCTAAAATGTATTGGGAAAGGTGCTCTGGTCTCATGAGACTAAAATTGAACTTTTCGGCCATCAATGGAAATGCTATATCTGGCGCTGGATGGTGCTAAATTCAGTGATATTCTTGAGCAAAGCCTGTACCACTCTGTGCATGATTTGAGGCTAGAATGGAGGTCCACCTTACAGCAGGGCAATTACCCCAAACACACTGCTAAAGCAACACTTGAGTGGTTTAAGAGGAAACATTTAAATGTGTTGGAATGGCCTAGTCAAAGCCCAGATCTCAATCCAATCAAAAATCTGTGGTCAGATTTAAAGGGGTACTCCGCCCCTAGACATCTGATCCCCTATCCAAAGGATAGGGGATAAGATGTAAGACCGCCGCTGGGGATCCCCACAATAGAGCAAGAAGCACCCACCTGTAACTGCTTCCAGAAGCGCTGGAGGATCTCAGGCTAATTCCTCCCGACCACGGGGATGGAAGATCGTGACATCACTACTCCAACCCTGTGTGACATCACACCCCGCCCCCTCAATGCAAGTCTATGGGAGGGGGCGTGACAGCGTCACGATCTTCTGTCTCTGTGGTCGGGAGGAATTAGCCTGAGATCCTCCAGCGCTTCTGGAAGCAGTTACAGGTGGGTGCTGCTTGCTATATTGCGGGGGTCCCCAGTGGTGGGACCCCGGTGATCTGACATCTTATCCCCTATCCTTTGGAGATTGCTGTTCGCAAGTGTAAACCATCCAAATTGAAGGAGCTGGAGCAGTTTTGCAAGGAGGAATGGGCAAAAATCCCAGTGTTAAGATGTGGCAAGCTCATAGAGACTTATCCACAGCGACTTGGAGTTGTGATTGCCGCAAAAGGTAGCTCTACAAAGTATTGACTTTAGGGGGGGGTGAATAGTTATGCACATTGACTTTTTCTGTTACTTTGTCCTATTTGTTGTTTACTTCACAATAAATAAATAAAAAAACATCTTCAAAGTTGTGGGTATGTTCTGTAAATTAAATTATCTAAATCCTCAAGCAATCCATGTTAATTCCAGTTTGTGAGGCACCAAAATACGGAAAAAGTCAAAGGGGGGGGGGGGCTGAATACTTTTGAAAGGCACTGTAGTTCACTGCAATAAATATCTATTGCAATGAACTGTCAGATTGGCATTTTAGCAGTGCAACCTGCCTTTAACAGGCTGTAAAAGTAATGTCATGGCAGCCACAAAGGCCTTCAGAAGGCCTTGAACTGCCATGACAGCAGATCATCTCCCAACATCATTGAGGGCTAATGGAACCCCAGACATTACAGACATGTTTTGTAACGGTGTAAAAAGCACTGTCAGCTGTGACATCAGCATCTGGATGATTGTACAACCAGCATCAGAACTTGTTCCAATGCCAGTTATAGACCATGTTAAGTGCATTGTAGGTATGGCATGATATATTTTTTCCTATTGACCCCAGCTAAAATCTGGACACAGCAGGGGAGATTTAGCATTGTGTGGCTGTGTGTAGTCATTCCTCCTGCTCTTTTATTTTTCTTTTGTAGTGTGTTTTGCTTACTTTGTTTTGTAGTGTGTTTTGCACAAAATAAAAATCCCCTCAGAACTTGCTGTAGGATGTCACTTTTCTAAGGCAAGGCAGACATGGTATGAATTTGCAGGTTTTTTGGAATGTTTGCATACTTTTTTGCACTTTGCAGGCTTTTAGCTGAGACCCCTGGCTGATGATTCCAGCCTGGGGATGGACAGTACAGAGCGGGATGACGTCACAATCCTGCTCCGATGCTGGTCCCCCTTCCCATGACATACCCATAGGTCCTGGGGAGGGAAGGGGTTAATGAGTTAAGTTTACCTATTGTATAACAGGTTAATTAAAATTTCAATTTTCTTAAAAAAAAAAAGAGAAAAGAGAAAAATTAGTATCATGTTGCCATTTTAAAACAAACATCTTTAAGGGCTGAATTTGGTGTCTAAGGGTAGGTTCACACTATGAAATCTCCAGACGGAAAAATGAGAAAGAAAGGGGAGGACTGTAGTGACCAGATAGGGCAGCAGAATGTGTAAGCATACCTCTGTGTTAAGAATTGTTTCAACAAGAAAGAACTTCTTATGCTGGCTACAGGAAAACACATTTATAATCGAACATTTTAGCACTTTGGGACATACAGATGGATTTGTTGGCTGCAGAAGACATGATGCCATCTCAAAAACTTGTCTAACAATCAACAACAGTAACATTTTGCTCTAGTCAACTTGCAGGCACTAACGTGTAAAATTTTTACTTTATTAAGTTGCAGAACTGCTATATTTTACTCTACTTATAAATATAAGATTTTTAGAGCAGAAACTTCAAAACTGTATAAGCCTTTTTAGCAATGACAAGGCAATCTCCCACTGATGGGTCCCTACATCGACAAAAAAAAATGTCTCCTAGAGCGACCCACCTCTGTGCCTGACCTAAGCTCCTGATACTGCTGACCATATTCCTCTTAGGCTAAGTTTCGACTAGGTTTTTTGTCCTGCACTTTTTGTGTGGAAAAAAAATGCCAGAAAAAACACTTGAAAAAACGCGTCTGGCGTTTTTTCCGGTGTTTTTTCATTTGTGTGGAAATTGCATTTTTGGTACCTTGGCAGTTTTTCCAGCCTTTCTAAGTTGTAATTTCCTTTGTGGAGTTCTACTTAAACCCGCCCTGGCGGATGCATTTTTGGCTTTTTTCTGGTTTGGAAGGCATTGTTTATTCAAAATGTCTGCTCCCAAAGGAAGATTGGTCCCCAATGATGCTGCAAATTGTTTGCTGTTGCTATTGGCACGCAGGATCGAGTTGATGCATAGGGTTTGTGTGTTTTATATATATTTATTTTATGGTGGAAAATTTAAAAAAAATTATAAACTGACTTGTTTTTGTGGGCAATGTTTTTTTTTGTAGCTTATTTCTCGTAGGAGACACAGATTCTGGGTCCATCCTCTACATTGGCGGATGTCTTATGAAGGCAATTTTTCCTTTTGGTACCGGACTTTGAGAAGGCATATCCTTTTTTATTTCTATATTTACCTATGTTTATTTATTTGAACTGTATATATATATATATATATATATATATATATATGAATTATTATTATTATTTTTTAATCAGCAAACCTGTGTACCAACCTAAGCAATAGGAGGTTGTTTCTTTATTTTCCCCCTTTTTTTACGTACCCTAAAAATGTTTCAGATTTTACACGAATGTCAATTTTTTCTTTTATAGTAGTAGAAAAAAAGGCCCCCAAAAAGGTGCCAAGTACATTACACTAGGAGACAACAAAAGTCTCCCCACATAAAGTGGGGGTGAATGGAGAGTCTATAAAATGGCAGCTCACCTGGAACGTATTTTAAATACGCATATAACCTCAATCAGAGGTACAATAGAGGATCCTGTGCAAGCCCGCATGTCTCAGGATATATCCGGATGGAGATCCTGTAGTCAAACTGGATAATGCAAGAAAAAGATGACCTTCATGCAGGCGCTCAGGTGTCCAGAGGAAGCTCACAACCAAGTCATTGAAGTGAATTAAAGTTCAGGTTTATTGGTTCAAAGCAGCAATAACGCATTTCGGGGTGTACAAACCCCTTCTTCAGATTGACAGTTTAATACAGTACACTTAACAAATGGACTTTTTATAAACACACTGATTGAAAAATAAAATGGTGGCAGGGTCAAAGGTCAGAGTAACAATACATAGATATCAGTGTAAAATAACAAATAAAAACGGTATCCTATACTTATATATAATATACTTGCCATACACAAGTATGGGTAACCATAATTAACTATAAAAAGCAGTTTACATTTATTGTAGGAAATAAAAGTTTTTAATTCTATCTGGTGTGAAGGTGGAAAGGAGACTTGATGCACATCTTCTCCGTCACTATTGTGCGTTCCACAGCATGTCAAAAATTGTAGCGTGGTTCGGCCCTGTTTGTAAACAGAGTGAAGGAGTGGCGCATGGGTTGCTAGGGACACATCACTATGAAGCGGGTCCCTGCATGTATTATACTGCAGAGTGAGCATTAATCTGTCAATCTAAAGAAGGGGTTTGTACACGCTGAAATGCGTTATTGCTGCTTTGAACCAATAAACTTGACCTTTAATTCACTTCCATGACTTGGTTGTAAGCTTCCTCTGGACACCTGAGCGCCTGCATGAAGGTCATTTTTTTCTTGCCTTATCCAGCTTGACTACAGGATCTCCATCCGGATCTATCCTGAGACATGCGGGCTTGCACAGGATTCTCTATTGTACCTCTGATTGAGGTTATATGCGTATTTAAAATATGCTTCTGGTGAGCCGCCATTTTATAGACTCTCCATTCACCCCACTTTATGTGGGGAGACTTTTGTTGTCTCCTAGGGTAATGCACTAAGCGCCTTTTCTTGGGCCTTTTTTTTTTTTTTTTTTAAACTTAAATGTTTATTAAGAGTTTATCATAAATGAACAATACAGTCCAAAATATCAAACATAGATGCAGTTTACAAATATTTATAGATACAAATATTTATAGATGCCTTTTTTTACTACTTCTATACAGGTTCTTCATCCGGCACTTCTGGTTTTTGGACTTTGCTGGCAGAGTTTGCCCACTCAGCGACTCAAGACCCTGGGCGACTTTTGCATCTACTACTCGCCTCATCTCTACTACTATGGATTTCAAGAGTGTTTGCCTAAACAAGCGGAATCTTTTCTTCCAGACCTCCGTAACAACCCCAAATAATTTCCCTGCACCTGGAACTACTACACCATGTTAAGGTAACATAATTACATGTGACTTTGAAAATATGAGAAAAACTTTTTTTGAACTAGAGAGACTTTATATTGATGAAATTCAACACCATTTGGACAGTTCTTTTCTCAATACATACATTACAGAAAAAATCATACCAAGAGGTTTGAGGCTCCGCCCAGAACCCTCCTTCAAAAACTATAATATCTTCTGTAATATATGGGATGACGCACTCAACATCTGCTCCACCACACTTCTCATTTTATTGATTGAAAATAGGAATATCCTAGTGGATAATATAGCAGATGAAATAGACACATGCCCCATTGATCTTGACAAATACCATCATCTTAGTAAATTTTCTACTTGGAATAAAAATCTTACAGCTTCAATTCTTAAAATAGAAAAAGATACACAAAATAAAAAACTAGGCAAATTATCCAGAGACTGTGAAGATTATGCAACAAATAATGTATAGTACTGGCTCAAACCAGACAAAACAACCAACCATAATCTCAAATATGCCAATAAATCTAAAAATTCCTCTAATACAACTAATATACCATCCATCAAGAATACACATAAATCTAGAGATTCACACCACAATAAAACCCATTCCGTTAAATCCAACCATAATCAGCCATTGAAAACACAATTCACACGAACTTTCACATCCTCTGTCTGGTCCCAACCAGTACTCAAACCCCATACCCCCATTAACCATCTGTCTACATAAGACCTACCACAGTTTTTTTAGGCCTACCCTCAACCATTACAACCCCTTTTCAATCGAACCACACTCTGACCAAACCACAGCCTCTGCTTTAAGAACAAAAATAAAAAGAAAACTCAGAAAGAGAGGGTGTAGAAGCGGACGAGCTAGAAGAGAAAGAAAATAGAAAAAGAACATTTCCACACAATCAACAGAAATGAGTACAGTTAAAATATTTAATTTATCTTCCCACTCCCTATCACCTCTAGAAAGAATGGTGTTGGAGAAAGGTCTTTCTTTTTGTCCAACCAGCGACTCAAATGATTTTCAACTTTTTCTTGACTAAGGCTGCATTCACACTGCGTTGGAGTGTACGGCTGCCGGATCCAGCTGGGGCAGGGGAAAACTGTGCGCTCCCGTACCCCAGCTGGACCGGCGCCAAACTCCATTGACTTTAATGAGCCGACCGGAGTCAAACAGTGACTCCGGTCGGCTAATTTTTGCCCCATATCCGGTTTTGTGACCTAAAACTGTACGCTCCAACCACAATGTGAATGCAGCCTTACACACATTTAATAGAAAACTCACAATTAAACACCATTTTAATATGGAAGATTGTCCGGGTAACCCCACTAACTCCAAAAACCCTACCCCTTCCAATTCCCTCTCCCCAGTGGTAATTCTCTACTACTCCACCCTTCAACATTAATTTACGGCCGAAATCCAAGTTCTATCTCCTACATCATCAGCGTAATTACGTTCTTTACATTAGTAGCCAAAGACTTTGAAAAACTCAAATCACAGTCTGCAAATTCCAATCTCTCTGGAAAAGAAAACTATGCTCTGAAACAATTGTCTACTAATGATAACATAGTCATTAAACCCGCTGATAAAGGGTCTGGAATTGTCATTTTAAACAGGGATGATTACATCACAGAAGCACTTTTGGGCACTATTTTTTGGACACTATTTTTTTTTATAAACAATTGTCTTTTAACCCAACAAGAAAATTCACTAATGAATTGAAAAACTTGGTTACCACCTTTTATGATAAGGGGCATTTTAACTAAACAAGAAATGGAATATATCTTGACCCCAGAACCTGCCCTCCCTATTTTTATTACCTCCCTAAGGTATATAAGGACCTCATAAACCCACCTGGAAGGCCGATTATATCAGGCATTAATTCCATCATGGCAAATTTGTTGCTTTATATAGACATCATTTTACAAAGGTATGTCATCACCCTAGAATCTTATTTGAAAGATATGACAGATTTTATTTCTTCTATCCTACAATTAAAATAGGAAAAACATTTTCTATTTGTAACAATGGACATCATCATTGTATACAATTATATCTCATCAACTAGGCCTGAATGCCATTTCATTCTATTTAAACAACGAAAATACTATACCTACCGAACAAAGAGATTTTGTTTTAAAAGGAATTTAATTCATTTTAATAAAATAACTACTTTTCATTTTTAAATCATATTTATATACAGCAAAAGGGCACCGCGATGGGTACGTCCTTAGTGCCTAATTTAGCAAATGTGTTTGTTAGACGCTTTGAAGATACTACATTATATACCCACCCACTATTTAGCCACTGTAAATAATATAAACGTTACATTGACAACATTTTAATTATATGGGATGGCTCACCTTCTGATCTTACAGAATCTTTACATTTTCTTAACACCAACGAATTGGGCCTCATTTTCACACATGAATTTTATGCCAATAATGCAGAATTTTTAGATGTTTGTGTTTTTCATACTAAAGACAACCAACTCAACACTTTTTTAAAAATGTGAATAGCAATAGTTATTTAGATTTTAGGAGCTGCCACTACAAAAAATGGCTTCTCAATCTACCGCACGGTCAATTTAAGAGAATTCGCCGCAACTGCACTTTGGAAACAGGTTATGCCCAACAGAGCAAACTACTTACTAGTAGGTTTCAAGCCAAGAAAATACCCTAAACAAGTAGTAACCTCTGCAAAAAATTGTGCCGACAATGTTGTAATTTCATTACCACGTATTCCAATAATAATAAGGATATTACATTTATACTTGCTAAATATTGAAACATTCTCTTGAATGACCTTTTTTTTTTTTTTTACAAAAGAATCCTCTACCTAAGCCAGAGGTAAAATTCTGACGAGCATGCTCTCTTAGGGACATACTCTCTCAAAATAATCTTAAATTATTGCGAAAACCCCACCTCTAATTTCCTTCAAAACAACGGCTGTTTCAAGTGCAACCATTTGCACTGCGTATGCTGTTCTAACAACACACATGGCAAAAGAATTTCACTTGGAAGTCCCTAAAGAAATTTTCACCATCAAATCATATATGTCCTGCAAATCTCAGTATGTAACTTACCTTCTACAGTGTTTGTGCGGCCTTCAAAATATAGGCTGTACAGCACTTTTACTAATCTAGTCTATTCTGGGTATGCTTATAGACCAGCGTATGTGGTAGTCTCCTGTCTATTGTGCTCCTAATTTATCAAAGGTCTCACAGCCCTTGATAAATTCTGTGCTCAGACTTCAGGGTCTACAGCTTAAACTGCATTTAGACCTGCTCCAACATGGTCTGACATTTCAGCGTATTTTGGGCAGATGCGACTTGTCGCACAAAAGTCGCACTTGATGAATTCAGCACAAATGCATTTTCCAATGCATTTCCGTCTAAAATAGACTTGCATGCATCATGTTCTAAAAATCCTCTACAGCAAAAGTCGCAGAAAAGTCACACATATTTAGACTGCGACTTTCTGTGAGACAAATTTAGACAGGAAAAAGCAGTCTAAATCCTTTGATAAATCTCCCCAGTGTCTAAGAAATCGTGTCAGCAAACCCCCTAGTAATGTGATGCTCAAATATCAGTTACATAGCGTGTCATGGCATGCATCTATATATCACGAGGGCATGTTTTCAGACTTTAAATTAATAGCCATCGAACAGATCGACAAAGATGTCCCTCAGCGTTTTAACGTACTCAGACAACGTGAAACTTTTGGATCTTTAAATTGCGCACTTAACAGCCCATGGGTTTAAACAAATTTATTGAGAGCAACCTGTGAATGTTTTTATATATTAGCTCATTTATCTTTTTAATATCCTATTGTATTGGTTAAATCTATCAACATTTCCTTTTTAACTTTACTTCGAATGTAGCCATATTGTACGTAGTTGGATGCAATCATTCATTTACTTCTTATGAATGTCTTGCTCTTCATATTTGTAAGTATATTTATATATATATATATTTACTACAGCTTTTATCTTTTTATTTATTTACTATATGTACTAGCTGCTATATTTATTTTCTTCCATTCATTCATTCATTCATCTAGTCTATTAGGTGGATAGAGCATTCCCCCACCCATGTTATATATTTTTTGCCCACTATTCACTATATTTCTATATATTTTTTTATGAACTGTTTGCCTGTTATTAATTATTGATGAATAATTATTAATACTAATATTATCTATTACTTATCATTCTCTGCTGATAAGTCAGAGATTCGTCTCACCATTTCCATTCTTTCTTTATGAACCTATCCCTAATAACTATTTACTATACATTTACTGAATATGTATGTCTATATATATATATTATATAACTATAATTTTATTATCTCTTATCCATATACTAACACATATGATTAAGTTCCCTTTTCATATAGGCAAATCATGGTTACATGTTTTCCCCACCAGCACCATTCTGCGCATATAGACGAGCTGCCCACTCACTCTGCAGTATTATACATGCACGGACCCGCTTCATAGCGACGTGTCCCAAGGAGCCCTTGCGTCGCTCCTTCACTCTGCTTACAAACAGAGCCGAAGCATGCTGCAATTGCTGACATGCCATGGAGTGCACGTGAGTCACGGAGAAGATGCGCATCAAGCCTTCTTTCCACCTGCACACTGGATTGAAAGAAAAACTGTTATTTCCTACAATAAATTTAAGCTGCTTTTTATAGTTTTCTATACTTGTGTATGGCAAATATATTATATATAAGTATAGGATACCGTTTTATTTGTTATTTTACACTGATATCTATGTGTTGTTACTCTGACCTTTGACCCTGCCACCATTTATTTTTCAATCAGTGTGTGTATAAAAAGCCCATTTGTTTGTTGTACTGTATTAATCTGTCAATCTGAATGAAGTTCATCTTTTTCTGCATGAAGGTCATCTTTTTCTTGCCTTATCCAATTTCTTCTTTTGACAATTTTCTCAGCATCTTGAGGCTCTCGTTGACTCTTCAGGAGACCTACAAGAGGAAGCCAATTCAACCTGTGGTAAGGCTCCTCATCACATTAAGGTATGTATTATTTTAACCCCTTTTTAATGTCTTTGCTTAAATGTGTACTCCGCTGGAAATTAATATTTTGCAAATCAACTGTTGTTCGAAAGTGAACCATATTTCTAACTTACTTGTATGTTAAACTTCTAATATATCCAGTAATTAGCATCTAATGTATGCTCCACAGGAATTTGTATAGTTCTTAACATTCTGAACCCATTGCTCTCTGTTGACACCTCTGTGTGTGTCTCTGGAACTGTTTAGTGCAGGATAGGTTTGTTGTGTTGCATTTTTTATTGCTCTGGAAATTTTGCGACAGAGACACAGGGGGCAGCAGAGAGCACTGTGGTCTGACTTAACAAAAATACCCAAGTTCCTGGGGCGCATACAGGAGGTGATATTTTTTTTTATCAGATATAAGATTACCAAATATGACAATCTTTCGTTGCAAAGTTGTTTATTAATTTTTTTTTCACACTGGAGTAAAACTTTAATGTTTGATGTATTTCTTTTACAATTTTTTTTTCTCTTTCAGATTCCTGGCAACTAGAGAATCTTTTCCATTTTTTTTGTGGGCAAAACTACAATAGCCAATATAGAAGGAGACATGTGCTCTGATTTTGGAGGAGTTGGGACCATCTGTGATGCCGGCACCTACTATTGAAACCTGGCTCCAAGTAGCTGCTGGTTTTGAACAATTAGCAAATTTTCCAAACTTTCTAGGTGCAGTGGATGGTAAAGATATCCGCGTTCAGAAGCCGCCACATTCTGGTTCTTTATATTTATATTTTTCTATAATTCTTCAGGCTGTGGCTGACATTTACTATAAATTTGTGGAGGTGGATTTAGGGGCATATGGGAGCTCATCAGATTAAAGGGTGTTGCAGGCCTCAAAGATTGGGCGTCAACTTCTCATGAACCAGATTTCTTTGCCCCCTCCCAGACCTCTCTATGGAACCTTTGGAATCCAGCTCCTTTTGTAATGGTGTCTGATGAGGCTTTTCGGCTCTCCACCAACCTCTTCAGACCATTTTCAAAGCAAGGCTTAGATTCCAGGAAGAGAATCTTTAATTACCATCTAAGCCGATCCCGAATGGTTGTAGAATGTGCTTTTGCCAAAATGGCAAACAAGTGGAGAGTTCTTCATACTGTAATCTGTTTAAATGTAGAGACCATTGATCAAGTGATCAAGTTCCTCACAACTATGTCCGAGACCATGGTGGTTTGGCGATAGATTTGAAAGAAAATCTTGCATCCTTTCCGACCTCGATCATCTGGAATACATCTGGGTCATATTTAAAGGGGTACTCCGGCGCTTAGACAACTTTAGATAGGGGATAAGATGCCTGATCGCGGGGGTCCCACCGCTGGGGACCCCCGTGATCTTGCACGCAGCACCCCAGTTAAAATCAGTGCCCGGCGCATATTTGCTCCGGGTCTGATTACCAGCGACCACAGGGCCGGTGGCGTGTGACGTCATGCCTCTGCCTCCGTGTGACGTCAAGCTCCGCCCCTCAATACAAGCCTATGGGAGGGGGCATGACAGCTTTAAGTGGCTTACATGTGCAAGTTCGTTTTGCAGATTATTTTTTGAAGGTTTGGTTCCCTGGCAACAGGCGTGTCTTCCTGTGAGTTCATCTTAATGTTTATTTTTTTAATTTTTTTTCTATTTAGTATGAAGCAATGCTAAACAAATTTTATTTTTGGTGTATGTTCTCAGGTATGTCCTTCAAATAAGGATATACCGGCTAATGTCTCAATTTTAAAGGAGATGTCCTGTGCAGACTATTCCTATTCCATCCTGCCCAGGCTGCAAAAAAAAAGATAAAACAAACTTTCATTTACCTTCCTACATTCCCCCGGAGCTCCGCAACAGCTGATTGACCGGGCTGTCTACTTACTACTTCCCTTAGCCTGGGACGTCACACAATGCTTCAGCCTATCACTGGCCGAGGTGGGACATCGCTGTGACTGGTGATAGGCTGAAGTGTTGTGTGACGTCCCGGCCCAAAGGAAGTAGAAAGCAGACAGCCCGGCCGACCGATCAGCTGTTGCAGAGCTCCGAGGAAACATAGAAAGGTAAGTGAAAGTATGTTTTCTCTTTTTTTTGCAGCTCGGGCAGGATGGAATAAGAATAGTCCGCAACGGACATCTCTCTTAACATCATTTTGAGGGTTAGTCATATGTTACTTTTTATCTACCACAGTAGTGCACCTAAGCGTATGTATCATTCTATATGTTACACATCCACACTGTTACGCCGAGTGCTCCGGGTCCCCGCTCCTCCCCGGAGCGCTCACGGCGTCTCTCTCCCTGCAGCGCCCCGGTCAGTCCCGCTGACCGGGAACGCTGCACTGACATGGCCGTCGGGGATGCGATTCGCACAGCGGGACGCGTCCGCTCGCGAATCGCATCCCAAGTCACTTACCCATCCCGGTCCCCTGCTGTCATGTGCTGGCGCACGCGGCTCCGCTCTCTAGGGCGCGCGCGCGCCAGCTCTCTGAGACTTAAAGGGCCAGTGCACCAATGATTGGTGCCTGGCCCAATTAGCTTAATTGGCTTCCATCTGCTCCCTGGCTATATCTGATCACTTCCCCTGCACTCCCTGGCCGGATCTTGTTGCCTTGTGCCAGTGAAAGCGTTTAGTGTTGTCCAAAGCCTGTGTTACCTGAACTCCTGCTATCCACCTTGACTACGAACCTTGCCGCCTGCCCCGACCTTCTGCTACGTCTGACCTTGCCTCTGCCTAGTCCTTCTGTCCCACGCCTTCTCAGCAGTCAGCGAGGTTGAGCCGTTGCTAGTGGATACGACCTGGTTGCTACTGCCGCAGCAAGACCATCCCGCTTTGCGGCGGGCTCTGGTGAACACCAGTAGCCTCTTAGAACCGGTCCACCAGCACGGTCCACGCCAATCCCTCGCTGACACAGTGGATCCACAACCTGTAGCCGAATCGTGACACACACTTTTCATCGGGTGTAGGATGCCGTTGTGGCACTTGTGGTCTACTGCAGGCATCCCCGATTGTATGCATTTTATACTGAGAATTGCCCTTAGCAACGGGCCACTAACGCAGGATCCGCTCCCTCAGCATAAATGCACAATTACATTTGAGGTTGAGCATTTCCTGCCATTTAAAACCATGTTTTTTTTCTTGTTGATTTAAAAATGTATCAAGATCAGGACAGGTACTTAAAGGGTGTATCCACCATAAGGTGATTTTAGTTCATACCTGCCACACAGTAATAGACATGCTTAGGAAGGATCCACACTTATCTTCGGGCTAAATGGATATGTTGTGAGATTACCATAACGCTGAGGCTATCTTTTTGAAAACTGAGTATTTCCTGTTGGATTTCGTTCTCTCAAACTACACATCCCATATTTCCTTGTTTGTAAGTGTGAGGTTACTTTCCTTCCTCCCACATATCAGCCACCCCACCCATTGAAACACAAATGAGCTGCATTCCATTCAAAAGTCCAGTGTTTTCTAACCAGGGTGCCTTCAGCTGTTGCAAAATTATCTCCCTCCCACCCAGTGGGCGCTCTACCCATTCAAGCAGGACAGGCTCCCTTTGCACACCTGTTTAGTGATGTCACATCTCGTCGTACTGCAACCTGGGAAAACCCCAGACCTGAGTAATTTTTTATGCTGTTAAAAATAAATATTAGGGCGAAAATCACCATCACACACATCCACACACAGGTACAGACACTATATTATGAACTACACTAATTTTACAGCTCCTGTAGCATAGTCAAATAAAAAAAAATCCTGGAATACCCCTTTAATAAAGCCTGATAAGCTGTATTGAACAATAATAAATAACAGTTAAAATATTTAACCAAATGGATGTGATGTCCGGTTATTTGTATTTTATGTTTTCTGCTTTTGGTCCTGTTCAGACATTAGGTTTGTGTCTGTACAGTTTCTGTGCTAATTCTCCCTGGTTTGTGAAAAGTTAATCCTTTAGCACTTGGAGGCTACATAAGAACTCTTCAGGTGCTGCTCTCTGGCTGGTAATTAGATCTGTACTCTGACCATGTCTTGTTGATTATGCACCTCATGTTTGTCTGTTTGGACACATGTCCGGAGTTTTAACCATGGTTATCTGTCCTGTTTGATATATATATATAGATTTTAGCCTGCTTTTTGTTTAAGTGCATTTGTCGGGTTTTAGAATTTGTGTATGTTCGTTTTGCAGTTTGCTTTGTGTTGCCTTAATCTCTGTCCACACTGTGCATTATGTCAGTCCTGTTTTGACCTTTTGATCCTGCTACTCCTAGGAAAGAATCCTGTTCTGAGCCTTGCCTTGTGCTATTCCATTCAGCTGGCCAGGAGCCTATTTGGCTTTGGTATTTGTGTCCCTCCATGCTTGAAGTGGGGTGTCTAATGTGTTCCTGGTTCTGAGTCCAGTGTGAACAGTACTCTTTATTCCCTGATCTGTTTAGTGTTCTGACATTCATAGTAACATAAAGGAAGAAGAATGTCCAGCGCACACACGTGTAAAACTGAGCTGCTTTATTGCATAGTTGCCATGGGAAACATCGGACACTCCGGTAACGTGACGCGTTTCGGCCAGCAAGGCCTTAGTCATACACATGTTACAAGCACTTAGATCGTTTATATATGCAGGGTGGAAGTGTCCCAGGCGGGGCTAAGCCCCAAATCATGTGACATCCCACCTGCACATATAATTACAAACAATGTTAAAACGTATGTATCAAATCTTTATTTCAGCACATCTATAACAAAATTCATTGTATAAAAGAATTAAGACATTGGTAAAATAAATCTTATGCACCAGTTGTGTATGTCTGGTTCAAAACCTAGAGAACCAGACTCCATCCTTTTAAGCATATATCAGTTGGTGATACAATACTAGCACTAGGACCCAAAGGATTATAGTGTTGAACTGAGAGAACGGTTATTTAACAGAGCAAGAGATGCAGTTTGTTAAATCTCATGACAGAGACGGATATAAAGAAAGGGGGGGGTATTATTTCAATCATCATCTTTTGTACCCATGCAAACATGAGAAAAGAGGGGGGGAGAGAGAGTGATATACTGAACAGGCGACTGGAAAACGCGAGGCAACTAAGACATGTATAGTAGTATTCGAATTATAATAATGCCACGGTCATAACAACCCACTTATTTAATAGTGCAAGATCGTATCCAGTCTCCTGTTCAGACCTAGCGGTATCCTAGTCTCAAGGGTGAGAATCCAGTATATTTCACGATCCAACACCTTCTGTCTCAGGTTGCCACCTCTCAGTGGTTTGTCCACCCTCTCAATACCTTGTACCACCAGACTAGAGGTATTTCCACCATGTACCTCAGCACAATGCTTACTGACCATTGATACGTGTCGTGCCTGAAAATGTGCAATATCTGATAGATGTTTACGTACTCTAATTTTGAGTGGGTTAATGGTACAACCCACATATTGCACATTGCAGGCGCGGCACGTAAACAGATATACAACACCAGCTGTGTTGCAATTAATGTATTGTCTGATGTTAAATGTCTTATTATTGCTAGTGGATGTAAATGACACTGAATTGTTCATGTAATTACAACAAATACACTTTCTAGATCCACATTTGTATGTACCTTGGCAATTGAGCCAAGTAGAGGCTTTTTTCGGAGAGGTAGAGAAGAGGCTGGGGGATAAAGTCTGGCCCAAAGTTGGGGCTCTCCTGGATACACACCTAATGCCCCCCTTCAATGCCGTCCGAAACTCAGGATCTGTGTGTACAATCGGCATATTCTTTTTAATGATGTTGCTGATTATTTTGAACTCAGTACTGTATTGAGTAGAAAAAACTAACCCCTTCTCCCCTGGTCTGTTGTGGTATGGCCGCTATATCGATGACCTCCTGTTTATTTGGGGGTCCGATATGGCGGTCATACAGGGGTTTGAAGAGTTCATGAACTCAAATGAGCTTAACCTCCATTTTACTATCGGCCTGGGGAGTAATGTGGTTAATTTTTTGGATCTTACTTTGCGGGGTGACAGTGATACCGGCAATATCATTACATGCACATTTAGAAAATCTACTGCAGTAAATTCCATTCTGCATGCCGGTTCCTGTCACCCCTCACATGTAATCGAGAACTTACCCACAGGAGAAATGATCAGGGCACGCCGCAATTGCTCGCTCGATGAGGATTTTTCGAACGAAGTGGTTGCTATTAGCAACAGATTCAAGCAACGCGGCTACCCTGAATGGACTATCAAAAAGGCGCACAACATTGCTATTAAAAAGGGTCATTGTGATCTAATAAAAGATAATACCCATAGCAAGAAAATCCATAGCCTTAGTTCACCTGTGGTTTTTTCTACTCAATACAGTACTGAGTTCAAAATAATCAGCAACATCATTAAAAAGAATATGCCGATTATACACACAGATCCTGAGTTTCGGACGGCATTGAAGGGGGGCATTAGGTGTGTATCCAGGAGAGCCCCAACTTTGGGCCAGACTTTATCCCCCAGCCTCTTCTCTACCTCTCCGAAAAAAGCCTCTACTTGGCTCAATTGCCAAGGTACATACAAATGTGGATCTAGAAAGTGTATTTGTTGTAATTACATGAACAATTCAGTGTCATTTACATCCACTAGCAATAATAAGACATTTAACATCAGACAATACATTAATTGCAACACAGCTGGTGTTGTATATCTGTTTACGTGCCGCGCCTGCAATGTGCAATATGTGGGTTGTACCATTAACCCACTCAAAATTAGAGTACGTAAACATCTATCAGATATTGCACATTTTCAGGCACGACACGTATCAATGGTCAGTAAGCATTGTGCTGAGGTACATGGTGGAAATACCTCTAGTCTGGTGGTACAAGGTATTGAGAGGGTGGACAAACCACTGAGAGGTGGCAACCTGAGACAGAAGGTGTTGGATCGTGAAATATACTGGATTCTCACCCTTGAGACTAGGATACCGCTAGGTCTGAACAGGAGACTGGATACGATCTTGCACTATTAAATAAGTGGTTTGTTATGACCGTGGCATTATTATAATTCGAATACTACTATACATGTCTTAGTTGCCTCGCGTTTTCCAGTCGCCTGTTCAGTATATCACTCTCTCTCCCCCCCTCTTTTCTCATGTTTGCATGGGTACAAAAGATGATGATTGAAATAATACCCCCCCTTTCTTTATATCCGTCTCTGTCATGAGATTTAACAAACTGCATCTCTTGCTCTGTTAAATAACCGTTCTCTCAGTTCAACACTATAATCCTTTGGGTCCTAGTGCTAGTTGTGTATCACCAACTGATATATGCTTAAAAGGATGGAGTCTGGTTCTCTAGGTTTTGAACCAGACATACACAACTGGTGCATAAGATTTATTTTAACAATGTCTTAATTCTTTTATACAATGAATTTTGTTATAGATGTGCTGAAATAAAGATTTGATACATACGTTTTAACATTGTTTGTAATTATATGTGCAGGTGGGATGTCACATGATTTGGGGCTTAGCCCCGCCCGGGACACTTCCACCCTGCATATATAAACGATCTAAGTGCTTGTAACATGTGTATGACTAAGGCCTTGCTGGCCGAAACGCGTCACGTTACCTGAGTGTCCGATGTTTCCCATGGCAACTATGCAATAAAGCAGCTCAGTTTTACACGTGTGTGCGCTGGACATTCTTCTTCCTTTGCATTTCTCTGGATCCAGTCCTGGTCCTGTCCGTGCGCTGAAGCCCAGGGTAGAGCCGGTTCGACTTGCTTGTACCTTTCATAGTAACATAGTAACATAGTTCATAAGGTTGAAAAAACACCAGAGTCCATCAAGTTCAACCTATAACCCTAATAAGTCCCTATTGAGTTGAGTTGATCCAGAAAAAGGCAAAAAAAAAAACTCATACTAGAGGTAAAAAATCCTTCCCGACTCCAAATATGGCAGTCAGAATAAATCCCAGGATCACCCTTCTGTCCCTATAATTCTAGTATACATAACCGGTGATGTTATTACTCTCCAAAAATGCATCCAGACCCTTTTTGAACTCTATTACAGAGTTCACCACGACCACCTCCATTCCGGGAGAGAATTCCACAGTCTCACTGCTCTTACAGTAAAGAACCCCTGTCACGATGCCGGCTGGCAGGTAGTGGATCCTCTGTGCCAGAGAGGGATTGGCGTGGACCGTGCTAGTGGACCGGTTCTAAGCCACTACTGGTTTTCACCAGAGCCCGCCGCAAAGCGGGATGGTCTTGCTGCGGCGGTAGTGACCAGGTCGTATCCACTAGCAACGGCTCACCTCTCTGGCTGCTGAAGATAGGCGCGGTACAAGGGAGTAGGCAAAAGCAAGGTCGGACGTAGCAGAAGGTCGGGGCAGGCAGCAAGGATCGTAGTCAGGGGCAACGGCAGAAGGTCTGGAAACACAGGCAAGGAACACACAAGGAACGCTTTCACTGGCACTAAGGCAACAAGATCCGGCAAGGGAGTGCAGGGGAAGTGAGGTGATATAGGGAAGTGCACAGGTGAACATACTAATTGGAACCACTGCGCCAATCAGCGGCGCAGTGGCCCTTTAAATCGCAGAGACCCGGCGCGCGCGCGCCCTAGGGAGCGGGGCCGCGCGCGCCGGGACAGAACAGACGGAGAGCGAGTCAGGTAGGGGAGCCGGGGTGCGCATCGCGAGCGGGCGCTACCCGCATCGCGAATCGCATCCCGGCTGGCAGCGGAATCGCAGCGCCCCGGGTCAGAGGACGTGACCGGAGCGCTGCCGCGGGGAGAGTGAAGCGAGCGCTCCGGGGAGGAGCGGGGACCCGGAGCGCTCGGCGTAACAGTACCCCCCCCCTTGGGTCTCCCCCTCTTCTTAGAGCCTGAGAACCTGAGGAGCAGACTTTTGTCTAGGATGTTGTCCTCAGGTTCCCAGGATCTCTCTTCAGGACCACAACCCTCCCAGTCCACTAAAAAAAAATTTTTCCCTCTGACCTTTTTGGCAGCTAAAATTTCTTTGACCGAGAAGATGTCCGAGGAGCCGGAAACAGGAGTGGGAGGAACAGATTTGGGAGAAAAACGGTTGAGGATGAGTGGTTTGAGAAGAGAGACGTGAAAGGCATTAGGGATACGAAGAGAGGGAGGAAGAAGAAGTTTATAAGAGACAGGATTAATTTGACACAAAATTTTGAAAGGACCAAGATAGCGTGGTCCCAACTTGTAGCTAGGGACACGGAAGCGGACATATTTAGCGGAGAGCCATACCTTGTCTCCAGGGGAAAAAACGGGGGGAGCTCTTCTTTTCTTATCCGCGAACTTCTTCATGCGTGATGAAGCCTGTAAGAGAGAATTTTGGGTCTCTCTCCATATGATGGAAAGGTCACGAGAAATTTCATCCACAGCGGGCAGACCAGAGGGCAAGGGAGTAGGGAGGGGGGGAAGAGGGTGACGGCCGTACACCACGAAAAATGGGGATTTGGAGGAAGACTCAGAGACCCTGAAGTTATACGAGAATTCGGCCCATGGGAGGAGATCTGCCCAGTCATCCTGGCGGGAGGAAACAAAATGTCGCAAATAATCACCCAAGATCTGGTTAATCCTTTCTACTTGTCCATTGGACTGGGGATGATATGCAGAAGAAAAATTTAATTTAATCTTGAGTTGTTTACAGAGAGCCCTCCAGAATTTAGACACGAATTGGACGCCTCTATCCGAGACAATCTGCGTAGGCAACCCGTGAAGACGAAAAATGTGTACAAAAAATTGTTTAGCCAACTGAGGCGCAGAAGGAAGACCAGGAAGAGGGATGAAATGTGCCATTTTGGAGAATCGATCAACGACCACCCAAATAACAGTGTTGCCACGGGAAGGGGGTAAATCAGTAATAAAATCCATACCAATCAGAGACCAAGGCTGTTCGGGGACAGGCAGAGGATGAAGAAAACCAGCGGGCTTCTGGCGAGGAGTCTTATCCCGGGCACAGATAGTGCAGGCTCGCACAAAGTCCACAACATCCGTCTCCAGAGTCGGCCACCAATAGAAGCGGGAGATGAGTTGCACAGATTTCTTGATACCCGCATGACCTGCGAGATGGGAGGAGTGACCCCATTTGAGGATTCCGAGGCGTTGGCGAGGAGAAACAAAGGTCTTTCCTGGAGGAGTCTGCCTGATGGAGGCAGGAGAAGTGGAGATCAGGCAGTCAGGTGGAATGATGTGTTGCGGAGAGAGTTCAACTTCTGAGGCATCCGAGGAACGAGAGAGAGCATCGGCCCTAATGTTCTTATCGGCAGGACGAAAGTGAATCTCAAAATTAAATCGGGCAAAGAACAGAGACCACCGGGCCTGGCGAGGATTCAGCCGTTGGGCAGACTGGAGGTAGGAGAGGTTCTTGTGGTCGGTGTAGATAATAACAGGAGAACTTGATCCCTCCAGCAGATGCCTCCATTCCTCAAGTGCTAATTTAATGGCTAGAAGCTCTCGATCCCCGATGGAGTAGTTCCTCTCCGCTGGAGAGAAGGTCCTAGAGAAAAAACCACAAGTGACAGCATGCCCGGAAGAATTTTTTTGTAGAAGAACAGCTCCAGCTCCCACTGAGGAGGCATCAACCTCCAATAGGAAGGGTTTGGAAGGGTCAGGTCTGGAGAGGACGGGAGCCGAAGAAAAGGCAGACTTGAGTCGTTTAAAGGCGTCTTCTGCTTGAGGAGGCCAGGACTTGGGATCAGCATTTTTTTTGGTTAAAGCCACGATAGGAGCCACAATGGTAGAAAAATGTGGAATAAATTGCCTGTAATAATTGGCGAACCCCAAAAAGCGTTGGATAGCACGGAGTCCGGAGGGGCGTGGCCAATCTAAGACGGCAGAGAGTTTGTCTGGATCCATCTGTAGTCCCTGGCCAGAGACCAAATATCCTAGAAAAGGAAGAGATTGGCATTCAAACAGACATTTCTCAATTTTGGCATAGAGTTGGTTGTCACGAAGTCTCTGAAGAACCATACGGACATGCTGGCGGTGTTCTTCTAGATTGGCAGAAAAAATTAGGATATCGTCCAGATATACAACAACACAGGAGTATAACAGATCACGAAAAATTTCATTGACAAAGTCTTGGAAGACGGCAGGGGCGTTGCACAGTCCAAAGGGCATGACCAGATACTCAAAGTGTCCATCTCTGGTGTTAAATGCCGTTTTCCACTCGTCCCCCTCTCTGATGCGGATGAGGTTATAGGCGCCTCTTAAGTCCAATTTAGTGAAGATGTGGGCACCTTGGAGGCGATCAAAGAGTTCAGAGATGAGGGGTAAGGGGTAGCGGTTCTTAACCGTGATTTTATTAAGACCGCGGTAGTCAATGCACGGACGTAGGGAGCCATCTTTTTTGGACACAAAGAAAAATCCGGCTCCGGCAGGAGAGGAGGATTTACGGATAAAGCCCTTTTTTAGATTCTCCTGGACGTATTCGGACATGGCAAGAGTCTCTGGGGCAGAGAGAGGATAAATTCTGCCCCGGGGTGGAGTAGTGCCCGGGAGGAGGTCGATAGGGCAATCATAAGGCCTGTGAGGAGGTAGAGTCTCAGCTTGTTTTTTGCAGAAAACATCCGCGAAGTCCATATAGGCCTTAGGGAGACCGGTTACTGGAGGAACCACAGAGTTACGGCAAGGGTTACTGGGAACCGGTTTAAGACAGTTCTTGGAACAAGAGGACCCCCAACACTTGATCTCCCCAGTGGACCAATCCAGGGTAGGGGAATGAAGTTGAAGCCAGGGAAGTCCAAGGAGAATTTCCGAGGTGCAATTGGGGAGGACCAAAAGTTCAATCCTCTCATGATGAGATCCGATGCTCATAAGAAGGGGCTCCGTGCGGAAACGTATGGTACAGTCCAATCTTTCATTATTTACACAATTGATGTAGAGGGGTCTGGCGAGACTGGTCACCGGGATGTTGAACTTGTTGACGAGAGAGGCCAAAATAAAATTTCCTGCAGATCCAGAGTCCAAGAAGGCCACTGTAGAGAAGGAGAAGGCAGAGGCAGACATCCGCACAGGCACAGTAAGACGTGGAGAAGCAGAGTAGACATCAAGGACTGTCTCACCTTTGTGCGGAGTCAGCGTACGTCTTTCCAGGCGGGGAGGACGGATAGGACAATCTCTCAGGAAGTGTTCGGTACTAGCACAGTACAGGCAGAGGTTCTCCATACGGCGTCGTGTCCTCTCTTGAGGTGTCAGGCGAGACCGGTCGACCTGCATAGCCTCCACGGCGGGAGGCACAGGAACAGATTGCAGGGGACCAGAGGAGAGAGGAGCCGAGGAGAAGAAACGCCTCGTGCGAACAGAGTCCATATCTTGGCGGAGTTCCTGACGCCTTTCGGAAAAACGCATGTCAATGCGAGTGGCTAGGTGAATAAGTTCATGTAGATTAGCAGGAATTTCTCGTGCGGCCAGAACATCTTTAATGTTGCTGGATAGGCCTTTTTTGAAGGTCGCGCAGAGGGCCTCATTATTCCAGGACAATTCTGAAGCAAGAGTACGGAATTGTACGGCATACTCGCCAACGGAAGAATTACCCTGGACCAGGTTCAACAGGGCAGTCTCAGCAGAAGAGGCTCGGGCAGGTTCCTCAAAGACACTTCGGATTTCCGAGAAGAAGGAGTGTACAGAGGCAGTGACGGGGTCATTGCGGTCCCAGAGCGGTGTGGCCCATGACAGGGCTTTTCCGGACAGAAGGCTGACTACGAAAGCCACCTTAGACCTTTCAGTGGGAAACAGGTCCGACATCATCTCCAGATGCAGGGAACATTGGGAAAGAAAGCCACGGCAAAACTTAGAGTCCCCATCAAATTTATCCGGCAAGGATAAGCGTATCCCAGGAGCGGCCACTCGCTGCGGAGGAGGTGCAGGAGCTGGCGGAGGAGATGACTGCTGAAGCTGTGGTAGTAACTGTTGTAGCATAACGGTCAGTTGAGACAGCTGTTGGCCTTGTTGCGCTATCTGTTGTGACTGCTGGGCGACCACCGTGGTGAGGTCAGCGACAACTGGCAGAGGAACTTCAGCGGGATCCATGGCCGGATCTACTGTCACGATGCCGGCTGGCAGGTAGTGGATCCTCTGTGCCAGAGAGGGATTGGCGTGGACCGTGCTAGTGGACCGGTTCTAAGCCACTACTGGTTTTCACCAGAGCCCGCCGCAAAGCGGGATGGTCTTGCTGCGGCGGTAGTGACCAGGTCGTATCCACTAGCAACGGCTCACCTCTCTGGCTGCTGAAGATAGGCGCGGTACAAGGGAGTAGGCAAAAGCAAGGTCGGACGTAGCAGAAGGTCGGGGCAGGCAGCAAGGATCGTAGTCAGGGGCAACGGCAGAAGGTCTGGAAACACAGGCAAGGAACACACAAGGAACGCTTTCACTGGCACTAAG
This sequence comes from Hyla sarda, assembly GCF_029499605.1. Classification (NCBI taxonomy): domain Eukaryota; kingdom Metazoa; phylum Chordata; class Amphibia; order Anura; family Hylidae; genus Hyla; species Hyla sarda. The sequence continues at coordinate 135,406,076 of NC_079189.1, read as the reverse complement.
GCAACAAGATCCGGCAAGGGAGTGCAGGGGAAGTGAGGTGATATAGGGAAGTGCACAGGTGAACATACTAATTGGAACCACTGCGCCAATCAGCGGCGCAGTGGCCCTTTAAATCGCAGAGACCCGGCGCGCGCGCGCCCTAGGGAGCGGGGCCGCGCGCGCCGGGACAGAACAGACGGAGAGCGAGTCAGGTAGGGGAGCCGGGGTGCGCATCGCGAGCGGGCGCTACCCGCATCGCGAATCGCATCCCGGCTGGCAGCGGAATCGCAGCGCCCCGGGTCAGAGGACGTGACCGGAGCGCTGCCGCGGGGAGAGTGAAGCGAGCGCTCCGGGGAGGAGCGGGGACCCGGAGCGCTCGGCGTAACAACCCCAGTCTGTTCTGGTGTAGGAACCTTCTTTCCTCTAGACGTAGAGGATGCCCCCTTGTTATTGATACAGTCCTGGGTACAAATAGATCATGGGAGAGATCTCTGTACTGTCCCCTGATATATTTATACATAGTTATTAGGTCTCCCCTAAGCCTTCTAAACTAAATAACCCTAATTCTGATAATCTTTCTGGGTTCTGTAGTCCTCCCATTCCCCGTTTTACTCTGGTTGCCGTCTTTGAATCCTTTCCAGCTCCACTATATCTTTCTTGTACACTCGTGCCCAGTACTGTAGACAGTATTCTATGTGTGGTCTGACTAGTGATTTGTACAGCGTTATAATTATTTCCTTGTCGTAGGCATCTATGCCCCTATTGATGCACCCCATGATTTTATTAGCCTTGGCAGCAGCTGCCCGACACTGGTCACTACAGCTAAATTTACTGTTAACTAAGACTCCTAAGTCATTTTCCATGTCAGTCGTCTGAGTGTTCTCCCATTTAATACATAATCCCAGCCTGGATTTTTCTTCCCCATGTGCATTACCTTACATTTATCAGTGTTGAACCTCATCTGCCCCTTCCCAGCCCAAACCTCCAACCTATCCAGATCCATTTGTAACAGTGCACTGTCCTCTATAGTGTTTACCGCTTTACAGAGTTTAGTGTCATATGCAAAGATTGCTACTTTACTATTCAACCCCTCTGCAGGGTGATTAATGAATATATTAAATAGGACAGGACCCAAGACGGACACCTGTGGTACCCCACTAGTGACAGTCACCCAATCAGAATAAGTACCATTAATAACCACCCTCTGTTTCCTAACATTGAGCAAGTTACTTACCCACTTGCACACATTCTCCCCCAGCCAAAACCATTTTATGCACCAACCTTTTATGTGGAACCGTATCAAATGCTTTGGAAAAATCCAGATATACGACATCCAGCGATTGCCCCTGGTCCAGTCTGGAGCTCACCTCCTTATAAAAGCTGATCAGGTTAGTTTGACAGGATCAATTCAGTTAACCTGTTCATCCCCTGTGTCTCCTGGTTTTGTCTGCTGTATACTTATCCTCATTTCTAGTCTTCATATTCATATTATCACATCTGCCATTCATCTTGATTCCGGTTTCTGTACTGTATGTTAATATGCTATATCCTGCCTTGCTTGTATTTAGATATCTGTTTGTTCATTCCGTTATGTTCCTGACTTGTTCCCCGACATGTACAGTTCTGCTTGTTTTGTTGACTTCGACGCCCGTGCACTTTAGCGTTAGGAAGGGACCGGCTCCAAGTTGTCGATCCATCATTTAGGGCGGATAGAGGAAGTAGACAGGGAAAGTATTCTTATGGACAGCTTTAGGGCTCACTTCTCCCTGCCATGACAGTAGAAAAATATGATTATTCAGGAAACCAGTAACACCAGTTGCAAGTAATTGTTCCTTAATAAAGAGAAGGGTAAGATTTTTTTCCTTCATTTGTAGAGCTGTAGAGGAGTAGAGAGGGAAAGTAATTCTAATTATGGATACAGATTATAACATATGCTTGAACATTTAGACATCTCTTTAATGTATGTGACAATCAGCTTCTCCAACTCCTGGGTGATGCTAGGTAATCTCTTTATTTTAATTTTTACAATGTATTCAACTATTTACACAATCAAGCTTAATATATCTGAATTCATATGGGAAATCTACACTGCCCCAGTAATTACATAAAAATATAATTACTCATTTGTATTCATATTTATGTACAGACTCCACTCAATTACAAATGCTGCTAGTATGTAAAGTAATTATGAATTACATTCTTTAAATTAACAATTTAATTATAAAAAAGTTCTTTAGAAAGTATATATAGTTTCTCAGCAATATTCAGTTTTTGAACTTTTTTCATATATCTAAAATTAGATGTTCAGAAACTTTACTGTAATACATTTATCAAATTCTCCCAAGATGTTTTTATACCTAAATTGCCTATAATAATGAAAAATTATAGAAATTAAATGTAGAAAATAGAGCAAGATTATATGGTAATAGAAGACTTTTTTACTTCCCTCTCAACTTTATTTATAATAAAATGAGTGAATTTAACCCCCAGGCTTCCCACCACCTATGCTTTCAGTGCATACATAATCCATTCAGGAAGGGGATAGGAGGGACACAGAGGTCTTCCACACAATCACTGTTGGGCCCCCTTTGCCACAGACCTAATAGCATTTGGGTCGTCTGCCTCTATGGGCAAAATTTATGCAACTGAAAATCCATTGCTTATATTTGAATGTGTTTCTGCAAGTTTTTTCCGCCCAGGAGGAGTAGGAAATTCCTAATTGTGAGCATAATACCCGGTGTATTATGCTACAAGTCCCAGCAATTCTACAAGGCTCCCAAGAGTTACTCTGCATCTCCTCTACTCTAATCTGCGCTGTGAGGATGATAACATCTACTCCTGCATCAGTAAAGACAGTTATCCGTAACCTGGCATCAGTGTATTACTTATTCTGCACCTGGCCCAGGAGAAGCTGCCCTATCCTCGGACCGTGTAGGTTAATGGTGCCCTGGCATCACGAAGTGATACATCTAAACACCCCAAGCCACAATCGTGCACCACCCACGTGAGCACTATTGTGCTATCACACATTTTTAAAAATGCTAGGAAAGACACAAAAAAAAAATGTTTCTCTTTTTCTGGATAGACGGGCCAGAACATTGTGCTGCCTCTATACAAATAGTTTTTCCTTACCCTGGGGATTTTGTCTGCATTTACTGTATGGCTGTATACTGGGAGTTCTTGCAGTCCCTCAGCCAGTACATATATATGGACTAAGGTACAGGTAACTTAAAGTGATGTTCTTCCCTGTGGTGTGGCTGGGGTGCACTTCCTTTGCTGGTAATTAAGTCTTACCTATTTATTCTGATAATGTACAGGGTGGGCCATTTATATGGATACACCTTAATAAAATGGGAATGGTTGGTGATATTAATTTCCTGTTTGTGGCACATTAATATATGTGAGGGGGAAACTTTTCAAGATGGGTGGTGACCATGTCGACCATTTTGAAGTCAATTTTTGTTTTTTCAATAGGAAGAGGGTCATGTGACACATCAAACTTATTGGGAATTTCACAAGAAAAAAAAATAATGTGCTTTGTTTTAATGTAACTTTATTCTTTCATGAGTTATTTACAAGTTTCTGACCACTTATAAAATGTGTTCAATGTACTGCCCATTGTGTTGGATTGTCAATGCAACCCTCTTCTCCCACTTTTCACACACTGATAGCAAAACAGCAGGAGAAATGCTAGCACAGGCTTCCAGTATCCGTAGTTTCAGGTGCTGCACATCTCGTATCTTCACAACATAGACAATTGCCATTAGATGACCCCAAAGATAAAAGTCTAAGGGGGTCAGATCTGGAGACCTTGGGGGCCATTCAATTGGATATGTGAAATTGCTACATGATGATGTGTTTCCCTCTATATGCTCGGAAGCTGGCACTTTCCCTGAGTTTTTCGAGCAAGATGGTGCCCCACCACATTATGGGGGTCAGGTCCGAGCATTCCTAGATGAACAGTTTCCTGGAAAGTGGATTGGTCGCTGTGGGCCAGTTGAATGGCCCCCAAGTGGTCACAAACTTGTAAATAACTCATGAAAGAATAAAGTTACGTTAAAACCAAGCACGTCGTTGTTTTCCTTGTGAAATTCCCAATAAGTTTGAAGTGTCACATGACCCTCTTCCTATTGAAAAAACAAAATTAGTATTTCAAATGGCCGACTTCAAAATGGCCGCCATGGTCACCACCCATCTTGAAAAGTTTCCCCCCTCACATATACTAATGTGCCTCAAACAGGAAGTTAATATCACCAACCATTCCCATTTTATTAAGGTGTATCCATATAAATGGCCCACCCTGTAGTTGCGTGGGAACCATTCTAGACTCTCTATTCACAACTTGTATGCCCCCACAGAACTTCCAAGATGGTGGCGGGAGTCGGATGTGTACGCAGACATGCTTGGTGCTTGTGCTATGGAAAACTCCATTCAGTATGTGGTTTTCTGCCTTGGCTGTTACAACACATGAGAGAACCATGCTCAGTGGTTCTCAGTTGCACATGATGGATTCCGGTCCTGTCTCTTGTTTTTGTTTTTTTGTATTTTTATTTGGTACAGCCCTTACATGTCTCTTTTCTCTTGCAAGTACCTAGCCCACCAAGGAAAAGAAAGAGAAAGGCTAAACACAACACATGTTCTTTCAATCAGCAGCCATTACCAGAGACATAGGACCAGGCTGTGTGAGCATTTTCTGAAATAGTTCAAGGATCAACTAACTGACACTTTTCAGGAAGACAGGTCTGCATTTCCTCACAACCATCAATCTAAAAGACCTAGAGCTAATTCTCCAGCCTCATCATCTCAGTCTGAGGTCCAAGTGTTGTCCAACAATGATATCAGCTCCAGGTACTCAGTCTCAGATATTGAGGCTCCTGAGTTATGACACGTGCTCAGCAGGTGAGCGCACATCATACCGGGTGGGTCCCGGTTGCTATAGGCAACCAGGACCCACTGCTAATGCCGTACATCGCCAATCGGGCTGATGTCCGGCATTAACCCTTTAGATGGGGCGATCAAACTTGATCGCCGCATCTAAAATGAAAGTAAACATTGCCAGTTAGCTCAGTGGTGCTGTTCAGGACCGCCGCTGTTAAATTGCGGTGTCCCGAACAGCTTGCAGGACGCAAGGTGGATCCCTACCTGCCTACTCGCTGTCCGATTGTTGAATTACTGTTCCATGCCTAGGATCAAGGCAGGAGCAGTCGAGCGGCGATAACACTGATCAATGCCATGCTATTGCATGGCAGTGATCAGTGTGGGAAATCAGTGTGTGCAATGTTATAGTCCCCTATGGGGGCTAAACCATTGCAAAAAAATAAAGTGTTAATAAATGTGATTTAATCCCTTCCCTAATAAAAGTTTGAATCACCCCCCTTTTCCCATAAAAAAAACTGTGTAAATAAAAATAAACATATGTGGTATCACCGCATGTGTAAATGTCAGAACTATAAAAATATATAATTAATTAAACCGCACGGTCAATGGCGTACACGTTAAGAAATAGCTTATTTTTGGTCACTTTTTATACCATAAAAAAAAATGAATAAAAAGTGATCAAAAAGTCAGATCAAAACAAAAATGGTACAGATAAAAATTTCAGATCACGGCACAAAAAATGAGATCTTATACCGCCCCTTATACAGATAAATTAAAAAGTAATGGGGGTCAAAAGAGGACATTTTTCCAACGCATTCATTTTGGTGTATGTAGTTATAATTTTTTGCTAGTAGTAAAATAAAATCAAACCTATATAAAGTGGGTATCCTTGCGACCATATTGACCTACAGAATAAACATAAATAAGGTGTAATTTTTACCGAAAACTGCTCTGCGTAGAAATGGAAGCCACTTAAAAAAAAAATTTCAATTTTGCCCCACAAATAATTTTTTTCTGGTTTCGTCATAGATTTTGTAGTGAAATTATTAATGATATTACAAAGTAAAATTGTTGGTGCAAAGAAGAAGCCCTCACATGGATTTTGGAAAATTGAAAATGTTACGACTTTAAGAAGGTGAGGAGGAAAAAACAGAAGCGCAAAAATGAAAAATCGCCAAAGAGGGAAGTCTCTCAAATAAGGATGTTGCTCATAAGTCAAAAAGAGAACAGATTTTTATCTTTCCTGCCAACAAATTTAAAGTGTTTGCCTCTCATCAGATTTTGAAAAAATCTGGCTACAGATTCTATGGCTACAGAAGGGCTGGAAAAGGCCGAAAAAAAGAATGATCTGGAGACAAGTTTGAAAACTGCTTACAAGTTCGACCTGGGGCATACATTAATCAAAGAGATCTGTGTTCCTGTTTGAGAAATCATCCTTGTTGCCAGATCCCAAGGACAGGATGGTAGACACCTTATGGGAAAAAGAGCCTATTCCTCCACTGCATTTGCTACTAAAGTCACTATTTCTTTCATTTCACTGGTCAGAGCTCTTAGTCAGTTGAAGTAGGATCTGGAGGAAGGTGTCTCCAGAGAAGACATTATCAGCAGTTTACCTATCATGAAATCAGCAGCTGATTATTTTGTGTGATATTCCCCTACTAAAAATGTCCTATAAGTCTATAGCCTTTGCCTGAAATGTTTAAATGAAGAGAAAGTAGTCTCTTTTTCCTTAGACCAAGAAAACACTTTCATGCTTGAATATGTAACTAGACAAGGTGTTTGCAAAACTAACAAATAGAAAACAGTTTTAGTTTTGACAATACAGTATTCCCCATCTATTTATGTGCTCACATGAAAAACAGGCATGCTTAATTTTGCAATTAAACAATAGGCCTCATTTGCTAAAGGTAATCTGACTAAAACTATTTTTTTTAAAAAGGCTTGTTTTGATGATTTCCCCACCTATAAATACAAAACTACAAAAAACTGGCACACTTGAATCTGCACTTAAACAACCATTCACCAAAACTGTTCACAAATTTTTTTTCTCTTGACTGTACATCAAACAAAAAAAAACTGGCACGCTTGCAAGGTATTCTGGGCTACCCTGAGGTCATGTGTTCCTCCTTTCTTCTCCTATTCTCACATGGCAACGAAACCAATTTACCAAGTTCGACCGAAGTGAACTGGTCAAAGTTTGCCCTCGCACTGAACCAAACAATTCTTCCGGAAAGCATACATTAATCTAGCCATACCCCCTTTTTGGGAAATAAACCTATGAACATGAACATGTCCATTAAGTCACAAAAACAGTATACATTAACAGTAAATGGCATTAACTTGCTGCACACCAAACGTAACTGGTCACTGGGACAAAAATGTGGTGCATGATAAATATTAAATTCCTTCTAAGTGTAAACCCTGTCTGAGTTCAAAAAAAGAGGAAACTAGGGGGGATGCTGCCCCTGCGCCATTACATTTATACATAGCTCTAAGGAGATTTTAAAAAGTACTGTAAGACTAGCTACACACTCATCCAATAAATTTGTATTATTCTAGATCAAGAAATATTTAAATAATCAAAAATTATTCCTCAGGTTGATTCCATCATGAGATTTATATGTTCATATCTGTAAGCACATGTTTAGTTTTTGATAAGAGAATTCTTTAAAAATGAATATGGGCCATAGAATACAGCAGAATAATAATTTTCTACAATTTATTTATATTGAATAGAATTTTAACACTATGTAACTTTCTGTTCTCTTTTTTTTTTTTTTTTTTTACTTATTTGGTAAGTATTTTCATATTTGGGCTGTTTACTTTGCTAGGGCACTCTGATAAACTCAGAGAGTAAGAGGATTAGAAGGAGAAGGAAAAGTTCAGCAATGGAGGCAGAGAGCCTGCTTTCCCAGCTCCCCTGCCTCATCAATATTCACTCCACGGCCTGGTCCCTTCTGTTGCGGGGATGATGATGAGTGCTCTGCCACTCTGCCCCTCGCTACACCTGTCATCCAGACTTTCTGTCACGTATGGGCAGGGAAGGAGTGCTTGCTAAGCTTATCCGCGCCCCTGTCCCTGCCTACTTGTCCGCCTATCCTTAATGATAGGCCGGCAACTGGTCGACAATCCCTTCTTAAATAAGTGAGGGGAGTCAAATGTCAACACAATAAAATGCAATCCTGTCTGTTGTCAGGAGCAACAGGGAAACAAGCAACTAACAAAGACAATCTAAACATACACACATAAAGTCAATGTCAGTCAAACCGAGTCTAGACAGGAGTGGGAAGAGGTGCCGAATCGCTATAACAAAAGAGAAGTCAGATAGGAAGCCAGAAGTCAAGTTGCCAGGTATACAAGGGAATAAGGAAACGCTAGCTACTCAGGGAATGACCAGTTTCACAGGCATCTTCCCAGTGTCTGATGCCTGGTAATATAGGGAGATGCACATGTGGTCAAATCAGTAGCTAGCCACTCAGACTGCAGGGCGTAACCCGGCAACCTTGCAACAACACCTTGTCAGCACCTGTTAACCCTGCTGGTGCTGACAGTACCCCCCTTTTAAGAGGGGCCACCGGACCCTTAAAACTGGGTCTAGGTGTGTCTGGGTGAGAATCGTGGAATTTCTTAATTAAAGTAGCCGCATGGACAAAAGAGGCCGGAACCCACGATCTCTCCTCCGGACCATAACCTTTCCAATGAACTATGTACTGGACAGAATTCTGTACCCTTCTGCTATCCAGTATTCTAGTGACCTCATACTCGAGCTCTCCATCAACCTCAACCAGAGGAGGCAGACTCGGGACTGGAAACTGAGTAGGAACAGAACGTTTTAACAAGGAGCAATGGAACACATTATGAATCTTAAAAGAAGATGGTAATTTTAATTTGTATCTCACAGGATTAAAAACTTCAATTGCCAGTTTCTTAGACGGCATCTTGAGACCAAGATTTTTCGTAGATAACCACACTTTATCACCAACTTTAAATTTTATGCCGCAAGTACGTCTCTTGTCAGCCGATTTCTTTTGTAGTACTTGGGCGTTTTCCAGGTTCTTCTGAACCTGAGCCCAAACTGTGCACAGTTTACTCATAGTGGTGTTGACCTCAGGGTTATCCCTATCAGTATAGGTAATGGGTCTCTTAGGAATAGATAATGGACACAGCTCCCCTATAGGACGAATCCGAGGAGTCTTTGCTCGGGCATGCACATCACAAGAAGCAACAAAAGCTTTCACATCCCTGTTCAGGGTTGACCACCAAAATCTCTTTTGAAGCAATCTCCTTGTACCATGGATACCAGGAAGACCTGCTAACGGCGAACAATGAGATTCCTAGATTATACGGAGGTGAAACTGATTAGGTACAAAAATTTTGCCTCTAGGAATCTCTGGAGGAACCAAACCTTGATTACTCCAAATTTCCGATGTTAAATCGGCAGATACTGCAGAGATAACCACACCTTCTGGAAGAATAATCTCAGGATTAGAGTCTATAGGCTGAGAAGCGCTGAAACTTCAAGACAAGGCATCAGATAAAAGTTCAATAGCACAGACATAATCTTGGTGTGGGGGCAAAGCAGAGGAGGCCTCCTCAGAAAAAAAACTCACAAAAATCTGAAATAAATTCGGGTTGAATACTTTTACCCACACCGAGAGTAGCAAAAGAGTCGGTAATGCATTTGTTAGAACACTCAGATCCCCACTTGATAAGTTCCCCTGAGGTCCAATCAAAAACAGGGCTATGATTTCTTAACCAGGGTAAACCCAGAATCACATCTACAGACAAATTTTTAAGAACAAAAAAGGTGATTTTTTCAAAATGCATAGAACCGACCAATAATCCCACTTCTGGAGTAGAAAAACTGACACAACCCCCTGACAAGGGTGTATAATCCACTCCAGAAATGAGAATTGGGTCCTCCAACCGTCTCAAATGTAAATTTAAAGACTTAATACATTTTAGATCCACAAAATTAGCAGCAGAACCAGAATCAACAAAAGCTTTACCAAATAATTTTCTCTTTTGAAAACATATTTGCACTGGTAACAAAATTTTTGAAGATAAATTTGGAGGTACCTGTGCGCCTAAAGATCTCCCTGATTGTCATTTAGGCGCTGGCTTTTGACGCAATTCTGGAACCGATGTCCTTCGTCTCCACAAAAGAAACATGTGCTTTTCTTCCACATGGATTTTCTCTGCTGAGGGGAAAAATTCCCTATCTGCATAGGTTTCTCGGCAGAGACATGAGGGACAGGAAAAGATGGAAACAAGGAAGAAGGAGAGTGAGGAACAGAATTAAAAGTCCGCTCTCGCTTTCTTTCTTTCATACGTCTGTCAAGTCGTATAGCTAATGTCATGGCTTGTTCTAATGAGTCAGGTGATGGATAACTTACAAAAGCATCCTGAAAGGCGTCAGATAATCCTAGTCTGAACTGACACCTAAGGGCTGGATCATTCCAACCTGAAGCCGTGCACCACTTCCGAAAATTCGCACAGTACTCCTCTGCTGTTCTCTTTCCCTGCTTAAAGGGTACCTCTCATCAAAAAAAACTTTTGATATATTATAGATTAATGTAAGCAGAATAACTTTACAATTGCATGTTATTAAAAAATATGCTTCTTTCTATTTAATTTTCCACTTTGAAGAAATGACCACTAGGGGTCTCCCTACCAGTCCTGGCAGCAAGCATTTCAGACTCATGCTGGAGTCCTAAACACTACGAGCTGCCAGTCTGCTTTGTTCACAAAGGAGAACACTCAGAGCTGTCAACCTGCTTTGTTCACAGACTGTTTGGCTGTGAACAAAGCAGGCTGGCAGCTCTGAGTGTTTAGGACTCCAGCATGAGTCAGAAATGCTTGCTGACAGGACTGATCGGGAAAAATACAATAGAAAGAAGCGTATTTTTCATTAACATGCTATTGGAAAGTTATTCAACATTCATTAATCTAAAATATATCAAAAGTTTATTTGATGAGAGGTACCCTTTAAGATTGACTAGCTTTGATTCTGCAAAGGCTGCACGGTCTGGCTAATCATAAAGAAGGCCCAAAGCAGAAAAAAAAAGCCTCCACTGAACTTAATTCAGGAGTTGAGGAAGGTAAGGAGAAAGCCCACTCTTGAGGGTCTCCTTGCAACAAAGACAATATAAGTCCTACTCTCTGATCCTCCGTGCTAGTGTGGTCTCAGGCGAAAATATAGCTTACAACTCTCTCTGAAGACAACAAATTTCTTTCAGTCACCTGAAAAACGGTCAGGAAGATTAATTTTAGGGTCACTTGAAACAGCTGGAGGACAGACCACTGACTGACCATTAGCTGTCAACTGAGCCTGAATCCTCTCAGCAAGAAAATGCACTAACTGGGTTACTCCCTGCATTTGCTCTACTAAAGCAGTCATTGCTTCCATCATAGCAGATGCAGGTAGTAGTTTGGGCCTGTGAAAATGTCACGTATGGGCAGGGAAGGAGTGCTCGCTAAGCTTACCTGCGCCCCTGTCCCTGCCTACTTGTTCGCCTATCCTAAATGATAAGCCGGCAACTGGTCGACAATCCCTTCCTAAATAAGTGAGGGGAGTCAAATGTCTACACAATAAAATACAATCCTGTCTGTTGTCAGGAGCAACAGGGAAACAAGCAACTAACAATGTCAGTCAAACCGAGTCTAGACAGGAGTGGGAAGAGGTGCCGAAGAAGTCAAGTTGCCGGGTATACAAGGGAATAAGGAAATGCTAGCTACTCAGGGAATGACCAGTTTCACAGGCATCTTCCCAGTGTCTGATGCCTGGCATATAGGGAGATGCACATGTGGTCAATCAGTAGCTAGCCACTCAGACAGCAGTGCGTAACCCGGCAACCTTGCAACAACACCTTGTCAGCACCTGTTAACCCTGCTGGTGCTGACACTTTCAAGCAAAGCGCTCATCCCCCACTGGCTCTCATGTCACGGAAGGGGGCGCACTGGAGCACAATATGAATAAAAGAATAAAAGCATAGAACTCTGCACAGAAGCCACCAAAAAGAGTAAGTTAACCTTTATTTGAAAGCTCATTACCCACACTATAACACAGTATATTGGATTTAGTGTGGGTTAACCAGCTGTCAGATTCTCTTTAACTATAGTCTGGATATTCTTTTACTCCTGTCTCCTGGTGTCAAACAGGTTCTCAGATGGTGGTTGTAAGCAAATTGTTTTCACAAGGGGAGAGCCCTAGTGACCCCTCAACCTTAAGTCCTCCAACTTCGGTTAGGATGCTCATGTAGGGAACCTGCGTGTCCAAAGGAAGTTGTCTCAATTGTTCAGAGTGCTCCCTTCCAATCTCAGAAAATTAAAGGCCATCATACTAGCTTTGTACCACATCACAAGCAAGTCCAAGTTCAATTGGACAATCTTACAGCTGTGTATTACCTAACCCCTTAAGGACCACGGGTTTTTCTGTTTTTGCACTTTTGTTTTTTCCTCCTCACCTTTTAAAAATCATAACCCTTTAAATTTTGCACCTAAAAATCCAATGATGGCTTATTTTTTGTGCCACCAATTCTACTTTGCAGTGCCTTCATTTATTGTACCCAAAAATCTATGGCGAAACGGAAAAAAACATTAATCAACGAAATTGAAGAAAAACGCAATTTTGTTACTTTTTGGGGCTTCCGTTTCTACGCAGTGCATTTTTCAGTAAAAATGACACCTTTTCTTTATTCTGTAGGTCCATATGATTAAAATGATACCCTACTTATATATGTTTGATTTTGTCGTACGTCTGGAAAAAATCATAACTACATGCAGGAAAATGTATACGTTTAAAATTGTCATTTTCTGAGCCCTATAACTTTTTAATTTTTCCGCTTATGGGGCAGTATGAGGGCTCATTTTTTTGCACCTTGATCTGAAATTTTTAGCGGTACCATTTTTGTATTGATCAGACTTTTTGATCGCTTTTTATTCATTTTTTCATTATATAAAAAGTGACCAAAAATATGTTATTTTGGACTTTTGAATTTTTTTTGCGCGTACGCCATTGACCGTGCGGTTTAATTAATGATATATTTTTATAGTTTGCACATTTACAGGCGGCGAAACCACATATGTTTATATTTATTTTTATTTACATGGTTTTTTATGGGAAAAGGGGGGTGATTTGGACTTTTATTAGGGAAAGGGTTAAATTACATTTATTAACTTTTTTTTAACGCTTTTTTTTGCAATGTTATAGCTCCCATAGGGGGCTATAAGACTGCACACACTGATATTTTACACTGTTCATTGCAAAGCCATAGCTTTGCATTGATCAGTGTTATCGGCGGTCGATTGCTCAAGCCTGCATCTCAGGCTTGGAGCAATCAATCGCCGAATGGATGCTCCGGAGGATGGTAAGAGGAACTCTGCTCTCGTCCTAGCTGATCAGCCCCACTGAGCAGCCAGGAAGTTTTACTTTTATTTTAGACACAGCGTTTAACTTTGAACGCCGTGTCTGAAGGGTTAACAGCATGCGGCCCCGCGACCGCGTGACCCTGCGTTATATCGCGGGAGCCAGCCAAGGACATACATATACGTCCTTGGTCGTTACAGGGTTAAACAAAGAAGGATGAGGAGCTTTTCATTGGAGAAGGAGTGCAACCTGCTAATGAGATGGGCAGAGAGCCTTTTTTTTTCATGACGGCAATTAACTTCTTCCCAAAGAATGAGAACTGAACCTCAGAATATTTGCTCAATTCACCAAGAAATGGGGCCTGCCATTTCTAGATATAATAGCTATGAATCACAACTTCAAACTTTCCCACTTCTGCTTTTATTCAAGACAAGATCTTCCATGGGCAGTAGACAGATTTTCTTTGAGCTGGGAAGAGGTATTTATGTGCATGTTTCCTCCAACTCCCCTAATACCTTGTATCATGTAAGCCAGACAAATTAACAAGCTTCAAGTTAAATAGTGTAACCCTTATCTTCAGATATTGCAGGTGTTTTTTTGTACAATTCTGGCGGAGTTCTTACAAAAAGTGTCATCTGCTGTCAATCTGGACTCAAAAGTTCTGTTGTTCTAGACCAGTCCCAGGATATCTATATAATCCATGCTGGATGTAAAATATCTTGCTACTTTTGTCTAATTTCAGGTTCAAAGTCAAGGTAACAAAGTCAGTAAATATTCATTGGCAAGATGGAGTAAGGATGTGACCATGCAAAATTTTTCGTCTCCTCTTTCTCTACAAGCGTTCGGACTGCAGCCTTATTGGCTGAAAAGTGTTAAGTCCCCATAGGTCATATCTGCAAGGCTGCCATATGGTCATCATCCTCGACATTTATGAAATATTATAGGATTGATGTACTTGCATCTGTGGATTCAGCCTTTCAAAAGAGGATTCACATTGAGCAGGGATAGAGTAAAGCCCTAATCTTGACCTCACCCTCTGTCCCTACCAACTTGCATATCCATCCTAAACAACAGGTCCACAACCACGAGGAAGTTCCCTTTCTATGTACGGAGCCGGCGAGAGACAGAGTCAAAACAATAAAATACAAAACAGTCAGGGAACAGCTGTAGGCACACAAAACTAACAGAAATAAATCTAGACAAAAAAACAGTAAAGCAAGGTCAGACTAGCCAGGCACGAGTCATTACAAAAGCATTCTAAAAGTTGCTGCTATACTCTGACACCACCCATTCATCAATGATTCTGCCACTTGACTGCTCATGCCTGGATCTCAGGCACTGAGCAGTCATTCAGCAATCGGACAGCGAGGAGGCAGGTAGGGACCCTCCTGCTGTCCTGTAAGCTTTTCGGAATGCTGCGATTTCATCGCGGCGATTCCGAACAGCCCCCTGAGCTAATCGGCAATGGTTTACTTTCACTTTAGATGCGGCGTTCAATTTTGAACGCCGCGTCTAATGGGTTAATAGCATGCAGAACTGCGATCAGTGCCGCGCACTATTAGCCACAGGTCCTGGCCATTGCTAGGTGCCGGGCCCGACCCGCTATGGCGCGGGGCCACGGCGTGGCCCCGCGTTATAGACAGGGAGCGGGCTGAGGGCATACAGTTATGCCCTCCATCCCCAAGGAGTTAAACAACATAAAGGGATTTTAGAAGATAATGATTTTTTGGCATCTGCCCAAGCATGGCATCATACTTCATGTGCTATTGCTAAAGAAAGATTTGTAAAAGAATGTAGAGACAAAAAGGAGGTAAGTGACTGTATTTGTATTACAAAGATAAAGACCTATCGCCGCCATATAATGATGATGATCCTAACTGTTGGATATGTCCCCATTGTGGTCAGCAAAAGCTGACCTCAGCAAAAAAACTCTGCTTCCCTTGGCCAAACCCGGCCTTTAAATGCTCCACCTTGTACTACCACAGCCCCTCCCTATACTCCAAAAATGGACCCCACTTAAAATGCACCCGCCCCCCTATATCCCATTCTACCTCCTTCTAGTGGTGGCCATGTTGCTGCACCAACTTCCTGTGCTGTCAGCCATCTTGGTATACCCGAAAGTACTGCTCCACCCACTTCCTATGCTGTCAGCCATCTTGGCTTGCCCAATCTACCTACTCCCTGTAATGGGCCCTCATCCTGTACTACCAAACAGGGTGCTCAAGCACTTCATCTTTTTCCAGTTATGACTCAGGATGGGGGTTACTTTGTGCCCAATGACCAGGTCACTGGCTTATACCCAAACCAACCCCAACCACACCCAGCCCAGTGCCCACCAGAATGCCCTGTATTGGATCCTGCTAATGAATGCTGGTCCACACCAAGAACTCTGAGTCCTCCAGCCCAAGGTGAATCCCATGCAGGGTTTCAGTCTGTTACCAATGATCATCATCATCAGTCTGCCGTCAATGATCGTCATGATCATCATCATCAGTCCCCAGGAAAGATACCACTTTCACCTGTTAATACAATCACACCTACTGTGGTGCAATTTCATGAACCTTTCAATACCTCCAACAGTAACATTTACCATTAAATCAAATATGGTGCCTGAAAAATTTTAACCGGCCCTTGAAACAAACATCTGGAATAGCACCTTACTCCGGGTTGGCATGGGTTCTATGGAAACCCAGCGAGTGCAAGCTATAGTTAGCCCTGCAAATTCATATCTTCAACATAATGATGGCCTTGCTGCTGACCTAGTACATGCAGGGGGGCATAGCATACAGCGTGAGTCTGATCCGTTGGTAATACAGCATGTTGTTGGTCCCAGATATTCCTCTGACCAACATGCCTGCATGGGACGGCTTCAGTCAGCTATACATCGCATTCTTGATTTGGCTGCAAAGAAATACATTTTCACACTGGCCATTCCACCCATCAATTCTGGTCTCTTCGGATTTCTTTCTGATATCTGTGTAATAGTGGCCAGTATTAAACAACACAAGCCAATACCAACATTGCAAGAAATCAGGCTTATCATACAAAACAGCCCAAGCTCTGGTGAAAGCTGTAAACTTGTTCAATCAACCTAACCTCTTGGGTAAACCCCCAATGCTACATGATGATTCAGATGACCTACATCATGGCTTACCTAAATCCATACCATCTAAACTCTTGCCCATACAAACTAATGATTTCAGAGATCTCTTGCATGGTTTTGGTGAACCCAGTCCACCGCAAACTATGCCAGTACCACTTACCCATAGTGGTGAAAATAAAGGGTCTGAAAAACCTCTTTCAGAGACTCTTCATAAATATGTTCCCTTTACCCCAATGCAAGTAAATAATCTCCTAACCCAACTCCCTGACCCAGAAAAACAGCCAATGCCTGTCTACAGAAGAATCAAGCAAATCCAACAAGCCTACTCATCAGTATGGAAGGATTTATATAATCTAGTCTCTATAAGAACTGGAGACACCTTCTGGCCTATCATTTCCACCAGTCTTGATAGCTCTGTTATTGTGGACGAAGAGACATACTCTTCTGGAATCTAATTCTGCCGACAATTACAAACCTGGGCCAGAGACAGACTAGCTTCAAGTTGCACCAATGTCTCTGATGCCTCTCAGGAACCTACGGAATCACCTGAAAAGTTTTTCTCCAGACTACTTAATGTGTTCCAGGATCAAGGTTGTGACCTGGGAACCAAATTCCATAAGACACTCTTCATTAGCACCTTTGTTACTGGTCTCCATGATCCATATGTGGAACTTGAACCAAAACAGCTCTTACTCAAATTGTCAAAGCTATTGAAAAACAAACTGAAGCTGCACCTTCTAAGGGTGCATGCACACTATGTTTCTTAAGATACGGGACCGTATACGGCTGGGGTGAGGGGGGCGGAGAGTCGGGGGCAGGGCAACCGCACGCTGCCATATGCGGTCCTGTATCTAATGTATTTCAATGAGTGACCGGAGTGAAATGCTGCCTGCGGTCGGCTCTGTTTTGGCTCATATACGGTTTCCTGACCGGACCTACAAATGTAGTCAACAGCGTTCTTAGGTCTGGTCGGGAAACCGTATACGGGGCACAACGGAGCCAACCGGAGGCAGCGTTTCACTCCGGACGCTCATTGAAATACATTAGCTACTGGACCGCATACGGCAGCGTGCGGTTGCCCCGCCCCCGACTCTCCGCCCCCCCTCTCCCCAGCCGTATACGGTCCCATATCTTAAGAAACGTAGTGTGCATGCACCCTAAGAAACGCTCAGATGTGGCAGTCTGTCAAGATGCACCAACGATGTTTAATGCTGCAGCGCAATACCCGGTTCAGAACTATGTCCCTCAGTCCCAAACCGTTCCTGCTCAGTATCGTGTTCCGAATTATACCCCTCGAAGACCACCCATCAGAAACATCACCTGCTATAGATGTGGTAAACTCGGCCATGTTGAGCGACACTGCAGAACCAGACTTCCTCCTTCCAACTATCGAATGGATTCAGCCACTGCAAAGCCAATGATGTCACAAGACCGTCATAATATGGACCAACATCAATCTGGACCTCACCCTGGACACCCACACCACTCCAGGATTAATCAAAAATGGACACCCGACAACAGAATGACAGAATCCAGCTAATCATGTCCCATCTAGAAATTATCAAGAATCTGCATCTGAGAATAATCCTCCTCCTACTATTCAGACTTCCAGCAACTACCTTATCGTCCTCTTCAGGACAATGGCAAGCCTGTGCCCACACTGATTTCTCAAGTACCTACTTACACCAACTTTACTAAATCAGGACATACCTCTTTTGTAAATCTTACAGTCAGTGGCAAAACTGTTCCTTTTCTAGTGGACACAGGTGCAGCCAGATTTGTAATTTGCTCCAAAGATCTACCATGTACTTCCCTTATGCAATACTCAATTAACCAATCCAAATATTACATGATGATTTTGATATGATAACTAACCTCCCCTTTATGTCAAATGTAAAAACGAATGTACTTCCGTGTAATAAACAGAACTCTCTCTGGGAATGCTCTGAGAACTCTTGGGAATAGCTGCTGAGTTTCTTGCTGAGAAAGAGTTTTATACAAACTTTTTTGTCTGGTGTATATTTTTTGTGTCAACACTCAGCAGTATACAGCAGCAGTCACGCACATTTTAAGGCCTAACCAGCAGCCATCCTTGACAATACCACACCAAATTAATGATTAGCGCATTTATCGGCGTATAACACGCACTTTTTAGGCTAAAATGTTTAGCCTAAAGTCTACCTGCGTGTTATACGCCGATAAGCCGCTGCAGTTCAATGATTTAAATGGGGCACTTTAAATCAATGAACTGCAGCGGCTTTGCAGGTGTGGAGACCTGCCGTCGCTGTCGGCTTCTCTGCCCCTGCCTGTCCTGGGGTCTAGAGCCCTGCTGCCGGCCCTTCTCTTCCCCTGGCTATCGGTACAACTGCCCGTTCTCTCCCTCTGGCTATGGGGCAGCGGCGCCGACAGACAGGGGGAGAGAAGGGGCAGTGGCACCCATTGCCGGTGCCGCTGCCCCGTTGCCTCCCCCATCCCCGGTTGTAACATTACCTGTTGCCGGGGTCGGGTCCGCGCTGCTTCAGGCATCCGGTGTGCATCCCCTGCATCGTTGCTATGCGCTGCGAGACGCAATGACGTCACTCGTCATTGCGCCGCGCCGTGCAGTGCATAGCAACGATGCATGGGACGCACACCGGAGGCCTGAAGCAGCACGGACCCGACCCCGGCAACAGGTAATTATACAACCGGGGATGGGGGAGGCAACGGGCAGCGGCGCCGGCAATGGGTGCCGCTGCCCCTTCTCTCCTCCTGGCTATCGGCGCCGCTGCCCCATTGCCGGCGCCGCTTCTCTCCCCCTGGCTATCGGCGCCGGCAATGGGGCGCTGGCACCGATAGTCAGGGGGAGAGAACGGGAAGCGGCACCGATAGCCAGCGAGAGAGAAGCGTGCAGCGACGGCCTCTCTCCCTCTGCCTTTCCTGGGGGTGTATCGGGGTATACGCATGCACACACACGCACCCTCATTTTACCAACGATATTTGGGTAAAAAACAAATATCCTTGGTAAAATGAGGGTGTGTGTTATAAGCCGGTGTGTGGTATACCCTGATAAATAGGGTAATTAACATCTACAATATGTCTACTTTATGTTTCCATCATTTGATAAACATTCTTTTACTTTTTTAGAATGTTTGAAGGTTTAGAAGTATAGCAGCAAAATCTGATTTTACAGGGACCAGTTCAATTCTGAAGTGGAATTGACGGGCCTATATGTTAGATACCCCCATAAATCACCCCATTTTATAAACTGCACCCCTTAAAGTAGTCAGAATGACATTAAAGAAGTATATTTACCCTTTAGGTATTTCACAGAAATGAAAGCAAAGTGGAGGCTGAATTTAAAAATTTCCTTTTTTTGCAGATTTTTTATTTGAATCCATTATTTTTCTGTAACACAGTAGGTGTTGACAAAGAAATACAACTCAAGATTTATTCCCTGAATTCTGACGTATTTAGAAATATCCCATATGTGGCCTTTATGCTCTACGTGTCTCTCACACAGGTCTCAGACATGAAGGTGTGCTGTGTGGATTTTGGGGCATCCTTTTAGTTTTTTGGGAGACAAGTTGATGCTTTCATTGGTACCATTCTGGGGTACATGTGACATTCTGATCGTTTTTTATTTTATTTTTTGTGAGGTGGTATACATAAAAAAATCTATTATGCGGTTGTTTTTTATAAAACAAAAATGTAGGTCTTCGTCTTGCAGTATAAATGACATGTTAACTCTGCAGGTTTATATGGTTATGGTGATACCAAATTTCTATACTTTTTTCATTATTTTAGTTCATTTATAGCATAAAAACTATTTTTGTAAAAAAAAAAAATCATGTTTGTTAGTCGCCGTATTCTGTGAGCCATAACTTTTTTTTTTTCACTAATGCAATTGTGTGAGGACTCTTTTTTTGTGGGACGTTTTTGGGGGGACTATTTTTGGGTGTGTTTTGGGGTGTAATACATACATATATATATATATATATATATATATATATATATATATATATATATATATATATGTATATAATTTATTTAATAATTTTTTTCAAATTTTTTTATTTTATTTTTCACATTTTTTAATTTACATTTTTTCCCATTTTTATAAAAAAAATTCACTTTTTCACATTTTACTTTTTTTTTTATTTTTTTTTACTATTATACACATAATTCAATGGAGTACACATCTCTACTCCATTGAATTATGCCTATGTCTGTCATAGACATAAGATAGATCAGTCACTACCTTAGGTAACGACTGAACGGTTGCCATGGCAACAGAGGCTGCTGTCTGTCCTCCAGTTGCCATGGCAACCACCGGCGCTCTGCTTTCATTTTGCGGAGCGCCGATCGTTGACAGAGGGAGCTCCCTTCCTCTGTTACCCTAATCGACGCTGCGGTCACAGTGACCTCAGCGTTTACAGGGTTAAATCAGGATCGGAGCGCAGCTCCAATCCTGAGTGCTGCAGGTGGCATCCCCTGACTGGGCCCCCCTCACCACTGAGGGGGAAGGAGGAGACCCGCACCAGATCCCTGCTATCGGTCCGTCTGTACCGACGGACCAATAGCAGTGATCGCAGGCCGGGGACCTCTGCGATTGGTCCCTGGCCGGCTTCAGGGAGGCCCGGCTGTGCAGCACAGCCGAGCTCAATAAACTGTCACAGTGCGGATTTTCATCAGGTAAATGTACCTGATGTTGCAGGAAGTCACCATTAATCATCAAGTACATGTAGAAGGAGACAGCTCAAGAAATAACAATGTAAGATATATATCCGCAAGGCGGATGGGGTATGCATTTTGATCAAAAAGTGTGTTAAGAGCCTCAATTTTTTGACCAAGAGTGCTGCTGCAACCTTCTTTTTTTGTATATATTATATGTAATATTTATATTTATTAGGTATGAAGTATAAAATTAAAATTATTGTAACAAGGGGCTTCAAAAGCCCTAATATGGTATCGGAAACAGATTTTCTCAGTCAGACAACTCATCTTAAAATGGAGAAACAAAGAATGATGACAGCGCAGCACTCACCCTTGATAGTGGTTTATTCAGATCAACAATGCACAGGAAAGTGAAGATTCACAGTACAGTGGGGTCCGGGGGGGAGGACCCTTGCAGTAATGTTTCGTGGCAAAAACCGCTTGGTCACGCCTTACAGACCAGTGTGCACAGCCAGGTAATATCCTCTTACCTGGCCGTGTCAGAACTACGCCGCGGTGATTGACACTTATGCGCACCAATGGAATGCGAGTGATGCGCTACTAGCTGTCCAACACATCTACGAGTGGAGCAAACGGGTGTCACTGTGAGCACAATGTATGTAACTCCAGCTGTTCGTAATGTGAAAACCTGATGGGCGCACGGCGCGGCCCGGAATCAGGCCATGACATAGCGGCTCCGCTGTATGTCGCAACAGTGGGCAGGGGGAAACCTGATGCCATAGTGGGCATGAGTATGTGACCCTCCAGCTGTTGCAAGCGTGACGTGCAGCGCTCATCTGAAGAAGGACAGTTAGTGTTGCTGACAGGGTTGGAAGGTAAGGATACATGTAATAGAAAATAGATACATGTTTCCCCGGAACATATTCTCCTGTATGGAGACTGCCTAAAAGATACATATTAACCAATTGAAAACACAAATGTATACAAACATTGCTATACAGTGGTGACTTCTGTATGGATCCTGTCCTGTAAGACAAAAAGAGGGAAAGGGAAGACAAGGGAGGCATACGGCAGAAATACGCTTGAAATTGTTAATGTAATCAAAAACTAAGGACCGGGTCAGCAGAAAATATTAAGTTCATTTCTTTCATTGAATCCTGCTGGGCTGATTGCGTTCAGTTTGGAGATACATTTGGCTTCTTTGTTTAATAAAATGTTTTCTTTATTTTGTCCAGAACGAGCTGATTTCACAGTCTCTAGTCCGAAGAAAGATCGAACCGACGGGTCACCTCCATGCAGGTCCCTTACATGTTCGGAAATCCTTGGCACACCAGTACCCAACCTGGTAAGTCTGAAATGTTCTCTGAAACGCACAAACATAGATCTTGTGGTAGATCCTATGTAGTACATTTGACAAGGACATTTAATGTAGTAGACAACATGGTTTGTCCTACAAGTGATGAAGTCTGTGACGTAGACCTGATTGCCCCCTATTTAGTAATTTTTACCTGGGAGAAGAAATTTACAAAAAGAACAACTCCCGCATCTGTAGTTCCCGATAGGACTAGACTCATTCAGCCAAGTTCTTTTGGGTTCTTGACGTGTCTTGTAGGTGCTGCGTACTAGGACATTTTTAATAGTTGTTGTTCTGCGGTATGCCACCACTGGTTTATTTTCTGCAATTTCTTTTAGGCCAGGGTCCTCTTTAATTAAATGCCAATGCCTGTGGATCGCCTGTCTGATCTCATTGGCCATGGGGCTGTATTTGAAAGAAAAGGCGAATTTTTTATCTTCATCCTGTGGTCTGGGTTTTATTTTGTTGAGCAGGGAATTCATATTAAAATGGGAAAACAAATAACATCTTTACTTATATAATGTGTCCTGTGGTTGTTACTGCTCTGAAATGAAGTTTTGCTTTTCCTGTAAAAGAATTTTTACCATGTTATACCATGAGAAGTACAAGATTTACCTTGCCTTATTTGGAGATAAAATAGAATGTTTCTTTGTGAATGTTTTTGTATCTTTTATTTAATACATCCTTCAGAAGAATTGTTCTAACAGTCAGGCTGACAATGAATGTAGTAAGTCATAAGTCATTAGATCATCTAAAAGCAATTAGAATGCAGTGTCACGGTAACAGATTGTGCTTTTTACATTGTATTACTATTAGAAATCTGCATCGCACCAATTTATTTACATACCTGTCTTTCTAGTTTTTACTCTGTGTGCTTGCAGATATATTTGTGAAAACTAGATATCTGGCATTTATCAATATCCAAAGCAAAATTATTCATACCAACACTCCTTTAGAATAATAGATTTACAAGCAGAGAAATACCCATAAAAAGGGTGTAGAAAATAATATCAACAATGCCTCCTTTTACAGAAGTCTGAACATTTTGAAGTAAGCACACACTTTAGTAAATTTTTGACCCTTTAAGGTCGGGTTTACACGGCAGAATTTCTGCACTGAATTCTGCATAAAAATTCAGCATGAATTTATAGCCAAATCACTTCAATAGGATTCCGCTATCCCGTTCACACAGCAGAATTTCTGCTGCAGGAATTCCATTAAAGTGAGTTGGCTATAAAATCATGCATAATTTTCATTCAGAATTCCATGCAGAATACAGTGCAGACATTGCAGTGTGAATCCAGCCTTTGGGCCACATTCACAGCAGATTTGCTTTGGATTTTCAGTTCAGAATCTGCAGGAAGCCACGGTAAACACCTTCTCAAGGAAAAATGAACATGTTGAAGATTTTCAACCCTGCAGTATGCCCATTCTGTGACACTGCGGAAGATTTCCATCACTGATTTTACCGCTTTAGTAGCACAATCAGCATGAGGATCTGTATGTGGAATCGCTTTAACCCCTTCACAACCCAGCCCATTTTCACCTTCAGGACCTGGGCATTTTTTGAACATCTGACCACTGTTACTTTAAACATTAATAACTCTGGAATGCTTTTAGTTATCATTCTGATTCCGAGATAGTTTTTTCGAGACATATTCTACTTTATGGTATTGGGAAAATTTCACTGATATTTGCATCCTTTCTTGGTAAAAAAATCTAAAAATGTCATGAAAACTTAGAAAATTTAGCATTTTTCTAACTTTGAAACTCTCTGCTTGTAAGGAAAATGGATATTCCAAATAAATTACATATTGATTCACATATACAATATGTCTTCTTTATGTTTGCATCAAAAAATTGACGTGTTTTTACTTTTGGAAGACACCAGAGGGCTTCAAAGTTCAGCAGCAATTTTCCTCAAGATTTTCAAAATCGTACTTTTTCAGGGACCAGTTCAGGTTGGAAGTGGATTTTAAGGGTCTTTATTTTAGAAATACCCCATAAATGACCCCATTATAAAAACTGCACCCCCAAAAGTATTCAAAATGACATTCAGTAAGTGTTTTAACCCTTTAGGTGTTTCACAGGAATAGCAGCAAAGTGAAGGAGAAAATTCAAAATCTTCATTTTTTACACTCGCATGTTCTTGTAGACCCAATTTTTTAATTTTTACGAGGGGTAAAAAGAGAGAAATCACCCTAAAATTTGTAACCAAATTTCTCTCGAGTAAGGAAATACCTCATATGCGTATGTAAATTGTTCGGCGGGCGCAGTAGAGGGCTCAGAAGGGAAGGAGCGACAATGGGATTTTGGAGAGTGAGTTTTTCTGAAAGGGTTTTTGGGGGGCATGTCCCATTTAGGAAGCCCCTATGGTGCCAGTGGACCCTCCCACATGTGACCCCATTTTGGAAACTACACCCCTCATGGAATTTAATAAGGGGTACAGTGAGCATTTACACCCCACTGGCGTTTGACAGATATTTGAAACAGTGGACTGTGCAAATGAAAAATTTTTTTTTCATTTTCACAGACCACTGTTTCAAAAATCTGTCATACACCAGTGGGGTGTAAATGCTCACTGCACCCCTTATTACATTCCGTGAGGGGTGTAGTTTCCAAAATGGGGTCACATATGGATATTTATTGTTTTGCGTTTATGTCAGAACTGCTGTAACAATCAGCCACCCCTGTGCAAATCACCTCAAATGAACATGGCGCACTCTCCATTCTGAGCTTTGTTGTGCGCCCCCAGAGCACTTTGTGCCCACATATGGGGTGTCTCCATATTTGGGAGAAATTAAATTACAAATTTTGAGGGTCTTTTTTCCCTTTTACCTCTTGTGAAAATGAAAAGTATGTGGCAACACCAGCATGCCAGTGTAAAAAAAAATTTTTTTATACACTAACATGCTGGTGTAGACCCCAACTTCACCTTTTCATAGGGGTTAAAGAAGAAAAAGCCCCCCAAAATTTGTTAGGCAATTTCTCCCAAGTATGGCAGTACCCCATATGTGTCCCAAAACTGTTGCCCTGATATACGACAGGGCTCCGAATTGAGAGAGCGCCATGTGCATTTGAGGCCTAAATTAGGGATTGCATAGGGGTGGACATAGGGGTATTGTACGTCAGTGATTCCCAAACAGGGTGCCTCCAGCTGTTGCAAAACTCCCACCATGCCTGGACAGTCAGTGGCTGTCCGGCAATACTGGGAGTTGTTGTTTTGCAACAGCTGGAGGCTCCGTTTTGGAAAAAGTAGCGTACCAGACGTTTTTCATTTTTATTGGGGAGGGGGGCTGTGTAGGGGTATGTGTATATGTAGTGTATTTTACTTTTTATTTTAGGTTAGTGTAAGTGTAGTGTAGTGTTTTTAGGGTACAGTCACACGGGCAGAGGTTCACAGCAAGTTTGCTGCTGGGAGTTTGAGCTGCAGCGCAAAATTTGCGCCATCTCAAACTTCCAGCACTCACTGTAAACCTCCGCCCATGTGAGTGTACCCTGTACATTCACATTGGGGGGGACAAACATCCAGCTGTTGCAAAACTACAACTCCGAGCATGCCCTTTGGCTGTCCGTGCATGCTACGTTAGGAAACGGACAATGTTTCCCAACTAGTGTGCCTCCAGTTGTTGCAAAACTACAACTCCCAGCATGCCCAGACTGCCCAGGCATGCTGGAAGTTGTAGTTCGGCAATATCTGAATGATCAGATGTTGCCGAACTACAACTTCCAGCATGCTTTGGCAGTCTGGTATGCTGGGAGTTGTAGTTTTGCAACATCTGGAGGTCCACAGTTTGGAGACCACTGTATAATGGTCTCCAATCTGTTCTCTTCCAGATGTTACAGAACTACAACTCCCAGCATGCCTGGACAGACTGAGCATGCTGAGATTTGTAGTTTTGCAACATCTGGAAGAGCACAGATTGGAGACCATTATACAGCGGTCTCCAAACTGTGGACCTCCAGATGTTGCAAAACTACAACTCCCAGCATACACAGAAAGCCAAATGCTGTCTGGGCATGCTGGGAGTTGCAGTTTTGAAACTCCCAGAGGCAGCGGTGAGATCGCTTTACGGCGATCTCACTGCTGCCAATGAAGATGCCGCCCTGCTGCTGCAAACTCACCGCCGGGACGCACCACCGCCGGGACCGCCTGGAGGACGCCGCTCGCGCCGGGACTGCTCTGGACACCGCATGGCCGGGTAAGTGACGCGGGGGGATGGGTAAGGGACCCTTAGCAGAGTGGTGTGTGTCGCGCTGCTGAGTATTCTCATAGCGAAACACTGCTATCAGCTAGTCAGATTTGACTAGCTGATAGCAGCGATTGCCTGGGGGGGGGGGGGGATGAAACCCCCCGTGGTCGCATGGTAAGATGGCTGGCGATCAGTGATAGCCACCATCTTACCGGGCGCTGCGGGATGCTGCGAGTAGCGGCAAAAATGTTCATGACGTACCTGGTACGTCATGGGTCGGGAACACCTTACCACTCATGACGTACAGGTATGTCATAGGTCGGGAAGGGGTTAAAGGGGTACTCCGGTGAAAAACTTATTTTTTTAATCAACTAGTGCCAGAAAGTTAAACAGATTTGTAAATTACTTCTATTGAAAAATCTTAATCCTTCCAGTACTTATTAGCTGCTGAATACTACAGAGGAAAATCTTTTATTTTTGGAACACAGAGCTCTCTGCTGACATCATGACCACAGTGCTCTCTGCTGACATCACTGTCCATTTTAAGAACTGTCCAGAGTAGGAGAAAATCCCCATAGCAAACATATGCTGCTCTGATCAGTTCCTAAAATGGACAGAGATGTCAGCAGAGAGCACTGGGGTCATGATAACAGCAGAGAGCACTGTGTTCCAAAAAGAAAATAATTTCCTATGTAGTATTCAGCAGCTAATAAGTATTGGAAGGATTAAGATTTTTTTATAGAAGTAATTTACAAATCTGTTTAACTTTCTGCCACCAGTTGATTTAAAAAAAAAAAAAGTTTTCCACCGGAGTTAACTTTTAAGTTATGTGGAGTAAAACGTCTACTGCTACTTAACTTACTATTGGGGCTTACATAGAGATTTTTCTATCAGTGGCATTGTAAATTATGTACTATTATTATTATTTATTTATTTAATCTTTGTATAGAAGCATTTATTCAAGTATTTTTGATATTACATTGAAAAGCCTATGGAGAAAAACACATATTTTATAAAGGGGTCTGATTGCTGGGACCCCTGCGAACTCCGTGCAGCACCCAGCATTCTGAAAAATACTTTCCCAGTGGCAGGAGCCCTGCAATCAGACATCTTATTCCCTATCCATAGTGAAACTATTTAATATTTTACTATAGGCTCCCAACAACCATCTTGCGCATCATTGATGGCAAAAAAAGATGTAAAAAAATCCAATGAAAATGGAACTCAATGTTGTGATTAAAGGCTGTCTTAAAGGGGTTCTCCATTTGTAACATTTCTTAGCATAAGTGACACAATAAACTGGTCGCAAAGTTTTCCCCAATGATGAGCTGTGATTTTTGTGAATGCTTGGTAGTGACTATTCAGCACCACCACAGGCAAAATGAGGCATTGCTCGGGAACTATATTACATTAATGGATGTAATGCAGGGCAGGATAGGAAATGTATTTCAGAGCACACATTGTAACCACTCTTCACTCTGGCCAAGGGAAGAGGATCCAAAAATGAGTACCACCAACCTCCCCAATAAACTAAAATTTACCTAACAAAGTATTTAAAATGGGCTTTCTAAACTGAACAAACCTTTTAAAGAATCTTAAAATAAGACTTAGAAATTGTAGCTTGTCATCAGTGCATTGTAGGGTTCTGGTTGATTGTGTGATATGTGTACGATCTCTTGCTACTAAGTCTAGTAGAAGGTTCTTAGAGAAGCAAACCTGGACTGTGATAAAATAGCATGGGTCTTCTATTGCAAAGCTATAGTTCATTGTATTTTCTTAAAATGCATTAAGAGCTTAAAAAGGAAGCACTTTCCATAGTGATGATAAACTATGGAATGGCTATTTATGTAATTATTATTACTGCAAATAGAATTCAAGTTCACTTGTAAGGTCAAGTTTACTAGGGGGAATTTGATGTCTTTTGATGCAGAAATTAGGAGTAAATAATAGAGGGAGGAAATGTTATTCCTCTGTTGTATTCCCTGCTTTTTTGATAGACATTAACCAATATTAGAAACACTTACAATTGGCTGCATTCAATATTTTTATGTCTGCATGACGCGCACTATATAAACATTAAGGATTGTTTTACGGAACTGTTTACATAAACATTTATGTGATTTGTTGAAATGGTGTTGTTGAATTGTGAAATGTGAACAAAGTATACTGTAACAGAATGCTATGTGTGCTCAGCAGCAGCAAGCAAATGTAAGATCATCGCTTTGACTTGCTGATGAACACCTCAATAAAATGCTATTTTTATCCATATGAATGTCACAATGTCTGCTTAAAATCATAAAACAGGATAATATCAAGAGAATGAGCTTAATCCGACATGTCATTTAAGCAACTGCCTTGAATATTTCAACAATCTGTAAATAGATTAATTCAATCGGGCAGAAATGATGGCAAAATTAAAGAAACTCTATACAGTGATCCCCCGACCTATGATGGCCCCGACATACGATCTTTTCAACATACGATGGCCTCTCAGAAGCCATCGCATGTTGAAGACAGCATCAACGTACAATGCTTTTATACGTCGCATCATCGCATAAACGGCTATCCGGCAGCGCAGACTGTTGCTGCTGGATAGCCGTTTAATGTGCCTTGTGTGTTCTGGTGAGTGTCACTCACCTGTCTCCGATGTTCCAGACCATCCTCTTCATGCTCCGCTGCATGGCCGTCGCTCTCCTTTGTCGTCATTACGGCGCCCCACATGCTGTTCCTTCATCCAATAGGAAATGGCGTGCTCAGCGACGTGATGACAGAGAGCGACGATCCAGGGCAGTGACGGTGGTCCGGAGCGGCAGTGAAGGTCCGGAGTGGCGTGGATATCCCGGGGATGTGATGATGGTGATCGAGAGTGACGATCCAGGGCAGCGGTGACGGTCCAGAGTGGCGGGGACACGTGGTATAACTTTCTATATTATTATTTCATGGATCTCCCAACATACAATGGATTCAAATAACGATGGTTCATTTGGAAAGAAATACCATCGTATGTTGAGGGATCACTGTATAAGGCTAGAAAACTTCTTCACTCTTTTATTAAGTGGAACATTTTACAGAATGTATGTTAAATTAATAGACCTAAGGCTGGAATTCCACTTTTTTTTTTTTTTTCTTTAAACGCCAAGAAAAACGCCAATTCTGCCGCATGGCGTTTTTTCGGCCAAAAATTTTATGTGGCCAGATGTTAGCTGTAAATCAATGAGAAATCGCAAAATTCTTGTCTCCATATGAAAGGAAATTGTCTCTGTAGTGCTACACATACTGTACATATTTTTACTCATTAACGAGCCTTGAAACAGGACTAGGGATTCTAAAGGCCTGTTTTACACAGGCCTATTATTGGCCAAATTAACGTTTTTATATGATCCATGTAAAAGAGTCAGCGGTTTGCTAGTAAAGAAGAAAACGTTCATTAATCTGCTGACCGGCTCTTTTGTACAAGCCTAAAAATCATTGTTATCGGCCCCACACTGCCCTGTGTAAACATGGGATATGTGGCTGACAATAACTAAATTATAGACCACAAGCATGATCCTGATATTGTTGATGATCAGCGAAATCGGTGCTCGTGATTGTGCCCTATTTTACCATTAAAAAGGCCCCCAAACCAAACCTAGACAGCCATATAGTAGAAGTTTTGGAGTTCATTTTCCTACAAAGCAGGACACTAGTTGGCTGGGTGAGATGCCTTGAACACAGCATGTGGCCATATTTGTTTTGGTATAAAGAGTATTAGGCTAGGTTTCCACAAAGGTTTTTTCCGGAGATTTTTTTTTTTTTTTTTATCTTTTCTGAAAGTCCTTCCTTTCATTCCTTTTGAATCCACTTCTGACTTTGGCTCAATAACTGCAGTAACAGTTTTCCAAAAAACGGCAGAAAAAAAAACCTAGCCTAACAGGCTATTGTTACATGTGCTTTACTAGGGACCTGAGAAGACTTTGTTGAAAACTGAGATGGTTAGGTCATGACAGACAAGCAGATTAGTCATTTTCAAGACTGATAGGAATAAGTGGAGAATTAACCACATATAAGCCTAGTTAAAAGTTTACTATAGCAACCGAGAAAATGGTATGAAATGTTTCGAAAATTGTAGAACAGATATAATGATGCATGAGACCACAATAATAAAAATAAGAAAGAAAAATATTTAGAATATGTAAAAAAAAAAAATGCATATTTTGAGTCAAAGCCAGAATTGCAATAAATAAGAAAAGGTAATATAACAAATTGATTTATCCTTCCTCCTTTGGGTTAAAAAAAAACTGCAGTAGTTTTTGTACACAAAAAGTAAAAAAAAAAACTAGCCTTTAAAGCGTACCTGTCATAGTGCAAAAAAAAGAAAAAAAGTGATATGTTACTCAGGACCCAATCCTGATCATGTGCATACAATTTTTATGTGTCTCGGACCAATATATCCAGAGATATAAGCATTTATCTGCTGGTGAGTTACTTTTTCATTGTGCAGGCTGGAGGGGGCGTGTCAGTCTGTCTCCCTCACAGGAGCAACCCTGTGCAGTCAGCCAATCAGTACTCTACTCTGTAACCCTTTCCTCTCTGGTTTTATGCTGTGTCATGTGTCAGAGGAAGATACTTGGAGCTTGCCTGCAGTAATCAGAAGACATTATGGTGAATTCATAACAGGATAAAATGTATAAATATAAGAATAGATCTTTATAAAATTAGTGCAAGGATTTTTTAGCTAAAAGTACAGCATTTTTATGAATACATGTTCTATCTGTTTTATCTTCTCCTAGTAAAGCTGGATGCTAATCAGCATAGCTGTCACTATGTGTGTCATTCATCTTTCACAGACTCCTGAATGTCTGATCAACTTCTTTGTCATTCAGGAGTCCGAGAAAGCTTTGACTATTTCAGCATGCTGAGAGTTGTAGTTTAGTAACAACTGAAGCTGCAATGTTTGTAAATAACTGTGTTAGAGCAGTGTTGCCTCCAGCTGTTTTAAAACTACAGCTCCCAGCATGTCCACACATCCTTTATCTGTAGTTTTGCATACACAATAGAAATCTCTTATACTGGATACCGGCATGCTTTACGGCCGGTATGCAGTATGCTGTAAAATCTAGACTAGTCTGTCTGGCTAAAAGACAGGCGACCCCTAGTGGTGGCTATTTTGAGCTTGAATTTCAGGTGAAAATGTAAATTTTTTTAAAAAGGTGTATATTGTGAAATGTCATTTTATAATATGCAATATGCATATTGCAATATATGAAAAGTTTTTAACAATGACAGTGCCTCTTTAAGAAAGGAAACAAAATGGTTGCTCTTGTTAACCCAATATTTTGTGCAATTCTAAATGAAAAGAACTCTTTACAAGAGTTTTCATCCAAATGAGTATTTGTTCGCTTTCATCTCTAAATATATAGATAAACATCAAGCAAAATTCAGTGTCTGTTCTTTGATCATAATCACAGTCTCTTAGTGACAAATGCAATTATCACATCTGTCAGAATTTGCAGAGAAGAGATTGAGGGAATAAAAGAAAAGAGGACAGCGCCTCATGTGATACCGTAAAATTAAGTAAACCCAGGTGGATCCCCCAGCAGGGTGTGCTCTCACCTGGTGACCCTCTTGGGGGTTGAGCGTGTCTCCCCGTTTGAGGGGTATTGATGAGGTCCGTGCTGCAGCCGGAGGTGCCTAGACCGGTATCCTGGGCAGGAACCCGTAGAGTACTTGAATAAGGAAGGAAAAAGGAGGCCCTTATGTCCAGCGCTGCTCGGTCCAGAAATGGTTCAGGGAGGACGTAGGTTTAAAATGATTTATTTATACATAATAAATAAAACTATTTTTTAAAATGCATGCAGGCAATAACGCATTTCGGGATCAGCATATCCCTTCTTCAGATACATCTGCAATCTGAAGAAGGGATATGCTGATCCCGAAACGCGTTATTGCCTGCATGCATTTTAAAAAATAGTTTTATTTATTATGTATAAGTAAATCATTTTAAACCTACGTCCTCCCTGAACCATTTCTGGACCGAGCAGCGCTGGACATAAGGGCCTCCTTTTTCCTTCCTTATTCAAGAATTTGCAGAGAGTCTGAGACTGTCAACTCCATTCCAGGTACAGAGCGGCAGATCCCGGCACATAGGTGCTAGGGGGATAAAATTAACAATATGTTTAGTTATGCTGATGCTGTTTGTAAAATTGTGACAGTGCCTTTTTCTGTTAGCAGCTGAAGAGTCAATCTGGCAGTGCTGAGCTGCAGCAGCGTGCTTCCTCCCTCTCATCCTGCTTTGACTGATTGGTATACAGGACTGAAAGCAAAGCCTTGTACATCAATAATGCAGAGCAGGGTGGGAAGGGGGAGTGGGAAGGCGTGCTGCTGTAGCTCAGCACCACCAGATTGACTCTTCAGCCACTAAGAGAAAAGGCTATTTTACAACTATACAAACAGCGATCAGCAAAACTAAGGGTAATGTTAATTGTATCCCCTTAACACCTATCTGCCGGAATCTGCAGCTCCATATCTGGAACACTGCTGACATTTTCCCTTTAATGTTTCTAATGCATAAAAAAAATGTTTCTAAGACAGATTTCTTGAACTGGTTAGTTTCCTAGCAGGAATTTCCCCCACAAATGTAACTAGTATAATCAAAATCTTTTCCTTCAGTGTAAATGCTGTAAGTGAGTTGAGCTGCGTTATCCATGTCATTTCTGGGTTAAAGTGACAATTAAGAGCATCATCTTCTTTAAAAACATTCATAGACTACTCAACATTGAAACTGAAGGACAAGCCATTGATAAGGAGACCAACAACACACTAGAATGCCAGCAAGAGGTGCACAGAGACGAGTCTCTGCATGGATACATCATCAGACGAATGATCCATAGTGATCCATTCTGTACTGTGACTGAAATTGGAATTCACAAACCAAGCCTACAACATTGAACAATGCTTACACAAACCCAAGTACATTCAGCATGGAAGAACCTGCCCCAGACAATCATTAATACTGTAATCAGTTCTGCACCATGCAATAAAGGTTTTTAAAGAAAAACAGCAAACAGAGATCTTGAAATTATAAGGAATCAATGAAATTATAAGGAATCGATACAGTAAGTTAATTAGAGAATTAATACTTTTTATGATACAGAAAATAATCTTTTATTTCTAAACCGCTAATCCCTTTTTGTCTGAAGTGATATTTCCTTAAGATCAGTGCACATGACACATCTAAAAAGACAACAAGTAAAGTCCCTTTCAATGGGAAACAATTTCTATTTTGCAAGCCATCCGTGAGACTTGCACTTTTATTTCAGAGTATGTTTAAACAATTATGGATAAACTATGCATGTGAATAAAAACCATGTGTGTTTATTTACACAACCAAGTGTGGTGTATTGGCACAAAACAACATATTTTAGAATATACAATGTTTAGTTGAATATTTTGAATTAGGCTATGGTCCCACATAGCGCTAACACAGCATTTTTCATGCTGCACAAAATGTGCTGCGCAGTGGGAAATATGCTGCATGTTCTGCGATGAACATGCACACAGGGCTATCCAGTGAGTACTGAAATACCCCATATGAGGACGTAAAGTGCTCTGCGGGCGCACTACAAGGCTCAGGAGTGAGAGCACATCATGTACATTTGAGGCCTAAATTGGTGATTTGCACAGGGTTGGCCGATAGTTACAGCGGTTCTGACATAAAAGAAAAAAAACACCCAATGTGACCCCATTTTACGAATCTACACCCCTCAAGGAAGGTAATAAGGGGTGCAGTAAGCCTTAACATTCCACAGGTGTTAAAATTGAATTTGAAAATGAAAAATATGATTTTTTTCACTAAAAAGCTGGTGTTACCCAAAATTTTTCATTTTCACAAAGGGAAATAGGAGAAAAAGCCCCCCAAAATTTGTAACCCCATTTCTTCTGAGTAAGGAAATACCCAATATGTCCATATGTGGACATAAAGTGCTCAGAAAAGAACGAGAGCGATTGGGCTTTTGGAGAGAGAATTTGGCAAGAATTGAAGGCCATGTACATTTACAAAGCCTCCATGCTGCCAGAACAGTAAAGCCCCCCCCCCACAAGTGACTCCCCTTTGGAAAACTACACCCCTCATGGAAAGTAACAAGGGGTTCAGTGATCATTTACACCCCACAGGTGTCTAACAGATTTTTTGAACAGTTGTCCCACATGGTCCCTGAGTTAAATGCACATGCACATGCACATGGTCCCTGAGTTAAATTCCAGCCAAATTCTCTCTCAAAAAGTCCAATGACGCTCCTTCTGCTCTGAGACCTGTAGTGTGCCAGCACAGCACTTTACATCCACATACAGTGGGGCAAAAAAGTATTTAGTCAGCCACCAATTGTGCAAGTTCTCCCACTTAAAAAGATGAGAGAGGCCTGTAATTTTCATCATATGTATACCTCAACTATAAGAGACCTAGTT
This sequence comes from Hyla sarda, assembly GCF_029499605.1. NCBI lineage: Eukaryota > Metazoa > Chordata > Amphibia > Anura > Hylidae > Hyla > Hyla sarda. The sequence goes on along the minus strand of NC_079189.1, from coordinate 135,371,106 downwards.
AGAAAAAAAATCCCATTGTCCGATTTTTAAAGAATTTATTTGTAAATTATAGTGGAAAATAAGTATTTGATTAATAACAAAAGTTTATCTCAATACTTTGTTATATACCCTTTGTTGGCAAAGACAGAGGTCAAAAGTTTTCTCTAAGTCTTCACAAGGTTTTCACACACTGTTGCTGGTATTTTGGCCCATTCCTCCATGCAGATCTCCTCTAGAGTAGTGATGTTTTGAGGCTGTCACTGTGCAACACGAACTTTCAACTCCCTCCAAAGGTTTTCTATGGGGTTGAGATCTGGAGACTGGCTAGGCCACTCGAGGACTTTGAAATGCTTCTTATGATGCCACTCCTTCATTGCCCAAGTGGTGGGATCATTGTCATGCTGAAAGACCCAGCCACGTTTCATCTTCAATGCCCTTGCTGATGGAAGGAGTTTTTCTCTCAAAATCTCATGATACATCACCCCATTCATTCTTTCCTTTACACAGATCAGTTGTCCTGGTCCCTTAGCTGAAAAAAGCCCTAAAGCATGATATTTTCCCTCCCATGCTTCACAGTAGGTATGGTGTTCTTTGGGTGAAACTCAGCATTCTTTCTCCTCCAAACACGACGAGTTGAGTTTTTACCAAAAAGTTCTACTTTGGTTTCATCAGACCATATGACATTCTCCCAAAACTTTTCTGGATTATCCAAATGCAGGCCCGGACATGTACTGACTTAAGCAGGGTGACATGTCTGGCACTGCATGATTTGAGCAGCTGGCGGCGTAGTGTGTTACTGATGGTAGCCTTTGTTACTTTGGTCCCAGCTCTCTGCAGGTCTTTCACTAGGTCCCCCCTCCCGTGTGGTTCTGGGATTCTTGCTCACTGTGATCATTTTGACACCACAAGGTGAGATCTTGCGTGGAGTCACAGATCGAGGGAGATTACCAGTGGTCTTTTATGACTTCCATTTTCTAATAATTGCTCCCACAGTTCATTTCTTCACATCAAGCTGCTTTCCTATTGCAAATTCAGCCTTCCCAGCCTAGTTCAGGTCTACAATTTTGTTTCTGGTGTCCTTCGACAGCTCTTTGGTCTTGGCCAAAGTGGAGTTTGGAGTGTGAATGTGTGAGATTGTGGACAAGTGTATTTTATACTGATAACAAGTTCAAACAGGTGCCATTAATACAGGTAACAAGTGGAGGACAGAGGAAACTCTTAAAGAAGAAGTTACAGATCTGTGAGAGCCAAAAATCTTTATTGTTTGTAGGTGGCCACCATAATTTGCAAATAAATTCTTTAAAAATCAGACAATGTGATTTTATGGATTTTTTTCCCACCTCATTATGTCTCTGATAGTTCAGGTATACGTATGAAGAAAATTACAGGCCTCTCTCATCTTTTTTAGGTGGGAGAACTTGCACAATTGGTGGCTGACTAAATACTTTTTTGCACCACTGTATGGGGTATTTCCTTACTCAGGAGAAATTGGGCTTCAAATGTTGGGGCCTTTTTCTCCTTATACCCCATGTGAAAATGAAAAATTTGGGGTAACACCAGCATTTTAGTTTAGTTTTACGGCGCACTGTTCAATAAACCTGTGAGATGTAAGTACTCACTATGACCCTTGTAATGGTCCTTGAGGGGTGCAGTTTTCAAAATGGTGTCACATGTGGGGGTTTCTGCTTTTCTGGATCCATGAGGGCTTTGTAAACGCGCAACTTAAATTCCAGACCACACATAAAATGCTGGTGTTACCCCAAATTTTTCCTTTTCACATGGGGTAAAAGGCAAAAAAGCCCCCAAAATGTTAAGCCCAATTTCTCCCGAGTATGGAAATATCCTGAATCAGTATATAATTTATTTGGCATGTCCATTTTCCTTATAAGCAGAGAGTTTCAAAGTTAGAAAAATTCAACATTTTCAAAATTTTTATGAAAGATTGGTATTTTTCCACAAAGAAATGATGCAAGTATCGACGAAAATTTACCACTAGCATAAAGTAGAATATGTTACAAAAAAACTATCTTTGAATCAAAATGAAAGGTAAAAACATCCCAGAGTTATTAATGCATAAAGTGACAATGTTCAGATTTGCAAAAAAGGGCTCGGTCCTAAAAGATGTACTCCGGTGGAAAACTTTTTTTTTTTTTAAATGAACTGATGCCAGAAAGTTAAACAAATTTGTAAATTAAGAAAATTAAAAAATCTTTACCCTTCCAGTACTTATTAGCAGCTGTATGCTACAGAGGACATTCTTTTCTTTTTGAATTTCTTTTTTGTCTTATTTACAGTGCTCTCTGCTGACACCTCTGTCCTTGTCAGGAACTGTCCAGAGCAGGTTTGCCATGGGGATTTTCTCCTTCACTGCACAGTTCCTGATATGGGCATCAGGTGTCAGCGGAGAGCACTGTGAACAAGACAAAAAAGAAATTTAAAAAGAAAAGAATGTTTTAGCATACAGCTGCTAAAAGGTACTGGAAGGGTAAATATTTTTAAATAGAAGTAATTTACAAATCTATGGAGCAAAGTAGGAAAGTAGTCAGCTCACCCGGCCACCGCATGGCAATGTAATCCTCCAAGGATAAGAAGAAAGCAGGTAGATGCCAGCGATTATGAAACTTCACCTTTATTGGAACCACGTAAAATCATCGACATGGAGAGACATCAATAGGACAAACATTTAAAATTCCAGGAATCAGCGCCAAGCATGACGCGTTTCAGGTCATGTGACCTTTCATCAGATGCATGGTGGGAAGCAGAAGGGTGGGGGAATAAATCCCAGTCTCCTAATGGAACAGGTGAGTAAAACTTCTATCCTATGAACCAGGGATTAACCCTGCCCGTTCCAAAAATAGAGGCACCCTTCTGCTATACATAACAGGTATAAAATCATAAATCATTAAACACTTATAACTATAGTTATAAAATGAGTGCAAACAATATATATGAAACCTGTATATTTTTTAAGGAGACACAAAATGTACATTTGGAGGAAGAAGGTTGCAAAAACACTAATAATTATAAATAGTGATACAATAAATAATAATATATATAAGGCATCAATTGCAACCTAAAACTATTTAGTAATGAAGGATGATGTCCGATTTTAAATTTAACCCATGTGGTTGAAATGTGCGCAAAGAGTAAATCCAAAAGATTTCCCTGTTGCGTAATGATTTGATGCGGTCTACACCTCTGTCATGTGAACAAACTATTTCAATAACCGAGAAAGAAAAGTGGGCTACATTACCATCATGAACATTTTTAAAGTGTTTGGAAACATTTGATGCGTTAGTGTAAGAACTGCTGCCAATAGCTCTAAGATGTTCTTGGATGCGTTTTTTCAAGGTTCTTTTATTGCTGCCGATATAAGATACATTGCAGCTATTGCAATCTATTTTGTATATTACGTGAGTGGATTCACAGTTAATAAATTGTTTAATCGGCACAGAATTCGAATCAGGAATTGGAATCGTAGAAGTCTTGGCAGCATGTGCACACACAACGCATCTAGGTAAACCGCATTTGAAAACCCCATTTAGTTTAATCCATGAACGAGAACCAGCAGCAGAAGCAAGTGGCAAGGCACTCGGAGATAAAAGATTACCTAGATTAGGGGCCCGTCTACTCGAAAAATGTATGCCATTTTTTTAATATTTATTAAGGATGGTATCCTGACATAGGATAGGTAGAAATTTATTAACCCCTTCCCGCTATTGGACGTATGCATACGTCCAGGCGAATTACACGTTCGCGCAAATGGACGTTTGCATGCGTCCAAGCGATCTCCTGCTCTGCCGCGGGCAGCGCAGGAGATCGCGGGTGGGACTCAGCTGTCAATCACAGCCGGAGTCCCACCGCAGCTGCCGGGGCCGCGATCACGCCGGTCCCGGCAGCATTAACCCCATAGATGCCGTGATCAGTTCTGATCACGGCATCTACGGTGTTTGCAGGGGGAGCGCTCTCCCCCTGCCCATCAATCGCGGCGCCGCGATAAAATAAGGGGGATCGGGGGTGTCCAAGACACCCTCGATCCTCCTTGAAGAGATAGAAGTGAGGTGGCAGGGTTGCCACCCCTCCTATCCCTGCTATTGATCGGCGGAGCGGCCGACCAATAGCAGACTGGGGGCGGGGGGGTTAAAGTTCGGTTCCCCATCGGTGTCCGGGCACAGCGGGGGGAACCGTGTAATAGCGGCGGCGGCGGCAGCGGCGGTCACTTACCCGGCGGCGGCGGCTGTGATTACAGCGGCGGTGGAGGTAAGTATGACGCCGCGTGTCCAGGAGTCTGTTGCCTAGCAACATCTGCAGGGCGACAGTTTAGAGAGTGGTCTCTAAACTGTCGCCCTCCAGATGTTGCAAAACTACAACTCCCACCATGCCTTGACAGCTGTTTGCTGTGTTGGCATGCTGAGATTTGTAGTTTTGCAACATCTGGAGGGCCACAGTTTATAGACCACTGTCAGTGATCTCCAGCCTGAACCCCTCTAAATCTTGCAAAACTACAACTCCCAGCATTCAGGAACAGCAAATGGCTGTCTCGGCATGCTGGGAGTTGTACTTGCGTGCCTCCAGCTGTTGCATAACTACATCTCCCAGCATTCCCTTTGGCAATCAGTACATGCTGAGAGTTGTAGTTCTGCAACAGCTGGAGGCACACTGGTTGGGAAATACCGAGTTAGGTAATAGGTTCTATTACCTAACTCAGTATTTTCCAACCAGTGTGCCTCCAGCTGTTGCAAAACTACAACTCCCAGCATGCACGTTCTGTCAGTGCATGCTGGGAGTTGTAGTTTCCCCCCCCCTCCCATGTGAATGTACAGGTTACATTCACACTGGCGACGGATTACAGTGAGTTCCCTGCTTCGAGTTTGAGCTGCAGCCGCAGCTCAAACTCCTAGCGGGAGACTCAGTGTAATCCGCCGTCAGTGTGAATGTAACCTAAAAACACTACACTACACTAACATAAACCACCACCCCTTCCACCACCACCCCTTCCCCCCCAATAAAAATGAAAAACGTATCCTACAGCAGTGTTTCCAAAACGGAGCCTCCAGCTGTTGCAAAACAAAAACTCCCAGCATTTCCGGACAGCCATTGACTGTCCAAGCATGCTGGGAGTTTAGCAACAGCTGGAGGCACCCTGTTTGAGAATCACTGGTGTAGAATACCCCTATGTCCACCCCTATGCAAATCCCTAATTTAGGCCTCAAATGCACATGGCGCTCTCTCACTTCGGAGCCCTGGCGTATTTCAAGGCAACAGTTTAGGGCCCCATATGGGGTATTTCCGTACTCGGGAGAAATTGCCTAACACATTTTGGGGGGCTTTTTCTCCTTTTACCCCTTATGAAAAGGTAAAGTTGGGGTCTACACCAGCATGTTAGTGTAAAAAAAAAACAATTTTGTACACTAACATACTGGTGTTGCCCCATACTTTAAAATTTCACAAGCGGTAAAAGAAAAAAAGCCTCCAAAATTTGTAACGCAATTTCTCCTGAGGACGGAGATACCCCATATGTGGGCGCAAAGTGTTCTGGGGACGCACAACAAGGCTCAGAAGGGAGAGTGCACCATGTAAATTTGAGGTCTAAATTGGTGATTTGCACAGGGGTGGCTGATTTTACAGCGGTTCTGACATAAGTGCAAAACAATAAATACCCACATGTGACCCCATTTTGGAAACTACACCCCTCACGGAATGTAACAAGGGGTACAGTGAGCATTTACACCCCACAGGTGTCTGACAGATCTTTGAAACAGGGGTCTGTGAAAATGAAAAATAAAATTTTAATTTGCACAGCCCACTGTTCCAAAGATCCGTCAAATGCCAGTGGGGTGTAAATTCTCCCTGCACCCCTTATTACCTTCCGTGAGGGGTGTAGTTTTAAAAATGGGGTCACATGTGGGGGGGTCCACTGTTCTGGCACCAGGGGGGGGCTTTGGAAATGCACATGGCCAAATTCTCTCTCCAAAAGCTCAATGATGCTCCTTCTCTTCTGAGCATTGTAGTTCGCCCCCAGTGCACTTCACGTCCACTTATTGGGTATTTCCATACTCAGAAGTGATGGGGTTACAAATTTTTGGGGGTATTTTCTGCTATTATCTCTTGTAAAAATGTAAAATTTGGGGGAAAACAAGCATTTTAGTGTAAAAAAAATTTTTTTTTTTTACATATGCAAAAGTCGTGAAACACCTGTGGGGTATTAAGGTTCACTTTACCCCTTGTTACGTTCCCCAAGGGGTCTAGTTTCCAAAATGGTATGCCATGTGGTTTTTTTTTTCTGTCCTGGTACCATAGGTGCTTCCTAAATGCGGCATGCCCCCAGAGCAAAATTTGCTTCCAAAAAGCCAAATGTGACTCCTTCTCTTCTGAGACCTGTAGTGCGCCAGCAGAGCACTTTTCATCCCCATATTGGGTGTTTTCTGAATCGGGAGAAATTGGGCTTCAAATTTTGGGGGGTATTTTCTGCTATTACCTTTTTTAAAAATGTAAAATTTGTGCTAAACCAAGAATTTTTGGTAAAAAAAATTTTTTTTTTTTTACATATGCAAAAGTCGTGAAACACCTGTGGGGTATTAAGGTTCACTTTATCCCTTGTTACGTTCCTCAAGGAGTATAGTTTCCAAAATGGTATGCCATGTCGTTTTTTTTTGCTGTCCTGGCACCATAGGGGCTTCCTAAATGCGACATGCCCCCCGAGCAAAATTTGCTCTCAAAAAGCCAAATATGACTCCTTCTCTTCTGAGCATTGTAGTTCGCCCGTAATGCACTTCAGGTCAACTTATGGGGTACCTCCATACTCATAAGAGATGGGGTTACACATTTTGGGGGGTATTTTCTGCTATTAACCCTTGCAAAAATGTGAAATTTTGGGGGAAACACACATTTTAGTGAAAAATTATTATTTTTTTTTTACATATGCAAAAGTCATGAAACACCTGTGGGGTATTAAGGCTCACTTAATTCCTTGTTACGTTCCTCAAGGGGTCTAGTTTCCAAAATGGTATGCCATGTGTTTTTTTTTTTGCTGTTTTGGCACCATAGGGGCTTCCTAAATGCAACATGCCCCCAAAAAAACATTTCAGAAAAACGTACTCTCCAAAATCCCCTTGTCGCTCCTTCGCTTCTGAGCTCTCTACTGCGCCCGCCGAACAATTTACATAGACATATGAGGTATGTGCTTACTCGAGAGAAATTGGGCTACAAATTCAAGTATAAATTTTATCCTTTTACCCCTTGTAAAAATTCAAAAATTGGGTCTACAAGAACATGCAAGTGTAAAAAATGAAGATTTTGAATTTTCTCCTTCACTTTGCTGCTTTTCCTGTGAAACACCTAAAGGGTTAAAACGCTTACTGAATGTCATTTTGAATACTTTGGGGGGTGTAGTTTTTATAATGGGATCTTTTATGGGGTATTTCTAATATGAAGACCCTTCAAATCCACTTCAAACCTGAACTGGTCCATGAAAAATAGCGAGTTTGAAAATTTTGTGAAAAATTGTAAAATTGCTGCTGAACTTTGAAGCCCTCTGGTGTCTTCCAAAAGTAAAAACTCATAAATTTTATGATGAAAATATAAAGTAGACAAATTGTATATGTGAATCCAAAAAAAAAAATATTTGGAATATCCATTTTCCTTACAAACAGAGAGCTTCAAAGTTAGAAAAATGCAAAATTTTCAATTTTTTCATCAAATTTGGGGATTTTTCACCAAGAAAGGATGCAAGTTACCACAAAAATTTACCACTATGTTAAAGTAGAATATGTCACGAAAAAACAATCTCGGAATCAGATTGATAAGTAAAAGCATTCCAGAGTTATTAATGTTTAAAGTGACAGTGGTCAGATGTGCAAAAAAGGTCTGCGTCCTAGAGGTGAAAATGGGCTGTGTCCTTAAGGGGTTAATAATAGATTTAATACTAATAAATTCTAGACTGTAAGTAGTGGTAAAGGTAGGCTTCTATGGAGACGTATTTATCCAAGGGCCTCATTCCTCGAGGCTTACGTCTAAAAAAAATCCCCACCATCAATATAAAGGAGGAACACCAAACAATGTGGAATGACGCTCTGAGTGAATGTTCTGCTAAATTGATTAACGTCCTGGTTTTATCCCAAAAAGAATCACTTGTGCAAGTGAAATCGGATATAAAAAAAACGCAGGACTTTCTTTCTCCCCATGCTGGTACCACCCTGTTGTGTGAACACGACTCTAAATTAAAACAAAACATAGCGAATCTCGAACAAATTATTAAGGAAACCAAGAAAAGCTAATTTCAAAGGGACTTGCAGGATCACCAGTCGAATAAAGTTTACGTTCTATCTTGAAAAAAGGTGATAAACCCGGTTATCACCACAAGAGATATCATTCTAGAAACCAACGGGTCACCTTTAGTTCAGCAGAATCGGAGGCTTCCGATACACAATCCGATGCTTCAGATTTCACGGCTACGGACGACCGTCCTGTTTCTAATTTAAATGGCTCCACCAGTGATTCTAAGAGATCAAAAAACGCAGGCGGAGGGGGGGCCGCAAACACAAATCCAAGAAGGTCCACCAGAGAGTTCAAAAAGCATCACAAGTAAGCCCAAATCTGGATGTGATTGTTTTGTCTCCATTAACTCTTACCTCCTCGCATCTCTCTGTTTTGGCCAAAGGACTGGGTTTCTCACCATCTACCCACTTTAACGTATTTAATACTATTTTGGACATCAACAAATTTGTCAGAACTTTGACTTTAAAGAAACATTTTGATATTGTGGACTCTGTTAAATCTAATGCAGTTCCATTGTCTAGTGAGGTTTCCACGGCATCACACGAGTCTCTTAACAATAATTTTTCTTCCTTCCATGACCAAAATGTGTTCTGTGATTTATTGTCATTGGATTTTGAGACACGGGACATGTGACCACAGTGTCCACCTCACCGTCCTTCAAAATTAAAAATCCTGTATTTTATCCTGTTGGCTCTAGGAGTCCTTACATGGACACCTTTCAAGACATGGTCATGAAAGAGTTAGTTGAACTTAAATCAATTAATCAAAATCTGAAAGAACTGCTCTTAAGGATTTGAGAGGTAACAACAATTGGGTTATTCGATCAGCTGACAGGGGGGGGGGCGTTATATGTATGGATGTAGATCTTTATTGTATGCTTAATAAGCGTATACTAAATGATGAGGTCACATATACACCAATCACATATAATCCCACCACTTTGTTTTCTTCTAAACTGGAATCGTTACTTAGATATGGTTTATCATTAGGGGTACTATCACAAAAAGAGTTTGATTACATATGGGTTTCTAATCCCATTACTCTAATACTTCATTCTTTACCAAAGATTCACAAGGGCCAATTCCCGCCTCCTATGAGACCCATAGTGGCGGGTATTGGTTCCCTTAACGAACCCCTTTGCGAATGGGTAGACTCACTTCTCCAACCCCTTGTCTCTACGTGTCCTAGCCACATTAAAGATTCCCAACACTTACTTTCGATAATGAATCAAATTGAATGGCATACTTCTTACTCGTGGCTCACTATGGACATCGAATCCTTGTATTCTTCTCTCCCTCATTCACTTTCACTTCCAGCAGTGTCGGATATTATTTACAATTTTTCCACTTACAGTGAGGACTTGTGCCAGTTTGTTCTCGAGGCTTTGAATTATATATTAACTCATCATTTCTTTAAATTTCAGGATCAATACTATGTTCAGAGGACGGGTGCCTCAATGGGGGCCAAATCCTCCCCTTCAGTGGCAAATATTTTTGTCCACTGGTGGGAGATGCAATATATATTTTCTGACATCAACCCCTTCTTTTCCAACATTGTTTGGTACGGAAGATATGTTGACGATGTCATCATAATTTGGTCGTCCTCAGAACACAGTGCTTCCTGTTTTGTTGACTACATTAACAATAATCCTCATAATTTGTTTTTTACATCAACCTGGCACAGATCCGTCACTCCTTTTCTGGACATTTTACTTGATAGTAGACAGGGACGTGTTCACACTTCCACATACAGAAAATCGACTGCAGGTAACACCATTCTGCGCGCAGAGTCATGCCATCCAAAACATACGGTTTTAGCCATTCCGGGGGGGGGGGGGGGGGGAATTGACTCGTGCTCGCAGAAATTGTTCCACAGATGAATCTTTTCAAATTGAATCGTATAATATTTTCCATCGTTTGGGTCAGAGAGGTTACCAGCCCTGGTGTCTGAACAGAGCCATACGGAAAGTTTTACAAAAATCTAGAGATAGTCTCCTTACACCAAAACCTAATCAAACATTTTCGAATACGGTATCGAAGCCTACTGTTACGCCGAGCGCCCTCTCGCGAATCGCATCCCAAGTCACTCACCTGTCCCGGTCCCCGGCTGTCATGTCCTGGCGCGCGCGGCTCCGCTCCTTAGGGCGCGCGCGCGCCAGCTCTCTAAGATTTAAAGGTCCAGTGCACCAATGATTGGTGCCTGGCCCAATCAGTCTAATTAGCCTCCACCTGCTCCCTGCTCATATAACCTCACTTCCCCTTCACTGCTTTGCCGGATCTTGTTGCCATTGTGCCTTGAGAAAGCGTTTACTGTGTTTGCTATTACTGTGTTCCTGACCTCTTGCTATCTCCATTGACTACGAACCTTGCCGCCTGCCCCGACCTTCTGCTACGTCTGACCTTGCCTCTGTCTAGTCCTTCTGTCCCACGCCTTCTCAGCAGTCAGCGAGGTTGAGCCGTTGCCGGTGGATACGACCTGGTTGCTACCGCCGCAGCAAGACCATCCCGCTTTGCGGCGGGCTCTGGTGAATACCAGTAGCAACCTAGAACCGGTCCACCGACACGGTCCATGCCAATCCCTCGCTGACACAGAGGATCCACATCCAGCTGCCGAATCCTAACACCTACCTTTACCACTACTTACAGTCTAGAATTTAATAGTTTTAAATCTATTATTAATAAATTTCTACCTATCCTATGTCAGGATACCATCCTTAATAAATATTTAAAAAATGGCATACATTTTTCGAGTAGACGGGCCCCTAATCTAGGTAATCTTTTATCTCCGAGTGCCTTGCCACTTGCTTCTGCTGCTGGTTCTCGTTCATGGATTAAACTAAATGGAGTTTTCAAATGCGGTTTACCTAGATGCGTTGTGTGTGCACATGATGCCAAGACTTCTACGATTCCAATTCCTGATTCGAATTCTGTGCCGATTAAACAATTTATTAACTGTGAATCCACTCACGTAATATACAAAATAGATTGCAATAGCTGCAATGTATCTTATATCGGCAGCACTAAAAGAAAAAACGCATCCAAGAACATCTTAGAGCTATTGGCAGCAGTTCTTACACTAACGCATCAAATGTTTCCAAACACTTTAAAAATGTTCATGATGGTAATGTAGCCCACTTTTCTTTCTCGGGTATTGAAATAGTTTGTTCACATGACAGAGGTGGAGACCGCATCAAATCATTACGCAACAGGGAAATCTTTTGGATTTACTCTTTGCGCACATTTCAACCACATGGGTTAAATTTAAAATCGGACATCATCCTTCATTACTAAATAGTTTTAGGTTGCCATTGATGCCTTATATATATTATTATTTATTGTATCACTATTTATAATTATTAGTGTTTTTGCAACCTTCTTCCTCCAAATGTACATTTTGTGTCTCCTTAAAAAATATACAGGTTTCATATATATTGTTTGCACTCATTTTATAACTATAGTTATAGGTGTTTAATGATTTATGATTTTATACCTGTTATGTATAGCAGAAGGGTGCCTCTATTTTTGGAACGGACAGGGTTAATCCCTGGTTCATAGGATAGAAGTTTTACTCACCTGTTCCATTAGGAGACTGGGATTTATTCCCCCACCCTTCTGCTTCCCACCATGCATCTGATGAAAGGTCACATGGCGCTGATTCCTGGAATTTTAAATGTTTGTCCTATTGAAGTCTCTCCATGTCGATGATTTTACGTGGTTTCAATAAAGGTGAAGTTTCATAATCGCTGGCATCTACCTGCTTTCTTCTTAATTTACAAATCTGTTTAACTTTCTGACACCAGCTGATTTAAAGAAAAATGTTTTCCACCGGAGTACCCTTTTAAGGTGAAAAAGGGCTGCGTCTTTAAGGGTTTAAGTAAACCACCTACAGGGCTTATGCTTTTCTACCAAAATATTATAAAAGAAAAGTAGCTTCTATGTGATTTATAAACTGTGTATTTACCTAATTTTTTAGTTATCTAAGTGTATAAGAAAATCAAAGGTCTCAAACAAAGTGGCCACAGTAACAGTGCTTTAATCTGGCAGTATTCTTTTGTCTTATTTTTAACACTGAATAAAGAGAATTTTTAAATTTCAAGTAGAGCATTGAATTTATTCCAGATGGTGGTAACAATAACAAAAAAATGAATAAACAAGTGGTGACCTTTTTGTTACAGAGAATCCATAAGTAATGACCACTTCATTATTATTCAACACATTTATTTATGTAGCAAGATTCCTTTGTCTCTTTCAGGATTTGGTGCCAGTAAGACTCATCAAGCGGAGACTGATTATTATAGAATTGTAAAACGCTAAGCTGTTAAAGATAATTTTACAATACAGTACCACATACATATATTTTTGTATTATAATATAGAAGGAAAAAATGAGGCTAGAGCTTAGTAGGGATTAGATCAGGGGATCTCAACATATGGAATAGAGGTGTAAATACAAACTTATTTCACACTGGGAGGATACAGACATAGCTCAGCCCACTCCCACCCCTCCTGATGTGCCTTACAAAACAATGAAATAATGAAATAATATAAGGCCTATAATGTGACACATTTCAGAGGTTATGGCCTAATCCATAATCCCCTATATATACATACACAAATTAAATAAACAATAATATTCACCAATGGCAATCCTCCATGCAATAAATACCTTAGGTCTTTAAAAGAGTTAATAGATGTCCTGTATCTTTCAAGTTTGCAGATTGGTTAGTTACAAATCTCTAAAGCTGGTGATCCACATACAGTGGTCCCTCAACATACGATGGTAATTCGTTCCAAATGACCCATCGTTTGTCGAATCCATCGTATGTTGAGGGATCTGTGCAATGTAAAGTATAGGAAGTTATACTCACCTGTCCCCGCCGCTCCGGACCGCGTCCTCACCGCTCCCAATGCTGTCCCAGGGGCTCCCGATGCTGTCCCGCTGCTCCGGTGTCTTCTTCGGGATCCTCCGGCTTCTTCCGCATCTTCTGCAGGGTCCGTGCCTCGCTTTCTGATGACGATATTACGCTGCTGCACCGGCACCGCGTGCGTAGTGACGTAATAACGATGCCGGAAAGCGAGGCCCGGACCCTGGAGAAGATACAGAAGACATTGGAGGATCTCGAAGTGGACCCGGAGCAGCGGGGATAGGTAAACAAACCTGTCCGGGATGCTTAAACTGCTATCCGACAGCAGCTTAAGCATTTTGCGCTGTCGGATAGCAGTTAATGCGATGGCCCCGACATATAAAAGCATCGTATGTCGATGCTGACATCGACATGCCATGGCCTCTGAGAGGCCATCGTATGTCGATTTTATCATATGTTGGGCCATCGCATGTCGGGGGGTTACTGTACTCCAATAAGTTCCCACACACAGAATTCATGATGGCTATTACTAGGAGGTGGTTTGGTCCTTATACTGTAGATCTTAGAAAGAAAATAAAAATAAGGTATACTAGGGTTAGATCTATAAATATAATTATTTTCTCTCTTGAGAAGGCGATGCTCAATAAGTGAGGATGGGCTAGCGCTCCTATGTGTCTGATAGGACAGGAAAGAGTACAGAGGAGTACTTCCAGATAGGAGAGAGCACAGAGGAGTCCTATCAGACAGGAGAGAGCACAGAGGAGTCCTATCAGACAGGAGAGAGCACAGTGGAGTACTATCAGACAGGAGAGAGCACAGAGGAGTCATATCAGACAGGAGAGGGCACAGAGGAGTCCTATCAGACAGGAGAGAGTACAGAGGAGAACTATCAGACAGGAGAGAGCACAGTGGAGTGCTATCAGACAGGAGGGAGCACAGAGGAGTACTATAAGACAGGAGAGAGCACAGAGGAGTCCTATCAGACAGGAGAGAGCACAGAGGAGTGCTATCAGACAGGAGGGAGCACAGAGGAGTGTATTCAGACAGGCGAGAGCACAAAGGAGTGCTATCAGACAGGAGAGAGCACAGAGGAGTACTATCAGACAAAAGGGAGCACAGAGGAGTGCTATCAGACAGGCAAGAGCACAGAAGAATACTATCAGACAAGAGGGAGCACAGAGGAGTGCTATCAGACAAGAAAGAGCACAGAGGAGTCATATCAGACAGGAGAGAGCACAGAGGTGTACTATCAGACAGGAGAGAATACAGAGGAGTCATATCAGACAGGAGAGGGCACGGAGGAGTCCTATCAGAAAGGAGAGAGTACAGAGGAGAACTATCAGACAGGAGAGAGCACAGTGGAGTGCTTTCAGACAGGAGAGAGCACAGAGGAGTACTATCAGACGGGAGAGAGAGCAGAGGTGTGCAATCAGACAGGAGGGAGCACAAAGGAGTGCTATCAGACAGGAGAGAGCACAGATGAGTACGATTAAACAGGAGAGAGCACAAAGGAGTACTATCAGACAAGAGAGAGCACAGAGGAGTGCTATCAGATAGGAGAGAGCACAGAGGAGTCTTATCAGACAGGAGAGAGCACAGAGGAGTACTATCAGACAGGAGAGAACACAGAGGAGTCTATTTCAGACAGGAGAACACAGAGGAGTACTATCAGACAGGAGAGAGCACAGAGGAGTCCTATCAGACAGGAGAGAGCACAGAGGAGTACTATCAGAGACGAGAGAGCACAGAGGAGTACTATCAGAGACGAGAGAGCACAGAGGAGTACTATCAGAAAGGAGAGAGCACAGAGGAGTCCTATCAGACAGAAGAGAGCACAGAGGAGTCCTATCAGACAGGAGAGAGCACAGAGGAGTACTATCAGAGAGGAGAGAGCACAGAAGAGTACTATCGGACAGTGCAAATTTAAGTTCAAGAATAAATCGGTCCAATATCACAAGAGAGCATAATATGCACAGTGTCTCATGACCCCTTGTAAACACCACAATAATAATCCAGACTTATTAGCACCTACCCCTCTGGGAAAAAAAAACACAGATAAGTATAAATTACTCATTACAGAAATGTTTAGAATTTTTGGCATGAACACCTTTTGCCTAGATGGGCTTAATTAGGCTCTAGAACAGGTGTATTAGAAATCATTTATCAATTTATAATTCCTTTATCAATTTATTATTTTCATACCTTTATTGATATTTTATTTATTTATTGTATATACAGATCATTTTATATAGGTCTTATACATATAATGATATTTTATTGCACATTAAAGTTTGCGTATCATTGAAGGTACATCCTCTTTTTATAATATCCTCCTATTTAGATCATATTACTAGGAGGGATTTTTTGTAATAACAATCTGCCTATATATTAATAGTTGTCGTGGTCATATATAACTGTATACACTAATTGCACTTTGTGACCGTTTCTTCGCATGATGCCTGCAATAGGAACTGGCTGCTTAATGCACTGGTTTTCATCCAGAATGCTTAGCATCTGTGGCCAGAAGCTAGCTATGGAATGCATGACATGAGATGGGGGCGTTCCATGTGACATCACCACATGTGGCATTATCTGGGGGATCATTATATGCCTGGAGCAATGCAAACACTTAGTCCAGCGGATTGCAGGGAGGAACACCATTGGTGAATATGATTATTTATTTTTTATATATATACTATCCTTTTTACCATTGCTTATTAATGACAGATGAAGGAGGATTATGCCATAACTTCTGTTACGCATTACATTGTAGGCCACATTTTCTTTTATTGTTTTCTAACTTTTATGGTCTAATAAAATAATAAATTAAAATAATACCATTCTTATAAAGGGCTTTGGGATTTTTAACTTAGATTTTACCTATTGTTTCTTGCTCTACACCTGGAATCCCCAGAGAGTACCCACATTGACCCATAGCACACCTATAGGGGGAAAGTGAGATATGTCTGGATCCCCCCGTGTGAAGTAAGTTTGTATTTACAACTTTATTCAATAAATTGAGATCTCCTGATCGTATACCCACTGAGCACTAGCCCTGTTTATACCTTCTATGTTTTATTGTGTTATTCAGACCTGTTTGAATGGGACCCAGGAATAGGCCAGGGCTCTCCACAGCTTCCAATGGATGATGGGGAAGGATTGCTGACATGATGTGAAATACTCTTCTGGCATATAGGTGTTGTGGTAGAACAATTATATTTTCGAAATCTCAGAATATATATATTTGTCCAATTAAAATGGAAAATATGTTTTTCTAAATAAAATAGAAGAAAAAATCAAGATATCAGTAAATGCTTAGAAAAAGGTTCTTGGTTTCTCGTTTTCTGTCTTTTATGTTTGGTCAAAATTTTTTCAAGACTGGACTTCACTAATGATAAACAAAATTGTACATCAAGTTGATTCCAGCTTTCTTAACTCCTTTCTGACCCATGGTGTCGATTTATGTCATAGGGCGGGTGACAGAGTATGGAGCGGGCTCTGCAGATGACACATGCCCAAAATGACATCAGCGATCACTTGACATCTTGATAGTGTATACAATATCCACATAATTTATGAACACAGCATGCACTACTTTTTGTGAATTAATAGTGTTTAAAATAGGGATGCATCAATATATTAGCCATATGTCAATTTTGCATCCATATATTTAAGTTTTGTCATAAATTATTCAATTCAAAATGAAAGTGTTCTATATATGCAATAATGATGACATATAATCGTAATATGACCTGTAATATGGCCATGTTCTGATCCTTATTCCGCACATTTGTAAATATGCTCACATGATACAGGCCCCTACTTCGATAGTCCTTTACATGATTTAAATGTAAATTGTATAAAGCTTCAATTCCCCACCCCAAACAGTGGATATGTAGGGGAATTGACCACTTGCTTCTGGATCCACCCAAATGTCACAGGCAGGAGACTCTAAGTCACTCTATGATCAGCTTATTGTCAGGGGATCCTTCTAAGGCTATGTTCATACGGTGGAATTTCTGTGCAGAATTTTTTTCATTTTTTTCATCTTATATTTGTATAAAAAAAACTTAGACTAGTGATAAAATGCTATTCACCAATTTAAATATCATATAATATTCTGTTTATTTAAAAAAAAAATCATAACAAGTCTTAATGAAACACAATATCAACATTACGTTATATTTTAATAGGCAGGTTTTTAGAAACCTTATGGCACGTTTCATTTTAAGTAAATAACCCTGCAACTTCCCAGGAACATCATAAATCTACATGAGTACATGTGTTTCTCCCAGAGACCAGTCTGTAGCTTCTGTACTATGGGGTTGAAAGTTAAAATAGGAAAAAGTAATTTCAGGAATATAAATATGGAACAGTGTATGAGAATATTATTTAAGGCTTGACAAGTGATCTGTTGTATGAGGCAATATGCCAGGCAATGTTTTCTCTAAATCTATTTGTTTTTCTTTCACCTTTGCATCATTCAAAAAGAAGTTTTATTTATACTTTCACTTTTATATGTTATTACCTTTAATTTAATTACCTAATAATAATAATTACATCATTTCACAAATGTTGCTATATTGTCTTACAGCAGTCTTCCTCTCAGTATTTCCTAGTCTGAAAGAAAACTGATTGTGTAGTTGTAGTGGTAATTTGCTAGTTGAAGAAGTCATTATTAGTTGACACTTTGGAGATTCTGAGTCTGACGTCACTAGGACCGCATGGACATGTCTGTCCCTATAGAATGCCATGTCTGTGGATCGGAAATCCGCCAGAACCTTGAACAAGTTCAGTGTTCTGGCGATATTTTTCTAGCGGATATTCCAGCAGGAAAGTCCATCTTGAAAACTCTGCAGTGTGCACTGTGCAGTGGAATCCCATTGCCAGTGTGTGTTTTTCTGGATAACCCTTTTAACCCCTTAAAGGGGAACTCCGGTGGAAACAAGTAAAAAAAGAAATGTTTTCAAATCAACTGGTGCCTAAATTTTAAACAGATTTGTAAATTACTTCTGTTAAAAAAAATCTTATTCCTGCCAGTACCTATTAGCTGCTATATAAAACAGAGACATTTGTGAATTTCTTTTCAGTCTGACAACAGTGCTTTCTGCTGACACCTCTGTCCGTGTCAGGAACTGTCCAGATTAGAATCATATCCCCATAGAAAACTTCTCCTGCTCTGGACAGTTCCTGACACAAACAAAGGTGTCTGTGGTCAGACTGGAAAGAACTTCACAATTTTCTCTGTAGTATACAGTATCTGTAGTATACAGCAGCTGATAAGTACTAGAAGGGTTAAGATTTTTTTTATAGAAGTGATATACAAATCTATTTAACTTTCTTGCACCAGTTTATTTGAAAAGAAATGTTTCCACCCGAGTTCCCATTTAACCCCTTAAGGACCACAGGTTTTTACGTTTTTAAACTTTCGTTTTTCCTCATCACCTTCTAAAAATCATAATGATTTCAATTTTGTACCTATAGACTCATATGAGGGCTTATTTTTTGCGCCACCAATTGTACTTTGTAATGACTTCACTCATTTTACCACAAAAATTTGGGGGTCTTTCGATTCTATGCAGTGCACTTTTCGGTAAAAATGGCACCATATATTTATTCTGAAGGTCCATATTACAATAATACCCAATATATATAGGTTTTTCTTTATTTCACTACATAAAAAAATTATAACTACATGTACCAAAATGTGTATGTTTAAAATTGTCCTCTTCTGACCCCTATAACTTTTTTATTTTTCCGTATACAGGGTGGTATGAGGGCTAATTTTTTGTGCTGTGATTGTTAGTTGTTATCAGCGCCATTTTTGTTTTAATGAGACTTTTTGATCGATTTTTATAAAATTTTTTAGAGTATACAAAGTTACCAAAAATACGCAATTTTGGACTTTGGAATTTTTTTTACGTGTACACCATTGACCTTGTGGTTTAATTAATGTTATATTTTTATAGTTCTGACATTTATGCATGCAGCGATACCACATATGTTTATTTTTATTATGTTTTAAATTTTTTATATGGAATTTAGGAAAAGGGGGTGCTTTAAACTTTTAATAAGGAAGGGGTTAATGTGTTTTTGTTTTTTTACTTACGGGATCGCGCTATGGGGAGGGGGCAATCCGCCCCACTGGACCACCAGGGAGTGTTCAACTTTGACAGCGATGATCTAAAGGATTAATAGCCGGCTGCGGCGATTGCTGCATGTCGGCTATTAACGCCAGCCCTCAGCTAAAAGAATCAGCTGAGGGCCAGCCAGTATGAAGCAGGCTCAAGTCAGGAGCCCATACTATACCTGGGCACATGGACAAGTATACACATTCATGGTCGTTAACCAGTTAAAGACGAAGGGTGTACAGGTAAGCACTTGCAATCCATACACTTAAAGGGGTACTCCGCCCCTGGCATCTTATCCCCTATCCAAAGGATAGGGGATAAGATGTTAGATCGCCGCGGTACTGCTGCTGGGGACCCCGGGGATCGGCGCTGCGGCACCCCGCTATCATTATTGCGCAGAGCGAGTTCGCTCTGTGCGGAATGACGGGCGATACAGGGGCCGGAGCAGCGTGACGTCATGGCTCCGCCCCTCATGACATCACGGTCCGTCCCCTTAATGCAAGTCCATGGCAGGGGGCGTGACGTCCGCCACACCCCCTCCCATAGACTTGTATTGACGGGGCGGGCCGTGACATCACGAGGGGCGGAGCCGTGAAGTAACGATGCTCCGGCCCCTGTATTACCCATCATTACGTGCAGAGCGGTCTCGCTCTGCGCAGTAATGATAGCGGGGTGCTGCAGCAGCGATACCCGGGTCCCCAGCAGCGGGACCCCGGCGATCTGACATCTTATCCCCTATCCTTTGGATAGGGGATAAGATGTCTAGGGGCGGAGTACTCCTTTAAGGACTGAAGGTGTACCTGTACGCCCTGGTCCTGCTATCGGGGTTTGATGAGTGCTCATTCAAGTCGAGCATGCTTCATACTCGGTGGGTCCTGGTTGCTATTAGCAGCCAGGACCCACAGATAATGCTGGACATCTCACTTTTCAGAGAAATTATAATTTGAAAATGCTTCTGCAACCCAAGTAGGTAGTCATGGGGGGACAAGATTTCCGTTCTGTCAGCCCTGAATGACATGTTTCTCGTTATCTGTAAGTAGTTCCCTTCCATGACTATTTATCCAGGTTCCAGCAGCATTTTTGAACTATGATTACTCTGATATATCTGAGCATTATTTTGTCTCAGGATTGGGCTGCCTGCTCTAGTTTTAGGATATATTTCCACACAGGAAAACTGCCACTGCAGTTTTTGAGCCAAAGTCAGAAGTGGATTCAATAGGAAGGAAATGTAGAAGTCCTTCCTTTATATTTTCCATTACTTTTAAATACATTTCAGGCTTTGGCTCAAAAAGTGAAGCGGTAGTTTAAAAAAAAAAAAAAAGGGCAGAGAAAAACCTATGTGGAAACCTAGCCTTATACTGCCCTTGGTTTGAGCAGCACTAAACTGGTGACAGGTTCCCTTTAATGCAGATTTACCTTGTAGCAAATATGAGAAATCAACTGGCTGACCTGTTTCATACTGTCTATACTTTCACATCGTAAGTAGTAATTGACTAATTTCTTTGGTTTGTTGGTGAAGTTATAAAGCCAAGCTGACCTTCATCTAGATGATAATTATGTCCTGTTTGCTAACAACATATTTATTTAGTTTCATAAGTGATTAAAATTGCCTATGTCTTGTTTTCTGTGTAAAAAGCACACAAGATTCCCTAATAAATGCGATTAGAGGGAGAATGAAAATTTTGTTTACACAACGTATATATTTAACTGCGTAAATGCAGTTTCCTAGCCCCACACATATGCTTTAGTAACGCAAATTCTTTAAGTCGCATCCCAGTTAATCATTATTTCTGGACTGAAAGGTCTAGTTGACTGAAGACTATTTGGTTGGTAACCTGGAGATTTCTTTATAGGGGAATAAAATAACAGGAGAAGACAAAACACTATACAAATACCATACTTCAAAATATTAGAAACCCTAGGGAAGCATAATAACATTTGTGATGTATGATTGATCTTTATTGGCAGCAGGGTGCATTAGGACAAAGAGGTCATCCTCATAAATGTCACAATGAGTTTGTAGGTGTAAAACAACATTAAAATCAATGTATTGCAATTATAACAAGACGCTGGGCAGTTTATATAACATGTTACAGTGACTAGCCATGACATTAAAACCAAAGAAGTGAAGTGAATAACATTGTGACAATAACATATATGTTAGGCAGCTGGAGAACAGTCAAAAGGAAGCTAAAGGGGCATTTCGGCCATAGACATCTTATCCCCTATCCGAAGAAGGACCCCCATGATCCCCGTGCAGCACTCGCAGCCGGGCTGCTGCTCCAGTCTGGAGAGCTGACGTCACGCCACGCCTTCTCTATGCCTCCTGTAGACATGAATAGAGGGGGGGGGTGGCGTGATGTCACGAGGAGGCATCTCCTGTCCCGGAAACACAGAGGTTTCCAAGACTGGATCAGCAGCCCAGAATAGAATGCAGGTGCTGTACGGAGATCACGGGGGTCCCAGCGATGGGCTCCCGTGATCAGACATCTTATCTCCTATCCTTTGGATAGGGGTAAGATGTCTATGATCCTTTAAAAGGGTATTCCCATTGGAAAAATGTATCCTCTGTCCTCAGGATATGCTATAACAAACTAATTGGTGGAGGACCCAAAACAATCCTGAAAATGGGGATATGGTTGCCACCATAATAAATGTGTGCACCATGTGTGTTCAGCCAGTTCTCTATGCATTATTCCTGGGGCTATAAACATTTTCTAAATATACCAACAGATAAAATTATTGATGTCCCGATAATCACCGATACCAAGTACAAGTACTTTTATTTTAAAGGGAATCTGACACCAGGTTGACAGTTTCTGGCGCTACTAACCGTGCTGATATGTGGGTTCTTGTTGTGTGCAATGGAGGCGGCTGCTGTAGTATGAGCGAAGATCTCTCTATTCTCATTGGACATAAAAGGGAATTTGCATTGGCGGCGAAACCGATGTCTCCAAAGCGATTGTGCTGACGTTCACATGGTGAGCAGCGGTAGAAACCGGGTCACCTGCACTATCTACCTATGAATACAAGTTAGTGCAGGTGACTCTGCTGTAAGATTGCCTTCAATAGTAAGTAGTATCCCCTTGTATGTAGTATAGATAGTAGCAGACATTAGTAGCAGCCCCCCTGGGGACCGCAGGCCCCCTCTTGTAGACAGCAGGCCCCCCCACTTTGTAGACAGCAGGGTCCCCCTTGTAGGGAGCAGATCCCCCCTTGTAGACAGTAGCCTCCCCTTGTAGACAGCAGCCCCCCCTTATAGACAGCAGGCCCCCCCTCATAGACAGCAGGCCAGCCCCTTATAGACAGCAGACCCCCATTATAGACAGCAGCCCCCCTTATAAACAGAAGCCCCCCTTATAGACAGCAGCCCCCCCCCTTATAGACAGCAGCCCCCCCCCCTTATAGACAGCAGGCCAGCCCCTTATAGATAGACAGCAGGCCCCCCTTATAGACAGCAGGGTCCCCCCCTTGTAGACAGCAGGCCCCACCTTATAGACAGCAGGCCAGCCCCTTATGGACAGCAGGTCCCCCCCTTATAGACAGCAGGCCCCCCCTTATAGACAGCAGGGCCCCCCCCTTATAGATAACAGCCCCCCCTTATAGACAGCAGGCCCCCCTCCTCTTTCAGACAGTGTTCACCTGCGGCTGTCCCGTTCTCCCGATCGCATGGAGGAGCATGTGACATACACGTCACTCTGCTTCCTCCGTAGCATTACGCTGGGTGCAGGGGAGCAGGAGTGACGTGTATGTCATATGCTCCTCCATGGAACCCCATGATGCAATCGGGAGAATGGGACAGCGGAGCAGGGCCGCACAGCAGCAGGTATCGGACATGGTATTGGGGGCATTAAACGAGTCCCTGATACCATGCAAATATACTAGTATCGGCATCGGGACATCCCTACTTAAAATCAATGTCATGGTTTTAGATGCTTCTAAGAAGCCAATTGACATTGATGATTTGAGGCAACATGTGGCAGTATTTTTAGTCCTGCTTAGTTCTTTACTTGACATTATGGGGAAATTAAAAGAGATCAGCCAAGACTGATCAATTTTTAACCCCTTAATGACACAGGACGTAAATATACGTCCTTATGTGGTGGTACTTAACGCATTAGAATGTACATATACAATATATATTTACAAGTTTAGGGGGATCCATGGGATTGGCATACTATAGTGACTCTAAAACAAAATGTTGACACTTTGTGGGCAATTTACTTAGACTGTCTTTTCATAACCTGTCCATTACAGCTGGGCAGAATTTATTGAGAACTGTTGGCCTTCCAATAAATCCTATGCACCTGCTGCTGCCAGCATTGCAGCCTAGAAATTTATGCCAGCTACAATCTTACCTGTCCGGGCTCCAGCGATGCATCTTCCATCTCTTCCAGTGAGCTGTGTCAACTCAGGTGTCTGTGACAGTGACCCTGCTAGTAACAGGGTCGTTCCTCACTCTGTGATGCTCCTGTCTAGTCAATCAGGAGATGGGGCAGCTGGGCCAATCAAAGGAGGCATTATCAACCATGCCTCTCGGAGGTGAGATATTTACATTTTTTGTTTGTCTCAGCTATCTTTACTGGTTTTCTGACCTCAGCTTGTTTTAATATTTAACCCTTTGCCTTGCGTTCCTGACTTATGTGCCTGACTGTTTCCATTGTTCGCTTGTCTGATCTTCCTGATGCCCCTGCACTATTCTGGAGTAGGGATTTTTGCCCAGTTGGGAGTCTGCTGTATAAGGCTCCTTGTCACATAAGCAGAACAGAGATTGTGGGCCACTAGGATGGCCCTCTTCTCTGTCCACTTGGCATAGATTTCTATTATGATTTATGCCAGCTACTGGCAGTGTGACAAGCCTTGTGGCCTACAATTTCCAAATTTTTGGCACTTTTATGTCAATCTTGTCCCTTTTCAAAAGCTTTTCTTAGCAGCAAAGTGGTAAAAAAAATTATAAACTTTTTTGTGCAAAGGCACTATTGCTCAAAATTCTTCACCCCCTATATTCTTCATATGCTTTCATTTTTTTATTGACAGCCTTTGTTTCTAACAAAGCGCTCATTGACAAACTTTACACTGTTATCATTAAAATAACTCCAAATAGAAATAGAAAGCTGAATGTTAAACAGAAAATGTAATATTTCACAATGTAAATGAATTGTAAAAAACTCCTTATGGTTCGTACTGGTATAAGCCAATTGTTACGCCGAGCGCTCCGGGTCCCTGCTCCTCCCCAGAGCGCTTGCGGCGTTCTCCTTTCTGCAGCGCCCCGGTCAGACCCGCTGACCGGGAGCACTGCACTGACATTCACGATGGGGATGCGATTCGCATAGAAAGACGCGCCCGCTCGCGAATTGCATCCCAAGTCACTTACCCGTCCCGGTCCCTGGCTGTCATGTTCTGGCGCGCACGGCTTCGCTCTCTAGGGCGGGCGCACGCCAGCTCTATAAGATTTAAAGGGCCAGTGCACCAGTGATTGGTGCCTGGCCCAATCAGTCTAATTAGCTTCCACCTGCTCCCTGTGTATATAACCTCACTTCCCCTTTCCTTCCTTGCCGGATCTTGTTGCCTTGTGCCAGAGAAAGCGTTTAGTGTTGTCCAAAGCCTGTGTTTCCAGACCTTCTGCTATTGCTATTGACTACGAACCTTGCCGCCTGCCCCGACCTTCTGCTACGTCTGACCTTGCCTCTGCCTAGTCCTTCTGTCCCACGCCTTCTCAGCAGTCAGCGAGGTTGAGCCGTTGCCGGTGGATACGACCTGGTTGCTACCGCCGCAGCAAGACCATCCCGCTTTGCGGCGGGCTCTGGTGAAAACCAGTAGCAACCTAGAACCAGTCCATCGGTACGGTCCACGCCAATCCCTCGCTGACAAAGAGGATCCACATCCAGCTAGCCGAATCCTAACAGTAGATCCGGCCATGGATCCCGCTGAGGTGCCGCTGCCAAGTCTCGCTGACCTATCCACGGTGGTCGCCCAGCAATCGCAGCAAATTGCCCAACAAGGACAGCAGCTGTCGCAGTTGACCGCCACGTTACAGCAACTTCTGCCACTGCTACAGCAGCAACCATCTTCTCCGCTAGGTCCTGCACCTCCTCCGCAGCGAGTGGCCGCTCCTAGCCTCCGCTTGTCCCTGCCGGACAAATTTGCTCGGGACTCTAGACTCTGCCGTGGCTTCCTGTCTCAATGTTCCCTACATATGGAGATGTTGTCGGACCAATTTCCTACAGAACGGTCTAAGGTGGCTTTCGTAGTAAGTTTTCTGTCTGGAAAGGCCTTGTCTTGGGCCACACCGCTCTGGGACTGCAATGATCCTGCCACAGCCACAGTCCAGTCCTTCTTCGCTTAAGTCCGTAGTGTCTTCGAGGAACCAGCCCGAGCTTCTTCTGCCGAGACTGCCCTGCTGAACCTGGTCCAGGGTAATTCTTCAGTAGGCGAGTACGCCATCCAATTTCGTACTCTCGCCTCCGAATTATCTTGGAATAACGAGGCCCTCTGCGCGACCTTTAAAAAAGGCCTATCCAGTAACATCAAGGATGTGCTGGCCGCACGAGAGATTCCTGCCAGCCTGCAAGAACTTATCGATTTGGCCACCCGCATTGACATGCGTTTTTCTGAGAGACACCAGGAGCTCCGCCAGGAAAAAGACCTTGATCTCTGGGCACCTTTCTCACAGTATCCTTTGCAATCTACCCCTGTGCCTCCCGCCGAGGAGGCTATGCAAGTGGATCGGTCTCGCCTGACCCATGAAGAGAGGACTCGCCGCAGAGATAAAAATTTATGTCTGTACTGCGCTAGTACCGAACATTTCTTGGTGGATTGCCCTATTCGTCCTCCACGTCTGGGAAACGCACGCACGCACCCAGCTCGCGTGGGTGTGGCGTCTCTTGGTACGAAGTCTGCTTCTCCACGTCTCACTGTGCCCGTGCGGTTTTCTCCTTCTGCCAACTCCTCCTTCTCAGCCGTGGCCTTCTTGGACTCTGGTTCTTCTGGAAATTTTATTCTGGCCTCTTTGGTGAATAGCTTCTGCATCCCGGTGACCCGTCTCGTCAAGCCGCTCTACATTTCTTCGGTCAACGGAGTGAAGTTGGACTGCACTGTGCGTTACCGCACAGAGCCCTTGCTTATGAGCATTGGACTGCATCACGAGAAAATTGAATTTTTCGTCCTGCCCAACTGCACCTCTGAAGTCCTCCTCGGTCTGCCATGGCTCCAGCATCATTCTCCCACCCTTGACTGGACCACCGGGTAAGATCAAGAATTGGGGTCCTGCTTGCCGCAAGAAATGCCTCACGTCTGCTCCCAGTCCCGTCTGTCGGGCCTCAGTGTCTCCTCCTGTGCCTGGTCTCCCCAAGGCCTATCAGGACTGTGCAGTATCTCCTCATAGCCCCCGTCCTGGTGACACTCTGCCCCGTGACAAGCTTCACCCTCTGCCCCCCCTCCCCATTCCCACTTCTTCTGGATTACCGGACGCTGATGTAGCTACCCAGGACTTTTTTTTGTTCCAGAAAGAAACTCAAGAGTTACATAGTTACATAGTTACATAGTTAGTAGAGTTGCCCCCTATGTTCTCTTCTCAGTTAAAGGGACAAGGAGACAAAGAGAGGGGGAGACCTAAGGGGGGGGGGGTACTGTTACGCCGAGCGCTCCGGGTCCCTGCTCCTCCCCGGAGCGCTCGCGGTGTTCTCCTTTCTGCAGCGCCCCGGTCAGACCCGCTGACCGGGAGCACTGCACTGACATTCACGATGGGGATGCGATTCGCATAGCGGGACGCGCCCGCTCGCGAATCGCATCCCAAGTCACTTACCCGTCCCGATCCCGGCTGTCATGTTCTGGCGTGCGCGGCTCCGCTCTCTAGGGCGCGCACGCGCGCCAGCTCTCTAAGATTTAAAGGGCCAGTGCACCAGTGATTGGTGCCTGGCCCAATCAGTCTAATTAGCTTCCACCTGCTCCCTGTGTATATAACCTCACTTCCCCTTTCCTTCCTTGCCGGATCTTGTTGCCTTGTGCCAGAGAAAGCGTTTAGTGTTGTCCAAAGCCTGTGTTTCCAGACCTTCTGCTATTGCTATTGACAACGAACCTTGCCGCCTGCCCCGACCTTGTGCTATGTCTGACCTTGCCTCTGCCTAGTCCTTCTGTCCCACGCCTTCTCAGCAGTCATAGAGGTTGAGCCGTTGTCGGTGGATACGACCTAGTTGCTATTGCCGCAGCAAGACCATCCCGCTTTGCGGCGGGCTCTGGTGAAAACCAGTAGCAACCTAGAACCGGTCCATCGGTATGGTGCAAGCCAATCCCTCGCTGACACAGAGGATCCACATCCAGCTAGCCGAATCCTAACACCAATTTTAACATGTCCTGCTCATTGACTGGTGGATGCTATTTGGTTGGTCTGTTGTCCACCCTTCTGCTTAATCTCTTTCCTTTTGTCAAAGCATCACTTCCTAGACCTGTCCTCTATAGGACCTGTCCCCTACATCTTCCAAAGGGCCTACAAGATCTCAAATAAAATTGATTGACTATTCCAAAGAATGTTCATATTGGTCTAAGTATTAACTTTTGATAATGTATTTATTACAGTAATAATAACATATTTATGTTTAATATTCAATGTTCCACTTACATTTAACAGTGACATTTTCTTTTACACATGTCTAGCTTACTGATTACTCTTCTTTGGAAGTCTTTTATGTATTGCATTTTCCTTTTTTTTTGTCATTCATCACTTATAATTTGCCTATTAATCTCCATCAGTTTTCAAAATAAAGTAAAGCAATTGTTTTGACATACTAGATTTCTTCTTCAGTACCTTTACAGGTATTATTGAAATATTAATCATTAATCATAAAATAATTATCCCTTTCCAAGATAAAGGACAAATGTTTCTAACCCCAACTGATCAATCTCTATCATGACATAAAATAATAAATATGGTTGAATATGTATATCTAAATCTTAGTAATCACAGTTTAACAGATTAGGAAAAAATATAACTTTGTGCAGATCTCTTTATTTTTCAATACTATATTGATCTTGAGGTCCATTTGTGTCTCTACTCTGTATTTATTCATTGCTTCTTGTCACGATTCCGGCTGGCAGGTAGTGGATCCTCTGTGCCAGAGAGGGATTGGCGTGGACCGTGCTAGTGGATCGGTTCTAAGTCACTACTGGTTTTCACCAGAGCCCGCCGCAAAGCGGGATGGTCTTGCTGCGGCGGTAGTGACCAGGTCGTATCCACTAGCAACGGCTCAACCTCTCTGACTGCTGAAGATAGGCGCGGTACAAGGGAGTAGACAGAAGCAAGGTCGGACGTAGCAGAAGGTCGGGGGCAGGCGGCAAGGTTCGTAGTCAGGGTGGATAGCAGAAGTTCTGGTACACAGGCTTTGGACACACAAAACGCTTTCACTAGGCACAAGGGCAACAAGATCCGGCAAGGGAGTGCAAGGGAGGAGATCAGATATAGCCAGGGAGCAGGTGGAAGCCAATTAAGCTAATTGGGCCAGGCACCAATCATTGGTGCACTGGCCCTTTAAGTCTCAGGGAGCTGGCGCGCGCGCGCCCTAGAGAGCGGAGCCGCGCGCGCCAGCACATGACAGCAGGGGACGGGAACGGGTAAGTGACCTGGGATGCGATTCGCGAGCGGGCGCGTCCCGCTGTGCGAATCGCATCCCCGACGGCCATGACAGTGCAGCGCTCCCGGTCAGCGGGACCGACCGGGGCGGTGCGGAGAGAGAGACGCCGTACGCGCTCCGGGGAGGAGCGGGGACCCGGAGCGCTAGGCGTAACAGTACCCCCCCCCCTTAGGTCTCCCCTTCTCTTTGTCCGGTAACTGCCTCCCCTGGGATGAGGACACCGGGAAAGGATGGAGGGATTCCTCAACGGCAGGCAGAACAGCAGGAGTGGGAATGGGGAGGGAGGGCAGAGGGCGAGGCCTGGCACGGGGCAGTGTGACACCAGGACGAGGGCCATGAGGAGGCACCGAGGCTTGCCTGACTGGACTGGGAGGGGGGGAGAGGCACTTCTTAAGGCAGGCAGAGTCCATAACGACCTTAGGGAGACCGGATACAGGAGGAACCACAGGGTCACAGCAGGGAGTACTGGGAACCGGTTTAAGGCAGTCCTTGAAGCAAGAGGTACCCCAGCTCTTGATCTCCCCTGTGGACCAATCCAGGGTTGGGGAATGGTGTTGAAGCCAGGGTAGTCCAAGGAGAATTTCGGAAGTGCAATTGGAGAGGACCAAAAACTCAATTTTTTCGTGATGATTTCCGATGCACATTAGGAGGGGCTCCGTGCGGTAACGCACGGTGCAATCCAACCTGGCTCCGTTGACCGCGGAAATGTGGAGTGGCTTGACAAGACGGGTCACCGGGATGCGGAATTTATTCACCAAGGACTCCCGAATAAAATTCCCAGAGGCACCAGAGTCCAGGCAGGACACGGCTGAGAGGGAAGAGCTGGCTGAAGTAGAAATCCGTACAGGCACCGTGAGACGTGGAGAAGCCGACTTAGCATCAAGAGACGCCACACCCACGAGAGCTGGGTGCGAGCGTGCGTTTCCCAGACGTGGAGGACGGATAGGGCAATCCACCAAAAAATGTTCGGTACTGGCACAGTACAGACAAAGATTCTCTTCCTTACGGCGATTCCTCTCTTCCAGGGTCAGGCGAGACCGATCCACTTGCATGGCCTCCTCGGCGGGAGGCCTAGGCGCAGATTGCAATGGAGACTGTGGGAGAGGTGTCCAGAGATCTAAGTCTTTTTCCTGGCGGAGTTCTTGATGCCTCTCAGAAAAACGCATGTCAATGCGAGTGGCTAGATGAATGAGTTCATGCAGGTTAGCAGGAGTTTCTCGTGCGGCCAGAACATCTTTAATGTTGCTGGATAGGCCTTTTTTAAAGGTCGCGCAGAGGGCCTCATTATTCCAGGATAGTTCAGAAGCAAGAGTACGGAATTGTATGGCGTACTCGCCAACGGAAGAATTACCCTGGACCAGGTTCAGCAGGGCAGTCTCAGCAGAAGAGGCTCGGGCAGGTTCCTCAAAGACACTTCGAATTTCCGAGAAGAAGGAGTGTACAGAGGCAGTGACGGGGTCATTGCGGTCCCAGAGCGGTGTGGCCCATGACAGGGCTTTTCCAGACAGAAGGCTGACTACGAAAGCCACCTTAGACCTTTCAGTAGGAAACTGGTCCGACATCATCTCCAAGTGCAGGGAACATTGCGAAAGAAAGCCACGGCAAAACTTAGAGTCCCCATTAAATTTGTCCGGCAAGGACAGGCGGAGGCTAGGAGTGGCCACTCGCTGCGGAAGAGGTGCAGGAGCTGGCGGAGGAGATGGTTGTTGCTGCTGTAGCTGAGACTGAAATTGCTGTTGCTGTGACTGGAGCTGCTGTAGCTGCGACTGGAGTTGCTGTGTCATGGTGGTCAAGTACGACAGCTGGTGATCTTGTTGGGCGATCTGTCGGGCTTGCTGGGCGACCAGTGTAGGGAGGTCGGCGACAACTGGCAGAGGAACTTCAGCGGGATCCATGGCCGGATCTACTGTCACGATTCCGGCTGGCAGGTAGTGGATCCTCTGTGCCAGAGAGGGATTGGCGTGGACCGTGCTAGTGGATCGGTTCTAAGTCACTACTGGTTTTCACCAGAGCCCGCCGCAAAGCGGGATGGTCTTGCTGCGGCGGTAGTGACCAGGTCGTATCCACTAGCAACGGCTCAACCTCTCTGACTGCTGAAGATAGGCGCGGTACAAGGGAGTAGACAGAAGCAAGGTCGGACGTAGCAGAAGGTCGGGGGCAGGCGGCAAGGTTCGTAGTCAGGGTGGATAGCAGAAGTTCTGGTACACAGGCTTTGGACACACAAAACGCTTTCACTAGGCACAAGGGCAACAAGATCCGGCAAGGGAGTGCAAGGGAGGAGATCAGATATAGCCAGGGAGCAGGTGGAAGCCAATTAAGCTAATTGGGCCAGGCACCAATCATTGGTGCACTGGCCCTTTAAGTCTCAGGGAGCTGGCGCGCGCGCGCCCTAGAGAGCGGAGCCGCGCGCGCCAGCACATGACAGCAGGGGACGGGAACGGGTAAGTGACCTGGGATGCGATTCGCGAGCGGGCACGTCCCGCTGTGCGAATCGCATCCCCGACGGCCATGACAGTGCAGCGCTCCCGGTCAGCGGGACCGACCGGGGCGCTGCGGAGAGAGAGACGCCGTACGCGCTCCGGGGAGGAGCGGGGACCCGGAGCGCTAGGCGTAACACTTCTTGTGATTATGACCACTTCCATTATTCAGCAACAGTAGGCACATAACACGGTTCAAGCAAAACGTTTTGTCACTTGAGTGACACAAGATCCATAGGAAGGCACACCAGACATGTCTAGTGGCTAAGTAAAAAGAAGATAAAATAGACCTAAAAATCAGAATTTCTGGTAGGAAATTGGATAGCACCCAAGGACCTTGGTGGTATAGGACTTAAAAAAATTAGAAATAACCTGTTAAGAGGTAAAAGGTTTGTCAATCCTGACAAACTAATACCTTTTTTCATCAAATAAGTTTTGAACTAGACATGGGTGTTGTAAGTTTAGATATGTTATGTACTATGGTGTTAGGGGTTCTTCAAATAATTTTGCCCATAAGGTAAAAACACATATAAAAATATTCCCAGCTTCCATCGATCCTCTGCTGGTCCCTACTGCTTTCCCCGTGATTTCTGTTGTCCATTCCTTACACATAGAAAGTGTAGAATCACCTCCATTACAATATGTTCACCTATTTGTTTTATTTCGCAGCAAATGCACAAATCACAGAAATGACAAAAAGCAATAATTGCTTTATAGCTAACTATTTTGGTTTCATAAAACACCCTTCAGACAAATGTAAGTTAATTATTTTAGTTACGCCCCTTTCACACTGATGTTTGTGGGCAATTTCTTTTTTTGTGCCTTAATGGATGTTATTTTTGATGGAGCACAAGGGCTCCTGATGGAGGGCACACTGCCATGTCACAATAGCAGTGTGAAAGAAGCCTTAATGGTATATGTTTTTCCATATGAAGTTGAGAAAAAAAATATGGAATTATAAAAAAAAAATACTTTATGTTTTTGTTTTATTTTGTCAGCATCTTGCCTCACCCACTCAGCCCAGGCCAAGAGACTGCAAGAGACTGCCAAGGGGTCTGTTCCTGACAGTCTTCCAAGTCCTCTGACTGGGAACACTGGTGTGTGGTGCTGTGCGGTGGTCATTGCTGCCGTAGCGCCGCGGCTGTGGGCGTGGCACGGCCTAGAGCCTGGGGCTAGGTCAGGCAGCATTGGGTCTGCTCTGACACTGCGCCGTTCCCACTATGGGCACTGGCATTGTTGGTCGCCGCCCAGTGCCCCACCATTTTTTTTGTTAGGGAAAACATTCCGAGACTGTGCCTTGTCATGTACCATTTTTTTTCACTATAAGTTTTTAATCGAAATGTGGACTATATTCTGTACAGGACATCAAGTTGATATGCTTCTCCTGAAGCAAATAATGTTTTGCTCCTTGGAAAGATGCATTATCGTTATAAAAATTAGTCCATCATCAAACCCACTTTCATTTGAAGAAAATGTGACTGAAGCCATAGGGTGAGATTTGTCACTGAGCAGTTTTCTGTGAAATTTTTCAAGACACTTTTGTTGCAGGTTTTTGGCAGACATGCGCATAATTTATCATATAGTTTCAACCATTGCGGTATAATTTTGCTTATTTTTTTTTTATTGCAAATCATAAATTAATGGCCACTGCATCTAAAGTGGGCTACAAAGACAAATTTTCAGAAATCACTTACCGTATATACTCGAGTATAAGCCGACCCGAGTATAAGCCGAGACCCCTAATTTCAACCCAAAATCCCAGGAAAAGTTATTGACTCGAGTATAAGCCTAGGGTGGGAAATACCTCATCCCCCCCTGTCATCATCCAGACCCGTCATTAACATCCTCATCATCCCCTTGTCATCATCCCACACATCCCCCCTTCATCATCCCCTTGTCATCATCCCACACATCCCCTTATCATCCCACACATCCCCCCTTCATCATCCCCTTGTCATCATCCCACACATCCCCTTATCATCCCACACATCCCCCCTTCATCATCCCCTTGTCATCATCCCACACATCCCCCCTTCATCATCCCCTTGTCATCATCCCACACATCCCCTTATCCCACACATCCCCCCTTCATCATCCCCTTGTCATCATCCCACACATCCCCTTATCCCACACATCCCCCCTTCATCATCCCCTTGTCATCATCCCACACATCCCCCCTTCATCATCCCCTTGTCATCATCCCACACATCCCCTTATCATCCCACACATCCCCCCTTCATCATCCCCTTGTCATCATCCCACACCCCCCCCTTCATCATCCCCACCCCCCTTCATCATCCCCACACCCCCCCCCCCTTCATCATCCTCTTCTCATCATTCGCCCTCAGTGGTCTTCAACCTGCGGACCTCCAGAGGTTTCAAAACTACAACTCCCAGCAAGCCCGGGCAGCCATCGGCTGTCCGGGCTTGCTGGGAGTTGTAGTTTTGAAACCTCCGGAGGTCCGCAGGTTGAAGACCACTGCGGCCTTCAACATGCGGACCTCCAGAGGTTTCAAAACTACAACTCCCAGCAAGCCCGGGCAGCCATCGGCTGTCCGGGCTTGCTGGGAGTTGTAGTTTTGAAACCTCCGGAGGTCCGCAGGTTGAAGACCACTGCGGCCTTCAACATCATCCAGCCCCCTCTCACCCCCTTTAGTTCTGAGTACTCACCTCCGCTCGGCGCTGGTCCGGTCCTGGAGGGCTGTCCGGTAAGGAGGTGGTCCGGTGAGGAGGTGGTCCGGGCTGCTATCTTCACCGGGGGCGCCTCTTCTCCGCGCTTCCGGCCCGGAATAGAGCCGTTGCCTTGACAACGACGTATCTGCGTCGTTGTCAAGGCAACGTGACTATTCTGAGGCCGGGCCCGAAGCGCTTAGAAGAGGCCTCCCCGGTGAAGATAGCAGCCCGGACCACCTCCTCACCGGACCACTTCCTTACCGGACAGCCCTGCAGGACCGGACCAGCGCCGAGCGGAGGTGAGTACTCAGAACTAAAGGGGGTGAGAGGGGGCTGGATGATGTTGAAGGCCGCAGTGGTCTTCAACCTGCGGACCTCCGGAGGTTTCAAAACTACAACTCCCAGCAAGCCCGGACAGCCGATGGCTGCCCTGGCTTGCTGGGAGTTGTAGTTTTGAAACCTCTGGAAGTCCGCAGGTTGAAGACCACTGCCGGTGGGGGAGTTCACTCGAGTATAAGCCGAGGGGGGTGTTTTCAGCACGAAAAATCGTGCTGAAAAACTCGGCTTATACTCGAGTATATACGGTATATTGTAAGTAAAAAAAAAAATGTAAATCTAAATGATGCACAAAAAACAAGCAAATTATAGGTTTTCCATTTATAACTTTTTCTTTTTTTGTATACTTGCACTACATTTTTTACATAGCTGGCACATCTTTTGCATTTCCATTTTAAAGGCGCTTTATAATCCTTTCCATTTATTCAGCTGCTCAGTACAGTCTCTAAGCAATTTTCTTTCTAACCATAGACTTGAGTAATGAGGTATACCCTAAGTGTCCCCTTTGGAGTCACTACACATATCCTGAACAGTCCCAACAACAAAATTGCCTGAGGTAGATCATGGCAGAATGAAGGCATTACAAGTCCCTGGTAGATCCCTTTAAAACTTTGGAAAAACACTGTAGGTTGGCTACCAACAGGGCACATTTATCTGGCCTGACAGGAGGTCCACAAAAGGACAGATTGCTAAGGGGCGCTGGAAATTGTCATCCCTTCAGTCTCTTATGTAAGTTTGGAAGTAAGAAGTAAGGCTGAGTTCACTTATGTCCAGCATCCGGCATAGGTGAACTCAGCCTAGATCTGGACGCAACTGATGCCAAAACTGATGACAAGTTGTCATCAGTTGTATGCCATCCGGAATCCATTGTTTTTGGACGGTGGGCAGGGGAATGCTCTCCGGGATATCCAACCATTCTTTATCAAAATTGAGATGCTGGATGATTGAGGGAAACTATGCCGGATGCCGAACATATGTGAACCCAGCCTAAGAAGTTCTTCAGGTCAGGGCAAAGACTTTACACAGGAGTTATACAGAATAGACATGAATGGAGGGGACGTGGAACGATGCCATGACCACGGATGCCCGAAGCCGGCGTTCTGAATATAAATGTTCAAAAAATGCCAAGGTGCTGGGCCGAAGATCACAGGGGGGAGGGGGGAAGAGAGATGGAGATCCCGGTGGCTGGGCCTTTCATGATCAGACATCTCATCCCCAGACATGTTATAGGAGATAAGCAAACAAATGCAGACGGAATGTTTCTTAAATCTAATGGTTTACAATAAAAGCGTATTTACTTGTCCATTGATTCTATTACTTATGGACTATGCAATAGAAATATCTATAATGATTATGGATCTCCTGCAATTTTAAGTGCATGTGGTGGAATAAAGTGTAAAAATAAAATATAGGAGGCTAAAAATATTTAGTATATTCAATCTCAGTTTGAAATAATGCTAAAAATACATTTAAAATGCCCAGAAACGAAATATTTATAATTAATATACATTGTATTTTTAGCATTTTTTATTTTATTTAAAAGCTATGTACACCTTCCCAGTTACCTATTGGTCCACAAATTAGCAAACAGTACACAGGGGTTACAGTACTTCCCCAGCTTTATGTTGTATAGTTGAGCCATAGTGTAATTGAGCTGGCCCTGGCAGTGAGGATGCACCTCCTATTCTTACCTCCGCTCTCATTAACCCCCCCCCCCCCCCCCACACTAACGCCTATCCCCCTACCTTATTGGGACACTGGGTGCCTGCAGCCTATTTTTTTCCTCAAAAAAATTAGTTTCATTCTGAATTTATTTGCAGCGAATCGCTATTAAAAACAGATATTTCTGGCCTACAGAGAGCCTCAATAGCGGTGTAGAACACTTTGCCTTGCTGTAACACGCTGTGTGCTGGGTTAGTGAAATTATACTGTTATTCAGTATGACATGCAGATTCTTTTGGAAATGTCCTTCATGTCATGAGAATGTAGTGACAAGAGTTACCTTCCATTCAGTACTTCTTATCTGTCTTTTATGGATCAAAATTATTTATTTAAATTCTATTAAATTTTATTTCAAAATTTGCAAGTCACTTTTCATGAATTATAAAAAGTCTTTAAACAAAGTATGCAAACTACAAGGCGATCAGATAAGTGCTAAACATTGTTATATGATGTGTACTACAAACAGAGCTGTAGATAGCTCATTTTGCTCCAGAGGCGAGAACAGAAAACTGTGCCCCAGCCACCCACACCTCCCCCCACCCCCATTTTGGCTTGGGGCACCCCTTGGGAAAAAAAATTAGTAGGACACCCAAATAATTGTTTTTATATGTTTTTATGTAGATTACAATACATTTTTATGCAGCAACTCACAAATGACATCGACTCACTGATCAGATTCATTCTCTTATTTTCTTCTTCCCCATCTGGCACAGGACATCTTGATAATCTGTTTCAGCCAAAACTCTTAGGCAGAACCTGCAACACAAACATATTAGTATTAGGCTCTGCACTTTTCCAGCATACATCTTTAAACAAAGTCTGCTAACTACAAGGCTCTTATAAGAGTGAGAAGATAAGTGCTAAACATTGTTATATGATGTAATGTGCATTACAAACAGAGCTGTAGCTAGCTCATTTTGCTCCTGAGGCGAGAACAGAAAATTGTGCTCCCCCCCCCCCCCCATTTTGGCTTGGGGCACCCTTTGGAAAAAAAAATAAGTGGGACACCCTTACCGAATGATCAGAGTCATTCTCTTTTTTTTTTCTTCCCCATCTGGCAGGCTCTGCACTTATCCAACATTATCCTCCCCTTTTCCCTACAAATGACTCCGGCCTCCTCCAAACAAAATGCCACCAGCCTTCCCACAACGCACAAGGGGGGAGATTTATCAAAACCAGTGCCGAAGAAAAGTTGCCCAGTTGCCCAATCAGCTACCTTCTTTCCTTTTTAACAAGGCCTTTGCAAAATGAAATAAGAAATCTGATTGGTTGCTATGGGCAACTGGGCAACTTTTCCTTTGCACAGGTTTTCATAAATCTTGATAAATGTTTCCCCACATAGTGACAGAGGGGTGTACAATGCCTCAGTATAATGTGTGCTGGACCCCACTTGCGCCCCCTTGCAACAGCGCACGTGAGGCGATCGCCTCACTCACCTCATCGGAGCTACAGCCCTGATTACAGAACATGCAATTGCAAAAAATACAAACTTCAAAAAACACTAAAATCTGTTATTAAATTGCTATCAAAAAAGAGGTAGTATTATGTGTGACAAGGTCATCAAGGGTGGATTTAAAACGGGGGCAGTTTTAGTAGTAGAAATTTCTGCAACAACCCTTTCCATAAACCTGAGTGAGGGGAACTCTAAGATTAATGTTAAGCCACCAGTTGGTTTCAAATTTTTTTATCCAGATTTGTAATTTTCTTCTACTTAAAAAATCTTAACACTTCCACTATTTGGAGCCGGAAAAACCATGGCTGCTGGCACCAGACTTGCCCTCCAATGTGTCCTCAAAAAAAGATTAAAAAAAATAAAAATTTTTAAATTAAATTAAATTAAAATTAAATGAATAAATCTCTTTAATCTCTTCAATTATGGCACCATATGGTCTCCCGACCCTGCTGCTACATCCAGACTCTCTGCGGCAGTGATTCTAATAGTGACGCCTGTAATCTGCATGTGATTTATTTATTTTTTACAAAATTTTTAAATAATATTTAATATAATTTAAACAAATAATTGCTATACAACCCACTGACTGTTGACTGGGGGTGTCAGATGTCACTTGGGATAAAGTGGATAACCAAGTTAACCAATTAATGATGGCAGATGGGTTGCTGGTCGAGAAACGATCGCTAGCTGATACCGGGAGCTCATGCCTCTCGCTGCGACTCCTGCTGCCAC
Organism: Hyla sarda; assembly: GCF_029499605.1. Lineage (NCBI taxonomy): Eukaryota > Metazoa > Chordata > Amphibia > Anura > Hylidae > Hyla > Hyla sarda. The sequence goes on along the minus strand of NC_079189.1, from coordinate 135,332,837 downwards.
TCCCCCCTAGTCTGCTTCAACCTCTGCCTGATGAATTTAGGCATCTGCCACAGTATCTAGGACCATTACAGATTAACAGGTACAAAATAGCACACAACTTAGATGTACAGTCAGGTCCATAAATATTGGGACATCAACACAATTCTAACTTTTTTATGAATTTGAAATAAAACAAACAAGATGTGCTTTAACTGCAGATTGTCAGCTTTAATTTAAGTGTATTTACATCCAAATCAGCTGAACGGTGTAGGAATTACAACAGTTACATCCCACTTGTTAAGGGACCAAAAGTAATGGGACAGAATAAAAATCATGAATCAAACTTTCAATTTTTAATACTTGGTTGCAAATCCTTTGCAGTCAATTACAGCCTGAAGTCTGGAATGCATAGACATCACCAGACGCTGGGTTACATCCCTGGTGATGCTCTGCCAACCCTCTACTGCAACTGTCTTCAATTCCTGCTTGTTATTGGGGCATTTTCCCTTCAGTTTTTTCTTCAGCAAGTGAAATGCATGCTCATTCAGATTCAGGTCAGGTGATTGACTTGGTCATTGCATAACATTCCACTTATTTCCCTAAAAAAAATCTTTGGTTGCTTTTGCAGTATGCTTTGGGTCATTATCCATCTGCACTGTGAGCCGTCCAAGGAGTTCTGAAGCATTTTGCTGAATATGAGTAGATAATATTGCCCGAAACACTTGAGAATTCATCCTGCTGCTTTTGTCAGCAGTCACATCATCAATAAATACCAGAGAACCAGTTCCATTGGCAGCCATACATGCCCACGCCATGACACTACCACCACCAAGCTTCAGTGATGAGGTGGTATGCTGACGATCATGCGCAGTTCCTTTCCTTCTCCATGCTCTTCTCTTCCCATCACTCTGGTATAAGTTGATCTTGGTCTCATCTGTCCATAGGATGTTGTTCCAGAACCGTGAAGGCTTTTTTAGATGTTGTTTGGCAAACTCTAATCTGGTATTCCTGTTTTTGAGGCTCACCAATGGTTTGCTTCTTGTGGTGAGCCCTCTGGTGAAGTCTTCTATTGATTGATGACTATAATACACATATAACTCCACAATAGAAGAAAAAGAAAGTGGAGCGCTCACCATTCCGTAGCAAACAGGTCACTACAATAAGATGATCCTTGGACCGAGCATGGATCTGTGCAGGGACTCAGCAGCTGGTAACCGGGGGGGAGCTCAGGCGTCGGGCCACGGACCGTTACACGCCCCTAGACGCTTCGTCAGGCCCATTGTAATTGGGATAGTGAGGGAATAACACATACCTGGACATGGAACAGCTGAGAACATTACTTTTGGTCCCTTAGCAAGTGGGAGGCACATATGAAAACCGTTGCAATTCCTACACTGTTCACCTGATTTGGATGTAAATACCCTCAAATTAAAGCTGACAGTCAGGGGTTAAAGCACATCTTGTTTGTTTAATTTCAAATCCATTGTGGTGGTGGTGTAAAGAGTAAAGTTAAAATTTTAGAATTGTGTTGATGTCCCAATATTTATGGACCTGATTGTAGGTATGTGGTATGCACTTATGAGGGCAGAAAAATGCGCTACAGTATGCCACAGCCATTTTCGCACACAGCTGTGTGCTTCTTCCGGCCGGAAGAAGCACACAGCTGTGTGCAAAAATGTCTGTTAGCCTCTGAGCGCTCTCACCTTATGTCTCCCTGCCGAACGGAGGATCCGTGATTTATCTGACTACAGGGACGGTGAGTGCAAGTTCACTCTTCCTTATTTATTGGATACTCTGATAAAGGACTTGAATATCCATCCAAGAAAAATTGTGTTGAGATTGGACACAGTCTTCTCAAAAATTTGTGGGAAGATTTATCAAATCTCCTCTAGAGAAAAAAGATTGCTTCCTTTATTTTTCAAAGTTCTTTTTTTTTAATTAAAGGAACTGCCTGATTGGTTTCTTTGGGCAACTTTTCCTCTGTATGGGTTTTGATCAATCTCCCCATATGGCTTTTGAAGAGGTTTTATTTTACATTTTGACAACAGATACCTTTCAGATTGTAACAATAGGCAACAAGCTGACAAAGATTAATTCAAGAGACAGAAATGCACAAAAAAAATTCTTAGAAATAACAGTAATAACATTAGCACATTCAAATAATTATTAATGAGTATAAATATACATTCTAAGGTGGATAAAAAAAACTGTAAATACAGACACACAGTGTTATCACATGTTCACATGTTCCCTTTTAATCTGTATTCTCAGCTGTTTTTAGCTCATATGAGGATCAAAAAACCGAGAATGAACACAGATGAACAAAATGGGCCAAGTCTATGCATCCCAAAAAAAAAAAAGCTGTCCAATTAGTCATAAAATACTGTAAATGCATCCAGTACATAAAATGATAATATAGATAAATACCATAATAACACTCTTTGGCTTCTTTCACACTACAAAATCCTCAGTTTTTAAACATCCGTAGGAAGATCCGTGTGAAAATCAGCTGAAAACGGCAGTAACAAAATTCTATACGTCTGTTAGAAAATCCCATTATAGTCTATGGGATTTTCTAATATCCGTATGAATCCGTTATAGTCCGTTATTGATAACGGACGTTAGTTTGTTACGGAAGATAGTTATGGAAGAAATAGTTTGTGAACTAACAAGTGTTATTGTATCTTATTGATTGGATAAGTCTCCTACAAGAAAGTGCTAAAGTGTGTCTGAATTGGGATAAAGAACCTGTGCCGGGTGGAGCTCCCAGTGGACATTGCACTGAACACCCAGGTGTTAATTAGACTGCTCTGCTTTGTATGTTTGAGGATAGTTCCTGATGTAGACTGTTCCATAAATTCACAATTCTTATGGTAAAGAAGGATTGTCGCCCCTGGAGACTGAACCTTTTTTCTCCAGACGGAGGCAGTAACCCCTTGTCTTTTGACATTTATAGTTTCTGGTTTCATTGTCCTAATGTCTTTACATTGTGGATATAGCAATTGAAAATATGGCAAGTTATTAGCAGTAGAATGGTTAAATAAAATATTAAGAAACTTTTGGTGAGATGGGTGGCAGTGATGTTTTGCTGATACATTTACTGCTAATGGAAGAAACTAGGGCTTTAAGAGCATATAATGAAGTAATCCCACTGAGCACTGAGGAAACAATACATGTGTCAGAAACAAGCTGTGTAATTTGATGAAACAGCCATCAAGTTCAAGGTAGACTTAGGTGGGTGTAAGCTGGGCATCAGGACCTGACTGTTCTCTACATGGTGTAATTCCTGGGAATATGTTAGTGTTAATAATATACATCATCAGGAAGCAGAGAGTATAAAGAAAAGCAGAAAATCTTAATAACCTAATTCTTTTAAAAACCTGAAAGCACCATGTGTGATAATTGTTTCATGAGCAAAGGTGAGCACAGACGATTGGGCATCTAGGGAGAATTAGACACTTGATAGACATTCGGATGTAGCTTAAGAACGGCAAGTCAGTTTGTTTTCTAAAATAAGTTTTTGGGGGGAGCAGTTGTGCATATCCACATCTATTCAGAGTGCCTGTTGAATGACTGGTTATAGTAAAAAAAAAAAAAAAAAAAAATATATATATATATATCTAGACAAAGAATAAGTCAGCCAGCACTTTAGTTGATACCAAACTATTAAATGGACCTGGCCTACAGGTGCACGCCAGGTCCATTTAATAGTTTGGTATCAACTAAAGTGCTGGCTGACTTATTCTTTGTCTGTATTGCACATACGGGGGAGTGGCTACCTCCATGTTGGCCTTGCACCCCACCCACCTCTATCAGGTGTGTATATAAGGTGGCTTGGATGTTCCAGATCCTGCCATGCTTACTGAACTGTTCACACAGAGGCATATTCACAGTGTAGGGTCCGTCCCAGGAGGCTACCTTATCGCGGTGGGACGGTCCAAGCTATTTGACCGCCGGCGGAGACAAATTTGCGAGCTAAGTGCCTCACTATTTCATAGTTTCACATTTGCATCTATTACACCATAGCTGTATAGCTCTCCATGTTTTAACTGCATATTCATGTTGCACCTATATCTTTGTGCTGGCAGTGTGCTGCTGCATTCTTCTGTTGCTGTATATATATATCTATATATATATATATACACACACACAGTATACATATATACAGGGTGGGCCATTTATATGGATACACCTTAATAAAATGGGAATGGTTGGTGATAATAACTTCCTGTTTGTGGCACATTAGTATATGTGAGGGGGGAAACTTTTCAAGATGGGTGGTGACCATGGCGGACATTTTAAATTCGGCCATTTTGAATCCAACTTTTTTTTTTCAATAGGAAGAGGGTCATGTGATGCATCAAACTTGTTGTGATTGGTTTTAACGTAACTTTATTCTTTCATGAGTTATTTACAAGTTTCTGACCACTTATAAAATGCGTTCAATGTGCTGCCAATTGTGTTAGATTGTAAATGCAACCCTCTTCTCCCACTCTTCACACACTGATAGCAACACCGCAGGAGAAATGCTAGCACAGGCTTCCAGTATCCGTAGTTTCAGGTGCTGCAAATTGGGCAAAACATAAATTGGAACAGGACCCTCAGTTTACGCAGAAGATTTTGTTCAGTGATGAGCAAACTTTTATGTGAATGGTGAAGTTAACAATCAAAACTACTGCTATTGGTCTGTCACTAACCCACATTGGATAGATCCCTCCAAGACTGTTGGAACACAAAAATTGATGGTATGGTGGGGTATATGGGGTACAAAGATAGTGGGGCCATTCTTCATCAATGGAAACCTCAAGGCAACTGGATATGTGAAATTGCTACATGATGATGTGTTTCCCTCTTTATGCACTGAAGCTGGCACGTTCCCTGAGTTTTTCCAGCAAGATGGTGCACCACCACATTGTGCGTGTCAGGTCCGAGCATTCCTAGATGAACAGTTTCCTGGAAAGTGGATTGGTCATCGTGGGCCAGTTGAATGGTCCCCAAGGTCTCCCGATCTGACCTTCGTAGATTTTTATCTTTGGGGTTATCTGAAGGCAATTGTCTATGCTGTGAAGGTATGAGATGTGCAGCACCTGAAACTACGGATACTGGAAGCCTGTGCTAGCATTTCTCCTGGGTGTTGCTATCAGTGTGTGAAGAGTGGGAGAAGAGGGTTGCATTGAAAATCCAACACAATGGGCAGCACATTGAACACATTTTATAAGTGTTCAGAAACTTGTAAATAATTCATGAAAGAATAAAGTTACGTTAAAATCAACGCACATAATTGTTTTTCTGGTGAAATTCCCAATAAGTTTGATGTGTCACATGACCCTCTTCCGATTTAAAAAACAAAAGTATGATTCAAAATGGCCAACTTCAAAATGGCTGCCATGGTCACAACCCACACTCATATATACTAATGTGCCACAAACAGGAAGTTAATATCACCAACCATTACCATTTTGTTAAGGTGTATCCATATAAATGGCCCACCCTGTATATATAAAATACATTTCCTTTAAAGGAAATGTATTTTCTAATGTTCTAAATGGATGTGTACTCACGGAAAATTGTTATTTCATTGTATGTATGACTTTCATCAGCTTTCAATTCAACATCAAGAATGAATAAGTTATTAGGATAATACAGAAAATGTATAGAAAGAGAATTAAAAATGTACACATCAATATGAGTCCTATTTTTTATTCAGATGAAGAAATGATAAAAAGAAAAGAAGAATAAATATATTTTAACAAGGTTATTTCAACATCTGTATCAAACAGCATGAGTCCATGAATGTCCCTCTTCTGATCTGGGCATTGTTTCACTATTCTTCCTATTATAAACTTGGACAAGTATTTGCAACTGGCTGCTACTAAAGAGAAAATCAGCCAAACTGATATTCTTACATAGCATGGAAACATGTCAGAAGATCTCGTTTGGAGTTCTTAGGCTCTGAAGATTATTCATTTTGAGGGTTCAAGGGCCAGGAAGCTCCTATGTGCATAAACCTCAATGTTAAGACTACATCTGTTTTGTTGTAGGTATTGCATTTAATATAGGCCAGGGTCAGCAAACATTTTTCACAGTGTTCAAATTTTGCAATCATATTCCTGTAAAATTATATTTCTGGAAAAATGTATGTACCCCAAAAACAGTTGTAGGATCCTCAGTGATAGCTGCAGATATTAGCCATAGATTTCTAGTAACAGTCTTTAACCCACCATCATCAGAAGATACCAAGTCTTTTCCTTTTAAGAAATAAAAATACACAGCTTAATTAAGCTCCATTTTACTGATGGCCGCAGGTCCATTTGCCATATATTTCCAAGCAAACATAGTATGTTTTCTCTTCTTCTATTCTAATGGATTTGTATTCACCAGAGCTAGAACTGCTGATGGATCATCCGGGGGGATTCTGAAAAGGTTAAAACCATCACTGATGTCTATACATCCCAGTAGGGCGTATGGACAAGGTTGTCTGAGCAACACAACCTCTTTTGGATCTTAAAGGGGTTATCCAGGGAAAAACTTTTTTATATATATATGAAACGTGTCTCGGGAACCGCCCAGTTTGGAAGCAAATCCCCATAGCAAACCTCTTCTAAACTGGGCGGTTCCCGAGACACGTGTCATCAGAGAGCACTTAGACAGAAAAGAAAAACCTTAACTTCAGAAGCTCAGAAGTACTGAAAGGATTAAGATTTTTTAATAGAAGTAATTTACAAATCTGCTTAACTTTCTGGAGCCAGTTGATAAATAAAAAAACTTTTTTTTTTGTGGATAACCCCTTTAAAGTAGACCTCTCAGCAGGAAAGTAGGGCTGTATATATGCACATGGCTGAATGGAGCTACACATAAGGATTCTGAGCATTCTTTCTTTTTTTTTTTTTTTGTATCACTATTGTCCTTTCCAGTGCTGAGATATAAGCTTTTTTGATAACATGCTAATGAGGCACAAGTGTATAGTGGGAGTTCCCTAGCATGGCAAATGCCTATACCCTTGTCCAGCCCATCTTTTCTTTATCTAGTGGTTTTCAGTAAAAAAATGTAAGTGGACCCGAGCTTGACTTATCTGGGTTCTTGCAATACTGTGAAATGCCTGGGGCACTTGCGCCTCATTTACATATTAATAAAAAGGCTTATATCTTGCTGATGGAGAGGACCATTGGAATAAAAAAGGTATACCATGAGTCATGATGACTAGCCTTATCTAGTCATGGGTTTATTTACACCTCTGTTTTCCTGCTGACAGGTCCACTTTAAAACAAATTTTAATCTCTGGTAAACCAAAGATAATTTAACATTTTTATATTAGGCAACTGCATATATATATATATAGCAGCTCCCTCATGTTATCAAGATTCGGTACAATCTGATAACTTATCGATTAACTTTCAAGCCTACAACATTGTGAAACCATCAGCAAAAGGCAGGTTAGTGTTTCTTTAGCCTATCCTGCCAAATAAATAAGATATCACAGCACACACTGTGTCTGTTGACGGTCTAAAGGGAAGCCTCTCAAAATGTGAGGCCTCTAAGGAGACCATGTTTTCTTATCATCTCCAACTCGTAAGGAAAATGATTCCCAAAGTAGAAACATATAAGAGAATTGCCCTGAATGTCAAAGGTCACCATGCACTTCAAGAAAGCCACTGAAGAAACTGGACTGAACTGTTTTTTTACCACTTGTAAAGCTTTACATAACATGTGATGCTATTAGTGTACCTGGAAGCTGGCTGGTGTACCATGGTGGCATTTGAAGACTATTTGCTTACTAATCACCCTGTCCCTAAACTATGGGATACGTTTCATTTTCATTACACCAGAACAGTAGCGTTTTGTTAAATTTGTTCGTAAGCATTCTTCATCGACTTAGAATCTATTACGGACATTAGGAACACTAGTGGTAGTCAATACTGTACTAAATTTACAACTTTCACAGCACAGACCATAAATAAGAAAAATCTTTCTTCACATTACTCTGGCATTCTCTCTATCTCCTCCCCCTTACTTCTCCCGGTCTTCTCTTTTCTTCTCTCATTCACTTTGCTGTGTGTATGCAGTAGGGTCATAAAAGAGACAAGGAATAAAGAACAATTAAAGAGGTAGCTGAACAAACAGAACCAGAGGAAGCTAGAAGGGAGGGGAGCAGATTGCTGTGTGAGCTCTTGGTGCTGCAGTCAGAAATATTGGATACTAAATCCACTGAATGATCTGCCTTCTAAACATAGGCAGATAGCCTTCCTTCTATTCTGTACCTATTGCCTCACAGATATGCTACCGGGATTCCTTATTTATCTAGCCTGGATTACTGGAATGAACTGTAAGTAAATAAACTATAACTTCCTATATCAATGTACCCATGATCATACAATGAATATCCCTCAATCATAGACTGAATTACCATTTTTTTAGGCACCAAAAATAAACCTAAATGTCAATGGAATATACAAATTAATGTTAGTTTTCTAGCATTGGAATGCCTTGGGAGGATGTATAGAAGAATGCAATTACACGGAGATAACATGAGTAGATTTGGATAGAATTATGTTATGTGCCTCTGTGGCTCCTTTGATCAAAAACAATGTTTTGGGTTTGTCATGTAGTAGTTACATATATATATATATATATATATATATATATATATATCACTGCAGGTTTTCATATATTGCATCATGGGGTAATATGTAGTATTTATTTAGTAAAGCGGCTTAATGTGAATTTTAGAAAGAGGTTAAGTTAATATGCAAATCACTTAATACCATTTTTACATTGCCAGAAGTGAAAACTGAACCTCCTACTAATGGAATAGAAATTAGTGACTGGAATTTGTATTGCTGTTTAGCTTTGTGAACTTCTAGTGCCCAGACTTGCCTATCAGTTATTTGTCCTTTATACGGAGTAATCTGTTGCTATTCCAAGAGATTGCCTTCTTGTATGCAATAATAATAAAAAAAGAAGCTATAAATGCAGTGCTGGAAATGCAGCCCTTCAGTTGAAATTAAATTCTTAGGTGGCATAATATCTGGTGGAAAAAGATCCTATGTCATTTATATTTGTCACAATAGTTAAGTTCATATAATATTTGATGACATGCATTCTTCTCACCTCCACTCCTCTTGGCAATCACAGTAGTAATATGTGTTTTATTAACCCATATTTAACCACTTGAACGGGCTCATCTGCCAATATACATTTTCAGAATGTTTAGTAGATATAGATTTGACAGCTATAAAACTTCTGCTCATTCGGTTGCAACATTTTTTTCTGTGATACCTCAGGCTTCATTTTTAATGTCATTTTTTTAATGTTTTTTAATGTCATTTTTTTGTTGTTCATTTTATATTAAAAGTACAAAGTGACACTAAAATATTTATATTTTATTCAATTGTATCCTCTTTCTGTTATGGTCAATTAAAAAGGGCATGTATATAAGAGGTAAGGCCATAAGACTAGTTTGGGCCATTTTTATGTTTATTTATTTTTGAGATTTTTTTTTAAATTAAACATATATGTATTGTAAGGATTCCTCCTTGGGGATAGCTCTGGGATCGTCCTGGACACTGACACGGGACACGTTTCCACTCAATAAACCCGCAGACAAAGGTTATTCATGCAGGGGAAAAACAAACATAATGCAGGAACAAAATAAAATCCCAGACCGTCTGATCACTGACTACACATATCAGCAAGCCCTGACTACGAACTGGCGAGCTACCCTCAGCCATTTAAACATGTGACTCCTGCAACCTGTTACTCACAGTTCACACCACTTCTTGGACCACTCACAGATTCCAGCTGTGTGCTTCCTCAACAGGGTCTGAGTGTCTCCCCCTACAGCAACATGCTGTTTCCCAGGGAGAGCACAGATTAGACTGAGTCTCCATCTTATATACACCTCCCTTCCCTGCTGCCTCATTACTTAAGAAGTAGGTGAGAGAATCTTCAGGGTGAGCAAAGGAAATATACCCTTTCCTTGTCACCTTATCACAGTATATAAATGGATAGAGATCTATATCTACATATATTTATATTTCACATATTGCACCCTCCATAAGCTCCTAAAAGACATGTTAGCCCCAGTTACAGGGGGGAAATGCAACCCTCTGACACCTTCTGCATAGCTGACCTGGGTCTGATGAGCAACCGCAACTCCTCAAAATACCTGACAGAGGTGTTCACATGATTGCTAGGCCAGGAAGAAATATGGCTTCCTGCTAAACTGTATACACAATGATCATGAAGGCAAGTATAGTGATACACCCTCCTTGCTTTCTCTCTTGAGATCCCAGCTGTCAATGACAGCCAGTTTTATACTCTTGCAGTATCCATGCTGCCACAACACTCTACACAGATATTCTGAATTGTCCAGGCACAGTCAATTGCTAAATGCTTCGACATTTAAAGTCTTCTGGCAAGTAGTTAATTCAATTGTATAATGTTTTTTTATTTTTTTATTTTTTTTTAGTTCATTTGTTCAATCAATCCTTTGAAAGTTAGATGGGAGTTCAATCACTTTGACTGTAATTGCCAATGAGCTCCTCATCCTAATTCTTGACCACAGAAGGCAAACAAACTATAGGTATTCACAGAAATTAAAGAGATTTATGAGAGGATTTGACGCTCATATTCACTGTGAATGAAAACAACAGAAAAAGCCAATTTCTGTCTCAAGAAAGTTGATTATCTAAGCTGCAGGCATTTTGACAATGGTTAGACTGGGATCCAGGGTCTCAGCAATTCCCTGGTTCACATTCTTAAAGGGGTACTTAGGGGAACTAAAACCATAGACCATCCTTCCCCTCTCATCAACCTATTTAATTGCCTAAATATCATTTGTTAGCTATATAGAGCAGTTTCCCCTCTTTGGTTGTCACTCACATGCATGAAGTGAGGGAATGACATTATCTAGCCATCCACTTTGTCTCTGTCCAAATCCCTCATTGAAAGCAGCCCGCACGATCATGAGAGACACAGATCATGTGGTTTTTGCCCTGCACCGATGAGTCATGCTCTCTTTAGTGCCTCAAATTGGAAAGTGTGTGCAGCCTTAACCAATCAGACACTAGACCTGTCTCTGCAATTTAGATTAGAAGAGTGCAGGCTGCACTCATAGAGGGAACTAGCTTGCAGAGCTGCAATGATGGATTACAGGCAACAGATCCAGGTAGTGTGGTGATTTGCATATATATATATATATATATATATATATATATATATATACATACACACAGGGTGGGCCATTTCTATGGATACACCGTAATAAAATGGGAATGGTTGGTGATATTAACTTCCTGTTTGTGGCACATTAGTATATGTGAGGGGGGAAACTTTTAAAGATGGGTGGTGACCATGGCGGCCATTTTGAAGTCAGCCATTTTGAATCCAACTTTAGTTTTTTCAATAGGAAGAGGGTCATGTGACACTTCAAACCTATTGGGAATTTCACAAGAAAAACAATGATGTGCTTGGTTTTAACGTAACTTTATTCTTTCATGAGTTATTAAAAAGTTTCTGACCACTTATAAAATGTGTTCAATGTGCTGCCCATTGTGTTGGATTTTCAATGCAACCCTCTACTCCCACTCTTCACACACTGATAGCAACACCGCAGGAGAAATGCTAGCACAGGCTTCCAGTATCCGTAGTTTCAGGTGCTGCACATCTCGTATCTTCACAGCATAGACAATTGCTTTCAGATGACCCCAAAGATAAAAGTCTAAGGGGGTCAGATCGGGGCCCACGATGACCAATCCACTTTCCAGGAAACTGCTCATCTAGGAATGCTCGGACCTGACACCGAAAATGTGGTGGTGCACCATCTTGCTGGAAAAACTCAGGGAACATGCCAGATTCAGTGCATAAAGAGGGAAACACATCACCATGTAGCAATTTCGCATATCCAGTGGCCTTGAGGTTTCCATTGATGAAGAATGGCCCCACTATCTTTGTACCCCATATACCACACCATACCATCAATTTTTGTGTTCCAACAGTCTTGGAGGGATCTATCCAATGTGGGTTAGTGTCAGACCAATAGCAGTGGTTTTGTTTGTTAACTTCACCATTCACATACAAGTTTGCCTCATCACTGAACAAAATCTTCTGCATAAACTGAGGGTCCTGTTCCAATTTTTATTTTGCCCATTCTGCAGCACCTGAAACTACGGATATTGGAAGCCTGTGCTAGCATTTCTCCTGCAGTGTTGCTATCAGTGTGTGAAGAGTGGGAGAAGAGGGTTGCATTGACAATCCAACACAATGGGCAGCACATTTTATAAGTGGTCAGAAACTTGTAAATAACTCATGAAAGAATAAAGTTATGTTAAAACCAAGTACATCATTGTTTTTCTTGTGAAATTCCCAATTAGTTTGAATTGTCACATGACCCTCTTCCTATTGAAATAACAAAAGTTGGATTCAAAATGGCCAAATTCAAAATGGCCGCCATGGTCACCACCCATCTTGAAAAGTTTCCCCCCTCACATATACTAATGTGCCACAAGCAGGAAGTTAATATCACCAACCATTCCAATTTTATTAAGGTGTATCCATATAAATGGCCCACCCTTTATATATATATAATAGAACAGAGCCAATTCTCCTCACCATTAGATCAGTTAGAATGCAACAAGACAAAGAATAAGCCAGAAAAGTAGCCAGGTGAAGAACAACAAATAGGAAGCAAACAATGCAGAAGACAGGTGTGTACTCAGAAACAAGGTTGGGATCAGTCAGAAGTCAAAATGCTTATCTATATATATATATATATAGATTAGTTAGGAGTAGCCGTATTAGTCCAGTGATGCAAAAAGCAAAATCATCGGTAGTTGCAGTATCTTGTAATACCTTTTTTATTGGACTAACAAGATTTTGTAGAGACAAGCTTTCGGGATTCCTCCCTTTATCAAGTCATAAGCATTTCTGAGCTCACAAGGAGAAAACACAGGTTCTATCTCACAAAATATGCAGGGGTTAAAACAACATTAGTGGAGAATGGACATTAAGTTGGGCCATAAATTGTATAGCAATAGGACGATAGATACAGATAAGGATGAGGAGGGGGGGGGGGGGGCTGGAGAGCAGAGGTGAGAATAGTGGTTACGCTGGACAGACAATTTTACTACAGAACCATAGACTGAAGATAAGACTAGACAGGGGAGGGGGAGCAGGGGTGTGATGGTGTTAGAGCAGGGAGAGGGTAGAGAGTTTAGCAAAGGTTATAGGAAATTTTGATAATGGGATAAGAAGCTTAAATCCACATTAAGTCCTCTGTTCTTGGAGCCAAAATGATAGTTCTTTATGACTCCAAGAACAGAGGACTTAATGTGGATTTAAGCTTCTTATCCCATTATCAAAATTTCCTATAACCTTTGCTAAACTCTCTACCCTCTCCCTGCTCTAACACCATCACACCCCTGCTCCCCCTCCCCTGTCTAGTCTTATCTTCAGTCTATGGTTCTGTAGTAAAATTGTCTGTCCAGCGTAACCACTATTCTCACCTCTGCTCTCCAGCCCCCCCCCCCCCCCCTCCTCATCCTTATCTGTATCTATCGTCCTATTGCTATACAATTTATGGCCCAACTTAATGTCCATTCTCCACTAATGTTGTTTTAACCCCTGCATATTTTGTGAGATAGAACCTGTGTTTTCTCCTTGTGAGCTCAGAAATGCTTATGACTTGATAAAGGGAGGAATCCCGAAAGCTTGTCTCTACAAAATCTTGTTAGTCCAATAAAAAAGGTATTACAAGATACTGCAACTACCGATGATTTTGCTTTTTATATATATATATATATATATATATATATATATATATATATATATATATATATAAAACTCAACGTGTGTGTGTGTGTGTGTGTGTGTGTGTATGTATGTATGTATGTATGTATGCATGTATATATGTATGTATGTATGTACGTATGTGTGTTCCACAAAAACTTTCAAACGGCTAAAGAGATTAACATGAAACTTGGCACACAGGTTACTTATATGTCAACAACAAACATAAGATAGGTAATTTAACCCTTACTCACCCCCATTTGCCAGGGGCGTGGCTTATGTTTAAAGTCCCATGTAAGTCAATGGGAAATATATGTTACTCCATAACTTCCAAACGGCTGGAGATATTTTGATAATACTTGGTCACATGTTACTTATATATCCACTTAAAATATAGGATAGTTAATTTAACCCTTAACTACCCCCATTTGTGAGGGTTGGGGTTTTAGTTTAAAGTCACATGCAAATCAATGGGAAATGTATGTTCCCACATAACGGCTGGAGATATTTCAATAACTGGTACACATATTACGGTTCAGGATAGGAGGTCAAGATAGGAGGTCGGGATAGGAGGTTGGGATAGGAGGACGGGATAGGAGGATGCGATAGGAGGACGTGATAGAAGGACCGGGATAGGAGGTCGGGATAGGAGGTCAAGATAGGAGGTCAAGATAGGAGGTCGAGATAGGAGGACGGGATAGGAGGACGGGATAGGTGGACCGGGATAGGAGGTCGGGATAGGAGGTCGAGATAGGAGGTCGGGATAGGAGGTCGGGATAGGAGGTCGAGATAGGAGGTCGAGTTAGGAGGTAAGCATAGGAGGTCGGGATAGGAGGTGGGGATAGGAGGACGGGATAGGAGGACGGGATAGGAGGACGGGATAGGAGGTCGGGATAGGAGGTTGGGATAGGAGGTCGGGATAGGAGGTCGGGATAGGAGGTCGAGATAGGAGGATGGGATAGGAGGACGGGATAGATGGACGGGATAGGAGGACAGGATAGGAGGACAGAAAAGGAGGACGGGAAAGGAGGATGGGAAAGGAGGTCGGGATAGGAGGTCGGGATAGAAGGACGGGAAAGGAGGATGGGAAAGGAGGATGGGAAAGGAGGATGGGATAGATGGACGGGATAGGAGGATGGGATAGGAGGACAGGATAGGAGGACAGGAAAGGAGGTCGAGACAGGAGGACGGGAAAGGAGGTCGAGATAGGACGACGGGAAAGGACGACAGGATAGGAAGACGGGATGGGAGGACGGGATAGGAGGACGGGATAGGAAGACGGGATAGGAGGACGGGATAGGAGGTCGGGATAGGAGGTCGGGATACGATGACGGGATAGGAGGTCGGGATATGACAACAATATATGAGGACGGGATATGAAGTCAAAAGCTTCCTCCTTTGTTTATTTTCCTCCCCAACAAGGATTAGGAAGGAAAAACTGGGCAACGCCGGGTACTCAGCTAGTATCAATATATAGAGACAGGGACCAAGAAACCTTAATCAACATACAGCATCCTACAGTTAGGGTCCTCTTTAACCTCTTGGGGACGCCCTGCATCCCCAATCCTTAAGGTAATTCCGGGTCAATCGGCTCCCCGGTGACCCGTGAAAAAAGGATGATAGGTGCCGTCCGAGATGGCACCTATCATCCTTTAGCAGCAGGAGGGAGGTGGCACTGGCCGATGAATCAGGAAGCCTGCTGTGGGGGTGTCCCTAACAGCACCCGCTCCGCCCCTGTTCCGGAGGGCGAGAGAGGGTGTTGGGAGTGTGTACCTGAGGCTGGGGCCCCCAATCCCCGGCATTGGCAGCAGGATCGAGGTCCCAGCAGTGGAGACGGCTGCGGCAGGCAGGAACTTCGCGGCAGGCGGTAAGTCTGGCCTCCTGCTGTTGCTAAGCAACAACTCCTAACATGCACACAAGGGCATGCTGGGAGTTGTTGTTATGCAACAGCAGAAGGCACAACTACAACTCCCAGCATGCCCTTTGGTAGTTTGGACATGCTGGGGGTTGCAGTTGAGCAACAGCTGAAGGCACATTTTTGTGCCTCCAGCAGTTGCACAACTACAACCCCCAGGATACATGGACAGCCACGGGAATGCTGAGAGTTGTAGCTTTTTGCAATAGCTGAAGGCACACTGGTTGCAAAACACTGAGTTTGTTACCTAAATCAGTGTTTCACAACCAGTGTCCCTCGAGCTGTTGCAAACTACAACTCTCAGCATGCACTGAAAGACCGTACATGCTGGAAGTTGTAGTTTTGCAACAGCTGGAGGCACACGGGTTGCAAAACACTAAGTTAAGTAACAAACTCTCAGTGTTTTGCAAACAGTGTGCCTCCAGCTGTTGCATAACTACAACCCCCAGCTGGGAGTTGTAGTTTTGCAACAGCAAGAGGTTTGCCCCCCCCCCCCCCACCATGTGAATGTACAGCGCTCTCACTTCGGAGCCCTGTCTTTTTTTAAGGCAACAGTTTAGGGGGGTATTGGGGTATTTCCGTACTCGGGAGAATTTGCCTAACAAATTTTGGGGGGCTTTTTCTCCTATTACCCCTTATAAAAAGGTAGAGTAGGGGTCTACACTTGCATGTAATTGTAAAAAAATATATATATATTTTAACTAACATGCTGGTGTTGCCCCATACTTTTCATTTTCACAAGAGGTAAAAGGAAAAAAAGACCCCCAAAATTTGTAATGAATACGAAAATACCACATATGTGGACGTAAAATGCTCTGCACGTGCACAACAGGGCTCAGGAGAGAGAGCGCACTTTGTAAAGTTAAGGCCAAATTTGGGGATTTGCACATGGGTGGCTGATTTTAAATAAATATCCACATGTGACCCCATTTTCACAGAACGTGAAAAGGGGTATAGTGAGCCTTAACACCCCACATGTGTTTTTCATTAAAGTTGGATGGGAAAATGAAAAAAAAATTCACAAAAATGCTGGTGTTACCCTAAATTTTTCATTTTCACAATGGAAAATAGGCAAAAAGCCCCCCAAAATGTCTAACCTTCTTTCTTAGTAGAGTTAGTAGAGTAGAGTAAGAACATACCCCATATGTGGATGTAAAGTACTCTGCTGGCGCACTACAATGCTCAGAAGAGAAGGAGCGCCATTGGGCTTTTGGAGAGAAGTTTTATCCAGAATTGAAGCTCCCATGGTGCCAGAACAATGGACCTCCCCCCCCCAAGTGACCTCATTTCAGAAACTACACCCCTCACGGAACGTAATAAGGGGTACAGTGAGCATTTACACCCCACAGGTGTCTGACATGTTTTTGGAGCAGTGGTCCGTGAAAATGAAAATTTTAATTTGCACAGCCTAATGTTCCAAAAGATCTGTGAAATGCCAGTGGGGTGAAAATGATCACTGCACTCCTTATTCAATTCTGTGAGGGGTGTAGTTTCCAAAATGGGGTCACATGTGGGGGGTCCACGGGGGGGGTGGGGCTTTGTAAATGCTCATGGCCCCCAACCCTCACTCCAAACAAATTATCTCTCCAAAAGCTCAATGGCGCTCCTTCTCTTCTGAGCATTGTAGTTCGCCTGCAGAGCACTTTGCATCCACACATGGGGTATTTCCATACTCAGAAGAGATGGGGTTACAAATTTTTGGGGGGCATTTTCTCCTATTACCCCTTATAAAAATGTACAATTTGGGGGAAAACCAGCATTTTAGTAAAAAAAAAAATACATTGCCATCTACACATCAGATTTTAACTAAAAGTCGTCAGACATCTGTGGGGTGTTAAGGCTCACTGTAACTCCTGTTACGTTCCTTGAGATGTGTAGTTTCCAAAATGGTATGCCATGTGGGGGGTTTGCTGTTCTGGCTTCCTAAATGCGACATGCCCCCTAAAACCATTTCAGTAAAATTTGCTTTCCAATAGCCAAATGTTGCTCCTTCCCTTCTGAGCATTGTAGTGTACCAGCAGAGCACTTGATGTCCCCACATGGGGTATTTCCATACTCAGAGGAGATTGTGTTACAAATTTTGGGGGGTATTTTCTCCTATTATCCCTTGTAAAAATGAAAAATTTTGGGGAAAAAATGCATTTTAATGAAAAAAAATTTCATTTACACATCTGACTTTATCAAAAAGTCGTCAAACACCTGTGGGGTGTTAAAGCTCACTGTACCCCTTGTTATGTTCCTTGTGTGGTGTAATTTCCAAATTAGTATGCCATGTTTTTTTTTTTTGTTTTTTTTTGCTGTTCTGGCACCATAGGGGCTTCCTAAATGCGACATGCCCCCCAAAAACCATTTCAGCAAAATTCACTCTCCAAAATCCCATTGTCGCTCCTTCCCTTCTGAGCCCTCTAGTGCACACATAGAGCACTTTATATCTAAGTATGAGGTATTTCCTTACCCGAGAGACATTGGATTACACATTTTGTGGGGAATTCTCTCTTTTTGCCCATTGTAAAAATTCAAAAAATGGCTCTACAAGAACATACAAGTGTAATAAATGAATATTTAGAATTTTCTCCTTCAATTTGCTGCTATTCCTGTGAAACACTGAAAGGGCTAATAAGCTTTCTGAATGTCATTTTGAATGCTTTGAGGGGTTCAGTTTCTATAATGGGGTCAGTTATGGGGTATTTCTCACAGAAAAGCCCCTTAAATCCACTTCAAACTTAACTGGTCCCTGAAAAATTCAGATTTTGAATTTTAAGCGAATTTTTTTTATTTGCTGCTATACTTTGAAGACCTCTAATGTCTTCAAAAAGTTAAAACATGTCAACTTTATGATGCCAACATAAAGTAGACATATTGTATTTGTGAATAAATATATTATTTATTTGGAATGTCCATTTTCCTTACAAGCAGAAAGTTTCTGAGTTAGAAAAATGCTACATTTTCATCAAATTTGGGGATTTTTTTTTTTTACCAAGAAAGGATGCAAGTAACAACGAAAATTTACCAGTATGTTAAAGTAGAATATGTAAAAAACAACTATCTCAGAATCAGAATAAAAGGTAAAAGCATCTCAGAGTTATTAATGCATAAAGTGAGAATGGTCAGAATTGCAAAAAAGGCTGAGTCCTTATGGTGAAAATGGGCTGAGTCCCTAAGGGGTTAAATGGGTACTTCACCCCAAGACATTTTATCTCCTATTTGATACAGTGCCACATAAAAGATTGGTGCATAAAATGAGAAGGATTGGGCAGGGGGAGAATGTGTGCAAGTGGGTAAGTAACTGGCTCAGTGATAGGAAACAGAGGGTGGTTATTAATGGTACTTATTCTGATTGGGTGATTGTTACTGTTAAAACCACAGGGGTCAGTCTTGGCTTCTGTCCTGTTTAATATATTCATTAATGACCTTGTAGAGCAGTTAAATAGTAAAGTAGCAATCTTTGCAGATGATACTAAACTCTGTAAGGCGGTAAACACTATAGGGGACAGTGCACTGTTACAAATGAATTGGATAGGTTGGAGGTTTGGGCTGGGAAGTGGCAGATGAGGTTCAACACTGATAAATGTAAGGTAATGCACATGGTGAGTAAACATCTGGGCTGGGATTATCTATTAAATGGGAGCACACTTGGGACGACTGACGTGGAAAAGGACTTGGGAGTCTTAGTTAATAGTAAATTTAGCTGTAGTGACCAGTGTCGGGCAGCTTCAGCCAATGCAAATAAAATCATGGGGTGCATCAATAGGGGCATAGATGCCCACGACAAGGAAATAATTTTACCGCTGTACAAATCACTAGTCAGACCACACATAGAATACTGTGTACAATACTGGGCACCAGTGTACTAGAAAGATATAGTGGAGCTGAAGAGGGTTCAAAGACGGGCAACCAGGGTGATACGGGGAATGAGAGGACTAGAGTACCCAGAAAGATTATCAGAATTAGGGTTATTTAGTTTACAAAAAAGAAGGCTTAGTGGCGACCTAATAACTATGTATAAATATATCAGGGGGCAGTACAGAGATCTCTCCCATGATCTATTTATACCCAGGACTGTATCCATAACGAGGGGGCATCCTCTACGTTTAGAGGAAAGAAGGTTTCTACACCAGCACAGATGGGGGTTCTCTACTGTAAGAGCAGTGAGACTGTGGAATTCTCTGTCTGAGGAGGTGGTCATGGTGAACTCTGTAAAAGAGTTCAAAAGGGGTCTGGATGCATTTTTGGAGAATAATAACATCACCGGTTATGTATACTAGAATTATAGGGACAGAACGTTGATCCAGGGATTTATTCTGACTGCCATATTTGGAGTCGGGGAGGAATTTTTACCTCTAGTATGAGGGTTTTTTTTCCTTCCTCTGGATCAACTCAGTAGGGACTCATTAGGGACTCATTAGGGTTATAGGTTGAAATTTATGGTCTTTTTTCAATCTTATGAACTATGATACTATGTTACTATTTTACTTCAGAAATTCGTACAACGCAAAGCACACCCTCCTTGACCTGCAGCATCAGAATGGCATCCCTGAACATAGTGTGATTTGTGACGTTGTCACACGTTGGAATTTTACCTCTATATGTTGGATCGACTATACAAACAGAGAAAAGCCATCCCCGATTTCGTGATGATCCAAGCGGATAGGGGTACTCCCCTATGTAACTTGAATGTCAACCAGTGGCAGCTCACACGTGACACCTGCCGTTTGCTCAGGCCGTTTGAGGAAGCCACATATTTTGTCAGTTGCCAGGATTACGGGATGAACAACATCATTCCACTGCTTCATCTACTACAACACATGTTGGAAACAATGGCTGGTCAAGGCACTGGAGATGTGGCGCCTATATCTCACTGCCACATGAGCCCTGTGGGGGCTGAACTGGAGAGGGAGGGGCACAGTGGAGCACAGTTTAGGTTTCGTGAAATGGGCGTTTTTTCTAGTCATCTGACAGGAGAGGAGGAGCAGGAGCAGACAGAGGAGCTAGAGGGTTATGAGGAAGGTGAGACAGAAGACCCAGACACACCGTGGCAGTATGCAGTGGAGATGGAGGAAGGGAGTTCCTCTGAGTCCCTTGCATAAATGGCACGATGCATGCTCACTTGCTTGCGTAGTCACCGCGGAATTGTCACCATTCGGCAGCGGGATGACTTTTGGCTCTCAACCTTTCTCGACCCTTGCTTCCTGCACAAAATGGGGGCCTTTGTTACACCCACTGAGAGGGAGGACAAACTGATCTACTACAGAGACATCCTATATACTTAGTTGGCTGATGCCTATTGGCGCCATCATCCATCCTCTCGCAGGTGTGACTCGGGGGGCCCTCTGCGCTCACCTTCCACTGCCATGGCTGCTGGGGAGATGTGGGGTGGCCGGAGCAGTACCTGCTCCATCAGCAGCAGCCTGAGTCTACAGTCGCTGATGAGTACCTTTCTTCACCCGCATAGTGAAGCAACTCACCAGCAGCAGGTAGACCTGGAGCAGGACCTGAACCAGCAGGTGGTGGCATGCCAACACACCTTGAAGATCCACTGGACTTCTGGGCAGGCAAACTTGATTTGTAGCTGCAACTAGAGTTTGCTCTGCAAAAGCTGTCCTGCCCAGCTAGTAGTGTGCCAACAGAGCGGGTGTTTAGTGTTGAGGGGGCCATAGTAACCCTAAGGAGAACTCATCTGTCCACGAAAAATGTGTAGCATATATATAGATAAAAGATAAGAACATAAAGATGGCGCTATCTAAGTGCCGTAAAAAAATATATATGGTAGGAATACGTATTATAATAGCCAGTAAAACTGGTTACGGTGAATGCAGATAGGTAATGCTATCCCACTCACCTATTTGTTTTGCGCTGCAGGCACAGCCCTGTTTCTCGCATGAATGGAATACAATGTATTCTTGCAGTCCTCTGGCAGCCCGGCAGCCAGTCCCGAACAGCAGTTATGTCAGTCTTGAAGGATAAAGAGAAGTGGTTCTTGGGGAGGGCTGCTCCAGCAGTTCCCAGGGCAGGAACAAGGGGATGGTATCCGCGGTGCCTTGAGGGTAGGTGGCAATAAAACAAGTGTCTTGATTGATAGACTACTTGTTTATTCAAATAACACAAACCATAAAAACAGATTCGTTTTTTTTAAAAAGAATAAAACAAACAGAGTGAGAGCAACGCTTTTCGCAGGGTGACCCCCGCTTCGTCAGGCTGATGTGGTCTGATTTATTGTTTGCCGTACTTATAGGAAAGTTCATTTGAAATTTCCCGGGTTGGAAAGTCACTGACGGAATTTTTCTGACGGAAGTGAGGTGGTGGTTGGTATGGTTGGCAGATGCATCTTGATGCGATAATTTGACACATCTTTACTGATGGCATTTTAGACAGACATTTTTCTGTTTGCAATAACAATAGAGCAATACAGCATTAAAAGTGATACAACAATAATACACATATTAATTTCATAATGATTAAAACTAGTGATGATGTTGAAAATGCATTTTTATATACATTTGTAATATAAAGCTAGGGATTCAGTAGCGGTCTGCAGATAGCCAGTGCGGACTTTCATCTATAGGGTATGTATGGTAGGAACAATTTCATTTATTTTATGTTTTGTTTTTTTAATTTCATTTGATTGTTATATAGAATGTTAGACTGCAGGTTTCAGTGTATTCTCTGACTGTGTTTTTTTTCTCCCAGCCAGTCTTGCAGTACCCATAATGAGTATGTTACACTAGCGATCGCAATGTGTAGTTGCGATTGCAGTGTGTATGTTGCAATCACGATGTTTGATGGCAGAATGTTGCAATTTAAATCTGCATGAAGTGGAGGTATTTGGAAGCATTTGTTACTTTTTGTTACTCATATGTGCGATCGCCACACACAGTGGAGGAAGGAGAGAGCATTCAGAGCCATTGAGATTCTGGTATCTTGTAGCATCTTTACATATATTAGAGTTTAGGGAAAATCTTTCAAAAATCAAACAAGCAAACCAGCCATTTCTGTGTGCAATCTAAAAAAAGCTCACAAATTAAACTACCATCCATTCCAATTACCGGAACACCCTATGTATACACTGCATCCCCAGCATTTTGTTTTTTGAAAGATGCTGCTGCTGCCACCTCTAGGCTCTGTCATTGTTCCGCCATGTGTCTCCTTGTTAGACTGGGTTTTTTGGTCATACAGTATTAGTTCTAAGTAAATGCCGGGACATAAAACTTGGGAATATAATATAAATTTTTAATTGAAAAAAAATCGATGTAATCTTTTCAAGACTGAGGCCCTATCGTCATCAATGTCATATTACATGTGGAATTATCACAAGAATCCAATTAAACAGCTTGGAATGATAGCAATGAACCATAACTGATTAAATGAAACACTTGCACTTTCACAGTCAGGGGGACGCTGAGAGGCCGGGGCTGAAACAGATGGTATTTTGCCTGGCGGAGGACCACCCACTCGATGCTCACCAGAATGGGTAATCAAAAAATGTAAATACATTCAAATTAAATTAAATTAAAATTACATAAAAAATCTGCCACACCCAGACGCTCTTTGGCAGTGATGCCTGCAATCTGCATGTCATACTGAATAACAGTATTATTTCACACAGTCTTCCTAAGACTCTCTTTGTGTGTTAGGACAAGGCAAAGTGTTCTACACCCCTATTGAGCCTCTCTGTAGGCCAGAAATAGCCATTTTTATTAATGATTTGCCACAAATAATTTCGGACCGAACAAATTTTTTTTGAAAATCCAATTATTCAGAAATTCGCTCATCTCTATTTAGAACACTGGGTTCCCGCGGTGGGGGTTACGACGTCATGCCACACCCTCTTGTGATATAACACGATTCCCCCTCCATTCATGTCTATGGGAGGTGGCGTGATGGCCATCACGCCACGGGAACTCAGCACAGAGATCACAGGGGTCCCAGCGGCGGTCACCCCATGATCAGACATCTTATCCCCTAAGGATCCAGGAGTCCCTTTAAATAGGTCATTAGGGAACCCTTGGCAACCTGAGTGCCCCATGTGGAGAACATAATTCAGAAGGGCCAAAGCTTATGACATAACACATGGCAATAGATGCAGCTGCCAGTGGAGACTCACAAAAATTAGGAGAGGTAACTGTACACCCCTGCTCAAACACTAATTAAGTGATTCTGTCTGACATTTACTTTGGGGATGGTAAAAAAAAAAAATTCCAGGATATCTTCAATGATTTGGATTATGTTCTCCAGAACTTGGATACAAATAAAATTCTGTGAATAAAGACATTGGTCCTGATTTATCAATCTGTCTGAGATTGAACCTTGAGCGATTTGCCCATAGCAACCAACTATGGCTTAGCTTTCATTTTACCAGAGCTCCTTAAGATATAAAACATGAGCTGTAATTGGTTGCTTGGGAAAATCACTCCGTCTCAGACAGATTGATAAATCAGGGCCAATTTTATTAATGAAAAATATTCATTGCCAATTGTGATATTGTAAGTAAATCAGGTAGTGGGAATCTGAAATTAAAATAAGAACAAGTACAATCACTAAAATATCAGCAAAGTATTGAGTGGGAGGCAAATCATTAAAAAAGTCAACTGAGATATCAACCACCTATAAAAGTGGGAGAGCAGTTCACAGGCATGCTTGTCTCAAGAATGTCCAGATAATGGAGACAAATTATCCCAAGATAACGCTTTGTTGTGGATACCATGAGATACAAGAAATCATTGTTTCAGTTAAGACACTTGTTGAGGCAAGGATACAGTTTACATCAATAACATGCATCAGGTCCTCAGGGAAAAAAAATATTATAGACTTTAAAGGAGAACTCCAGTAATAAAATGAACTTATCCCCCATCCGTTAGAATGGGACCCAGCTCTCAGTGAAGACCGCAAGCGGTAGACATGAAGAATAGGGCCCATCAAGCTTGGCATAGATCTGTGGGCGCACTGAAAATATCCCATATTTTTGTTGTCAGTGAACCTGATGACTAAAAGTTTAACACCTTCCAGGAGATGATTCTTTCATTCAATGTTCCAGTTTGAAACAGTAAATGTGAAACAATGTGAGGAGTATTTCAGATGATGTAGTAATGTGAGGCTGCAAAATCTAAAGATCCGGAAACCCCATGAGTTTAGGTCAACTTAGAACCAAAGAGACTTTATATGGATCCATAGAAAGACCTTTAAAAAATGTAACCCAGAAAAGGAAACTCTTGTTTTTTTAATTGGCATTTATAATAAATAAAGGATAAACTAAAGATATACCAATACATATTGGTATAGACTGCCTAAAAGCCCTAAATATTTCTAGTACCCATATTATGTGTTGAAAGCAGTCTTTCAGTTATCTCCTGCCTTAATCCTGATTAGGTTGTATGGTTATATGTTCCACATAGATCCAATGTGGAGAAATTGACCCCTTTAATATGACCAACATAAGTGAAAGAATATAAGTATTATTTACAATGATTTTATTTAAAGGGGTACTCCACTGATAAACCTATTTTAAATAAACTGGTGCCAGAAAGTTAAACAGATTTGTAAATTACTTCTATTAAAAAATCTTAACCCTTCCAGTACTTATCAGCTGCTGTATGATCCACAGGAAGTTCTTTTCTTTTTGAATTTCCTTTCTATCTGACCACAGTGCTCTTTGCTGACACCTCTGTCCATGTCAGGAATGGGGATTTGCTCCTGCTCTGGACAGTTCCTACAATGGACAGGGGTATCAGCAGAGAACACTGTGGTCAGGCAGAAAGGAAATTCAAAAAGTAAAGAACTTCCTGTGGATCATACAGCAGCTGATAAGTACTGGAAGGATTAAGATTTTTACCAGAAGTAATTTACACATCTGTTTAATTGGAGTATCCCTTTAACTCCTTGGGGATGGAGGGCGTATACATACGCCCTCGCATCAAGTCACTTAAGGAAGGAGGGCGTATCCATACGCTCTCAGCATTTTCGATCATTGCCGTTCGCCGGCAATCCCAGCAGGCATCTCGTGGCAATGCCTAGGGGGGGCCCTGACACCCCCCATGTCGGCGATTGCGGCAAATCGCAGGTCTTATTTTCGCCCGGAAAATAAGAATGACTGGAGCTGTCAGAGACAGCTCCGACCATCCTAAAAGATAGGAGCGAGGTGGTAGTGTTGCCACCCCCTCCTATCCTCTGCCATTGGTCGGTCAGGCTGACCACCAATGGCAGGGGGGGGGGGCGGGGGGTTTAGAGTTCATTTCCCCCACTCTGGCCACCGATCAAAGTCGGGGCAGAGCGGGTGGAAACATGGGTGGCGAGGGGGGGAACATGGCCAGCTTACCCGGACTGGCGGAGGCGGCGGAGGCGACGGAGGCGGCGGAGGCGGCGGAGGCGGCATCCCGGAGCAGCAGCGTCAGCAGGAGGAGCGGCGGACGGAAAGTGCGGCGGAGAAGGCTGCAGTGAAGATCGCCGTAAGTGATCTTCTCTGTGGCCTTCTAAAAGCTGCAAAACTAGAACTCCCAGCATGCCCATACAGACAAAGGCTGTGTGGGCATGCTGGGAGTTGTAGTTTTGCAACATCTGGAGGGTCACAGTTTGGAGACCACTGTGTAGTGGTCTCTAAACTGTGGTCCTCCAGATGTTGCAAAACTACAACTTTCAGCATGCACTGACTGTCTGGGCATTCTGGGAGTTTTAATTTTGCAACATCTGAAGTGGTACAGTTTGGAGACCACTATACGGTGGTCTCTAAACTGTAGCTCTCCAGATGTTGCAAAACAACAATTCCCAGCATGTAGTTCTGCAATATCTGGCCCTTCATATGTTGCAGAACTAAAACTCCCAGCATGCCTGGACAGTCTGGGCATGCTTGGAGTTGTAGTTTTGCAACATCTGGAGGGCTACAGTTTGGAGACCACTACTTAGCGGTCTCCAAACTGTTCTTCCACAGTTGTTGCATAACTACAACTCCTAGCATGCCCAGACTGTCCAGGCATGCTGGGAGTTGTAGTTCTGCAACATCTGAAGGGCCAGATATTGCAGAACTACATGCCCAGCATCCTTGACTGCCAGGCCATGCTGGGAATTGTAGTTTTGCAACAGCTGTAGGCACACTGGTTGGGAAACACTGTGCTAGAGTCTGTTTCCTAACTCAGTGATTCCAACCCATGTGCCTCCAGCTGTTGCAAAACTACAACTCTCAGAATGCACTGACAGACCATACATGCTGGAAGTTATAGTTTTGCAACAGCTGGAGGCACATTGGTTGGAATCACTGAGCTAGAGTCTGTTTTCTAACTCAGTGGTTCCCCACCAGTGTGCCTAGAGCTGTTGTAAAACTACAACTCCCAGCATGTACGGTCTGTCAGTGCATTCCGGGAGTTGTAGTTTTGTAACAGCTGAAGGTTTGGGGTGCCTCCACCATGTGAATGTACAGGGTACATTCACACGGGCGGGTTTACAGTGGGTTTCCTTCTACAAGTTTGAGCTGCGGCAAATTTTCCGCCACAGCTCAAACTCCCAGCGGAAAACTTACTGTGAACCCCCGCCTGTGTGAATTTACCCTAAAAACACTACAATACACTACTAAATAATACAAAGTAAAACACTACATATAAACCCCCTTACACGTCCCCCCACCCCAAATAAAAATGAAAAAAAGTCACATACGACAGTGTTTCCAAAAGAGAGCCTCCAGCTGTTGCAAAACCACAACTCCCAGTATTTCCGGACAGCCATAGACTGTCCTGGCAGGCTGGGAGTCTTGCAACAGCTGGAGGCACCCTGTTTGGGAAACACTGCTGTAGGGTTTTACTGTAGGTAACCTGGGTATGCCCCTATTGCAAATTCCTTATTTAGGCCTCAAATGCGCATGGTGCTCTCTCACTTCAGAGCCCTGTTGTATTTCAAGGCAGCAGTTTAGGGCCACATATGGGGTATTTCCATGCTCGGGAGAAATTGCACTACAAATTTTGGGGCAATTTTTCTCCTTTTACCCCTTATGAAAAGGTAAAGTTGGGGGCTACACCAGCATGTTAGTGTAAAAAAAATAAAAAAAATTTACACTTACATGCTGGTGTTGCCCCATACTTTTCATTTTCACAAGAGGTAAAAGGAGAAAATGACCCCCAAAATTTGTAACACAATTTTTCTGAGTGCGGAAATACCCCATATGTGTACGTAAAATGCTCTTCGGAAGAACTACATGGCTCAGAAGTGAGAGAGCGCTATGTACATTTGAGGCCTAAATTGGTGATTTGCACAGAGGTGGCTGATCGTTATAGCGGTTGTGACATGAACGCAAAAAAAAACACCCACATGTGACCCCATTTTGGAAACTACACTCCTCACGCAACGTAACAAGGGGTATAATGAGCCTTAACACCCTTCAGGTCTTTGACAATTTTTTGTTAAAGTTGGACATGAAAATTAAAAATGTTTTTTTTTCCCCCTGAAATGCTGGCGTTACCCCAAATGTTTCATTTTCGCAAGGGGTAATAGGAAAAAAGCCCCCCAAAATTTGTATATAAATACCCCATATATAAATACCCCATATGTGGAAGTAAACTGCTCTGCGGGCGAACTACAATGCTCAGAAGAGAAGGAGCATAATTGGGCTTTTTAAGAGAGAATTAGGCTGGAATTGAAGGCTATGTGTGTTTACAAAGCCCCCATGGTGCCAGAACAGTGGACCCCCTCCACATGTGACCCCATTTTCGACACTACACCCCTCACGGAATGTAACAAGGGGTACAGTGAGCATTTACGCCCCACAGGTGTCTGACAGATTTTTTGAACAGTCGTCCGTAAAAATGAAAAATGTAATTTTTAATTTGCACAGCCCAGTGTTCCAAAGATCTGTCAAATGCCAGTGGGGTATAAATGCTCACTGCACCACTTATTAAGTTCTGTGAGGGGTGTAGTTTACAAAATAGTATGCCATGTGTTTTTTTTTTTTTTACTGTTCTGGCATCATGGGGGCTTCCTAAATGCGACATGCCCCCAAAAACCATTTCAGCAAAATTCGCTCTCCAAAAGCCCAATGTTGCTCCTTCCCTTCTGAGCCCTCTAGTGCACCCACAGAGCACTTTACATACACATATGAGGTATTTCCTTACTCGAGAGAAATGGGGTTACAAATTTTGTGGGGCATTTTCTCCTATTACTCCTTGTGAAAATGGAAAGTTTTGGGTAACACCAGCATTTCAGTGTTAAAAATCAAATTTTTCATTTTTACGTCCCACTTTAACGAAAGTTCGTCAATCACCTGTGGGGTGTTAAGGCTCACTCTACCCCTTGTTACGTTCCTTGAGGGGTGTAGTTTCCAAAATAGTATGCCATGTGGGTATTTTGTGCTGTTCTGGCACCATAAGGGCTTCCTTAATGCCACATACCCCCAAAAACCATTTCAGCAAAATTTGCTTTCCTAAAGCCAAATGTGACTCCTTCTCTTCTGAGCATTGTAGTTCGCCAGCAGAGCATTTTACATCCTAACATGGGGTATTTACATACTCAGAAGAGATGAGGTTACAAATTTTGGGGGGCATTTTCTCCCATTACCCTTTGTAAAAATGGTACATTTGGGAAGAAAAAAACTGCACTTTAGTGAAATTTTTTTTTCATTTACATATCCGACTTCAACGAAAAGTCATCAAACACCTGTGGGGTGTTAAGGCTCACTGGACCCCTTGTTACGTGCCTTGAGGGGTGCAGTTTCCAAAATAGTATGACATGTGATTTTTTTTGCTGTTCTGGCACATAGGGGCTTTCTAAATGTAACATGCCCCTCAAAAACCATTTCAGAAAAATTCACTCTCCAAAATCCCATTGTTGCTCCTTCCCTTCTGTGCCCTCCACTGCGCCCTCCGAACACTTGACATACACATTTGAGGTATTTCCTTACTCGAAAGAAATTGGGTTACAAATTTTGGGGGCTTTTTCTCCTATTACCTCTTGTAAAAATTCAAAAACTGGGTCTACAAGAACATGCGAGTGTAAAAAAAATGAAGATTTAGATTTTCTCCTTCACTTTGCTGCTATTCCTGTGAAACACCTAAAGGGTTAACAAACTTTCTGAATGTCATTTTGAATATTTTGAGGGGTGCAGTTTTTATAATGGGGTAATTTATGGGGTATTTTTAATATGAAGGCCCTTCAAATCCACTTCAAAACTGAACTGGTACCTGAAAAATTCAGATTTAGAAAAATTTGTGGAAAATTGCTGCTGAACTTTGAAGCCCTCTGATGTCTTCCAAAAGTAAAAACATGTCAATTTTATCATGCAAACATAAAGTAGACATATTATATTTGTGAATCAATATATCATTTATTTGGAATGTCTGTTTTCCTTACAAGCAGAGAGCTTCAAAGTTCAAAATATGCAAAATGTTAAATTTTTTCATCAAATTTGTGAATTTTCACCAAGAAATTATGCAAGTATCCACAAAAATTTACCACTAAAATGAAGTAGAATATGTCACGAAAAAACGTGCTCAAAATCTGAATGAAAGGAAAAAGCATCCCAGAGTTATTAATGCTTAAAGTGACAGTGGTCAGAACTGCAAAAAATGCTCCCGTCCCTAGGGTTATACTGGGCTCCGTCCCCAATGAGTTAAAGGGGTACTCCGGTGGAAAACTTTTTTCTTTTTTTAAATCAAGTGGTACCAGAAAGTTAAACAAATTTGTAAATTACTTCTATTAAAAAAATCTTTAACCTTTCAGTACTTATATTAGCTGCTGAATACTACAGAGGACATTATTTTCTTTTTGGAACACAGAGCTCTCTGCTGACATCATGAGCTTAGTGCTCTCTGCTGACATCTCTGTCCATTTTAAGAACAGTCCACAGTAGGAGAAAATCCCTATAGCAAACATATGCTGCTCTGGACAGTTCCTAAAATGAACAGAGATGTCAGCAGAGAGCACTGTGCTCTTGATGTAAGCAGAAAGCATTGTGTTCCAAAAAAGAATTAACCTATAGTATTCAGCAGCTAATAAGTACTGGAAGGATCAAGATTTTTTAATAGAAGTAATTTAAAAATCTGTTTAACTTTCTGGCACCAGTTGATAAAAAAAAAAAAAAAAGTAATATGTAGAAAGCCTCAAGAATCCTTTTTTTTTTTCTTAATAAAACCCCAACCCCTGGGACGATCAAGATGACCTGAAAGGAATAAATGTTGGGAGAAGTCCCAATATGTGGTGGAATTTTGGTCAGAAGGGTTACCAACCTTATGCAAGTCAGAGCAAGTTACATGAATCTAGGTCTGGAAGACTGTGCTAAAACCATTAAAAAAAAAGCAGCATACAATCTGACCTATCAACCAGTCTATCCATGGACAATGACACCTGAGCCAGGGATCAACAAAAACAGTATACTATTTGAATCAGGGAAGACAAGAAACTAAATCTTTTCTAAATAAAGTGTTCACACTTGATAATGAACTGGATAGGGCAATAACAGACATAACCCTGTGTATATGGTAGCCCACTGACAGAGGTGACACACAAAGGATCCTGAAGGGGCAATAGTTTCATAGCAAAAGCAAAAATTCCACAACTCCAGAATCGACAAAAAACATACAAGACTTGTGAAACATCTTGGAATGTAAAGGTACAGGGATTAGTATCAGGAAAATAAAGAGTTAAGGTAAAAGTCGTCTCCAACATTCACTTTGGCCTTGGGATTTTCTGGTTTTATTGGAATGCAATAGACAGTTAGAATGAATAGTCACTTTTTGCCACAGTAGAGGCCTAGCCTTTGAGTAAAGCAATGTTTATTTATTTTTTATTTTTTTTTATCATGCAGTGGCAGGAACAGAAAAACAATTAATGGGCTCCTATGGTTTTACAATGGAAGAGTTATTGATGGCTTGAGCCAGACAATTAGGTACATTGTTCTTCATAAAACCTATCCAAAAACAAAGATCCATTCTTGTGGCTAGCAAGATGAGGTGGTCAAGAGCTGAGGGAAGCTTTCAATCTGCCAATAAACTATTAATGTGCCAAAGAATGCCAAAGTACTTAACCTAAAGTGGTACTCCAGTGGAAAACATTTTGTTTAAATCAACCGGTGCCAGAAAGTTAAACAGATTTGTTAAATACTTCTATTAAAAAATATTTACCCTTCCAGTACTTATTAGCTGCTGTATACTACAGAGGAAGTTATTTTCTTTTTGAATTTCTTTTCTGTCTGACCACAGTGCTCTCTGCTGACACCTGATTCTTGTATCAGGAACTGTCCAGAGCAGGAGAAAATTCCCATATTCCCAACAGTTCCTGACACAGACAGAGGTGTCAGCAGAGAGCAATGTGGACAAGACAAAAAAAGAAGTTCAAAAAGAAAATATTTTTTTCTGTAGCATACAGCTGCTAATAAGTACTGAAAGGATTAAGATTTTTAAATAGATGTAATTTACAAATCTGTTTAACTTTCAGGCACCAGTTCATTTAAAAAGAAAATGTTTTCCACCGGAGTACCCCTTTAAATAAAGTGACTTACAAATATGAGACAAAATGGAGGGAGGTTGTTTGAAATGACACTGACTGTTTAACCCCGTAACGACCAAGGACGAATGTTTACGTCCTTGGCCGGTTCCCGCGATATAATGCGGGGTCACGCGGTGACCCTGTGACATATCGGGTCAGTCCTGGCATTTAACTGAAGCCAGGATCCAGGGCTAATAGCATGCAGCAGCGATCGCAATGCCGCATGCTATTAACCCTTTAGACGTTCAAAGTTGAATGCCGCATCTAAAACGAAAGTGAAAGCTTCCCGGCTGCCCAGTGGGGCTGATCGGGACCACCGCAGTGAAAAGGCAGTGTCCTGATCAGCTGGGACACGAGCAGAGGTCCTCTTACCTTCCTCCGGCGTGTCCCTTCGGCGATTGATTGCTCCAAGCCTGAGATGCAGGCTTGAGCAATTGACCACCGATAACACTGATCAATGCAAAGCTATGGCTTTGCAGTGAACAGTGTATAAGATGAGTGTGTGCAGTGTTATAGCCCCCTATGGGAGCTATAACACTGCAAAAAAAAGTGTAAAAAAAAAAGTTAATGAATGTCATTAAACCCTTTCCCTAGGAAAAGTCCAAATCACCCCCCTTTTCCCATAAAAAAACCATGTAAATAAAAATAAACATATGTGGTATCGCCACATGCGTAAATGTCCAAACTATAAAAATATATCATTAATTAAACCGCACGGTCAATGGCGTACACACAAAAAAATTCCAAAGTCCAAAATAATGTATTTTTGGTCCCTTTTTATATCATGAAAAAAATGTATAAAAAGCGATCAAAACGTCCGATCAATACAAAAATTGTACCACTAAAAGCTTCAGATCACGGCGCAAAAAATAAGCCACATACTGCCCCATACGCGGTAAAATAAAAAAATGATAGGGGTCAGAAGATGACAATTTTAAACATATCAATTTTTCTGCATGTAGTTATGATTTTTTTCAGAAGTACGATAAAATCAAACCTATATAAGTAGGGTATCATTTTTATCATATGGACCTACAGAATAAAGATAAAGTGTCATTTTTACTGAAAAATGTACTTCGTAGAAACGGAAGCCCCCAAAAGTTACAAAATTGTGTTTTTTCTTCAATTTCATCGCACAATGATTTTTTTTCCCATTTCGCCATAGATTTTTGGGTAAAATGACTGATGTTACTGCAAAGTAGAATTGGTGGCGCAAAAAATAAGCCATCATATCGATTTTTAGGTGCAAAATTGAAAGGGTTATAATTTTTAAAAGGTGAGGAGGAAAAAACTAAAGTGCAAAAATGGAAAACCCTGTGGTCCTTAAGGGGTTAAAGCATTTGCCACATTTTTCTAAAATTATTTTATTTATATAATGCAATGAATTTGTGAGCTAGGATGTTTGCCAAGGTAGTAGTAACCATTCACTGCTTCATGTTTTCAGCTTGCTTGTTGGCATGAACTTTTAAGGCTTTAGGGGATTAACTTTAAACCCAGTCTGGACTCATTATCATAGAGCCAAACTATTGAGGTGTGAGTCAAGTGACAATAGAAATGTACTGAACTTTAAGACTATACAATGTGAATATTTTCTCAAGGTACAAATAATTTAACCAAGCTTCATTTTAATAAGATATTAACCCTTGGTTTTTGTAGTCATACCTTGATTATGTTTAATGTTTTTATTAAACAGCCCATTTGTTCTTATAACCAGTGCCAACTGCTCAATCATAAAAATATCGTGACCTTCCAAAATACTACACTAGTAAATGAAACTCAAAAGGATCATGGTCGCTTGTCTTTTCATAAACGTAAGCTGCTTACTGCAAATATTGCCAAGCAACGGTTTTATTACTGAAGTGAAATATTGTCAAGCATTCTGTACATGAGAGAATACTGTATAGCAGCTTTCACGAGTCCCTGAGGATTGTTTAGAAAGGTTTTTAGTAGAAATTTATTTTAACAATTTTTGGGGAGAAAAAGTGATGTGCATTTTCATAATGATATCATGTGAAGCTCAAACTAAATATTTATGCATAAAAGTCTTTAAAAGTCCATAGTCTATTGTTATATCATAGAAGCTGCCAAGGGAGTTTTTGTGGGACCCCTAGAAAAAGGGTTGGTACACTAGTTTGTGTAAAAATTGGGAAATCGGTAAGTGTCATTGAAAGTGAATGAAAAGGAAAAACATTGGCACTACCCAGTGCTATATCAAAGTCTCATCTATGCTATCTTTCTACAGCTGTCAATTTAGGAGCAGTTATAGTGTGCCTTACATATAATAGGTAAAAATACCCTGACATGAGGTATTTGCTGTTTTTATGTATCCATCGGTCATGCATGTGATAACTAGGGAATACAATTTTTAGATCATAAAGGATAGGGGCTAACTATCTGTTCATGGGGGTCAGAAAAAATTTCCATGTGGATAACCACTGATTTGGATGCAGATATTGGCAGGAATTTTAGCCTCATGAACATAGAAGCAAATCGCCATAGCAAACCTCTCCTGCTCTGGACAGTTCCTGACACGGACAGAGGGGTCAGCAGAGAGCACTGTGGTCAGACAGAAAAAATAAATTCTAAAAGAAAAGAACTTCCTGTGGAGCATATAGAAGCTGATAAGTACTGGAAGGATTAAGATTTTTAAATAGAAGTAATTTACAAATCTGTTTACCAGTTGATTTAAAAGAAATAGTTTTTCACCCCTTTAACAGTTCAATGGCACCAACAGCTTGGGGCATGAGGATACAGACAATTTTCTTTTTTGGGTTTTTATTTTTCCTGCTCTGGCGAATACACTGGCGAATGTCTCAATTTTAACATCAGTGCTGAGGGATTAGCCAATGTCATTGTATACATCTACCACAGTAGTGCACCTAAATTTCTGTATTGTATCTTTTTAAACATACATAACTTTTTGCTTGTCTTTTTGCCTTGTCTTTTTTACAATTGTACTTTGCAATAACAGTTTTCATTTTGCCATAAAATGTATCTCAAAGGAAAAACATTTAGGGCAAAATTGAAATAAAAACCTGCAATTTTGCAACTTTTAGGGGGTTTCATTTTTACATAGTACACTTTATGGTAAAACTGACATGCTCTATGTTGTGGCTAAATATAATTAAATGATACCCATATTTACATTGTTTTTATACTATTTACTACTTTTTTTTAAAGTTTAGACTTTTTTGACAAAACAAGTATGTTTTAAATTGCTCTTTTGTGACCTTTATTAGCTAACTTTTCTGTATATCGGGCTGTATGAGGGATCAATTTTTGCACCTTAATCTGTAGTTTTTATTGGGACTTTCTGATCTCTTTAAAAAAAATTCTAAAATATGAAGTTTTTAAAGATCAGCAATTCTAGGGTTTGGCATTTTTATAAGTGTAAGCTGTTCAGTGTTTGGGTTCATAAACATTATGTATATTAACAAGAAGGACAAAAAAGCTGCACTCACTCACTTAGATGTCTTGTCACTTCATTTATTCAGTTTCTTCATGCAGACAAAATCATGTAGAACAGAGGAAATCCATACAGCGGGGAGCAGATGCAGCAGATGCAGCTCTCACGTGTAGAGGGGGGCGTACCACGGAGGCTAGTTTTGCGTCATGCGTGATGCTTCTTCCTGTCAGATACTCGTCTACCTGTGGTAAGGTGATTACTTATACCTGTGTAAGGTAACCATAGAAACCATAGAAACAATAAAACACCAAAACATACAAAGAAGAGGGTTAAAAGCAAATAATCACTGCACAGGATTGTGATCTTATTTGAACGGGGATAGATCATTTTGTTCATTGAGTCCCAAAGGACCCAAAGCTTTAAGTTTCATAATCCACAGAGCATCTTTTTGAAGCAACTCTTCGTGGCGATCAACCCCATAGGGAACATTTTCTATTCGCTCCACACCTGCAAATTTTAGCTTATTAGGGTTGCCCCCATTTACATCACACATATGATTTATAAAGCGAGTGGCTCCTTTTCCAGTGCGGAACGAATATGTGTTCTCTTATTCGTATACAAAATTTTCTTTTTGTCTTTCCTATGTAAAAATAGCCACAAGAACAAATTATAGCGTACACAACAAAGGATGTTTGGCAGGAAATAAATTGATTCACAAAAATATTTCCTCCTCCTAGAATAAAATTCCTTTTCGCTAAATTATAGCAGCAATAACTGCAATTTCTGCATGGGAAATTTCCTTTAGGACTCAATTTTTCCAACCAATTTTGTTCTCTCTTTTGTACTCTACATTTCTCATTTTTAATGCAATCTCCAATAATTTTTTTGAGTGTCTAAATGTAACAATGGGTTATACCTCAGCTAACTCTTCTAAATCAGGATCATGTTCAAAAAGGTACTAATTGTTAATGATACTTCTTTTTATTCAGAAAGTGAAAAAATTTGTAAATCCAGCTCCAGATGGAGAAAAAATAAATAAAACTTAACGTTTAATAAACCATATTAAAAACTGGTAGTCACGTTAGTGGCAAGTGACATGTCACTCATAAAAACAACAAAAGTGAAACTCCGATGTGTTTTGAGCATACGCTCTTAGTCATGGCACTGACACCATGTCATACAGGGGTTTAAATAGACACTGAGCAAAGTCAGGAACCCACTGTGGGCAAAAACCTCCCCGCCTTCCAGAGCGGGAAATGACGTATACCAGAAGCAAAACCTTCAGGTGCAGAATAATCGAGGTAAGATAGGAGTTAATTAACCCTTTTCCAGCCACGTACAACCCAAGAAATGTTGGTGGGCTGATTTAAAACATTCGGCAATTCGTTGTATTAATATAGAGTTTGTAGATGTTATTACTAATGATGACCTCCTCTTCAGCTTCTACTACATTAGACATGTTACTATGATTCATAATTTAGTATTTTGTGAAATCATATCTTGTACAACAGAAAAAAACACATTAATAGTTGTGCAATGTGAACAACCTTCTAGACAATGTATTAGAAATATATAGTTTGAAATCAAGCATAGTGTCAATAACACATGGAAATTGCACAACATGGAACATTAAAGGGGTAGTCCAGTGGTGAAAAACTTATCCCCTATCCTAAGGATAGGGGATAAGTTTGAGATCGTGGGGGGTCCGACCGCTGGGGCCCCCCGCGATCTCTCTGTACGGGGCCCCGGCTCTCCGCCGAGATAGCGGGTGTCGACCCCCGCACGAGGCGGCGGCCGACACGCCCCCTCAATACATCTCAATGGCAGAGCCGGAGATTGCCGAAGGCAGCGCTTCGGCTCTGCCATAGAGTTGTATTGAGGGGGCGTGTCGGCCGCCGCTTCGTGCGGAGGTCGACACGCCCCCTTCCCGCGGGCTGTCTGGGCTCCGTACAGGAGATCGCGGGGGGCCCCAGGGGTCGGACCCCCCGCGATCTGCAACTTATCCCCTATCCTTAAGATAGGGGATAAGTTGTAAACCACTGAGTCACCACTGGACTACTCCTTTAAAACACTTAGTGGTTGTTCTATCCTACTCTTTTTCTTTTCATAATTTTGATCAAAATTAGTAGACTCTCATGAATAGTTAAATTATATGCGTGTTTAGTAAATCGGGGATTAAGAACACATAAACCAGATAATGTCTCAGTAAGAATGGTTAGGAGACATCGTTTGGTTTTATAGGGCTAGCGGTCCAGTTCACACACACGAGATGATGGAAATAGAAATACAAATAGATGAGTCTTGACTTATGTTTTAGTTCAGACTGTGAAAATAAAAAATGACGTACAAAAGATGTATAGTCCATGTTGAACAAGGAAAGGGCAAAAAAGCACGGGCCTCCAGCTACTCCACTAGAGAGGTGAAAAATAGGTAAAACTTGACTTTTAATCCATCAGGTTAAAAACAGGTTGTTTTTAACCTGATGGATTAAAAGTCAAGTTTTACCTATTTTTCACCTCTCTAGTGGAGTAGCTGGAGGCCCGTGCTTTTTTGCCCTTTCCTTGTTCATTCTATTCTGGGACCCGGCCCGCTGTTTGCCTGCCCTGCTCTCCGCACGTTACAGGAGTTCTGATCTTCCAGCATTGCAGAGTGGTGAGCTGAAATTATTTTTTCCTTCTTCTACATAGTCCATTTTGGTCTAGCCGCTTTGTGTTAGTATGTGGCCACTTTTAATTTAACCACTTTATGCATTAGATATTTTAACTGAGTATTCATATTACATGTTTTAGTCACCACAAAAGATATTGTTACACTAGTTATACCACCTGTTATACCAATAATAACAAACACAAACGGGAAAAGAAGGGAGAGAAAAAAAAGGGCACGAGGTGAAAAATAAATGAAAATATTTAAATGTTCCAATTATTATTGAATACTACTTGTACACTATACATATTACAGTAAGGAGTAAAAATAAATGTTGAGCTTATTGCAACCTCAAAAATTCAAATGAAGAGGGATAATTGAGATTCAGAAGCACACGGCAAAATGTCGCATACCGCACCTAAGTGTGAAATGTGACATAGATGTACCAACCAAGATTATAAGGCTGATATATGAGGAAAAGAAAAGGAAATCATCTTATAAGGTTATATATCACAAAATTCAAAAGATCAGAAAAACTCTGCATATGCAATAAAAAAAAAATAATATATATATATATATATATATATATATATATATATATATATTATAGATTCAGCACCAAGTTTCAAATTTTGTAGAAATACATGAGGTCATTTCTGTAGTTAAGACCAGTGAAGCTCTAGTCTCCATTCTGAGAATCCAAAACGCCTCCCTAGTACAGAGGGCATGCAACCAGTGACCTCCTCGTTTACGAGCGGAAACCTTTTCTATACCCTGAATATATGTTGTTTGACTTTTACCCTAATGCTTCTCTAATAGATGCCTTGTTAGCCCAGACATAGAGGAAAAGCCGAGGTGGGTAGAAAGATGTTTGTAAATGCGTCTCTTCAATTTTCAACCCGTGCATCCTATGTATTGCAATTTGCATGTTTTACATGTAGCACAGCAAACCACGTACTCGCTATCACAATTAATAACATTCTTAATTATGTAGGTAGTACCTGTCACCACAGATGTAATTTGTTGGGATCATGGCATAAGATTACACATATTACAATGAGACCTCCCACATTTATGGCTTCCAGTAGTATGGAGCCATGTATTCTCAAGTTTGTCTGTTGGAAAATTACTGGGGGATAAAATAACTCCCAGTGACTTTGCCTTTTTGGCCACACATCTCACCCCTCCTGACAGTAGGGTAGCCATGTCTTCATCTTGTAGTAGGACAGGAATATGTTTTTTGATTATGGGTTTAATTAGATCAAAATTACGACTGTAAGGAGTGGTGAACGTGGGAACATAAGTAGACTCAGATTGACATGTTTTAGGTGAATTTTTTAAATATTGTTGTCTAGTCTTGGAATCAGCAATGGATTTTGCTCTCTTTAGGAGGGCATTGCTGTAGCCCCTTTGTTTTAATCTTTCAGTGATTATGTCACTTGCCTGTTTGTAGAAAATTTCATTGGACGAGGCCTGTATATATTCACCTATAGAGAGATTTTTAGTGGTATGTTTAGGATGACCACTGCGGGCATGAAGTATGCTGTTCCCCGCAGTCAATTTTGCGAAACATTTTGGTGTAGATTCTGTGTGTGGTGTCATTGCCTATCAGGTTAATGTTCAGAAAATTGATCTCACATTTTTTTTGTATGGATGGTAAAACCCAGATTCATAGCATTGTCATTACAAAAGGACAAAAAAATCATCCTTGTGCTCCCCTAGACCCTGGCATATTAGGAGGAGGTTGTCTATATATCTCCCATACCATATGATGTTACTCTAATAGGGATTGCAATCTGAGAATAGACTTTCCTCCCAATATGCCATATACAGGTTTGCCAGGGACAGGGAGAACTTGGCCCCCATAGAGCAACCAGTAATTTGAAAGAAGAATGAACCATTGAAGACAAAATAGTTAAATTGTAAAATGAAGGCAATTACTTCCAAAATATATTCTCTTAGACAGGCACTGCATTCAGTATACTTTTCTAAATGGTATTTAATTGCCATATTGTGGTATTCAACTGTACAGAGATATCACGTCACACTTAGGTGCGGTATGCGACATTTTGCCGTGTGCGTCTGAAGCTCAATTATCCCTCTTCATTTGAATTTTTGAGGTTGCAATAAGCTCAACATTTATTTTTAACTCCTTACTGTAATATGTTTGGTGTACAAGTAGTATTCAATAATGATCGGAACATTAAAATATTATCATTTATTTTTAACCTTGTGCCCTTTTTTTTTCTCCCTCCTTTTCCCGTTTGTGTTTGTTATTATTGGTATAACAGGTGGTATAACTAGTGTAACAATATCTTATGTGGTGACTAAAACATATAATATGAATACTCAGTTAAAATATATAATGCATAATGCGGTTCCACTACGCTTATATATTATGCACTTTGGACAACCTGGAGCACGATAATACTCCGTTTGTTCGTGCGCATTAGCAAACACATGGGAAATTAAAGGTGGCCACATACTAACACCAAGCTGCTAGACCAACATGGACTATACATCTTTTGTACGTCATTTTTCATTTTATGTTCCTTCTATTATGCACGATGTGGACTATGATACCACTATGTGTATATGAACCTTTTTCACATCATCTCGTGTGTATGAACTGGACCCCTAGCCCTATAAAACCGCACGAGGTCTCCTAAGCATTCTTACTGAGACATACTCATTGGCCCTCATTTACTAAAGTCCAACCGACTCTTTTTCTCGGCTATTGCGCCTTAATTTTAGTCGCACAACCGACACTTTAGAAAACACTCTGAGTGGTTTTTTTTCACTCTGAAATGGGCGTGTTTTATGCAACAATGGGCATTTTACCCACCAAAAATATTTGGAGTACTTCCAAAATCACTCGAGAAAAAGTGTGAGTTTGCCACACAACAACCAACAGTAAAGAGGCCGAGTGAAATTCCAAAAATGGAGTGATTTCTACTAAGGGACTGTTTGCCATTGTGTTTTTTGTGAAAGTAACTTGTTTTATAACCTGAAAACACTTTTATGAACAAAATATTGAATGCTTTTGTGATAGTTAATGTTTATATATATTTTTTTCTTTTTAACACATTTGCAATATTAGGTTTAAATCAATTTAACATCCAAGCTGATAAACAAGGATAATTGTTGTAATGTTTGAAAAATTTTAACACATGAATACTTTTGATTCATGGAAACATTTTTAAACGAACAAGTCTAAATAATTTTCACTCACAAAACTAATTTCTTTAGCTTGGAGTTTGTGCAACACAATTAACTAGTGCGACACAAAAAAACGTGCGACAGAAAAATAACCGACATGTGCGAGAGAATAGTAAACAAGCCTGAAAAAAGAATAAACACTCCACTCTTAGTAAATCAGGGCTATTATCTTGTTTATGTGTTCTTAATCCCCGATTTACTAAACACTCATATCATTTAACTATTCATGTTAGTCTACTAATTTTGATCAAAAGTATGAAAAGAAAAAGAGTAGGACAGAACAACCACAAAACAAGTGTTTTAATATTCCAACACTACTAACACTATGCTTGATTTCACACTATAGAATTCTTATACATTGTCTAGAAGGTTGTTCACATTGCACAACTATTAATGCGTTTTTTATGTAATACAAGATATGATTTCACAAAATACAAAATTATGAATCATAGTAACATGTCTAATGTAATGGAAGCTGAAGAGAAGGTCATCATTAGTATCAACATCTACAATCTCTATATTAATACAACGAACTGCTGAATGTTTTAAATCAGCCCACCAACATTTCTTGGGTTGTACGTGGCTGGAAAAGCGTTAATTAACTCGGATTTTACCTCAATTATTCTGCACCTGAAGGTTTTGCTGCTGGTATACGTCCCAGCCAATGCTTGTCATTTCCTGCTCTGGAAGGCGGGAGGTTTTTGCCCGCGGTGGGTTCCTGACTTTGCTCAGTGTCTATTTAAACCCCTCTATGACATGGTGTCAGTGCCATGACTAAGAGCGTATGCTTGAAACGTGTCGACGTTTCACTCTTGTTGTTTTTATGAGTGACATATCCCTTGCCACTAACGTGACTGCCAGTTTTTAATATGGTTCATTAAACGTTAAGTTTTATTCATTTTTTTCTCCATCGGGAGCTGGATTTACAAATTTTTCCACTTTCTGTGATTACGAGGAGAAGCGACTGCTTTGTTCCGTGCTTCCGGACCCTATGCTGTGGTGTCTACTATATTGAAAA
This sequence comes from Hyla sarda, assembly GCF_029499605.1. Taxonomy (NCBI): domain Eukaryota; kingdom Metazoa; phylum Chordata; class Amphibia; order Anura; family Hylidae; genus Hyla; species Hyla sarda. The sequence goes on along the minus strand of NC_079189.1, from coordinate 135,290,417 downwards.
AAACTGTGGTGAGCTGATCTATCTTTCTCCTACCTGTACTCATTTTTTATACAGTTATTCATATTGGTGTTAACAAAGGAAAATACACATGCATTTTCATTTTTCCTCTCTTTTTTTCGTTTTGGTTTTAGTAAATCTTTCCTTGCTCTGCATTGTGCTTTTTGATAAGCTCTTTCTATTATTTTCTGTGGGTACCCGCGGATTTTTAGCCTGTCATTCAAATCTGTTACTTGTTCTTCATACTTGTCAGTATTGTTGTTCACTCTTTTTAGTCTAAGCATTTGACTATATGGGATGTTTTTTTTAACATACGGAGGGTGCGAGCTTGCATAATGTAGCAGAGAGTTTTTTGCAATTGTTTTCTGGAAACCAGATGTTTCCAAAACACCATTGATCAATTGTAGTCTTACGTCCCAAGAAATCTAGGGAACTATCCCCGTATTGACTGGTGAACATGTTTACATCATAGACTGTGATTAAATGGGTAACAAAACTAGAAAAATTCTGTGCTGGTGCCATCCCATACTATCAATATATTATCCACATAGCGCAGGTAATATTTAATGTGTTGCATAAAGGGATTGTCAGAGCAAAACACACACCTTTGTTCAAACACAGTCAAGAAAATGTTTGCATATGTACATGATACAGGCATGACCATGGCTGTGCCATATACCCTCATGAAAAAAAAAGCAGCAACAAACAAAGTGTTACAGTTCCGCTCCGTTCAGACTCGCCGACCGTGAGCGCTTTCTGTCCCCGCTATCGGCGGGGCTGAGATTCGCAGTGCGGGACGTGCCCGCATGTGAGTCTCAGCCCGTCACTTACCATCCTGTGCCCTTGCTCCCTGATGTCCCCACAGCTCCGGTGTCTGTGCCTCTGGCCCCTTGGGCATGCACGCACCGGAGCTCTGTTTCTTAAAAGACCAATACCCAATTAGTCTAAGTGTTTGCACCTGTCCTCTGGTCATTAAGTATCTGCTCCTCCCTGCTTCCTGGGCCAGATCTTGGTTGTCTGTCTTAGTCTTTGTTTGACTTAGCCGGAGTCTAGTCCTGTTCCAGAGTCTAATCTTGTTCCAGAGTCTAGTCCTGTTCCAGAGTCCAGTCCTGTTCCAGAGTCTGTGTGCCTGTCCCTAGTTCCGGCCTGTCCTGTTCCCGTGTGCCTTGTCCTTCAGCCTTGCCAGTCACGTCTTGCCTGCCACGTCCTGCCCACCATGTCCTGACAGTCTGTTTGTGCCATGTCACCCCCCAGCTACCTGTGTGGACGAGTCGTGCCAGGGGTAGTGACTTGGGTGTCACCCGCCGGAGCAAGACCATCCTGCTTTGCAACAGGCTCTGGTGAAGACCGGTGGCACCTTAGACCCCACTCCCTGGCACGGCTCAAGTCTCTATCCACACAGGCCCAGAGGATCCACCACCTGCTGTCCACCTGCAAAAAAAACAAGCAATTTTCTTACTACGGAATCTGACTCTAGTACAACTGATGAGTCAAGTAATACAAAAACTTTCACCAATAAAAATACAGCAACTACCCCCCAATCGAGTACATCAAGTCCTTTAGGAGGCGCATGCGTAGGGGAAGAAGAAGAAAAATGCGAGGTGTGGAAGGGACCAAAGAAGAGAAAAGGAATCACGTGGAAGAATCAGTAACTGTTCCTAACAATGTCATAAATTTAACCAACATACACCTGGATAAGGATTGTATTGCAGTGCTCTTCAAGGGATTGAACTTTGGGTTAAATGAAACTTTCAAGGCAGAACATTTTGAGGTTAACCTGTTTAAGGCAATTCGAATAATTAAAGGAAAACTGTCAGCTTGCTCCCCCCACACTAACCAGCAGTACTGGCTGGTAGTGGGGGGGGGACGCTGATCAGTTTGATGCTTACCATGCCCGGATCCTCCACGCTGTTTGCCCGTTATCTTCTTTCTTCTTGATATGCAAATTAGCTCCTGTCTTCATCTGGCACTGTGGCGTAACCGCTGCCCAGCCTGCAGCATCACCCGGCTTGTGAATATTCATGTTCTCCCTCATCATCTCCCTCTTCCCGCTGATTTCAGGACTCCACTGCGCATCTGCTGGCTTCCTGTCTACACCCGGAAGCCGTTTCAGAAATTCCTTGCATTAGGGTCACTTTCAGGACTCCTGATGCCACCTCCAGGCTGTGCCATTCAGCCACTATATGGTATCCTCATGCTTCAGCCACCTCCAGGTTGCGCCATTCAGACACTATATGGTTTCCATATATTGACTGTAGGAAACATGTGGCTATCCTTGAGTTACTCTACCAGCATTATTGCCATGTTGATACCAGACAAGTAATAAAAGGAATATTGCCAAGTACTAGCAGAAACAGGGGACTGTGGATACTGACCACCGGCTGTTGGAATTGACTGATTATCCCAGGTGGTAGATTTACCTTTTTGAAGTTCCTCAGTTCCAGTAGGCTTTAAGTCGTTCATTCTTTGTTGTGGTTCTTCAGTTGCAGAATTAAAGGAGGTTATTCAGGAAAAAAACTTTTTTTTAAAATATATATATCAACTGGCTCCAGAAAGTTTAACAGATTTGTAAATTACTTCTATTTAAAAAATCTTAATCCTTTCAGTACTTATGAGCTTTCAGTACTTATGAGCTTTTTGTCTAAGTGCTCTCTGATGACACGTGTCTCGGGAACCGCACAGTTTAGAAGAGGTTTGCTATGGGGATTTGCTTCTAAACTGGGCGGTTTCCGAGACACGTGTCATCAGAGAGCACTTAGAAAATAACAACCTAAACTTCAGAAGCTCATAAGTACTGAAAGGATTAAGATTTTTTTAATAGAAGTCATTTTGTATGCTGTTAAAAAAATATTGGGGTGAAAATCACAGAAGAATTGTGAAAAAAATGCCACACACAGGTACAGACACTATATTATGAACCACACTAACTTTACAGCCCCTGTAGCATAGTCAAATAAAAAAAATCCCGGAATACCCTTTTAATGAATTCCCCTCATTATGTGTAAATTACATTGTCTAGGGGGACCTGTTAATGTGTCACAGACCATCATCGAGGTAATCAGCATAAACAACATATTGCATTACATTGTCAGTGTTCACTGGAAGATGCTTTGTCTATAGAAAATAGAAGTGGAAGCACAAAATAAACAAAATGTTACAGTACTATATAGTCCTAAAAAAAACTCCAGCATTATAAGAACAGTATCCACTAGGCATATAGGCTTATTCATAATAAAAAAAAATATTTACAGAGACAAATGTGCTGTTCATGTTCTCTCTCTGACCCTTTTGGCTAATGTGTTAGTAATTTATGGATCCAAAATGCTTTTTATCCTAAAAGCATCTTTTTAAAATCTACTCCTCTCCCAGTTGTTGTTGCACATGCTTTATTATTTGATGTATCAGCTATAATTTAGTGTGTTCCGTTTATCACATTTTTCAATCCCATTCATCTTGGTATATTTTGATGTTGCAGCAAAGATTTTCCTTAAGGTTATAAGTTACCTCTTCCTGTGTATTATTGTCTCATAGCTGATGACAAGCTTCCTAAATATATGCTGAGCATCCATTACAACAGTAGAACCGCCTGTGTCAGCCAGATTTATTATTCTAAATGGTCATTCACTTGGGCTACAGAAACTAAATGTTACATTTTGTGCTTAATAGCAAAATGCAGTATGAAACTTTCAATGTAAAGGACTTGGGGGTATTGGTGGACAGGAAGTTATACTATTGTGACCAGTAGCATGCAGTGACTGCCAAAGCAAATACAATCATGGGATGTATCAAAAGAGACATAAATCACGTAAAAAAACATTGTTTTGCCTCTATATAAATCACAAATTCTGCCCGATTTCTTGCCCCTTTTAATAAGAAAGACATGACTGAACTGGAGTGGGTGCAGAGGAGAGCGATCAAAATAAAGGCTTGGGTAGACAGCAGAACCAAGACTTCAAGCTTTATGCTTGAAGTTATTTATTTTAGAAAAAAGATGTCTTAGGAAATATCTTAATATAAATATGTAAATGGACAGTACAGAGAACTTTCTAGTGATGCTTTAACATGTAGGCCTCTAAAAAAGATCTAAGGCACATTTTCATGCCCTTTTGTAGCCTCAGCTGCCCTGATTCCAATGCTGTTTTTTATTTTGCAGCTACAATCACTAAGTAAAACCATATACAGTGTTTTTCAACATACAAGATTAAAGTAATAACAAAATACAAAGAATCAGACAGACAATACCCTTAGTTTATGCAATCTGGGTGAGCCCAATGCTGTTTGACAGCACAGGTCTGAACACTTCCACGATAACCCTCTCTTTACCCATAGCCATACATGTTGCTGTACATTTAACCTCTTCAGGACATAGGGCGTATGGATACGCCCTGAATCCCGAGTCCTTAAGGACCGAGGGCGTATCCATACGCCCGTGGGAATTCCGGCCCCCACCGCTAGCCGGTTGGGGACCGGAGCCGGATGCCTGCTGAAATCGTTCAGCAGGCATCCCGGCATATCGTCCAGGGGGGTCATTATGCCCCCCCATGTCGGCGATCGCCGCAGATCGCTGGACAATTCAGTCCAGCGATCTGCGGCGATTCCGGGTCAATCGGGTCTCCGGTGACCCGGTGACCCGGAATTACTGGCTGTTCGGGGCCGTCTCTGACGGCCCCGAACAGCCAGAGCCTGCAGGGGTGAGGTGGCACTGGTGCCACCTCACGA